>NW_027508810.1:5460000-6660000 GCF_051911475.1 Siphateles boraxobius
GCCTTAATCTATCTACTGAAACATGCTAGTTCTAGCCTAGCCTAGCTAGCGATACAAGCTAAACGGCTCAGCCTCACAGCACCAGATATATAATAAAACTTACCTTAAAATTACGATCAGGATCCCTTCTGATGTTTATTATCCATTGTCGATGTAGTCCATGATCTTTGGGGAAACGGTGAAACGTTTGTCCTCTGTTGGATTTTTTCCTGTGTGATTAAGTGCAGCGGGCAACACAGCAGTGAGGCGCCATTGTACTGAGATAGCGTTGTGAGAACTACTGGAAGTGGTAAGTGTACCCCTCAGGCTCGGTGGAACGTTCGAGGTGAATAAGGCGAATAGGCCTATGTCACGAAAAAATTGAAGACTGGAAGTACGTCTTTTAGTAGGGATACGGCTCTTCCGGTTTGCTTTTTACAGTGGAGGAGTCCAATAGATACCGCTGTACCAAATCTCTCCGCGACCTGCCTAACACGGTCAAAAACTGACCGATGACGGGGCTGATTATCCCCCCAGTTATTCCAGGGAAACCGGGTTGGTATTGCATTGACTTTAAGTCTATTCCGACCACTTTCCTAGACGTAGATGCTCTCCTTTTCAAAATGCAAACTGCAAACGAAAGTGCTGCCCCGGAGAATATTAAAAGAAGGCCCCCCTCCTTATTAACCTAACCCAAGACTTGCAGAGTGTTTCGTCCTTCGGGAAAGCGTGAAAGCTGAGGTATGGCTGTCTATGTCCTGATGCAGAGAAATCAGGTACACTACAACAGTAGTAGCCGTTCGCCAGTAAGGTAAACGTTTCTATGGTAACAGCGAGTTGGACCAATCAGCAGACGATGCTGCTACGCTTAGGATTGTGGGTAGTGTAGTTTTTTTTTTCATAAGATCGCGGATAAAACATGTTTTCTTAAAACAAGGTTGATTTCATACGAACTTATAGCTTATAAACAATGGCGTCAATAAAACCAATCGGACCCGGGGAAACGTTAGTGAAGATGATCGAGCAGAACCTGTTCAAGAACGGCTATTAAAGGACGTTTCAGAAAGGTTTGTTTTTGTTGTTCTCTCATTACTTTTTAGATACGCTGTTATTTAATTGTACTAATTAATATAGAATTACAAAAAAAATAAGCTTAATAAACAAGAATTTCATATAATCGTTCTAACAAATCATACACAGTCCTCAAAGGGATTTTTTTGAGTAAAGACTGCGGATCTATAGTGATCTTTTCTGACTGAATGCCACCGTTACTTTTTGTATTTTTAGAACGATTGTTAGACAAATATCTGTCGACAGAACTAACCCAAAACGAACATCGGCTGCCAAATAAACACAGAACCATGTTTAGCATGCCTGTAGATAAACAAGCATGTAGATAAACATAAAAGCTCTAATCAAAGAATAATTTACACTAATTCCAAGTTCGCTGTTGAGATTAAAAAAAGTTTGTAATGTTAGGTGTTTGTCAGATAACGTTAAGAATGAATGAGCATTTAACAAACCAACAGAGCCAAACAGCGTTGTCATTTGTTTACTTCCTTGCTACAACGTACAATTAACAATACGAACTATTGCAGGAAAACACATTGACGAAAAACAAATCATACAGGTTGTGGCTCGTAAATAAAAGCTTCTGTTTTTAAAGTTGGAGCTGCTCCATCTTTCAGGACAAGCCGATGTGTGAATCCTGCATTGAGCTCGCGAAGATTGTGAAAGCTTTCCTCCGTGTGCAGCACAGAGAGCGAGATTTGGGTCATAATTATGAGGGTACGAGTTAAAAATAAATGTTAACCATTGATCCCTAACTCCCTCGTCCCTAGGTAGGCTGAACAAAGTGGACCTGCAATCCGGATGAAAATAACAGCAGCGTTTCGATGGCATTGCGACAACTCCTCTCCAAAACAGCAATATAAAATGGCCTGGTCCCGCTTATTAAGTATTCTCGGAGGAGGGGTTTATGTAAATAATGCGATATGCTGACGTCAGCAAACCCGGAGGAATGACGTGTAGTCCCAAACCAGTCGTTTGCTTTAGTTCTTAGAAATTTAATTTTTTAAAAGCAAATATCTCCCTTTGCTTTGAACTTTGAGCGCTGTAACTTTGCAGATGTTGTTTATGCTCAAACAGCAACATTACACACTAGCTAAAGTTAGAAAAGTGAAATCGTGTTTTACCACGCCTTTAATAAGCTGTGCATCAGGCTGACTGATATTCATATTGAATTTCGAGCTGGTGTTAATATTATTGGATTGAAATTTTATATAGGCCTATTGTATAATCTGTTACACCACTGAGCTGATGTTAAACTTTACAATCAAAACATTTAATACCCATTCATTATGTACTAATACCATATGAATAATTTCACATGTCTCTGTTCGTGGTATTTAACACTCAAGTATCAAGCTTTTATATGTAGCTAGTATGAATAACAAAATGCTTTCTCTGTGTACAGATTTGACTGTAATGAAAAACTGATACTAAATCAACATGAACTCAACTTTGACAAAAAGTAACTAATTATGTCTGAATAAAAACCCAGTAACCAGGGAATACACAGCATAGATATGTTTACATATAGGGCTATACTATGATGGTATTTCTGGTGCAAATCTACTGTACGCCTGTGACAGTGAAATTTGTAGTTGTAGAGAATAGCCACACATGTGTATCAGTAAATTTGAAGTCACAGAGAGAAATGCATTAAAGCTGCAGTAGGGAGTTTTGAGAAAATGTTGACTTAGCCTGAAAATTTGAACAAGCACAACTTACAGGTCCAACCCCCTTACTCTCTGCTACGCTACAGCCCTCCCTCCACAGCTCCTCCCCCACAGCGGAGCCTGCCGTGAACGCGCAGGCTAGTAAGCAGGACCACCGATGACGGCGGATTATAAACAGTTATGGAACATTCACTAATAGGGACGAAACATCAACAATATGCTTTACATTGACTATGGCTTGCCCATACTTTGACTACAAACTTGGTCCTCAAATCATTATGTATTTTGCAATATATGTAACTTTATAAGGTTGCACTCTTTCTATAAGTTATAGCTACTAAGATAACGTTAAAGGAGTAGTTCACTTTAAAAAAAAAATTTTGCTGAGAATTTACTCACCCCCATGTCATCCAAGATGTCCATGTCTTTCTTTCTGCAGTCGAAAAGAAATTAAGTTTTTTGATGAAAACATTCCAGGCTTTTTCTCCATATAATGGACTTCAATAGGACACAAACGTTTCGAGGACCAAATGACAGTTTCAGCGCAGCTTCAAAGGGTTTTAAACGATACCAGACGATGAATAAGGGTCTTATCTAGTGAAACGATCGGTCATTTCAAAAATAAATAAAAAACTTTAAGTTTTATAAGCACAAATGCTCGCCTCTGTTCTGTGATGCACGTTCGTGATCCTGTTCGAACTCGTTCTTCCAAATGAACAAATCTTTTTTCGAGTCATTCGTTCGTTGAATGAACGAAATGACTCCGAAAAAGACTCGTTCAAAATGAACAAATCTTTTTTCGAGTCATTTCGTTCGTTGATTGAACGAAATGACTCGAAAAAAGATTTGTTCATTTGGATGAACGAGTTTGAACAGGAGAGTCACGAACGACGGTACGCGCTCGCGCTGTGCAAGAGAGGGGTGATCAGCGCGTATACGAGCGTGATTGACACTGCTAAGACATTCCTCCTGGCTCTGATTGGTTGTTTCTGACCAGGAGCGGTGTATTTCTGCAAATGGCAGTAGGACCACAGGGAGGAGCCAGAGGAGCTTGATTTTTTTCACAGATTATCTGTCTCATATTCTACTTTCAGGACATAATGAGAGTTTTAACAAATATTTGTTTACAAAAGCTACCTACTGGAGCTTTAAGAGTTGCAAACTTGTAGACTTTTTTTTCTCTCCCACAAACACAACACAACAGTTACACCTTCTCAAATTCTTCATTGTAGGTGCACAAATCCTATTCTACAAATCACAAATGAATAAACTCGTGCGCTCAAATTTTTTCTACAGTTGCTGCAGTGAATATGGTGCAAAACGCATTTAAATACCCGCATCAAAAAATGTGAAGTCACAGAGAAATTTTGCTCATCCGCAAATCAGTATGTGAATTCATCCAATGAGAGTAGCACACTTGTAGAATATTTTCTCACAAATATCTTGTATATTTTTCTAGCACAAACACAAGTACATAACTACAGCTGCTTGAATCTGCTGCGACGAATCTCAAACACTGTTTTTCGCTTTCAAAGTGACAAGTTCCGCGCACTCTCCCTTTTGCACCATATATATCTCGTTAAATGTGTAAATTGTGCATCTGTAGAAGCAGTGGGCGGAGCCAACATGAATATTCATGAGTTTCCCAGGCATGCGCGTGGAACTGCTCATTTTAGTTCACTCAAAGGTTCACTCCTCGTTTCTCAGCAGGTTTAATGGGTTATTTAAAAAAAAAGGTAAATATAGTTTCAGCGCGAACTTAAACTACAATTGTGTATCGTTTTCTAAAGTTCATAATGTTTTTATTAATTTGCACATTTTGTGCATTCGTCAATGACTGAATGATTGCAGGCATTCACTTCGTGTAGGCCTTTTGTGTTGTGTTTTGTGTTGTGCTATGATGTAACTGTTGTGTTGTGTTTGTGGGAGAGAAAAAAAAAGTCTACAAGTTTGCAACTCTTAATGCTTTAATTGCAGGCTCTGTGACTTCAAATGTACTGATACACATGTGTGGCTATTTTCTGCAATTACAAATTTCACTGTCACAGGCGTTCAGTAGTTTTGCACCAAAAATACCATCATACTATACAGCCATCTAGTGGTTACATGATGGCATTGCAGGTGATAAATGGTGCATAATTTAGAGATGCTCTTAAAGGGGCATTCGGCAACTCCTAGCTATTTCTTCGCTGATTTTCACTTTTGTTGACGCATGTTTATGTCAACAAGCTCCCCCTACAGCTGTGAGGCGTATATATTTCACAAGAATGTCGTAAAAAAAACTCACTTGCACCCTCCTCCCCCTTTCTACCCCTACTCATGTGCATTTATTATTATCGGAGCCGGCCAACTTTATCGTGTGGAGCTATGTCTACTGAGGTGGGTAATATATCATACACATTGAGGGCGGCGTGTGCGTTTATGTCGAATTGCCATAAAGCAGTTTGTGTTTCTCGCTCGTTCTCGCTTCTCACGAGACTTCCTATTTCCAACTTACCGGGACGTTAGTCCCCACGTTTTAAGGTTGGTTTTCCGCCTAGGAACACTGGGGGGAGTGGGGAAAGTCACCATTCTCACCAGAACAGGTTATTAAACCATCCAAATGATTTCTAAACGGTTTTATTAAGTTGAAATAGTTGCAGAATGCCCCTTTAAAATACATGTTAAAGGGAAAAAATATTATTGTAACTCATTTTAGAAAAATAATAATAATAATTCTGGAATCCCCCTGATCCAGTAGTGGTTTTAGGCATGGGCGAACCAGGCAGTCACCCGGGGCGGCATTTTTTCATGTCACATGGGGGGCGGCACGAGCAGTTAAAAAAAAATCCTCTGCGCCGCGAAGCGGTTTTCTATTATCTATCATTTCACTGTGTGAGGAATTGGCAAATTGGCGCCCCTGCTTGCTGAGAAGGTGCCGTGTGTCAACGCCGGTTTCACACTGCACACGTTAGGAGTCCGTTTTTTTTTTCGGCGCCCATGTTAACAGATTAGAGCATTCACACACCGCACGCAGAGGCGGCGCGGCAGCGTGTAGCACTGTATCAGCAATACTCTAAGTGAATTAGTGCGCTAAAGTCAGTCACACCACCTCCACTTTCTTCCAAAATAACGCATATTTCATTCATAATATTATAAATAAAGGCCTATAGTTCCTGCAAATTTTTGTTTTTCTGAATTATGTGAAATGGCTAATAACAATAAGTAATACAAAACGATTATGTGGGTCACCTCACCAAGGTGGATTGGTTTAGTCTTGACTTCTGGCCGTGACTCATGACGTGAGTGACAGTGTTGGGGGGCGGGGGATGGGATGGGAAATCTGTTGATTGTCGAGTGCCAAATAAACAGAGATGGACAGGAAAAGGTCAAAGCCATCAGGTGCACAATTTAGAAAAAGAAAAGAAAAGAAGAAGAGGAGAAACGAGCAAAAGATAAAGGTATGCAACTATGTTCTCTCTGTGGCATGATTACGGTCTCCATGTTGTCATGAATGGGTGACATTAATTGTGGGTAACTCGTCTCTTACGTTTCTTAGCCTTTTTGCTATGATGCTTGTTATGCTTATACAACAATAACTAGGTTTTAAGTCAACAAACACAAAAATATTGTGCTTTGCAACAAAACTGTTACAAGTTCAGTTATTATTTATTTCCATTAGTTGGGTTAACGTTAGTCATGTATACTTTTCTTGACCTCAACTACAGTGGTGCAATGAAATTTTAATGACAAATTCAATTTGTAGCCTCTGTAGTTGAGGTCAAGAAAAATATTCATGACACAGTTATAATGGCCTCATGATGACTGCCAATGTTCTGTTCTTAGTGCAATAGTGTAATAATTAGATTCTCTTTAGTGTGTTTTCAAATTTGCGTGATAAAGTATTTGTGCTATAGAATATTTATTCTATATTTTATTATATGATTTATTTTATTTGGGGGCGCTCGAAGGTGGTCTCGCCCAGGGTGTAATTCAATGTAGAACCGCCACTGCCCTGATCAGTAGAAATTATGCATGCAGTAGTGCCGATACTAGGCCTACATTAAGTAATAAGATTACAAACTGATATGGCCTGATGAGGAGGAGGATGATGATGAGCAGGATAGGCCTACATGCACTGGATACACAGAAATTTCCTTTCTTAACGCACCAGCTCGAAATTCAGTTTTGGCTTATATAGTCAGCCTAATGATGCACAGACTATTAAGCAATCATGATGTATTTATTTATTTATTTATTTATTTATTTATTTAACATGTATGTGTGCATTAAAAGTACCATTTCGGCAATGAGAACATTTCTGAACGAAATGAAGATAAAGATGTGTTCCTGGTGACTGGCGTGTTTATTAAACCAATCAGATCAGAGTAAATCGAGTGTCAGCGAGAAGCTCATTTAATTGGCTACATGATGAAGGTGGACCCGCCCTCCTCTTCACGCTTGCAAAACTCAGTGAGGGAGAGAATCGTGCCAAAACTGGAAGCGCAGGTAAAAGACGCAACTGTACAAATCGGGTTATTTCGGGAACTTTTTTGCCTCATGGACACAACAAGTCATTTAGACATTTGCAACAGTTTATTTTTTTACACAAAGGTTGATTTTACGCAATTAATCTGTTTTGCATTTCCTGCCTCTGCTGTTTTTGGTTGCAAATTGCGATTTACAGGCTTGCAGTGCTTTGGCCGCATTTGTACGCAAAAACTGAAGAATAAAGATCCTATTTATTTTGCGTTAGAATGAAGCTACAGCTTCAAAATACATGAATTACACTTACAAATAACAGTTAAATGCTGCAAATATTTTTTTCTTACACTTGAAGGGCGATTTACACCTTTACAAATCTTCTCTTGCACATGCAAATTTAATTTACGCTTGCAATCTTATGTACACTTTCACAAATCTTACCCTGCACATGCGATTCTTTATGGCATCATTTTACCTTCATAATATTGTCATGATACAACCAGACACAGGTAGATCCAAACGCAGCGTGAGTTTATTAGAGGGTAGTCAGACAGGCAAGGGTCACAGACAGCAAACACAGCATAGGAGACAAGGCAATACTCAGAGTCCGATAACCAGGCGGGAAGACAGAGGCAGGCAGCAGACAAGACGGAATCCAGGAAACAGGCGATGGGTCAGATACACAGACAGGACTAGACTAGGAAAAGCTTGGTGATGCCCACAACAGTAAAACAAGACTTAGCAATGAGTGATAGTTAGAGTGGAGTATAAATTAGTGCGGAGCTGCGTGAGGAACTCGATGCAGGTGTGAGAGTGATCAGTGGAAACAGCTGTGTGTGAAATCAGTTCAGGGTGTGTGCATGATCAGTCCCAGGGAAGGCAGTGCAGGGGTGGAGCACCCTCTAGTGACACTCGAGGGCAATCCAGCCGAACATCGTCACATAACCCCCCCTTTAAGGAGCGGCTTCCAGACGCTCCAAAGAATATCCAGGTGGGGGGCAGAGTGAAGACGATCCTGGGGGAGGGACGGAGGGCCAGGCCCGTGCAGGGGAACGGGACAAGGAGGTAGCCAAGGCGGGCCTGGGCCGCAGAGCGTGGGCGACCAGGGCGGAGCAGGACGTGATGGCGGCCAGGGCGGAGCAGGACGTGATGGCGGCCAGGGCGGAGCAGGACGTGATGGCGGCCAGGGTGGAGCAGGACGTGATGGCGGCCAGGGCGGAGCAGGACGTGATGGCGGCCAGGGCGGAGCAGGATGAGCCAAAGGCCAGGGTTGAACGGGATGGACCAATGGCCAGGGTGGGGCCCCCTCAGGCCTCCCTGGGTGTGAAGACCTCACGGGCAGCCACGGCAGAGACGACCCCTCAGGAGACCACGTTGGCACGCCCCTCATTGTCCCTTCGTGGCCTCTACTGCCCCCCTCCAAAAAATACTTGGGGGAACCTACGGGGACATAGACTGGAACTGGAGGCTTCGGGGGTTCGGCTGCAGGCTTCACTAAAGGTTTCGGAGGTTCGGCTGCAGGCGGCTCTGGCAGTTCGGTAGCAGACTCTGGTTCAGCTAGGCAGACGTGAAACTCAAGCTTGTCATGGCTGACGTGAAGCTCTGGGTCATCAAGGCTGACGTGAAGCTCTGGCTCGTCGAGGCTGACGTGAAGCTCTGGCTCGTCGAGGCTGACGTGAAGCTCTGGTTCGTCTAGGCTGACGTGAAGCTCTGGTTCGTCTAGGCTGACGTGAAGCTCTGGTTCGTCTAGGCTGACGTGAAGCTCTGGTTCGTCTAGGCTGACGTGAAGCTCTGGTTCGTCTAGGCTGACGTGAAGGGCAGGTTCGTCAAGGCAGACGTGAAGGGCAGGTTCGTCAAGGCAGACGTTAAACTCAGGTTCGTCAAGGCTGATGCGAAGCTCAGGTTCGTCGAGGCTGACGCGAACCTCAGGTGCGTCTAGGCAGACGTGAAGCTCAGGTTCGTCTAGGCAGACGTGAAGCTCAGGTTCGTCGAGGCTGACGTGAAGCTCTGGCTCGTCGAGGCTGACGTGAAGCTCAGGTTCGTCGAGGCTGACGTGAAGCTCTGGCTCGTCGAGGCTGACGTGAAGCTCTGGCTCGTCGAGGCTGACGTGAAGCTCTGGCTCGTCGAGGCTGACGTGAAGCTCTGGCTCGGCAGAAAGGAACCCTGGAACGGCGACCTTTATGGACTTCCGCGTTGAGATCAGTGGAGGATCAGCCATGCTGGAAACCAGTCCTGGATAGCAATAGACCGATCCGATGGCAGCTTTGATGGTAGGTGTGATGTGAGGATTCTCCAGCTCGTCAAGCGTGACATGACTATACCCTGGTTCGGTGAATGTCGCGGCGTCGTGGAGCTCCTTCTCCATCTTACTCACAGCGAGAGCAGAACCACTCAGTAGAAGGGCCATGTCAATATACTGCATTAAAGTACCATGGGGATCATGAATGGGCATCAGTGACCGGAGCGGTTCAGATAACCCTCCGCGGAAAAACACCATTAAACATTCGGTACTCATTATCGTGAAACGTGCCAGTTCAACAAACTCTTTGACATACCACTCAATCGATCGATCCTCTTGACGAAGTTGCATAATCTCAGCTCCCGTATCCGTGTTTGGTATTGCTGCGAAAGCTCGACGTGGAACCTTGCTGTCGAATTTTACCTGGAGAGCTTGGCGTTGAACTGGGATTGGATCAGGGCTGACAACTGTGGAGACAGGTTGAGTCTGCGATGGTCCCGGTGTGGAAACCTGAAGACCGCGAACCATCTTGGCCAACCTCTCCAATGACGAGGTGAGTTGATCCAGCTGATCCCGGTGTACAGCGATCAGATCCGCATTGGCTGACTGGGAGGCATACAAGGCTGACATGCTGCTGGATCTGTTTATGGCTAAGTCTTCTGTCATGAAACTGCACATGGAACATGGACAGAGGTGATCCAAACGCGGGCTTTATTAAGAGGAGAATCCAGAGACAGGTACAAGGAAACAGGCAGGGGTCAAAACCAGGTAAGCAGTCCAAACAAACATCAAATCCGTGCAGGGATAAGGCAAACGGGAAACCGGGAACAGGCAGATAATCAAGGAACCGAAACACTAGAATATAAGGAAACTGGAACAAGGCTAGGTAATGCAGTCAGACACATACAAACACTTACAATACTGAGCCCTGAACAAAGGGAAAACTCAGGCTTAAATCAGGGACGCTCAATCTAAAACAGGTGCAACAAATAAACCATAATCAGTCCAGGGTGAAACATAATGGAAACAATAAACTAGGAAAGAGTGCCCTCCAGAGGCTCAAGCGGGCACTCCAGCCGCAGATCGTCACATAACCCCCCCTCTAAGGAGCGGCTTCCAGACGCTCCTAAGAGCTCCGGAGGGAGGTCGACGGGGGATGGGATGGAGGGCCAGGCCCGTGGAGAGGCAGGGGGCCAGGCCCATGGAGAGACCTGGGGCCTGGAGACCAGAGCAGGGCAAGAGACCACGGGGAGGCACGCTCCGCAAGTAGCCAGGGCGGAGCATGCTTGGCAGGAAGACAGGCTGGAGCATAAGTGACAGGTGAACAGGACAGAGTACACATAACACAGGACCAGGGCAGAGGACACTTAACAGGGGACCAAGACGTGGGGAGCACAGGGCTGGACAGGACCAGTGACATGGTAAACTCAGGCGAAGGTGGTTGTGCAAAGGTCCATGTAGGCACCACCTCCATGACCCTCTCAGGTGTAGGTGGTAGTGCAAGGGTCCACGTAGATGCCACCTCCATGGCCCTCTTAGGGTACCTATTGCCCCCCCCCAAAAAGTTCATGGGGAAATTGAAAGCTAAAGCCTCCGGGCTGGAAACCGCTACTGGAAAAGGCTCCCGAAGCTTGAGAGGCGCAGGTAAGGCGAGGCGCAGAGGCGGGGCCGGCAGGGCGAGGCGCAGAGGCGGGGCCGGCAGGGCGAGGAGTCTGGGAACACCCACCGGAGCCTGGCGAACCAAACGAGTCCTCCTCCTCCTGCGACGGCGAGTCACTGGGCTTGATACACTGACTTGACTGGATTCACTCATTTGGCTCGACTCATTTGATTCACTCGACTTGGTACTAGATTCACTCGACTCGGGACTTGACTCACTTGACGCACTTGACGCACTTGACTCGGCGGCACTTGACTCGGCGGCACTTGACTCACTTGACTCGGCGGCACTTGACTCACTTGACTCGGCGGCACTTGACTCACTTGACTCGGCGGCACTTGACTCACTTGACTCGGCGGCACTTGACTCACTTGACTCGGCGGCACTTGACTCACTTGAATCGGCGGCACTTGACTCGGCACTTGACTCGGCACTTGATTCACTTGATTCAGCTAGCACGCGCTCAGACTCAGTAGAAAACTCTTGACGCAGGAATATAACGGAGCTTACGTGAAGTGTTGTAACGTCGGGATTCACATGTTGCGTGGATACGGCGGACCCTTTACGAAGCGCTGGTTCAACTGGGCTTTCATGTAGCGCAAACTCGGCGGAGCACGTGTGATGCGCTGGTTCACCGGGAGACAATTGATGCGTGGATTCAGTGGGTACCTTGTAAAGTGGCGAATCGTCGGGTCCTTTGTGAAGCAAAAGTTTCAAAAAATCCACAGTAAAAGCCGAACCGCTCATGGAAAGGGCCAGGTCAATATATTGGGTTAGAGTCCAGCTTGAACACGGAAATGGTATAGCAGAGCCGAGCGGTTCAGACAGTCCTCCCCGAAAGAGCATCATCAAACAGAAATCATTCAAGTAGGACTGACGAGAGAGCTTCAAAAAATCTGTCACAAAAACCTTGAGAGGACGTTCTCCTTGACGGAGGCTTACGATCTGCGCTGTGGGATCCATATCGAGGTCAGTGTTCCTCTCAGCCGCTGGATCAGTTGTGGCTAAGTCTTCTGTCATGATACAACCAGACACAGGTAGATCCAAACGCAGCGTGAGTTTATTAGAGGGTAGTCAGACAGGCAAGGGTCACAGACAGCAAACACAGCATAGGAGACAAGGCAATACTCAGAGTCCGATAACCAGGCGGGAAGACAGAGGCAGGCAGCAGACAAGACGGAATCCAGGAAACAGGCGATGGGTCAGATACACAGACAGGACTAGACTAGGAAAAGCTTGGTGATGCCCACAACAGTAAAACAAGACTTAGCAATGAGTGATAGTTAGAGTGGAGTATAAATTAGTGCGGAGCTGCGTGAGGAACTCGATGCAGGTGTGAGAGTGATCAGTGGAAACAGCTGTGTGTGAAATCAGTTCAGGGTGTGTGCATGATCAGTCCCAGGGAAGGCAGTGCAGGGGTGGAGCACCCTCTAGTGACACTCGAGGGCAATCCAGCCGAACATCGTCACAAATATTGAATCCAAATGTTTATATCTTAAGTAAAACAAAGTTTAAATCGTTCTTTTGTTTATTTAAACTGTTATTGTGAACATGCACTATGATTAGGACTCACGAAGATTTACGGTTTTACTTCATCTGCCGTAGGCTATCCCAGCAAGCAATTTTGGGTCTAAAACACGTCTAATAGCTGTCAAAACACAGCCCAGACGTCTAGGCTAAGACAAAGCTAAATTTGGGCTGTCAGTGAAAATCTAATAGACGTCTAACTATAGCCCAAGAATATCACGGGTGGGGACACACACATCAGGTTTTTGTGGGAGTGGAGCATGCCACAGTCAGTTCTCAAGGGAGCTGACTGTGAGCATTGTGAGAAGCTGTCCGTGAGGACGCTCCGCTCCCGCCGGGCGTTCTTCGAGGAGGACGGTTCAGTTCGCGCTCCCCACGCGGGTCCCGCTGTTACCGAGTCAGCGGCGACTCGCATTTTGGGGTTCGCAAACGGATCTGACAGCGGGGGTTGGGACGGGCTCCGCCCTATCTCAGGTTTCGCCTGCCAGATCCAGTGTGCTGCGATTTCCAGTTCCGAGGAATTGGTATCGTTAGTGTTTTGTTAAGAAAAAGTGAACAAAAAAAAATACAAATATTAAGAAAAAGGCAGATGTTTGAGTTTTCAATAAATAAGTCAGCTCATAACTCTGTTGAATAAAGAGGAGCTTTTAAAAGGAGGTTTTATCTAGTGCTGTTGCTAGTTAAATATTTACTGGACAGCTGAACATTATGAGAGTGGAAATTAGATGAAAAGAGTTTATTAGATGAAATATATCTATAAAAATCTCAGCCTCCTCGTCAGGGACTACTGTTTGTTCAGTATCTCCACACTGAGGTGTCGAGATCGTGGAATAAAACAGTTTCTATTTTATGAGACGAGAGCGAAAGCATTTGCCAAATATGTTTTCATTAATCAAGAACGAAAGTCGGAGGTTCGAAGACGATCAAATACCGTCGTAGTTCCGACCGTAAACGATGCCGACCCGCGATCCGGCGGCGTTATTCCCATGACCCGCCGGGCAGCGTGCAGGAAACCACGAGTCTTTGGGTTCCGGGGGGAGTATGATTGCAAAGCTGAAAGTTAAAGGAATTGACGGAAGGGCACCACCAGGAGTGGAGCCTGTGGCTTAATTTGACTCAACACGGGAAAGCTCACCCGGCCCGGACATGGAAAGGATTGACAGATTGATAGCTCTTTCTCGATTCTGTGGGTGGTGGTGCATGGCCGTTCTTAGTTGGTGGAGCGATTTGTCTGGTTCATTCCGATAACGAACGAGACTCCGGCATGCTAACTAGTCGCGCAGCCCCGAGCGGTCAGCGTCCAACTTCTTAGAGGGACAAGTGGCGTTCAGCCACGCGAGATGGAGCAATAACAGGTCTGTGATGCCCTTAGATGTCCGGGGCTGCACGCGCGCCACAATGGGCGGATCAGCGTGTGCCTACCCTGCGCCGAGAGGTGCGGGTAACCCGCTGAACCCCGCTCTTGATCGGGAGTGGGGATTGAAACTGTTTCCCATCAATGAGGAATTCCCAGTAAGCGCGGGTCATAAGCTCGCGTTGATTAAGTCCCTGCCCTTTGTACACACCGCCAGTCGCTACTACCGATTGGGTGGTTTAGTGAGGTCCTTGGATCGGCCACGCCGGAGCTCCTCGCTGGGTTCTGGCGGAGGATTGAGAAGACGATCAAACTTGACCATCTAGAGATAGTAAAAGTCGTAACAAGGTTTCTGTAGGTGAACCTGCAGAAGGATCATTACAGGTCTCCGGGCCTCCTAGTCCCAGGAAAACAAGAACAAATGCCTCGGGTCTGCTCCGGCGGACTTGAAACCCCCCTTGGGTGAAAAACAAAAGTGGCGAGAGTTGCATCCCTCCGGGTCCCGCGGCTGGAGCATCGTAGGCCCCCCACCAGAAGGGGCCTCCGTCCTCCTAAACGCAGACCGTCCCCTCGTCCCGTCTCCCCTCTCTCCTTTCGGGGAGAGGCTCCCGTCTTCCCCTCGGGGAAGGGCGGCGCCTCATCGCTCCGAGGTCCTGTGTGTCCTCCTCCGTGGCTGCCGGTGCTTCAAAACCACCGCTGCCCGCGCGAGGGGGTTCGCTCGCTCGGTTCGGCGGATGTAGTCGTGGGGGTCTCGCTCGTACCCTTTGGAGGGAGGGGGATCGCAGGCGGGGCTCTAGTCTGGCACTGTGAAGAGACATGAGGGGTGTAGAATAAGTGGGAGGGCCCGGGTCCCTCTAAGAAGTTGGACGCCGACCTCTCGGGGCCGCGTAACTAGTTAGCATGCAGGAGTCTTGTTCGTTATCGGAATGAACCAGACAAATCGCTCCACCAACTAAGAACAGCCATGCACCACCACCCACAGAATCGAGAAAGAGCTATCAATCTGTCAATCCTTTCATCGAGACAAAAAGTCGTTGAAATAAATGTATCCGTCTCCATCCAGGTCGAACTTGTTGAATAAAGTCCTGATCTCGTCCTCAGGAACATTAAGCTCTCGGCAAACATGAGTGAAGTCCTCGCATTCGACTCTTCCTGTGGTGTACCCCGGGCAGGCTTTGGTTATGGAGCAGGGAGTACTGACACTTCTGCAAAAGGAGCTGTAGAAGGGGTTCCTCCTCCCAGCAGACAGTCAGGGTTTTACAGCCATTACTTCATAGTTTCCGAAAGAGGATGAGGGGTTGCGTCCTACTCTGACCTGCATCAATTAAACAGCAGGTTTTAGAATCTCAAGTTCAAAGTATGCTTACGCTAAATATGATTGTGTTACAGATTCAGTCCGAGGACTGGTTTGTCACAATAGTCTTAAAGGACGCTTACCTATCTATCCATCCTCATCACAGGAGGTTCCTGAGGTTTGCTTTCGGGGGCCAAGCATACCAGTATCGGATTCTTCCATTCGGCCTAGGTTATCACCCCGCACCTTTACAATATGGGTGGATGCAGCTCTGGCTCCTCTGAGACTCCAGGGCATTCGCGTATTATATTATATCGGCGATTGGTTGATCCTAGCTCAATCTGAGCATATGGCAGTTCGGCATCAAGATGTCGTTCTGTCTCATTTAAAGATGTTGGGGTTGCCACTCAACGCCAAGAAGAGTGTGCTCCTCCCAGCTCAGAGGACCACTTTTCTAGGTGTAATATGGGTTTATCTAGGCCAGTCACTCACTGTGAAACAGTTTCAGACTGGTGGGTCTCATGGCAGCTGCGTCCAACGTAATTACTTTTGGCCTTCTGTACATGACCCCTGCAGTGGCGGCTCAGGACCAAGGGGTTTTCTCCTAGGGGAAATCCGTTTTTGCATGATCAAGGTCACGCGGCTATGCCTACGTGCCTCGGGCATGTGGAAGAACCTTGGTTCCTCGCCCAGGCCCAGTGTTGGGGGCTTCTTGTCGACGCATAATGCTATCGACGGATGCTTCCCTCACAAGTCGGGAGTGATAACGAGTGGTCGATCGGCGGAGGGTCCGGACAACGCACTGATGGTCTCGTATATCAGAGCAGATATCCTGTTGAGGCAGGGGCTAAGGCCCGGGGAATAGAGACTTCACCCCGAGGTGGTGGAGCTCCTATGGGAGAACTTTGGTCAAGCTCAGGTCGATCTTTTCGCATCATACGATACAACCCATTGTCCGCTATGGTTCTCCCCCAAATGGGGGGCACAATATTTCACCCTCACCCGGAGTTGTGGAAACTGTGGGCTTGGCCTCTAAGGGGGCCCAGCTCATAGAATCCGGTCTCTCGACTGAGGTCGTTGAGACCATCCTTCAATCCAGAGCTCCTTACACGAGAAAACTATATACATTGAAATGGAAACTGTTCTCTACATGCGTCGAGAATGTTTTTTTAATCCTGTTAACTGCCCGGTTGGTACAGTTCTCGATTTCCTACAAGACTCTGCTGGATTATCTCCCTCCACCTTAAAACTGTACATAGCGGCTATATCTGCTTATCGCACCCCTCTGGGGGCTTCTTCTCTTGGGAGAGATCCTCTTATTATTCGTTTTCTCCGTGGTACATTGAGGCTGAGGCCTGCACTGCACTCTAGAGCACCGGCTTGGGATTTGGCCATTGTACTTGAGGGTCTGGGCTTGGCTCCCTTCGAGTCTATTGAAGAGGTTTCAGAGAAGTTCCTTACACTAAAAACTTTATATTTACTTGCTATTTCTTCCATCAAGAGAATTGGAGATCTGCAAGCCCTGTCGGTGGCTCCTTCATGTTTGGAATTTGCACCTGGTATGGTGATAGCATTTTTACACCCTAGGCCGGGTTACATTCCTAAGGTCCCCACTAATGTGGTGGGGCCCTATTGTGCGGCAGGCTTTTTGCCCTCCACCTTTTAATACCCCAGTTCAGGAAAGTCTCAATCTGGTATGTCCCTTTAGGACTTTGGATGCCTACGTTCACAGAGCTGCAAAACTGTGGCGTAGATCAGAGCAGTTATTTGTCTGCTTCGGTTCAACCAAGAAAGGTTGCCCTGCATCGAGACAGGTAATGAGCAAGTGGGTAGTTGAGGCTATCTCACTTGCTTATGAAGCGGCCGGATAGTCATCACCTATGGCTGTTCGGGCCCATTCTACAAGGAGTATGGCTGCCTCTAAGGCTTTAATTTCGGGTGTTTCCATTCAGGATATTTGTAATGCGGCAGGCTGGTCCTCACCACATACATTTGTCCGATTCTACGACTTAGACCTCTCCACTCCCGGGGCTAGGTTACTTGCTTCCTAGTGTGCGCAAGGATTTCACACAGAACAGGAATTTCTCATTTTGGCGTAGTGGGTATGGGGTTCCCACAGCGTCTCAACGCAGCTCAAGTTCCCTTGAAAGGGAACGTCTCAGGTTACGTATGTAACCCTGGTTCCCTGAGAGGGAACGAGACGCTGCATTCTCCTGCCATTCTTCCTGCATGCCCTGATCGACTTGCTTCAGGCTTATCAGAAGCTGTCGCGTTCTGTTTTCAGGGGTGCTTTATAGCTTCCTGGTCTATGATGCACCCGCCTATGACGTCTCGCTCTTCCATTGGACTGATTATACACGTGCTTCACGACGCAATCATGTAGAGCGTTCCCACCGCGTCTCAACGCAGCGTCTGGTTCCCTCTCAAATGAAAAAATCATTGAATATAATTACAACCTTGCAGCACCAACTGTCAAAATATAATTCCTTACAAACCATGCCTAAACAAACTACTTGTCTTGTCTATAAATTTTGATGCAGAATTTTATTTTATCTTATCACTTTGGGTAGGCGAACCGAAAAATTCCAAATCTGTAGAGTGGTATAGGGATCCTCCATAGGGAGAGGCTAGTTGGCACTTCAGCACTGCATTGTCATCAGGTCCAGGCGAAAGTCCTTCGTCAGATCTGGAAACGGCCTGGATCCGGCAGGCTGCGGGAAAACCTTGGGATAAACAAAGACACTAAAATTAGCGTAGATGCCATTCTTCTTATGATGTAACGAGTACATCAGGATTTAAGGGAAGTGTTCCCAGTTCCGGCTGACCTAATCTAAGCAGCCTAATATTGAATTATAGAAGTCTATATAGTGTTATGTGAATGCTAGGTCAAAGAGATATGTTTTTAGTCTAGCTGTGAACTGACAGACTGTGTCTGCTTCCCGGACAATGTTAGGAAGATTGTTCCAAAGTTTTGGTGCTAAATAGGAAAAGGATCTACCGCCAGCAGTCGATTTAGATATTCTAGGTATTATCAACTGGCCAGAACTTTGAGATCCCAATAGACATGAAGGACTATAATGCGTTAAGATCTCGCTCAAGTACTGGGGAGCTAAACCATTTAGTGCTTTGTAAGTAATCAGCAATATTTTAAAATTTATACGATGTTTAATAGGGAGCCAATGCAGTGTTGACAGAACCGGGCTAATATGGTCGTACTTCCTGGTTCTGGTAAGAATTCTAGCGGCTGCGTTTTGAACTAGCTGTAGTTTGTTTATTAAGCGTGCAGGGCAACCACCCAGTAGAGTATTACAATAATCTAGCCTTGATGTCATGAACGCATGAACTAGTTGTTCCGCATTTGTCAATGAGAGCATATGACGTAATTTAGATATATTTTTAAGATGGAAAAATGCGGTTTTACAGACACTAGACACGTGACTTTCAAATGAAAGATTGGTATCAAAGAGCACACCCAGTTTCCTAACTGACGACGAAGACTTAACAGAGCAGCCATCAAGTGTTAGACGGTATTCTAGGTTATTACGTGTGGAAGTTTTTTGTCCAATAATTAGAATCTCTGTTTTTTCAGAATTTAGTAGTAGGAAATTACTAGTCATCCAATTTTTTATATCAACTATGCATTCCGATAATTTTGTGAAATTGTCAGAAACTGTCAGCCTGAACCACGTCTGCCCACTCCGGAGATGTACACTGGTAAGCCTAACTTTTGTAGAGCACTTTTAACAAAATGCTCTGTTCTTTTCCCTGCAGCCACAGACCTTCTGCACGGAGTCTAAGGTGGCTTTGGTCCTGACATTGCTCACAGGATGAGCGGTGCTGTGGGGAATGGCGGTGTTGGAGAATCGCCATCAATGCTGTTCCATGTTCCAGACACTTTCGGAGGAGATGAGGCGAGTTTTTGATTGGGCAACCACCGGGCGGGAGGCAGCTCGTCAGCTCGCTGATCTTCGCCAGGGTAATCGCTTGGTATCGAATTACTCCATCGACTTCCGTACCCTGGCTGCCGAGTGTCACTGGAACGGGGAAGCGCAGTGGGACATGTTCCTGCATGGGTTGGCCGACCATATCCAGAAGCAGATCTTCACGCTGGACCTACCCGGGAAACTCGACAGGCTCTTCGAGTTGGCACTGAGGGTGGACACCTGCTTACACCAACTGAAGCAGCGGACCAGCGGACCCAGTGTCCCATGAGCGTCGGAGATCTTCAGTCCAGCGGCAGTGATGCGGTCAGTCCCATCTATGATCTCGAACCCATGCAGGTGGGTAGAGCTTGGCTTTCCTGGGAGGAGAGAGAGCGTTGGAGATCCAGGGGTCTTTGCTTCTACTGTGGCGGAGCCGGTCACTACTTGAACTCCTGCCCGGTAAAAGACCGAGCCCGGCAGTGAACAGGAGGCTACTGTCGGGTGGGATCTCCATGAACAAGACCTCATCTTCTACTCTCCTTCCGGTAAGACTGCTGGGGGTACCTGGTCCCATCCCACGCAAGCCCTTCTGGACTCAGGAGCTAAGGGTAATTTTTTGGACTTCACTTTGGCTCGGACACTCGGATTACCCATCACCACTCTCAAGAACACTATTTCAGTCAGTGCACTTAACGGTCAAGAACTTCCAGCCATAACACACTGCACTCACCCCCTGACATAAGTCACATCCAGCAATCACACAGAACAGATTTCATTCCTCCTTCTGGACTCACCCATGGCACCCGTTGTCCTCGGTCACCCCTTGCTGATACAGTATAGCCCGAGGGTTGACTGGGGACACAATTCTGTTTCAGCCTGGAGCACTCAATGTCATAAATCATATCTTGTGTCTGCCTGTTTGTCTGTGTCCAGTTCTGTTTTTCAGAGGGAGGCGGCGAATTTATCTAACATGCTCGCTGAGTATCACGACCTGCAGGAGGTGTTCAGTAAGTCCCGCGCTGCTTCTCTTCCTCGCATCGTCCCTATGACTGTGCCATAGATTTACTTCCAGGTAAGTCTCCGCCTAAGGGCAAACTATACTCGCTTTCTGTGACCAGAAAGGGAGGCCATGGAGAAATATATTTCTGATTCTCTAGCCAAATTTATCCTTCCTTCCTCTTCTCCAGCGGGGGCGGGATTCTTTTTGTGGGTAAGAAGGATGGATCTCTGAAACCGTGTATTGATTACAGAGGGTTGAACAACATTAAGGTAAAGAATACTTATCCTTTGCCGCTGATGTCTTCAGCCTTCGAGTGGTTGCAGGGAGCCTCCATCTTCACAAAACTGGATTTACGTAATGCCTATCATTTGGTTCGCATCAGGGAGGGGGATGAATGGAAAACCGCATTCAACACCCCCAGGGGTTGCTTTGAAAACTTGGTTATGCCGTTCGGGGTGTCCAACTCCCCAGCGGTTTTCCAGGCACTCGTCAATGACGTGTTGAGAGCCATGGTAGACCAATTCATATATGTCTACCTGGATGACATATTGATTTTTTCGTTGTCTCTCCAGGAACACGTTCAACACGTCAGACGAGCGCTTCAGAGGTTGCTAGAGAATGGGCTTTTTGTAAAGGCGGAGAAATGCACGTTTCATGCACATCCTGTTCCTTTCCTAGGCTACATCATCTCGTCTGGGATCCTGACAGGGTTAAGGCTGTGATAGATTGGCCAAGTCCAGATTCCCATAAGGCCCTACAGAGGTTTCTGGGGTTCACCAACTTCTATCGGCGTTTCATTCGCAATTTCATTTGCAATTTCAGCCAACTAGCCGCACATCTGACCGCCTTGACCTCTCCCAGAGTGACGTTCAGGTGGTCCAATACAGCCGAGACTGTGTTCGCCAAACTCAAAAGTCGCGTTGTTTCGGCTCCCATCTTAGTCGCCCCTTGGTTCCTCACGTCAGTTCGTGGTTGGAGGAGTGGCATCATTGGTTAGAAGGGCCGGGGGTACCTTTTATCGTTTAGACCGATCACAAGAACCTTGAATATATTAGATCTGCTAAAAGACTCAACTCCAGGCAGGCTCAATGGGCATTTTCTTTCTCTCTCGTACCACCCGGGATCCAAAAACATCAAGCCCGATTCCTTATCTCGTATTTTTGATCCATCCGAACGCCCGGTTACTCCCGAGTGTATTTTACCTGAGAAAATAGTTATCTCCACACTCTCATGGGAGATCGAAACGAGGGTCAAGACGGCCTTAGAAGTTGCCCACCAAGTTGATTGTTTATGCCGGAGGGTTTATGCTCCGACGTTTTACAATGGGGTCATTGCTCCATCATGGCTTGTCATCCAGGAGTAAACCGCACCAGCTGTTTAGTTAAGCAACGATTCTAGTGGCCATTAATGGCTCGCGACATTCACAGTTTTGTGTTGGCTTGTATGGTTTGTGCCGTTGGTAAGACGTCTCTGTTACCTTAGACGTCTGTTACATCTCTGTTACCTTAAATTATATGTTTTTCTCTGTAAAAAGCTGCTTTGAAACAATCTACATTGTTAAAAGCGCTACATAAATGAGGATGACTTGACTTGACATCTAACCGTCCTCCTGATGAGTTGCTCCAACCGCTGTGTGTCCCTTCGAGACCCTGGTCCCACATAACGCTAGATTTTGTCACTGCCCTCCAGCCCTCTAATGGCATGACGGTTGTTTTAACCATTGTGGACCGTTTCTCGAAGGCGGCATATTTCATTCCCTAGCCCAAATTACCCTTGTGGCAAGGGGGGCGTGGTTCACCAAGGTCTGTGACGGGAGAGAGAATCGGGAGACAGGTGCGGCGTGAGTGGGTTAAGTGTGAATGACAAACACCTGTGTCTTCAAATCAAATCAAATCAAATCCTTTTATTGTCACACAACCATATACACAAGTGCAACAGTGGGTGAAATTCTTAGGTGCAGTTCCGAGCAACATAGCAGTATGACACGATGTGACGAAAACAATTACAGCAAACATCAGATTTACATAGATTACACATCTAATGTGCGCACAATTACTCACAGTACCATATACACTAACAGAACAATAAATAATATACAATGTACAATATACAACAGTTTACAATATACAACAATATACAATATACAACAATTTACAATATACAACAGTATACAAAAATACAAAAAGAGGTAATTATACATAGAATAGATACTCGTAAGGTGCAAATATATATATATATATATATATATATTATGTAAATGCAGTAGGTTATGTTGTGCTGTGTTGACAGTTAGAATGTTTATGGTTATTGATCATGAGGGATCAAGAGTTTAGAAATCTAATTGCTTGTGGGAAGAAGCTGTCATGGAGTCGGCTGGTGTGTGTCCTGATGCTGCGGTACCGCCGGCCTGAGGGTAGCAGTGAGAGCAGCCCATGGCTCGGGTGGCTAGAGTCTCTGATGATCCTCCGAGCTTTCTTCACACACCGCCTGGCATATATATCCTGGAGGGAGGGAAGCTCACCTCCGATGATACGGCTGGCAGTGCGCACCACCCTTCGCAAGGCTTTGCGGTTACGGCTGGTAGTATTGCCAAACCAGGCAGTGATGCAGCCAGTCAGGATGCTCTCGACGGTGCTGGTGTAGAACTGTGTGAGGATGTGGCGGTTCATTCCAAACTTCCTCAGCCGTCTCAGGAAGAAGAGGCGCTGATGAGCCTTCTTCACGACGGCCTCAGTGTGGACGGACCATGTGAGTTCCTCTGTGATGTGGACACCGAGGAACTTGAAGCTGCTGACTCTCTCCACCGGTGCTCCATTGATGGTGATGGGGCTGTGTTCTCTGTCGTTCTTCCTGAAGTCGACCACTAGCTCCTTGGTTTTGCTGATGTTGAGGGAGAGGTTGTTCCTCTGACACCAGTGCGTCAGAGTGAGCACCTCCTCTCTGTAGGCCGTTTCATCGTTGTCGGTGATCAGACCTACGACCGTAGTATCATCAGCAAACTTGATGATGGAATTAGAGCTGTGAGTTGCCACGCAGTCATATGTGTACAAGGAGTACAAGAGTGGGCTGAGAACACAGCCCTGTGGGGCTCCAGTGTTGAGGGTCAGTGATGAGGAGATGTTGCTGCCTATTCTAACCACCTGGCGTCTGTTTGACAGGAAGTCCAGGATCCAGCTGCACAGCAAGCTGTTTAAGCCCAGAGCCCGGAGTTTCACATCAAGCAAGGAGGGCACTATGGTATTGAATGCTGAGCTGTAGTCTACAAACAGCATTCTCACATATGTGTTCCTCTTTTCCAGGTGGGAGAGAGCAGTGTGTATTGTAGATGCAATAGCATCATCAGTGGAGCGGTTATTGCGGTATGCAAACTGCAGTGGGTCCAGTGAGGAAGGTAGAACAGAGCAGATGTAATCTCTGACTAGTCTCTCAAAGCATTTACTGATGATGGGGGTCAGAGCAACAGGGCGCCAGTCATTTAAGCAGGTGATGTTGGTTTGCTTCGGTACAGGTACGATGATGGACGTTTTGAAGCATGTGGGGACTACAGACAAGGAGAGGGACCAATTGAAAATGTCCGTAAAAACACCAGCTAGTTGGTTCGCGCACTTTCTGATGACGCGGCCCGGAATACCGTCTGGACCCGCGGCTTTACGGATGTTCACCCGACGGAAAGATCGGGTTACATCCGCTACAGAGACGGAGAGTGTACTAACCTCTGTAGCTTCAGCCGCGAGAACTCTCTCCGCGAGGGGGATGTTAGTTCCCTCAAATCGAGCATAAAAAGTGTTCAGCTCATCTGGGAGAGAGGCAGTGTTGTTCACTGTGGAGTTTATGTTTCCTTTATAGTCCGTAATGCTATTAATTCCCTTCCACATGCTTCTAGAGTCGGTGGTGTTGAACTGTCCTTCAATCTTGTCCCTGAATTGGCGTTTTGCTGCTCTGATAGTTTTTCGGAGGGCATAACTTGCTTGTTTTTGCTCCTCCGCACTCCCGGAGTTAAAAGCGGAGGTCCGCGCGTTGAGTGCTGCACGAACATCGCCATTAATCCATGGTTTCTGGTTCGGGTAAATCCGTATTGTTTTGATCGGAACAACGTCTTCTACGCACTTCCTGATGAAACATGTTACGCTGTCAGCATAAGCCTCGATGTCGTCATCAGAGGCCGACCGGAACATCTCCCAGTCCGCGTGATCAAAACAGTCCTGAAGCATAGAGTCTGATTGGTCCGACCAGCACTGGATCGTTTTGAGGGCGGGTGTTTCCTGTTTCAGTTTCTGCCTGTAAGCGGGCAGAAGGAGAACGGAAGAGTGATCCGATTTGCCAAAAGGTGGGCGGGGGAGGGATTTGTAGCCATCCCGGAAAGGGGAGTAGCAATGATCCAAAACCCGGTCCCCTCGTGTGTTAAAGTTTATGTGTTGGTGGTATTTAGGTGCTATTTTCTTGAAGTTGGCTTTGTTAAAGTCCCCGGACACAATGAACGCGGCCTCAGGGTGCGCGGTTTCCTGCTCGCTTATTTCCCCATACAGTTCCTTTAGTGCCCGGTCTGTGTCGGCTTGTGGGGGAATGTACACAGCCGTGATAATGACCGCTGTGAATTCCCTCGGTAGCCAGAATGGTCGACACAGAAGCATGAGAAATTCCAGATCAGGAGAGCAGAAAGACTTGATAGAATGTACGTGCCTCTGATCACACCAGGATTTGTTGATCATAAAACATACACCCCCACCTCTGCTTTTACCTGAGAGGTCTTTAACTCTATCCGCTCGGTGCACTGAGAACCCCGCGGTTTCGATGGCCGAGTCTGGAATCTCAGCAGACATCCAAGTTTCTGTAAGGCAGATAATGCAGCAGTCCCTCGTCTCCCGTTGGAAAGAGATCCGCGCTCTCAACTCACAGAGCTTGTTGTCTAGAGACTGAACGTTTGCTAGCAGAATACTGGGAAGCGGGGGTCGATTTGCACGCCGTCTTACTCTGACGAGAACGCCGGCTCTTCTTCCCCTTCTCCGGCTGCGTTTCCGCGGCCAAGCTGCCCAGACAAAGGGCTCCGCTGCCGTGTTTGTAAACAGCGGGGCATCACTGAAGAAATGAAAGTCCGGTTTTCGGTGTTCGATTGCGGAACCAATGTCCAAAAGTGTTTGTATGTCGTACTGAATAAGACAGACAACATCCGAGACAAAAAACAAAAGAACTGTAAACAGAACAAACAAAAAACTACCATGTTGTGACGGAGCTCGCAACGCAGCAGCCATACTCGGCGCCATCTTGAACTCTCGTCTTATTTCAGTAATTGGCGTGGGGAGACCGATAAAAGCCTCGAGGAAACGAGGTGCAAAAGGAGAGAGACCAGTGGAGACTTGTGGGTGATCGGAGAAAGCTGTGAACAGCGGGACGAGTAAAAAGTGGAAGAGAGAACGCAGAGAGCGAGAAACCTTGAGTAACAGCTGATTCTAATGGACTGAGTTTGATTACGCAGCGCGAGGTGCGCGCCTTTGTTTTGGAGTATTTCTTTTTGATTTTCAATAAACACCCACAGTCTCCACAAGCCGACCCTGTCCTCTTCCTTCCCTGAAACTTGAATCTGGTTACACTGGTGCCGAAACCCGGGAAGGAAGACGGAAGCCGCTGACAGCATGCAGTCGCCGCCACAATCGCCGCTTGCGGACGTGGTTTCATCCCTCGCGGTCCTCTACCAAGATCAACACCGGGCCCTGATAGAAATGAGGACCGATCTGGAGCGTCGGTTCCAGTTACTGGTATAGGGCCAACAAGAGGGATCGCGAGAGGTTCCGAAGCTGGATGGACCGGGAGGTTCGGACGGAAACAGCGCCGCCACCGGTCAAGCTCCCCCACCTGCCACTGAATAAAATGGGTCCGCAGGACGATCCAGAGGTATTCCTGGACTTATTGGAAAAGTCAGCGGAGGCAGGTGGGTGGCTAAGAGAGCGATGGCTGGTGCGCCTCATCCCACTGCTGTCCGGGGAGGCGCAAGCGGCGCCCCAACAACTACCAGTCCAGAACCTCCTGGTTTTCAACAACCTCAAAAGAGCTTGTATTGGCTCAACAGCTCCGGGACTCCTGCCGCAAGTGGCTGCTGGTTGAGGGATGTGACGTCGGGGAGATCATCGACTGCGTGGTACTGGAACAATTCATCACCCGTTTGCCCCGAAAGACAGCGGAGTGGGTCCAGTGTCACCGACCGACGTCGCTGGATTTGGCCATTCAGTTGGCGGAGGACCAGCTGGTGGCGTGCTCCAGGGTCGGCGAAAGCCTACCAACCATCTCTCTCTCCTTTTTTTCTTCTTGTTCCCCCTCTCCTACCTCTACCTCTTCCCCTCGACCTGTTCTAGGACCCGTCCTCGTCCAGTGCTGGATCTATCCGGGGACCCGAGACCCCAGCCCAGGGGCATGGGGTTCACCGCCGCTGGGGCGGACACTTCTCTCCTTCCTCCGCTCTCCCCACGCCAGTCACTTACCACACTTCCTACTAGGGCGGCAGGGAGGCCTGGGCCGGCCCGCTGGCGTTGCAGGTACCCGGACCATTTCATAGACAGGTGTCCGATGATGGAGGTGGCGACAATGATCCGGGTCCCAGATGTCCCGCAGGCTTCCCACGATCAGGCTGGCCGGTACCAAATACCTGTGAGTATAAAGGGGGGTACCTATCAGGCTCTGGTGGATTCAGGATGTAAGCAAACCTCAATCCACCAAAGCCTGATTCAACCTGAGGCATTGGCAAAAGCGCCAATGCGCCCTCTTCCTCTGATGCAGATCCCCTTCCAACGAATTGCAATGGAGCTCATTGGGCCATTAGAATGGTCAGCACGGGGACATCGCTTTGCATTAGTGATAGTGGACTATGCAACGCGATATCCCGAGGCAGTGGCGCTCTACAGCATCTCCGCTAAGAGTGTAGCGGATTCCCTGTTTCGTTTAATCTCCCGAGTGGGGATCCCGAAAGAGATCCTCACTGATCAAGGCACCGCGTTCATGTCACGTACTTTAAGCAAACTTTATGAGTTATTTGGCATTAAATCGATTCACACCAGCGTCTATCACCCACAACCGGGCGGCTTGGTGGAACGATTTAATCGCACATTAAAGACTATGATTCGTAATTTCGTTCACAAAGACACCAAAAATTGGGATAAATGGTTAGAACCCCTATTTTTTGCTGTTTCTCGTGGTCCCGCAAGCCTCCACGGGGTTTTCCCCCTTCGAGCTCCTTTATGGACGTCAGCCTCTCGGGGTCCTAGACGTTCTAGAGGAGACTTAGGAGGAGGGTCCTTCGGAGAGTCGAAATGAAATTCAGTATGTCCTGCACCTGAGAAAAAAACTCCACACTTTGGGGCGGCTCTCAGTGCAGAATTTGTTACAGGCTCAGGACAGACAGACCCAGTTATACAATAGGGGAACAAAACTATGAGAATTTTCACCGGGAGATGAAGTCCTTGTATTGCTTCCTACTTCGAGTTCTAAATTACTCACGAAGTGGCAAGAGCCCTTTGAGGTCACACAGCGAGTCGGGGATCTCAATTATGAGGTACTTCGAACAGATAGGAACGGGGCACGTAAAATTTACCACCTCAACCTCCTAAAAAAATGGAGTGAGGCGGAGCCAGTAATGCTGGCGACGGTGATTAGTGCGGAAGAGGATCTCGGACCAGAAGCAAATATCAAATTTTCATCCCTCGCACTGGCTCCGGGTGGAGATCATCTTTCGCCATCCCAGATTACTGACGTAGCCAGGTTGCAGGCAGAATTTGCCGACGTGTTCTCGCCCCTACCCGGTCGAACAAACCTCATTCAGCACCATATTGCGACCGATCCGGCCTTATAGATTACCCGAACAGAAGAAAAAAGTAGTTCAGTCTGAATTAGAGACGATGCTTGAGATGGGGGTAATAGAAGAATCCCACAGTAATTGGGTGAGCCCGATAGTCTTAGTACCTAATACGGATGGCTTGGTTCGTTTCTGTGTGGATTACCGCAAGGTTAATGCTTTGTTGAAATTCGACGCGTATCCAATGCCCCGGATTGACGAACTGCTTGATCGGCTCGGCATTGCTCGCTTCTATTCGACACTGGACTTAACTAAAGGGTATTGGCAGATCCCCTTATCGCCTCTATCTAAAGAAAAAAACAGCCTTTACGACTCCGTTCGGATTACACCAATTCGTTTCGCTTCCGTTTGGGTTGTTCGTGGCTCCAGCCAAGTTCCAGCGTCTCATGGACAGAATACTCCGGCCGCATGCTGCATATGCCGCTGCCTATCTAGATGATATAGTCATTTATAGTAATGACTGGCAGCGACATATGGAGCATGTGTGCACTGTCCTGAGAGCGCTGAGACTGGCTGGGCTGACGGCCAACCCAAAGAAGTGTGCGGTTGGGCGTGTAGGGGTCAGGTATGTGGGATTCCACTTGGGTCACGGGCAAGTGCGTCCCCAAATTGATAAGACAGCAGCCGTTGCAACGTCCCCGAGACCCAAGACCAAAAAGGAGGTGAGTCAGTTCCTGGGGCTGGCGGGATATTATAGAAGGTTTGTGCCTAATTATTCGGACCTCACCAGCCCGCTGACTGATCTCACTAAAAAGGAGTCACCAGATCCGGTTCAGTGGACGGAGCAGTGTCAACAGGCTTTCACTCAGGTAAAGGCTGCTCTATGTGGTGGGCCGCTCTTACAAGCTCCTGATTTTTCTCTCCCTTTCTTGTTACAGACTGACGCGTCGGACAGAGGGCTAGGAGCGGTCCTGTCCCAGGAGATGGAGGGAGAGGAACGGCCGGTGCTGTACATTAGTCGCAAGCTCTCGAAGAGAGAGACTAAGTACAGCACCATTGAGAAGGAATGTTTAGCCATCGGGTGGGCCTTCCTCACCCTCCGATATTATCTCCTGGGGCGGGAATTCACCCTCTGTTCGGACCACGTGCCCCTCCAATGGCTCCATCACATGAAGGATACCAACGCGCGGATCACCCGTTGGTATCTGGCCTTACAACCCTTTAAGACCAGAGACCAATGGAGACCTGTGGGTGATTGGAGAAAGCTGTGAACATCGGGATGAGTAAAAAGTGGAAGAGAGCCCGCCGAGAGCGAGAAACCTTGAGTGACAGCTGATTCTAGTGGACCGACAGGGGGCCCCAATTTGTGTCCAAATTCTGGCAGGAGTTTTGTAGATTACTAGGATCTACAGTCTTCTGGTTATCATCCCCAGAGCAATGGTCAAACCGAGCGAGCCAACCAAGATTTGCAGAGAGTGTTACAATGTTTGGTGTCCAAGAATCCTTCATCCTGGAGCCAACAACTTTCTATGGTTGAGTAGAACTCGTTAAGCACAACTCATTACCAGTGTCATCCACGGGCCTTTCTCCGTTTGAGTGTAGTCTAGGGTACCAGCCACCATTTTTCCAAGTCTGGAATCCGAAGTCGCACTTCCCTCCGCTCACGCCTTCGTCCAGAGTTTCCACCGTACGTGGACCAGAGCCCTTGAGACTCTGCTCCAGGTGGGGGCGCGCACCAAGGCTTAGGCCGATCTCCATCGGTCAAAGCCTCCCATATACGTTGTGGGTCAAAAAGTGTGGCTTCCAACCAAGAACATTCCGCTCCGCTCCGTGTCGAAATAAACTTGCTCCTAAATTCATCGGCCCATCCCCTATCACCAAGATCCTTAATACAGGAGAATTCATCCCGCCTTTCATGTGTCCAAATTGAAACCTGTATTTCATTCTCACCTTAATCCGTCGGCCCCGGTTCCCCCACCGTCGCGACTCGTAGACGGGGAACCCATCTATTAGGTCAATCGTATTCTGGACTCAAGACGGAGGGGACGCAGATTTCAGTATCTGGTGGAATGGGAGGGTTACGGTCCGGAGGAGAGAAGTTGGGTTCCTGCTAGGGACATGCTGGATCACTGCCTGATTGATTACAATCAACGGGTAAGTAGTTCCTAGAGGGAGGGGTACTGTCACGGTTTATGAATTTGCTGTCTCCTTTCTTGTGTCGTGTGTGTGTGTGTATGTGCGTGTGGGCGGGGGCGCTGATCACTGCCGCTGATCTGTCACCAGCCCCTTCTGAATAGCACGCCAGCTGCTGCTGATCATCGCACCCTATTTAGTCCCTCTGTTTTCACCTTGTCTTTTTTAGATCGTTGTTGGATGTTTCCTGTGTTCCCGCTTGTCTCATGATCCTGTGTTTCCTGACTGTCTCCAGTTTCCGTGTGTTGTTCGCTTGTTCCCGCACTGCTGATCGTCTAATCTTCCGGTTCTCCTGTCTCCACTACAACCCGGACTTTCACGGACCATATTTCGCACTACCTTCATTCTCCGTTGAGACTGGCATTCCCACAGCGTCCCTGTGCTACCAAGTGACTTCCTGCAGACCATCATCTCTACCACCTTTCATTAATAAACTTACCTCTTTACTTGCAATTGAATCCTCAGACTTATTATTCCTGACAGAAACCAATATGGCAAAAGAAATCAAAACTGTTCAAAAAACCTTTGATCATACTCAGAATGACATCTCGATGCTGAGCCGCCTGATGCTCCGATTGAGCTAGAATCAACCAATCGTCGATATAATTCAAAATGCGGATGCCCTGGAGTCGCAGAGGAGCCAGAGCAGCATCCATACATTTAGTGAACGTTTGGGGAGAAAGAGCTAGGCCGAACGGAAGAACCCGATACTGGTACGCTTCGCCCCCGAAAGTGAACCTCAGGAACTTCCTGTATTGTGGAAGGATAGACACATGGAAGTAAGCGTCCTTTAGCTCTATCGTGACAAACCAGTCCTCGGATCTGATTTGTGAAACGATCTGTTTGAGAGTAAGCATCTTGAACCTGAGCTTCCCTACTGTACGATTTAACAGGCGCAGATCTAAAATGGGACGTAACCCCCATCCTTTTTCGGAACAATGAAGTACCGGCTGTAATAACCTGACTCCCTGCTGGGAGGAAGAACTCGTTCTATAGCCTCCTTCAGCAGAAGAGTTTTTACCTCCTGTTCCATAACCAGAGCCTGCTCGGGGCCCACCACTGTAGGCAGGACCCCCCTGAATCGAGGCGGACGAGACCTGAACTGAATAGCGTAACCTTTTTTGATAGTCTGCAGGACCCAATAAGATACATTTGGAAGGCTTTTCCACTCTGCCAAAAAATCTACTAAGGGTACCAGCCTCTCGAGGCTGGCCTCTGGAACATTTGGAACTGCAGACACAGTGCCCTGTAACGATGCACCGGCAGGGAACAACTGGTCTGACAACTCTGGACCCCTCCTCAGAGGGAGCGAGCGCCCCTTGGGGAAGCACTCGCTGGGACCGTCTACGCCCCGGCAGGAAGGCGGGGTTGGCAGAACGGACCCCTGAGGGCACCTAGAGAGAATGGGCACCGTGTAGTGAGGTGAACTCCTTTCTCTCGCGGTGGGGACTACCCTCAGCATCCTGACACCAGCGACATCAGGACTTCTTGGACAAAGCCTTCTTGGCGATAATGACTGTCCTCAGATCAGCCCTACCCCTCGAAGACCTCGTCTGAGAGCGCCGCATCTCGTCCCAGTTTTGCTTAGGAGGTACACGAGACGGGACACTCTGTTTCTGTTGTGTTCGGTGGGAGGAGCTAGTCGACGGCCGGGGCTGCCCCGCCCAGCAGATGACAGAATTTACAGAGTCACCGAAGAGGCCAGCAGATGAAAGCGGGGCGTCCAGAAGGAAAGTTTTCTCTTTCTCCTTCATATTAGAAAGATTCAACTCCGTGGCCACCAGGGATGCCATAGAACGGCTCACTGACTTGGCCGTCTCCTTGGTGGCACGGAGAGACAAATCTGCTGCCTGACGAAGCTCACGAATAACGTCAGCACTTATCTCTTCCCCTTCGCTCACATCTTTTAACAGCTCAGCCTGATAAGCTTGTAAAATCGACATAGTGTGAAGGCATGAAGCTGCTTGACCCGCCGCCGAATAAGCTTTGCCCACCAGCGCAACGTATTTCTTAAAGGCTTGGTGGCTGAGAGATGGCTGGCCAGAGTCTCTTCAGCCTTAGGCATCGCCCCATACCCATAAGATTTAGCCCCAGCTATGTTGGAATATACAGAGATCTGCTCACTAAAAATACAGGAGGAAACAGGTTTTTTCCAGGACTTTGACACCTCAGTGTGGAGGTCTGGGAAGAAGGGCAGACACCGGCGTGGAGGCATTGCACGGGAAGGCAAAAATCTCTCATCTAATTTACTTTTTGATTTAGACTCCTGCCTGTCAGCTGGCCACTCAATACTTAATTTTTCAACAGCTCGAGTGAGCACCTTCATAAGCTCCTCACTAGCGGGAGACTGAAGTGACGAGTCCCCAGTCTATACTGTCTCAACACTTTCAACATGCAGCTCCTCAGAACTGGATAGATGAAGAACAGGTGCCTCAGCCTGGGGGGAAGAAACCGCAGCGCGTGCTTCCACACCCTGGACTGAGGCACTGGATCTAGCAGGTAAAGGTTGAGATAAGGCAGAGCCCGTCTCAAACCCCTCTGTTAGATCCATTAGCAGGGGAAAACACACTTCCTAAAATGTTGCTCGCTCGCCATAATGATAAATGTTTTTTTTTATATATATATATGAGATATATAAGTGAAAAATCCTGCCTAGTATCAACTAAGGACAGACAAAAAACACAGTATTGACAGATTTCACACACACAGAGCGCTTGCTGAAGTAACAGAAGCTGACGCGCTTATGTTTTGGGAGTGCTTCATAGTTCCCTTTCGAGGGAACTCAACACTGCGTTGAGAATCGACTCTTTGGGGACGCTCCCTTAGCGTGCGTCTCTGAAGTATGAATGAAACTATTCCAATCCTGATTGGTGTTGCGTCATGACGTAACATGTGACGGCATAACTGGATGCATAAAAGCGACGCCGGCACACACACACACTAGCTTTTCGCTCTTCAGCAAGTGCTCAATGTTACGACTGTCTGTCTTATTTGGTGTTGTTTGTCTATCCCTTAATATATATATATATTATGGCCAGCCAGCAGTTCAGAATGTGTGTGCACCCCTGTCCTCGTTTTATTACGGATGGGGACACGCATGTTTTGTGTGTGAACTGTTTGGGAGCGCAGCACGCCCAGGCAGCTCTCGAGGGAGCTGCCTGCGTACACTGTGAAGCACTACCCATGAGGTTTCAGGAGGCGAAGAAGCAATCTGCGGCGTTCCAGCAGTTCCTCCCCCGAAAATCGAAGTCCAAATCGAGTAGGGTGGGGCAAGAACATCAGCCCCAGCCATCAACCAGCTCCTCACACCGGGCAGAGCAAAGGGAGAGCATTTCCTCTAGAGCCCCTCCTCCGGGAGCTTGGCAACGGAGGAAACGCTCCCAGCAGAAGCCCCCCAGCCAGAAGGGCGATTTGAGGGATGTCCTTCAGGCTAGGAGGGCTTCAGGAAAGAGGTCCTAGCCAGAGTGGTGGGACCTCTGAGGGCTGTCCCCTCCGTTGTAGAACAACCGAGGTTGTTCTCACAGCGGAGCCCTCAAGAAAACGATGTGAGTTGCCCACCGTCGGTGACGCTTCAGGCTGCATCATATTCCAGTGAGTCGTTTTTCTCGAAAAATAAAAAACGAGCATCAGTTATGGTCACGAAAACCGTATCGACTACAGCCTGCCGGTCTTCCGCTTCAGGGGGTCGAGAAGGGTGCCCGAAAAACACCAGAGGCCAGTCTCGAGAGGCTGGTTCCCTTAGTAGATTTTGTAGAGGCATGGTATCATCTTCCCAACATATCTGCATGGGTTCTGCATATAATAAAGTCAGGGTACAGACTGCAGTTCGGGCACCGCCCCCCCCCCCAAATTTTCTGGGGTGGTGCAGACTACAGTGGTTTCAGAGCAGGCTCAGGTGATGGAACAAGAAGTGAAATCTCTGCTGCTAAAGGAGGCCATAGAACGTGTTCCTCATTCAGACAGGGAGTCCGGATTTTACAGCCGGTACTTTATAGTTCCAAAGAAGGATGGGGGGTTGAGGCCAATTCTAGATCTCAGGGTTTTGAACCTGTCTCTGAGGAATCTCAGGTTCAAAATGCTCACTATTCCTGTCATCGTGAGTCAAATCAGATCCGAGGACTGGTTTGTCACGATAGATTTAAAAGACGCCTATTTTCACGTATCCATCCTTCCATGTCACAGGAGGTTCCTGAGGTTCGCTTTCGGGGGCGAAGCTTACCAATATCGGGTTCTTCCGTTCGGCCTAGCACTCTCTCCCTGCACATTCACCAAATGTATGGATGCAGCACTTGCTCCACTAAGACTTCAGGGCATCCGCATACTGAATTATATCGACGACTGGCTCATTCTGGCCCAGTCTCGAGAAATTGCAGTTCGGCATCGAGATGTCGTCCTTGGCCACATTCAAAAATTGGGGTTGAGACTCAACACAAAGAAGAGTGTGTTAGAACCGTCCCAGTCCACAACGTTTCTAGGCGTTGTGTGGAACTCGACTACGATGCAGGCACGCATGTCTCCGGCGCGTATCGAGTCCATTCTGGCGATGGTGTCCAAGTTAAAGCTAGGCCAGGCCACTACTGTAAAGCAATTCCAAAGACTGCTGGGCCTCATGGCAGCGGCATCCAACATTATACCTTTGGGCCTTCTACACATGAGGCCCCTTCAGTGGTGGCTGAAAGCCAAGGGGTTTCCCCCAAGGGGAATCCATTTCGTATGATCAGAGTAACGCGCAGATGCCTTCGTTCTCTAATAATATGGAAGAAACCTTGGTTCCTGTCCCAAAGGCCAGTGTTAGGAGCGTCATGTCACCGGAAAACCGTTTCGACAGACGCCTCCCTCACTGGCTGGGGCGCGGTCATGGACGGCCGCTTTGCCAGGGGTCTGTTGCAGGACCATCATAATTTTTGGCACATTGTCTAGAGATGTTGGCTGTGTTCAGGGCTCTGAGGAGCTTCCTTCCAGACATCAAGGGTTATCATGTCCTAGTACGATTGGACAATACATCAGTGGGAGCTTATCTGAACCGACAAGGGGGACTCAGATCACGCCCTCTGTGCAGACTGGCGCATCAGGTTATTCTCTGGTCCCAAGGGAAAATACTGTCTATCAGAGCTATGTATATTCCGGGGGTTCAGAATCAGGGAGCAGACATCCTGTCGAGGCAGGGGGTGAGGCCCGGGGAATGGAGACTTCATCCAGATGTGGTGAAGTTGATATGGGAGAGGTTTGGGCCCATGGAAGTGGATCTATTCGCGTCGCGAGAGACGTCCCACTGCCCACTTTGGTTCTCCCTCTCACATCCAGCCCCACTGGGGTTGGATGCCATGGTACAGGCCTGGCCGAGGCTTCGCCTGTACGCATTTCCCCCGATCGCTCTGCTTCCGGCAGTCCTGGAGAGGGTCCGTCAGGAGGGCATCAGTCTACTTCTGGTTGCCCCAATGTGGCCGACCCGAGTATGGTTTTCAGACATAATTTCGCTCCTGATAGCTCAGCCATGGCAGATTCCTCTGAGGAGGGATCTATTGTCTCAGGTGGAGGGCACAATCTTCCACCCTCACCCAGAGCTGTGGAAACTGTGGGCCTGGCCTCTGAGGGGGTTCAGTACCTAAACGCTGGTCTATCAGCCGGGGTGGTTGAAACCATACTTAGCTCTAGGGCTCCGTCTACTAGGAGATTATATGGCCTCAAGTGGAATGTTTTCGTCACTTGGTGTAGAGAACATAATTTAGACCCAGTTAACTGCCCGGTGGCTTCAGTTCTGGAGTTTCTTCAAGATCGTTTCTCTGCGGGTCTCTCCCCTTCCACGCTTAAGGTGTATGTGGCTGCCATTGAGGCTTTCCACGCGCCATTAAGTGATGGGCTTCTGGGGAGGCACCAGCTGGTCATTCGTTTTCTCAGTGGTACTTGGAGGATGAGACCGACAACCAGGTCCAGGGTTCCGGTCTGGGACCTGGCAGTGGTTCTGGAAGGGTTATCCCTGGCCTTATCCCTGGCCCTGGTTATCCCTGGTTATTCCGTCAGATCCGGAAACGGCCTGGATCCGGCAGGCTGCGGGAAAACCTCGGGATAAACAAAGAAACTAAAATTAGCGTAGATGCCATTCTTCTTATGATGTAACGAGTACATCAGGATTTAAGGGAAGTGTTCCCAGTTCCGGCTGACCTAATCTAAGCAGCCTAATATTGAATTATAGAAGTCTATAGAGTGTTATGTAAATGCTAGGTCAAAGAGATGTGTTTTTAGTCTAGCTTTGAACTGACAGACTGTGTCTGCTTCCTGGACAATGTTAGGAAGATTGTTCCAAAGTTTTGGTGCTAAATAGGAAAATGATCTACCACCAGCAGTCGATTTAGATATTCTAGGTATTATCAACTGGCCAGAACTTTGAGATCGCAATAGACGTGAAGGACTATAATGCGTTAAGAGCTCGCTCAAGTACTGGGGAGCTAAACCATTTAGTGCTTTGTACGTAATCAGCAATATTTTAAAAATTATATGATGTTTAATAGGGAGACAATGCAGTGTTGACAGAACCGGGCTAATATGGTCGTACTTCCTGGTTCTGGTAAGAACTCTAGCGGCTGCGTTTGGAACTAGCTGTAGTTTGTTTATTAAGCGTGCAGGGCAACCAACCAGTAGAGGTCATTCTACTAAAATGTCCAGGAAAGTCCGCCAGACAGAAGTCCATATGGGAGCTTTTGAACTTTTTTTCTGCTCAGAGGGTCCCCAGCAGGTCTAAAAGCTACATGATGTCTTCATAAACTCTTTCTGATGTTAAAAAGTCAAGTCAAATCCGCAAGACTGTAATCCATATGGGACCTTTTGAACTTTTTTTCTTGTCAGAGGGTCCCCAGGAGGTCTAAAAGCTACATGTTGTCCTTATAGACTCTTTCTGATGTTAAAAAGTCGTAAAATCCGCAAGACAGTAGTCCATATGGGACCTTTTAAACTTTTTTTCTGCTCAGAGGGTACCCTGGAGGTCTAAAAGATCCATGATATTCTTATACACTTGTTATGATGTTAAAAAGTTGTCAAGTCCGCCAGACAGTAGTCCATATGGGAGCTTTTGAACTTTTTTTCTGCTCAGACCCAGATAGCACACTTCTATTTGATGTGATATTTACAACTGGAAGACATATTTTTAAGAGTGTTTGCTCATCTGCAATACGTCTATAGGACGTTTCCTGTCAGATGTAAAATAGAAGTTTAGAAGATGTCTTCAAGATGTAATGATTCAGAATGCATGTTAAACTGACATCTTCTAAACGTCTATTTGACATCTGACAGGAAACGTCCTATAGACGTATTGCAGATGAGCAAACACTCTTAAAAATACGTCTTCCAGATGTAAATATCACATCAAATAGAAGTGTGCTATCTTGGGAGGGTCACCAGAAGGTCTACAAGCTACATGATGTCCTCATAGACTCTTTCTTATGTTAAAAAGTCAAGTAAAGTCCAGTAGTACCTCAATGCAATACATGAGATCCACGGGGAGGAGTCGGGTCAAGATCCAAGGGGTGGAGATGGGTAGGATTAGGGGTGGGTTTATGGATTAGGGGTGGGTTCAGGGATTAGGGGGCGGAGATGGGTAGGTTTAGGTATATGTAAGGTGGGAGGAGTTGGATCTGGATCCGACTCCTCCCCGTGGATTTCATGTTCTGCAGTGTAAAGAAGATAAAAGATCCATGATATTCTTATACACTCATTATGATGTTAAAAAGTCAAGTCAAGTCCGCCAGACAGCAGTCCATATGGGACCTTTTTAACGTTTTTTCTGCTCACAGGGTCCTCAGAAGGTCTAACATATCCATGATGTCCTTATAGACTCTTTCTTATGTTAAAAAGTCAAGTCAAATCTGCAAGACAGTAGTCCATATGGGACCTTTTAAACTTTTGTTCTGCTCAGATGGTCCCCAGGAGGTCTAAAAGATCCATGATGTTCTTATACACTCGTTCTGATGTTAAAAAGTCAAGTAAAGTCCAGTAGCCCCTCAATGCAGTACATAAGATCCACAGGGAGGAGTCGGATCAAGATCCAAGGGGTGGAGATGGCTAGGATTAGGGGTGGGTTTAGGGATTAGGGGTGGGTTCAGGTATCAGGGGGCGGAGATGGGTAAGTTTAGGTATATGTAAGATGTGAGGAGTTGGATCTGCATCCAACACCTCCCCGTGGATTTTATGTTCTGCAGTGAGGACCATCTTGTAAAGTCCGCCAGACAGTAGTCCATATGGGACCTTCTGAACTTTTTTTCTGGTCAGAGGGTCTCCAGAAGGTCTAAAAGCTACATGATGTTCTTATAGAATCATTATGATGTTAAAAAGTCTTCAAGTCCACCAGACAATAGTCCATATGGGACCTTTTGAACTTTTTTTCTGGTCAGAGGGTCCCCTAAACGTCTAAAAGCTACATGATGTCCTCATTGACTCTTTCTGATGTTAAAAAGTCAAGTGAAGTCTGCAAGACAGTAGTCCAAATGGGAGCTTTTGAACATTTTTTTCTGCTCAGATGGTCCCCAGAAGGTATAAAAGCTACATGATGTCCTCATAGACTCTATCTGATGTTAAAAAGTCAAGTCAAGTCCGCCAGACAGTAGTCCATATGGGACGCTTTTAACTTTTTTTTTCTCCTCAGAGGGTGCCCAGAAGATCTAAAAGCTACATGATGTCCTCATAGACTCTTTCTGATGTTAAAAAGTCAAGTCATGTTTGCCAGACAGAGGTCCATATTGGACCTTTTGAACTTTTTTTTGCTCTGAGGTTCCCCAGAAGGTCTAAAAGCTACATGATGTCCCGATAGACTCTTTCAGATGTTTTAAAAGTCAAGTCAAGTCCGCCAGACAGAAGTCCATATGGGAGCTTTTGAACTTTTGTCTGCTCAGAGGGTCTCCAGAAGGTCTAAAAGCTAAATGATGTCCTTACATACTCTTTCTGGTGTTAGTGAATGAGTCAAGTGAAGTCAAGTCCACCAGACAATAGTCTAATGGGACCTTTTGAACTTTTTTTCTGGTCAGAGGGTCCCCAAAAGGTCTAAAAGCTACATGATGTCCTCAAAGACTCTTTCTGATGCTAAAAAGTCAAGTCAAGTCTGCAAGACAGTAGTCCAAATGGGATTTTTTGAACATTATTTCTGCTCAGATGGTCCCCAGAAGGTATAAAAGCTACATGATCTCCTCATAGACTCTTTCTGATGTTAAAAAGTCAAGTCAAGTTTGCCAGACAGTAGTCCATATGGGACCTGTTGAACTTTTTTTCTCCTCAGAGGGTCCCCAGAAGGTCTAAAAGCTACATGATGTTCTTATAGAATCATTATGATGTTAAAAAGTCTTCAAGTCCACAAGACAATAGTCCATATGGGACCTTTTGAACTTTTTTTCTGGTCAGAGGGTCCCCAAAAGGTCTAAAAGCTACATGATCTCCTCATAGACTCTTTCTGATGTTAAAAAGTCAAGTCAAGTTTGCCAGACAGTAGTCCATATGGGACCTGTTGAACTTTTTATCTCCTCAGAGGGTCCCCAGAAGGTCTAAAAGCTACATGATGTTCTTATAGAATCATTATGATGTTAAAAAGTCTTCAAGTCCACAAGACAGTAGTCCCAATGGGAGCTTTTGAACATTTTTTTCTGCTCAGATGGTCCCCGGAAGGTATATAAGCTACATGATGTCCTCATAGACTCTTCCTGATGTTAAAAAGTCAAGTCAAGTCCGCCAGACAGTAGTCCATATGGGACCTTTTTAACTTTTTTTCTCCTCAGAGGGTGCCCAGAAGATCTAAAAGCTACATGATGTCCTCATAGACTCTTTCTGATGTTAAAAAGTCAAGTCAAGTTTGCCAGACAGTAGTCCATATGGGACCTGTTGAACTTTTTTTCTCCTCAGAGGGTCCCCAGAAGGTCTAAAAGCTACATGATGTCCTTAAAGACTCTTTCTGATGTTAAAAAGTCAAGTCAGGTCAGCCAGACAGAGGTCCATATTGGACCTTTTGAACTTTTTTTTGCTCTGAGGTTCCCCAGAAGGTCTAAAAGCTACGTGATGTCCTCATAGACTCTTTAGGATGTTAAAAATTCAAGTCAAGTCCGCCAGACAGTAGTCCATATGGGAGCTTTTGAACTTTTGTCTGGTCAGAGGGTCCCTAGAAGGTCTAAAAGCTACATGATGTCCTTACATACTCTTTCTGGTGTTAATGAATGAGTCAAGTGAAGTCAAGTCCACCAGACAATAGTCCATATGGGACCTTTTGAACTTTTTTTCTGGTCAGAGGGTCCCAAAACGTCTATAAGCTACATGATGTCCTCATTGACTCTTTCTGATGTTAAAAAGTCAAGTCAAGTCTGCAAGACAGTAGTCCAAGTGGGATTTTTTTGAACATTCTTTCTGCTCAGATGGTCCCCAGAAGGTATAAAAGCTACATGATGTCCTCATAGACTCTTTCTGATGTTAAAAAGTCAAGTCAAGTTTGCCAGACAGTAGTCCATATGGGACCTGTTGAACTTTTTTTCTCCTCAGAGGGTCCCCAAAAGGTCTAAAAGCTACATGATGTCCTTAAAGGTTCTTTCTGATGTTAAAAAGTCAAGTCAGGTCTTCCAGACAGTAGTCCATATGGGAGCTTTTGAACTTTTTTTTTGCTCTGATGGTCCCCAGAAGGTCTAAAAGCTACATGATGTCCCCATAGACTCTTTCTGATGTTAAAAACTCAAGTCAAGTCCACCAGACAATAGTCCATATGGGAGCTTTTGAACTTTTGTCTGCTCAGATTGTCCCAAGAAGGTCTAAAAGCTACATGATGTCCCCATAGACTCTTTCTGATGTTAAAAAGTCAAGTCAAGTCCACCAGACAGTAGTCCATCTGGGAGCTTTTGAACTTTTTTCTGCTCAGAGGGTCCCCAGAAGGTCTAAAAGCTACATGATGTCCTCATAGACTCTTTATGATGTTAAATAGTCAAGTCAAGTCCGCCAGACAGTAGTCCATATGGGACCTTTAGAACTTTTTTTCTCATCAGAGGGTCCACAGAAGGTCTAAAAGCTACACGGTGTCCTCAAAGACTCTTTCTGATATTAAAAAGTCAACTCAAATCCTCCAGACAGTAGTCTATATGGGAGCTTTTGAACTTTTGTCTGCTCAGAGGGTCCTAGAAGGTCTGAAAGATACATGATGTCCTCATAGACTCTTGCTGATGTTAAAAAAACAAGTCAAGTCCGCCAGAAACTAGTCCATATGGGACCTTTTGAATTTTTTTTCTGCTCAGAGGGTCCAAATATGGTCTAAAAGATGCATGATGTCCTCACAGACTCTTTCTGATGTTAAAAAGTCATCAAGTCAGCCAGAAACAAGTCCATATGGGAGCTTTTGAACTTTTTTCTGCTAAGAAGGTCCCCAAGAAGGTCTAAAAGTCACATGATGTCCTTACAGACTCTTTCTGGTGTTCATGAATGAGTCAAGTGAAGTCAAGTCCACCAGACAATAGTCCATATGGGACCTTTTGAACTTTTTTTCTGGTCAGAGGGTCCCCAAAAGTTCTAAAAGCTACATGATGTCCTCAATGACTCTTTCTGATGTTAAAAAGTCAAGTCTGCAAGACAGTAGTCCAAATGGGAGCTTTTGAAAAAAAAATTCTGCTCATATGGTCCCCAGAAGGTATAAAAGCTACATGATGTCCTCATAGACTCTTTCTGATGTTAAAAAGTCAAGTCAAGTCCACCAGACAGTAGTCCATATAGGACCTTTTGAACTTTTTTTCTCCTCAGAGGGTCCCCAGAAGGTCTAAAAGCTACATGATGTCCTTAAAGACTCCTTCTGATGTTAAAAAGTTAAGTCAGTTTTGCCACACAGAGGTGCATATGGGACCTTTTGAACTTTTTTTTGCTCTGAGGTTCCCCAGAAGGTCTAAAAGATGCGTGATCTCCTCGCAGACTCTTTCTGATGTTAAAAAGTCGTCAAGTCAGCCAGACACAAGTCCATATGGGAGCTTTTGAACTTTTTTTCTGCTCAGAGGGTCCCCAAGAAGGTCTAAAAGCTACATGATGTCCTTACAGACTCTTTCTGGTGTTAATGAATGAGTCAAGTGAAGTCAAGTCCACCAGACAATAGTCCATATGGGACCTTTTGAACTTTATTTCTGGTCAGAGGGTCCCCAAAATGTCTAAAAGCTACATGATGTCCTCATTGACTCTTTCTGATGTTAAAAAGTCAAGTCAGGTCTGCCAGACAGTAGTCCATATGGGACCTTTTGAACTTTTTTTTGCTCTGAGTTTCCCCAGAAGGTCTAAAAGCTATATGATGTCCCCATAGACTCTTTCAGATGATAAAAACTCAAGTCAAGTCCGCCAGACAGTAGTCCATATGGGAGCTTTTGAACTTTTGTCTGCTCAGAGTGTCCCAAGAAGGTCTAAAAGCTACATGATGTCCCAATAGACTCTTTCTGATGTTAAAAAGTCAAGTCAAGTCCACCAGACAGTAGTCCATCTGGGATCTTTTGAACTTTTTTCTGCTCAGAGGGTCCCCAGAAGGTCTAAAAGCTACATGATGTCCTCATAGAGTCTTTATGATGTTAAAAAGTCAACTCAAATCCGCCAGACAGTAGTCTATATGGGAGCTTTTGAACTTTTGTCTGCTCAGAGGGTCCTAGAACGTCTAAAAGATACATGATGTCCTAATAGACTCTTGCTGATGTTAAAAAAACAAGTCAAGTCCGCCAGAAACAAGTCCATATGGGACCTTTTGAACTTTTTTTCTGCTCAGAGGGTCCAAAGATGGTCTAAAAGATGCATGATGTCCTCACAGACTCTTTCTGATGTTAAAAAGTCGTCAAGTCAGCCAGAAACAAGTCCATATGGGAGCTTTTGAACTTTTTTCTGCTCAGAGGGTCCCCAAGAAGGTCTAAAAGCTACATGATGTCCTTAGAGACTCTTTCTGGTGTTCATGAATGAGTCAAGTGAAGTCAGGTCCACGAGACAAGAGTCCATATGGGACCTTTTGAACTTTTTTTCTGGTCAGAGGGTCCCCAAAAGGTCTAAAAGCTACATGATGTCCTCAATGACTCTTTCTGATGTTAAAAAGTCAAGTCTGCAAGACAGTAGTCCAAATGGGAGCTTTTGAAAAAAAGATTCTGCTCAGATGGTCCCCAGAAGGTATAAAAGCTACATGATGTCCTCATAGACTCTTTCTGATGTTAAAAAGTCAAGTCAAGTCCACCAGACAGTAGTCCATATAGGACCTTTTGAACTTTTTTCTGCTCAGAGGGTCCCCAGAAGGTCTAAAAGATGCATGATGTCCTCACAGACACTTTCTGATGTTAAAAGGTCGTCAGGTCAGCCAGACACAAGTCCATATGGGACCTTTAGAACTGTTTTTCTCCTCAGAGGGTCCACAGAAGGTCTAAAAGCTACATGATGTCCTTAAAGACTCTTTCTGATGTTAATGAGTAAGTCAAGTCCGCCAGACAGTAGCCCATAAGGGAACTTTTGAACTTTTTTTATGGTCAGAGGGTTCCCAAGAAGGTCTAAAAGCTACATGATGTCCTTACAGACTCTTTCTGATGTTAAGCATGGCAAGTCAAGTCAAGTCCGTCAGACAGTAGTCCATATGGGACCTTTTGAGCTCTTTCTGATGTACTGAACATACTCTTGGACCAGAAATATGTTCAGTAGGTCAACAAGGGACCAATGGTTTGCTGATTTAACACCAGAAAGAGTCTGTAAGGATAAAAAACTATACTTTGATGACCCTTTTAAAGGAAAAAAGTTCAATATAAGATATTGACCTGAGTCTATAAGTTTACATAGTTTTAAACCTTTTGAGGACCCTTTAGAATAACATATAAGCAATATGCACTTTGTTGAATTGCAATGCATTCAAGAACTAACTCATTTTGTAGTGCATTAAAGAGATGGGCAATGCAATCTGTTGTTTTAATAACATTTTTGTTGTTTCATTCCATTGCATAAAAGGACTAACTTATTCCTTTGTGCAATGAAAAAAACTAACGTTTAAAAACTGCTTTTGCATAGCACATATGATAAAGCGATAGAAGAACATATAAGCGATATGCACTTTTTTTGCATTGCAAAGCATTCAAGAACTAACTAATTCCGAAGTGCATTGAAGAGATTGCAATGCAATCTGCTGTTGAAACTGCATTGCACATAAGATAAAGCGTTCTACATAAGCAATATGCACTTTTTTTGCAATGCACTCAAGAACTAACTCATTTTGTATGTGCATTAAAGAGATGGGCAACACAATCTGCTGTTTTAAAAACGTTTTTTTTTTCATTCCATTGCATAAAAGGACTAACTTATTCCTTTGTGCAATGAAAAAACTAACGCTTAAAAAACTGCTGTTGCATTGCACATATGATAAAGCGATAGAATAACATATAAGCGATATGCACTTTTTTGCATTGCAATGCATTCAAGAACTAACTCATTCCGTAGTGCATTAAGAGATCTGCAATGCAATCTCGATCTTAGATTGCATTGCACAAACGATCAAGCTTAACGAAGAATACGAGCGAAAAGCATCGAATATATAAGCATATAAGCATGCACTTTATTGCATTGCAATGCATTCAAGCTCATTCCGTAGTGTATTAAAGAAACGGGCAAAGCAATCTGCTGTTTTAATAACATTTTTGTCTTTTCATTCCATTGCATGAAAGGTCTTATTCCTTTGTGCAATGAACAAAATAACCATAATCATTTGTGTATGAAGGAAAATCATTGCATCAGCAAAAGACAACTCACAGCATATTGTTTTTCGCATTGCATACAGCCTATTAATTTGTGTACTCACGAGAAAACATCACAAAAGTGTCGCTTTCCAGTGTATGCAATAACTGACTATTTCCTTTGTTCAACGAAGAGATGTGCAATGCAGCGTGCTGTTGCATTTGCAAAAGCGTTTTGTATGGAAGAATAACATTTAAAAGTATATGCACTTTGTTGTATTGCAAATGCATTCAAGAACCAATGCGTTTCATTCCGTTGCAACAGCGTGCTTTTGCATTGCACAAGCGTTTTGCATGGAAGAATAACATTTAAAAGAAATATGCACTCTGTTGCATTGCAATGCATTCAAGAACCAATGCGTTTCATTCAGTTGCAACAGCGCGCTGTTGCATTGCACAAGCGTTTTGCATGGAAGAATAACATTTAAAAGTAATATGCAATCTGTTGCATTGCAATGCATTCAAGAACCAATGCGTTTCATTCCGTTGCAAAAGCGCGCTGTTGCATTGCACAAGCGTTTTGCATGGAAGAATAACTTTTAAAAGTAATATGCACTCTGATGCATTGCAATGCATTCAAGAACCAATGCGTTTCATTCCGTTGAAACAAATGCCCGCTGTTGCATTGCACAAGCGTTTTGCATGGAAGAATAACATTTAAAAGTAATATGCACTCTGTTGCCATTGAATGCATTCTAGAACCAATGCTTTTCATTCCATTGCAACAGCGCACGGTTGCATTGCACAAGCGTTTTGCATGGAAAATAACATTTAAAAGTAATATGCACTCTGTTGCATTTAAATGCATTCTAGAACCAATGCTTTTCATTCCATTGCAACAGCGCGCTGTTGCATTGAACAAGCGTTTTGCATGGAAGAATAACATTTAAAAGTAATATGCACTCGGTTGTATTGCAATACATTCTAGAACCAATGCGTTTCATTCCGTTGCAAATGCCCGCTGTTGCGTTGCACAAACGTTTTGCATGGAAGAATAACATTTAAAAGTAATATGCACTCTGTTGCATTGCAATGCATTCAAAAACCAATGCGTTTCATTCCGTTGCAACAGCGCGCTGTTGCATTGCACAAGCGTTTTGCATGGAAGAATAACATTTAAAAGTATGATGCACTCTGGTTATTGCAATGCATTCACGAACCAATGCGTTTCATTACGTTACAGCTGCGCGCTGTTGCATTGCACAAGCGTTTTGGATGGAAGAATAACATTTAAAATTAATATGCACTCTGTTGCATTGCAATACATTCAAGAACCAATGCGTTTCATTCCGTTGCAACAGCGCGCTATTGCATTGCACAAGCGTTTTGCATGGAAGAATAACATTTAAAAGCAATATGCACTCTGTTGCATTGCAAGGCATTCAAGAACCAATGCGTTTCATTCCGTTGCAACAACCTGCTGTTGGATTGCACACGCGTTTTGCATGGAAGAATAACATATAAAAGCAATATGCACTCTGTTGCATCGCAATGCATTCAAGAACCAATGCGTTTCATTCCGTTGCAACAGCGTGCTGTTGCATTGCACAAGCGTTTTGCATGGAAGAATAAAATTTAAAAGCAATATGCACTCTGTTGCATCGCAATGCATTCAAGAACCAATGCGTTTCATTCCGTTGCAACAAGCCTGCTGTTGCATTGCACAAGCGTTTTGCATGGAAGAATAACATTTAAAAGATATATGCACTCTGTTTTATCGCAATGCCTTTAAGAACCAATGCGTTTCATTCCGTTGCAACAAGCCTGCTGTTGCACTGCACATGCGTTTTGTATGGAAGAATAACATTTAAAAGTAATATGCACTCTGTTGCATTGCAATGCCTTCAAGAACCAATCCGTTTCATTCCGTTGCAACAGCTTGCTGTTGCATTGCACAAGCGTTTTGGATGGAAGAGTAACATTTAAAAGTATTATGCACTCTGTTGCATCGCAATGCATTCAAGAACCAATGCGTTTCATTCCGTTTCAAAAGCGCACTGTTGCATTGCACAAGCGTTTTGCATGGAAGAATAACATTTAAAAGTAATATGAACTCCGTTGCATCGCAATGCATTCAAGAACCAATGCGTTTCATTCCATTGCAACAGCGCACTGTTGCATTGCACAAGCGTTTTGCATGGAAGAATAACATTTAAAAGTAATATGCAAAGAAATATGCACTCTGTTGCTTTAAAATGCATTCAAGAACTATTGCATTTCATTACATTGCAACAGCCTGCTGTTGAATTGCACTAGCGTTCGAATGTAAGAATAACATTTATAAGTAATATGCACTTTTGTCCACATTGCAATGCATTCAAGATTCAAGAACTAAAATTCATTCCGTTTTTTTTATAATAAAACTAACAACATTTTTTTAAGGTAGCCTATATCGTACTCTTAAACCGACATGACTTTAATTATTGCTATTTCCCAGATAATTTAGTCAGTATTTCTGTACGTTATTTGATTCTAGCTTCTCTCTTTTCTGTCTCTTTCTTTTCATGTGAAATGAGTAGGTTACACATGCTTACAATCATAAATATAAACTTTATTTCTATTAAATTTTCAAAACTATTTATACATGCGTCACATGATGATGTTAAGACCGCCAACAAATAGTCCATATGGGAACTTTTGCACTTTTTTTCTGGTCAGAGGGTCCCCATAAGGTCTAAAAGCTACATGATGTCCTTAAAAACTCTTTCTCATGTTAAAAAATCAGATCACAGGGTCCCCAGAAGGTCTAAAAGCTACATGATGTCCTTATTGCCAAATTCTGATGTTAAAAAGTGAAGTCCGCCAAACAGCTACAGGAAAAGCTACATGATGTCCTAATTGACTCTTTCTGATGTTAAAAAAGTCAAGTCAAGTCCACCAGACAGCAGTCCATAACGGACCTTTTGAACTTTTTTTCTGGTCAGAGGGTCCCCAGAAGGTCTAAAACCTATATGATGTCCTCATAGACTCTTTATGATGTTAAAAAGTCTAGTCAAGTCCGCCAGACAGTAGTCCATATGGGACCTTTTGAACTTTTTTTCTCCTCAGAGGCTGCCCAGAAGGTCTAAAAGCTACATGATGCCCTCATAGACTCTATCTGATGTTAAAAAGTCAAGTCAGGTCTGCCAAACAGTAGTCCATATGGGACCTTTTGAACTTTTTTTTTGCTCTGAGGGTCCCCAGAAGTTCTAAAATCTACATGATGTCCCCACAGACTCTTTCTGATGTTAAAAAGTCAAGTCAAGTCCGCCAGACAGTAGTCCATAAAGGACCTTTAGAACTTTTTTCTCCTCAAAGGGTCCACAGAAGGTCTAAAAGCTACAAGATGTCCTACAGACTCTTTCTGATGTTAAAAAGTCAAGTCAAGTTCACCAGACAGTAGTCCAAATGGGACCTTTTAGATTTTTTTTTCTCCTCAGAGGGTCCCCAGAAGGTCTAAAAGCTACATGATGTCCTTAAAGTCTCTTTCTGATGTTAAAATGTCGTCAAGTCCGCCAGACAGTAGTCCATATGGGACTTTTTGAACTTTTTTTCTCTTCAGAGGGTGCCCAGAAGGTTTTAAAGCTACATGATGTCCTTATAGACTCTTTCTGATGTTAAAAAGTCAAGTCAAGTTTGCCAGACAGTAGTCCATATGGGACCTATTGAACTTTATTCTGCTCAGATGGTCCATAGAAGGTCTAAGAGCTACATGATGTCCTCATAGACTCTTTCTGATGTTAAAAAGTCAAGTCAAGTCCGCCAGACAGCAGTCCATATGGGACCTTTTGAACTTTTTTTCCTCAGAGGGTCCCCAGAAGGTCTAAAATCTACATGATGTCCTCATAGACTCTTTCAGAAGGTCTAAAATCTACATGATGTCCCCATAGACTCTTTCTGATGTTAAAAAGTCGTCAAGTCCGCCAGACAGTAATCCATATGAGAGCTTTTGAACTTTTTCTGCTCAGAGGGTCCCCAGAAGGTCTAAAAGCTACATGATGTCCCCATAGACTCTTTCTGATGTTAAAAAGTCGTCAAGTCCGCCAGACAGTAATCCATATGAGAGCTTTTGAACTTTTTCTGCTCAGAGGGTCCCCAGAAGGTCTAAAAGCTACATGATGTCCTCAAAGACTCTTTATGATGTTAAAAAGTCAAGTCAAGTTTGCCAGACAGTAGTCCATATGGGACCTATTGAACTTTATTCTGCTCAGATGGTCCATAGAAGGTCTAAGAGCTACATGATGTCCTCATAGACTCTTTCTGATGTTAAAAAGTCAAGTCAAGTCCGCCAGACAGCAGTCCATATGGGACCTTTTGAACTTTTTTTCCTCAGAGGGTCCCCAGAAGGTCTAAAAGCTACATGATGTCCTTAAAGTCTCTTTCTGATGTTAAAATGTCGTCAAGTCCGCCAGAGAGTAGTCCATATGGGACTTTTTGAACTTTTTTTCTCCTCAGAGGGTGCCCAGAAGGTTTTAAAGCTACATGATGTCCTTATAGACTCTTTCTGATGTTAAAAAGTCAAGTCAAGTTTGCCAGACAGTAGTCCATATGGGACCTATTGAACTTTATTCTGCTCAGATGGTCCATAGAAGGTCTAAGAGCTACATGATGTCCTCATAGACTCTTTCTGATGTTAAAAAGTCAAGTCAAGTCCGCCAGACAGCAGTCCATATGGGACCTTTTGAACTTTTTTTCCTCAGAGGGTCCCCAGAAGGTCTAAAATCTACATGATGTCCTCATAGACTCTTTCAGAAGGTCTAAAATCTACATGATGTCCCCATAGACTCTTTCTGATGTTAAAAAGTCGTCAAGTCCGCCAGACAGTAATCCATATGAGAGCTTTTGAACTTTTTCTGCTCAGAGGGTCCCCAGAAGGTCTAAAAGCTACATGATGTCCCCATAGACTCTTTCTGATGTTAAAAAGTCAAGTGAAGTCCACCAGACAGTAGTCCTTCTGGGAGCTTTTGAACTTTTTTTCTGCTCAGAGGGTCCCCAGAAGGTCTAAAAGCTACATGATGTCCTCAAAGACTCTTTATGATGTTAAAAAGTCAAGTCAAGTTTGCCAGACAGTAGTCCATATGGGACCTATTGAACTTTATTCTGCTCAGATGGTCCATAGAAGGTCTAAGAGCTACATGATGTCCTCATAGACTCTTTCTGATGTTAAAAAGTCAAGTCAAGTCCGCCAGACAGCAGTCCATATGGGACCTTTTGAACTTTTTTTCCTCAGAGGGTCCCCAGAAGGTCTAAAATCTACATGATGTCCTCATAGACTCTTTCAGAAGGTCTAAAATCTACATGATGTCCCCATAGACTCTTTCTGATGTTAAAAAGTCGTCAAGTCCGCCAGACAGTAATCCATATGAGAGCTTTTGAACTTTTTCTGCTCAGAGGGTCCCCAGAAGGTCTAAAAGCTACATGATGTCCCCATAGACTCTTTCTGATGTTAAAAAGTCAAGTGAAGTCCACCAGACAGTAGTCCTTCTGGGAGCTTTTGAACTTTTTTTCTGCTCAGAGGGTCCCCAGAAGGTCTAAAAGCTACATGATGTCCTCAAAGACTCTTTATGATGTTAAAAAGTCAAGTCAAGTCCGCCAGATCCATATGGGACCTTTAGAACTTTTTTTCTCCTCAGAGGGTCCCCAGAATGTCTAAAAGCTACATGATGTCCTTAAAGACTCTTTCTGATGTTAAAAAGTCAAGTCAAGTCCGCCAGACAGTAGTCCCTATGGGACCTTTTGAACTTTTTTTCTCCTCAGATGGTCCCCGGAAGGTCTAAAAGCTACATGATGTCCTTAAAGACTCTTTCTGATGTTAAAGTCAAGTCAAGTACGCCAGAACGTAGTCCATATGGGACCTTTTGAACTTTTTTTCTCCTCAGAGGGTGCCCAGAAGGTCTAAAAGCTACATGATGTCCTTAAAGTCTCTTTCTGATGTTAAAATGTCGTCAAGTCCGCCAGACAGTAGTCCATATGGGACTTTTTGAACTTTTTTTCTCTTCAGAGGGTGCCCAGAAGGTTTTAAAGATACATGATGTCCTTATAGACTCTTTCTGATGTTAAAAAGTCAAGTCAAGTTTGCCAGACAGTAGTCCATATGGGACCTATTGAACTTTATTCTGCTCAGATGGTCCATAGAAGGTCTAAGAGCTACATGATGTCCTCATAGACTCTTTCTGATGTTAAAAAGTCAAGTCAAGTCCGCCAGACAGCAGTCCATATGGGACCTTTTGAACTTTTTTTCCTCAGAGGGTCCCCAGAAGGTCTAAAATCTACATGATGTCCTCATAGACTCTTTCAGAAGGTCTAAAATCTACATGATGTCCCCATAGACTCTTTCTGATGTTAAAAAGTCGTCAAGTCCGCCAGACAGTAATCCATATGAGAGCTTTTGAACTTTTTCTGCTCAGAGGGTCCCCAGAAGGTCTAAAAGCTACATGATGTCCCCATAGACTCTTTCTGATGTTAAAAAGTCGTCAAGTCCGCCAGACAGTAATCCATATGAGAGCTTTTGAACTTTTTCTGCTCAGAGGGTCCCCAGAAGGTCTAAAAGCTACATGATGTCCTCAAAGACTCTTTATGATGTTAAAAAGTCAAGTCAAGTTTGCCAGACAGTAGTCCATATGGGACCTATTGAACTTTATTCTGCTCAGATGGTCCATAGAAGGTCTAAGAGCTACATGATGTCCTCATAGACTCTTTCTGATGTTAAAAAGTCAAGTCAAGTCCGCCAGACAGCAGTCCATATGGGACCTTTTGAACTTTTTTTCCTCAGAGGGTCCCCAGAAGGTCTAAAAGCTACATGATGTCCTTAAAGTCTCTTTCTGATGTTAAAATGTCGTCAAGTCCGCCAGAGAGTAGTCCATATGGGACTTTTTGAACTTTTTTTCTCCTCAGAGGGTGCCCAGAAGGTTTTAAAGCTACATGATGTCCTTATAGACTCTTTCTGATGTTAAAAAGTCAAGTCAAGTTTGCCAGACAGTAGTCCCTATGGGACCTTTTGAACTTTTTTTCTCCTCAGATGGTCCCCGGAAGGTCTAAAAGCTACATGATGTCCTTAAAGACTCTTTCTGATGTTAAAGTCAAGTCAAGTACGCCAGAACGTAGTCCATATGGGACCTTTTGAACTTTTTTTCTCCTCAGAGGGTGCCCAGAAGGTCTAAAAGCTACATGATGTCCTTAAAGTCTCTTTCTGATGTTAAAATGTCGTCAAGTCCGCCAGACAGTAGTCCATATGGGACTTTTTGAACTTTTTTTCTCTTCAGAGGGTGCCCAGAAGGTTTTAAAGATACATGATGTCCTTATAGACTCTTTCTGATGTTAAAAAGTCAAGTCAAGTTTGCCAGACAGTAGTCCATATGGGACCTATTGAACTTTATTCTGCTCAGATGGTCCATAGAAGGTCTAAGAGCTACATGATGTCCTCATAGACTCTTTCTGATGTTAAAAAGTCAAGTCAAGTCCGCCAGACAGCAGTCCATATGGGACCTTTTGAACTTTTTTTCCTCAGAGGGTCCCCAGAAGGTCTAAAATCTACATGATGTCCTCATAGACTCTTTCAGAAGGTCTAAAATCTACATGATGTCCCCATAGACTCTTTCTGATGTTAAAAAGTCGTCAAGTCCGCCAGACAGTAATCCATATGAGAGCTTTTGAACTTTTTCTGCTCAGAGGGTCCCCAGAAGGTCTAAAAGCTACATGATGTCCCCATAGACTCTTTCTGATGTTAAAAAGTCGTCAAGTCCGCCAGACAGTAATCCATATGAGAGCTTTTGAACTTTTTCTGCTCAGAGGGTCCCCAGAAGGTCTAAAAGCTACATGATGTCCTCAAAGACTCTTTATGATGTTAAAAAGTCAAGTCAAGTTTGCCAGACAGTAGTCCATATGGGACCTATTGAACTTTATTCTGCTCAGATGGTCCATAGAAGGTCTAAGAGCTACATGATGTCCTCATAGACTCTTTCTGATGTTAAAAAGTCAAGTCAAGTCCGCCAGACAGCAGTCCATATGGGACCTTTTGAACTTTTTTTCCTCAGAGGGTCCCCAGAAGGTCTAAAAGCTACATGATGTCCTTAAAGTCTCTTTCTGATGTTAAAATGTCGTCAAGTCCGCCAGAGAGTAGTCCATATGGGACTTTTTGAACTTTTTTTCTCCTCAGAGGGTGCCCAGAAGGTTTTAAAGCTACATGATGTCCTTATAGACTCTTTCTGATGTTAAAAAGTCAAGTCAAGTTTGCCAGACAGTAGTCCATATGGGACCTATTGAACTTTATTCTGCTCAGATGGTCCATAGAAGGTCTAAGAGCTACATGATGTCCTCATAGACTCTTTCTGATGTTAAAAAGTCAAGTCAAGTCCGCCAGACAGCAGTCCATATGGGACCTTTTGAACTTTTTTTCCTCAGAGGGTCCCCAGAAGGTCTAAAATCTACATGATGTCCTCATAGACTCTTTCAGAAGGTCTAAAATCTACATGATGTCCCCATAGACTCTTTCTGATGTTAAAAAGTCGTCAAGTCCGCCAGACAGTAATCCATATGAGAGCTTTTGAACTTTTTCTGCTCAGAGGGTCCCCAGAAGGTCTAAAAGCTACATGATGTCCCCATAGACTCTTTCTGATGTTAAAAAGTCAAGTGAAGTCCACCAGACAGTAGTCCTTCTGGGAGCTTTTGAACTTTTTTTCTGCTCAGAGGGTCCCCAGAAGGTCTAAAAGCTACATGATGTCCTCAAAGACTCTTTATGATGTTAAAAAGTCAAGTCAAGTCCGCCAGATCCATATGGGACCTTTAGAACTTTTTTTCTCCTCAGAGGGTCCCCAGAATGTCTAAAAGCTACATGATGTCCTTAAAGACTCTTTCTGATGTTAAAAAGTCAAGTCAAGTCCGCCAGACAGTAGTCCCTATGGGACCTTTTGAACTTTTTTTCTCCTCAGATGGTCCCTGGAAGGTCTAAAAGCTACATGATGTCCTTAAAGACTCTTTCTGATGTTAAAGTCAAGTCAAGTACGCCAGAACGTAGTCCATATGGGACCTTTTGAACTTTTTTTCTCCTCAGAGGGTGCCCAGAAGGTCTAAAAGCTACATGATGTCCTTAAAGACTCTTTCTGATGTTAAAGTCAAGTCAAGTACGCCAGACAGTAGTCCATATGGGACCTTTTGAACTTTTTTTCTCCTCAGAGGGTGCCCAGAAGGTCTAAAAGCTACATGATGTCCTCATAGACTCTTTCTGATGTTAAAAAGTCAAGCAAGTTTGCCAGACAGTAGTCCATATGGGAGCTTTTGAACTTTTTCTCTCCTCAGAGGGTACCCAGAAGATCTAAAAGCTACATGATGTCCTCATAGACTCTTTCTGATGTTAAAAAGTCAAGCAAGTTTGCCAGACAGTAGTCCATATGGGACCTTTTGAACTTTTTTTCTCCTCAGAGGGTGACCAGAATGTCTAAAAATTACATCATGTCCTCATAGCCTCTTTCTGATGTTAAAAAGTCGTCAAGTCCATCAGACAGTAGTTCATGTGGGAGCTTTTGAACTTTTATCTGCTCAGATGGTCCCTAGAAGGTCTAAAAGCTAAATGATGTCCTGATAGACTCTTTCTGATGTTAAAAAGTCAAGTCAAGTCCGCCAGACAGCAGTCCATATGGGACCTTTTGAACTTGTTTTTCCTCAGAGGGTCCCCAGAAGTCTAAAATCTACATGTCCTCATAGACTCTTTCAGAAGGTCTAAAATCTACATGATGTCCCCATAGACTCTTTCTGATGTTAAAAAGTCGTCAAGTCCGCCAGACAGTAATCCATATGAGAGCTTTTGAACTTTTTCTGCTCAGAGGGTCCCCAGAAGGTCTAAAAGCTACATGATGTCCCCATAGACTCTTTCTGATGTTAAAAAGTCGTCAAGTCCGCCAGACAGTAATCCATATGAGAGCTTTTGAACTTTTTCTGCTCAGAGGGTCCCCAGAAGGTCTAAAAGCTACATGATGTCCTCAAAGACTCTTTATGATGTTAAAAAGTCAAGTCAAGTTTGCCAGACAGTAGTCCATATGGGACCTATTGAACTTTATTCTGCTCAGATGGTCCATAGAAGGTCTAAGAGCTACATGATGTCCTCATAGACTCTTTCTGATGTTAAAAAGTCAAGTCAAGTCCGCCAGACAGCAGTCCATATGGGACCTTTTGAACTTTTTTTCCTCAGAGGGTCCCCAGAAGGTCTAAAAGCTACATGATGTCCTTAAAGTCTCTTTCTGATGTTAAAATGTCGTCAAGTCCGCCAGAGAGTAGTCCATATGGGACTTTTTGAACTTTTTTTCTCCTCAGAGGGTGCCCAGAAGGTTTTAAAGCTACATGATGTCCTTATAGACTCTTTCTGATGTTAAAAAGTCAAGTCAAGTTTGCCAGACAGTAGTCCATATGGGACCTATTGAACTTTATTCTGCTCAGATGGTCCATAGAAGGTCTAAGAGCTACATGATGTCCTCATAGACTCTTTCTGATGTTAAAAAGTCAAGTCAAGTCCGCCAGACAGCAGTCCATATGGGACCTTTTGAACTTTTTTTCCTCAGAGGGTCCCCAGAAGGTCTAAAATCTACATGATGTCCTCATAGACTCTTTCAGAAGGTCTAAAATCTACATGATGTCCCCATAGACTCTTTCTGATGTTAAAAAGTCGTCAAGTCCGCCAGACAGTAATCCATATGAGAGCTTTTGAACTTTTTCTGCTCAGAGGGTCCCCAGAAGGTCTAAAAGCTACATGATGTCCCCATAGACTCTTTCTGATGTTAAAAAGTCAAGTGAAGTCCACCAGACAGTAGTCCTTCTGGGAGCTTTTGAACTTTTTTTCTGCTCAGAGGGTCCCCAGAAGGTCTAAAAGCTACATGATGTCCTCAAAGACTCTTTATGATGTTAAAAAGTCAAGTCAAGTTTGCCAGACAGTAGTCCATATGGGACCTATTGAACTTTATTCTGCTCAGATGGTCCATAGAAGGTCTAAGAGCTACATGATGTCCTCATAGACTCTTTCTGATGTTAAAAAGTCAAGTCAAGTCCGCCAGACAGCAGTCCATATGGGACCTTTTGAACTTTTTTTCCTCAGAGGGTCCCCAGAAGGTCTAAAATCTACATGATGTCCTCATAGACTCTTTCAGAAGGTCTAAAATCTACATGATGTCCCCATAGACTCTTTCTGATGTTAAAAAGTCGTCAAGTCCGCCAGACAGTAATCCATATGAGAGCTTTTGAACTTTTTCTGCTCAGAGGGTCCCCAGAAGGTCTAAAAGCTACATGATGTCCCCATAGACTCTTTCTGATGTTAAAAAGTCAAGTGAAGTCCACCAGACAGTAGTCCTTCTGGGAGCTTTTGAACTTTTTTTCTGCTCAGAGGGTCCCCAGAAGGTCTAAAAGCTACATGATGTCCTCAAAGACTCTTTATGATGTTAAAAAGTCAAGTCAAGTCCGCCAGATCCATATGGGACCTTTAGAACTTTTTTTCTCCTCAGAGGGTCCCCAGAATGTCTAAAAGCTACATGATGTCCTTAAAGACTCTTTCTGATGTTAAAAAGTCAAGTCAAGTCCGCCAGACAGTAGTCCCTATGGGACCTTTTGAACTTTTTTTCTCCTCAGATGGTCCCCGGAAGGTCTAAAAGCTACATGATGTCCTTAAAGACTCTTTCTGATGTTAAAGTCAAGTCAAGTACGCCAGAAAGTAGTCCATATGGGACCTTTTGAACTTTTTTTCTCCTCAGAGGGTGCCCAGAAGGTCTAAAAGCTACATGATGTCCTTAAAGTCTCTTTCTGATGTTAAAATGTCGTCAAGTCCGCCAGACAGTAGTCCATATGGGACTTTTTGAACTTTTTTTCTCTTCAGAGGGTGCCCAGAAGGTTTTAAAGATACATGATGTCCTTATAGACTCTTTCTGATGTTAAAAAGTCAAGTCAAGTTTGCCAGACAGTAGTCCATATGGGACCTATTGAACTTTATTCTGCTCAGATGGTCCATAGAAGGTCTAAGAGCTACATGATGTCCTCATAGACTCTTTCTGATGTTAAAAAGTCAAGTCAAGTCCGCCAGACAGCAGTCCATATGGGACCTTTTGAACTTTTTTTCCTCAGAGGGTCCCCAGAAGGTCTAAAATCTACATGATGTCCTCATAGACTCTTTCAGAAGGTCTAAAATCTACATGATGTCCCCATAGACTCTTTCTGATGTTAAAAAGTCGTCAAGTCCGCCAGACAGTAATCCATATGAGAGCTTTTGAACTTTTTCTGCTCAGAGGGTCCCCAGAAGGTCTAAAAGCTACATGATGTCCCCATAGACTCTTTCTGATGTTAAAAAGTCGTCAAGTCCGCCAGACAGTAATCCATATGAGAGCTTTTGAACTTTTTCTGCTCAGAGGGTCCCCAGAAGGTCTAAAAGCTACATGATGTCCTCAAAGACTCTTTATGATGTTAAAAAGTCAAGTCAAGTTTGCCAGACAGTAGTCCATATGGGACCTATTGAACTTTATTCTGCTCAGATGGTCCATAGAAGGTCTAAGAGCTACATGATGTCCTCATAGACTCTTTCTGATGTTAAAAAGTCAAGTCAAGTCCGCCAGACAGCAGTCCATATGGGACCTTTTGAACTTTTTTTCCTCAGAGGGTCCCCAGAAGGTCTAAAAGCTACATGATGTCCTTAAAGTCTCTTTCTGATGTTAAAATGTCGTCAAGTCCGCCAGAGAGTAGTCCATATGGGACTTTTTGAACTTTTTTTCTCCTCAGAGGGTGCCCAGAAGGTTTTAAAGCTACATGATGTCCTTATAGACTCTTTCTGATGTTAAAAAGTCAAGTCAAGTTTGCCAGACAGTAGTCCATATGGGACCTATTGAACTTTATTCTGCTCAGATGGTCCATAGAAGGTCTAAGAGCTACATGATGTCCTCATAGACTCTTTCTGATGTTAAAAAGTCAAGTCAAGTCCGCCAGACAGCAGTCCATATGGGACCTTTTGAACTTTTTTTCCTCAGAGGGTCCCCAGAAGGTCTAAAAGCTACATGATGTCCTTAAAGTCTCTTTCTGATGTTAAAATGTCGTCAAGTCCGCCAGAGAGTAGTCCATATGGGACTTTTTGAACTTTTTTTCTCCTCAGAGGGTGCCCAGAAGGTTTTAAAGCTACATGATGTCCTTATAGACTCTTTCTGATGTTAAAAAGTCAAGTCAAGTTTGCCAGACAGTAGTCCATATGGGACCTATTGAACTTTATTCTGCTCAGATGGTCCATAGAAGGTCTAAGAGCTACATGATGTCCTCATAGACTCTTTCTGATGTTAAAAAGTCAAGTCAAGTCCGCCAGACAGCAGTCCATATGGGACCTTTTGAACTTTTTTTCCTCAGAGGGTCCCCAGAAGGTCTAAAATCTACATGATGTCCTCATAGACTCTTTCAGAAGGTCTAAAATCTACATGATGTCCCCATAGACTCTTTCTGATGTTAAAAAGTCGTCAAGTCCGCCAGACAGTAATCCATATGAGAGCTTTTGAACTTTTTCTGCTCAGAGGGTCCCCAGAAGGTCTAAAAGCTACATGATGTCCCCATAGACTCTTTCTGATGTTAAAAAGTCAAGTGAAGTCCACCAGACAGTAGTCCTTCTGGGAGCTTTTGAACTTTTTTTCTGCTCAGAGGGTCCCCAGAAGGTCTAAAAGCTACATGATGTCCTCAAAGACTCTTTATGATGTTAAAAAGTCAAGTCAAGTCCGCCAGATCCATATGGGACCTTTAGAACTTTTTTTCTCCTCAGAGGGTCCCCAGAATGTCTAAAAGCTACATGATGTCCTTAAAGACTCTTTCTGATGTTAAAAAGTCAAGTCAAGTCCGCCAGACAGTAGTCCCTATGGGACCTTTTGAACTTTTTTTCTCCTCAGATGGTCCCCGGAAGGTCTAAAAGCTACATGATGTCCTTAAAGACTCTTTCTGATGTTAAAGTCAAGTCAAGTACGCCAGAAAGTAGTCCATATGGGACCTTTTGAACTTTTTTTCTCCTCAGAGGGTGCCCAGAAGGTCTAAAAGCTACATGATGTCCTTAATGTCTCTTTCTGATGTTAAAATGTCGTCAAGTCCGCCAGACAGTAGTCCATATGGGACTTTTTGAACTTTTTTTCTCTTCAGAGGGTGCCCAGAAGGTTTTAAAGATACATGATGTCCTTATAGACTCTTTCTGATGTTAAAAAGTCAAGTCAAGTTTGCCAGACAGTAGTCCATATGGGACCTATTGAACTTTATTCTGCTCAGATGGTCCATAGAAGGTCTAAGAGCTACATGATGTCCTCATAGACTCTTTCTGATGTTAAAAAGTCAAGTCAAGTCCGCCAGACAGCAGTCCATATGGGACCTTTTGAACTTTTTTTCCTCAGAGGGTCCCCAGAAGGTCTAAAATCTACATGATGTCCTCATAGACTCTTTCAGAAGGTCTAAAATCTACATGATGTCCCCATAGACTCTTTCTGATGTTAAAAAGTCGTCAAGTCCGCCAGACAGTAATCCATATGAGAGCTTTTGAACTTTTTCTGCTCAGAGGGTCCCCAGAAGGTCTAAAAGCTACATGATGTCCCCATAGACTCTTTCTGATGTTAAAAAGTCGTCAAGTCCGCCAGACAGTAATCCATATGAGAGCTTTTGAACTTTTTCTGCTCAGAGGGTCCCCAGAAGGTCTAAAAGCTACATGATGTCCTCAAAGACTCTTTATGATGTTAAAAAGTCAAGTCAAGTTTGCCAGACAGTAGTCCATATGGGACCTATTGAACTTTATTCTGCTCAGATGGTCCATAGAAGGTCTAAGAGCTACATGATGTCCTCATAGACTCTTTCTGATGTTAAAAAGTCAAGTCAAGTCCGCCAGACAGCAGTCCATATGGGACCTTTTGAACTTTTTTTCCTCAGAGGGTCCCCAGAAGGTCTAAAAGCTACATGATGTCCTTAAAGTCTCTTTCTGATGTTAAAATGTCGTCAAGTCCGCCAGAGAGTAGTCCATATGGGACTTTTTGAACTTTTTTTCTCCTCAGAGGGTGCCCAGAAGGTTTTAAAGCTACATGATGTCCTTATAGACTCTTTCTGATGTTAAAAAGTCAAGTCAAGTTTGCCAGACAGTAGTCCATATGGGACCTATTGAACTTTATTCTGCTCAGATGGTCCATAGAAGGTCTAAGAGCTACATGATGTCCTCATAGACTCTTTCTGATGTTAAAAAGTCAAGTCAAGTCCGCCAGACAGCAGTCCATATGGGACCTTTTGAACTTTTTTTCCTCAGAGGGTCCCCAGAAGGTCTAAAAGCTACATGATGTCCTTAAAGTCTCTTTCTGATGTTAAAATGTCGTCAAGTCCGCCAGAGAGTAGTCCATATGGGACTTTTTGAACTTTTTTTCTCCTCAGAGGGTGCCCAGAAGGTTTTAAAGCTACATGATGTCCTTATAGACTCTTTCTGATGTTAAAAAGTCAAGTCAAGTTTGCCAGACAGTAGTCCATATGGGACCTATTGAACTTTATTCTGCTCAGATGGTCCATAGAAGGTCTAAGAGCTACATGATGTCCTCATAGACTCTTTCTGATGTTAAAAAGTCAAGTCAAGTCCGCCAGACAGCAGTCCATATGGGACCTTTTGAACTTTTTTTCCTCAGAGGGTCCCCAGAAGGTCTAAAATCTACATGATGTCCTCATAGACTCTTTCAGAAGGTCTAAAATCTACATGATGTCCCCATAGACTCTTTCTGATGTTAAAAAGTCGTCAAGTCCGCCAGACAGTAATCCATATGAGAGCTTTTGAACTTTTTCTGCTCAGAGGGTCCCCAGAAGGTCTAAAAGCTACATGATGTCCCCATAGACTCTTTCTGATGTTAAAAAGTCAAGTGAAGTCCACCAGACAGTAGTCCTTCTGGGAGCTTTTGAACTTTTTTTCTGCTCAGAGGGTCCCCAGAAGGTCTAAAAGCTACATGATGTCCTCAAAGACTCTTTATGATGTTAAAAAGTCAAGTCAAGTCCGCCAGATCCATATGGGACCTTTAGAACTTTTTTTCTCCTCAGAGGGTCCCCAGAATGTCTAAAAGCTACATGATGTCCTTAAAGACTCTTTCTGATGTTAAAAAGTCAAGTCAAGTCCGCCAGACAGTAGTCCCTATGGGACCTTTTGAACTTTTTTTCTCCTCAGATGGTCCCTGGAAGGTCTAAAAGCTACATGATGTCCTTAAAGACTCTTTCTGATGTTAAAGTCAAGTCAAGTACGCCAGAACGTAGTCCATATGGGACCTTTTGAACTTTTTTTCTCCTCAGAGGGTGCCCAGAAGGTCTAAAAGCTACATGATGTCCTTAAAGACTCTTTCTGATGTTAAAGTCAAGTCAAGTACGCCAGACAGTAGTCCATATGGGACCTTTTGAACTTTTTTTCTCCTCAGAGGGTGCCCAGAAGGTCTAAAAGCTACATGATGTCCTCATAGACTCTTTCTGATGTTAAAAAGTCAAGCAAGTTTGCCAGACAGTAGTCCATATGGGAGCTTTTGAACTTTTTCTCTCCTCAGAGGGTACCCAGAAGATCTAAAAGCTACATGATGTCCTCATAGACTCTTTCTGATGTTAAAAAGTCAAGCAAGTTTGCCAGACAGTAGTCCATATGGGACCTTTTGAACTTTTTTTCTCCTCAGAGGGTGACCAGAATGTCTAAAAATTACATCATGTCCTCATAGCCTCTTTCTGATGTTAAAAAGTCGTCAAGTCCATCAGACAGTAGTTCATGTGGGAGCTTTTGAACTTTTATCTGCTCAGATGGTCCCTAGAAGGTCTAAAAGCTAAATGATGTCCTGATAGACTCTTTCTGATGTTAAAAAGTCAAGTCAAGTCCGCCAGACAGCAGTCCATATGGGACCTTTTGAACTTGTTTTTCCTCAGAGGGTCCCCAGAAGTCTAAAATCTACATGTCCTCATAGACTCTTTCAGAAGGTCTAAAATCTACATGATGTCCCCATAGACTCTTTCTGATGTTAAAAAGTCGTCAAGTCCGCCAGACAGTAATCCATATGAGAGCTTTTGAACTTTTTCTGCTCAGAGGGTCCCCAGAAGGTCTAAAAGCTACATGATGTCCCCATAGACTCTTTCTGATGTTAAAAAGTCGTCAAGTCCGCCAGACAGTAATCCATATGAGAGCTTTTGTACTTTTTCTGCTCAGAGGGTCCCCAGAAGGTCTAAAAGCTACATGATGTCCTCAAAGACTCTTTATGATGTTAAAAAGTCAAGTCAAGTTTGCCAGACAGTAGTCCATATGGGACCTATTGAACTTTATTCTGCTCAGATGGTCCATAGAAGGTCTAAGAGCTACATGATGTCCTCATAGACTCTTTCTGATGTTAAAAAGTCAAGTCAAGTCCGCCAGACAGCAGTCCATATGGGACCTTTTGAACTTTTTTTCCTCAGAGGGTCCCCAGAAGGTCTAAAAGCTACATGATGTCCTTAAAGTCTCTTTCTGATGTTAAAATGTCGTCAAGTCCGCCAGAGAGTAGTCCATATGGGACTTTTTGAACTTTTTTTCTCCTCAGAGGGTGCCCAGAAGGTTTTAAAGCTACATGATGTCCTTATAGACTCTTTCTGATGTTAAAAAGTCAAGTCAAGTTTGCCAGACAGTAGTCCATATGGGACCTATTGAACTTTATTCTGCTCAGATGGTCCATAGAAGGTCTAAGAGCTACATGATGTCCTCATAGACTCTTTCTGATGTTAAAAAGTCAAGTCAAGTCCGCCAGACAGCAGTCCATATGGGACCTTTTGAACTTTTTTTCCTCAGAGGGTCCCCAGAAGGTCTAAAATCTACATGATGTCCTCATAGACTCTTTCAGAAGGTCTAAAATCTACATGATGTCCCCATAGACTCTTTCTGATGTTAAAAAGTCGTCAAGTCCGCCAGACAGTAATCCATATGAGAGCTTTTGAACTTTTTCTGCTCAGAGGGTCCCCAGAAGGTCTAAAAGCTACATGATGTCCCCATAGACTCTTTCTGATGTTAAAAAGTCAAGTGAAGTCCACCAGACAGTAGTCCTTCTGGGAGCTTTTGAACTTTTTTTCTGCTCAGAGGGTCCCCAGAAGGTCTAAAAGCTACATGATGTCCTCAAAGACTCTTTATGATGTTAAAAAGTCAAGTCAAGTTTGCCAGACAGTAGTCCATATGGGACCTATTGAACTTTATTCTGCTCAGATGGTCCATAGAAGGTCTAAGAGCTACATGATGTCCTCATAGACTCTTTCTGATGTTAAAAAGTCAAGTCAAGTCCGCCAGACAGCAGTCCATATGGGACCTTTTGAACTTTTTTTCCTCAGAGGGTCCCCAGAAGGTCTAAAATCTACATGATGTCCTCATAGACTCTTTCAGAAGGTCTAAAATCTACATGATGTCCCCATAGACTCTTTCTGATGTTAAAAAGTCGTCAAGTCCGCCAGACAGTAATCCATATGAGAGCTTTTGAACTTTTTCTGCTCAGAGGGTCCCCAGAAGGTCTAAAAGCTACATGATGTCCCCATAGACTCTTTCTGATGTTAAAAAGTCAAGTGAAGTCCACCAGACAGTAGTCCTTCTGGGAGCTTTTGAACTTTTTTTCTGCTCAGAGGGTCCCCAGAAGGTCTAAAAGCTACATGATGTCCTCAAAGACTCTTTATGATGTTAAAAAGTCAAGTCAAGTCCGCCAGATCAATATGGGACCTTTAGAACTTTTTTTCTCCTCAGAGGGTCCCCAGAATGTCTAAAAGCTACATGATGTCCTTAAAGACTCTTTCTGATGTTAAAAAGTCAAGTCAAGTCCGCCAGACAGTAGTCCCTATGGGACCTTTTGAACTTTTTTTCTCCTCAGATGGTCCCCGGAAGGTCTAAAAGCTACATGATGTCCTTAAAGACTCTTTCTGATGTTAAAGTCAAGTCAAGTACGCCAGAACGTAGTCCATATGGGACCTTTTGAACTTTTTTTCTCCTCAGAGGGTGCCCAGAAGGTCTAAAAGCTACATGATGTCCTCATAGACTCTTTCAGAAGGTCTAAAATCTACATGATGTCCCCATAGACTCTTTCTGATGTTAAAAAGTCGTCAAGTCCGCCAGACAGTAATCCATATGAGAGCTTTTGAACTTTTTCTGCTCAGAGGGTCCCCAGAAGGTCTAAAAGCTACATGATGTCCCCATAGACTCTTTCTGATGTTAAAAAGTCGTCAAGTCCGCCAGACAGTAATCCATATGAGAGCTTTTGAACTTTTTCTGCTCAGAGGGTCCCCAGAAGGTCTAAAAGCTACATGATGTCCTCAAAGACTCTTTATGATGTTAAAAAGTCAAGTCAAGTTTGCCAGACAGTAGTCCATATGGGACCTATTGAACTTTATTCTGCTCAGATGGTCCATAGAAGGTCTAAGAGCTACATGATGTCCTCATAGACTCTTTCTGATGTTAAAAAGTCAAGTCAAGTCCGCCAGACAGCAGTCCATATGGGACCTTTTGAACTTTTTTTCCTCAGAGGGTCCCCAGAAGGTCTAAAAGCTACATGATGTCCTTAAAGTCTCTTTCTGATGTTAAAATGTCGTCAAGTCCGCCAGAGAGTAGTCCATATGGGACTTTTTGAACTTTTTTTCTCCTCAGAGGGTGCCCAGAAGGTTTTAAAGCTACATGATGTCCTTATAGACTCTTTCTGATGTTAAAAAGTCAAGTCAAGTTTGCCAGACAGTAGTCCATATGGGACCTATTGAACTTTATTCTGCTCAGATGGTCCATAGAAGGTCTAAGAGCTACATGATGTCCTCATAGACTCTTTCTGATGTTAAAAAGTCAAGTCAAGTCCGCCAGACAGCAGTCCATATGGGACCTTTTGAACTTTTTTTCCTCAGAGGGTCCCCAGAAGGTCTAAAATCTACATGATGTCCTCATAGACTCTTTCAGAAGGTCTAAAATCTACATGATGTCCCCATAGACTCTTTCTGATGTTAAAAAGTCGTCAAGTCCGCCAGACAGTAATCCATATGAGAGCTTTTGAACTTTTTCTGCTCAGAGGGTCCCCAGAAGGTCTAAAAGCTACATGATGTCCCCATAGACTCTTTCTGATGTTAAAAAGTCAAGTGAAGTCCACCAGACAGTAGTCCTTCTGGGAGCTTTTGAACTTTTTTTCTGCTCAGAGGGTCCCCAGAAGGTCTAAAAGCTACATGATGTCCTCAAAGACTCTTTATGATGTTAAAAAGTCAAGTCAAGTCCGCCAGATCCATATGGGACCTTTAGAACTTTTTTTCTCCTCAGAGGGTCCCCAGAATGTCTAAAAGCTACATGATGTCCTTAAAGACTCTTTCTGATGTTAAAAAGTCAAGTCAAGTCCGCCAGACAGTAGTCCCTATGGGACCTTTTGAACTTTTTTTCTCCTCAGATGGTCCCTGGAAGGTCTAAAAGCTACATGATGTCCTTAAAGACTCTTTCTGATGTTAAAGTCAAGTCAAGTACGCCAGAACGTAGTCCATATGGGACCTTTTGAACTTTTTTTCTCCTCAGAGGGTGCCCAGAAGGTCTAAAAGCTACATGATGTCCTTAAAGACTCTTTCTGATGTTAAAGTCAAGTCAAGTACGCCAGACAGTAGTCCATATGGGACCTTTTGAACTTTTTTTCTCCTCAGAGGGTGCCCAGAAGGTCTAAAAGCTACATGATGTCCTCATAGACTCTTTCTGATGTTAAAAAGTCAAGCAAGTTTGCCAGACAGTAGTCCATATGGGAGCTTTTGAACTTTTTCTCTCCTCAGAGGGTACCCAGAAGATCTAAAAGCTACATGATGTCCTCATAGACTCTTTCTGATGTTAAAAAGTCAAGCAAGTTTGCCAGACAGTAGTCCATATGGGACCTTTTGAACTTTTTTTCTCCTCAGAGGGTGACCAGAATGTCTAAAAATTACATCATGTCCTCATAGCCTCTTTCTGATGTTAAAAAGTCGTCAAGTCCATCAGACAGTAGTTCATGTGGGAGCTTTTGAACTTTTATCTGCTCAGATGGTCCCTAGAAGGTCTAAAAGCTAAATGATGTCCTGATAGACTCTTTCTGATGTTAAAAAGTCAAGTCAAGTCCGCCAGACAGCAGTCCATATGGGACCTTTTGAACTTGTTTTTCCTCAGAGGGTCCCCAGAAGTCTAAAATCTACATGTCCTCATAGACTCTTTCAGAAGGTCTAAAATCTACATGATGTCCCCATAGACTCTTTCTGATGTTAAAAAGTCAAGTCAAGTCCGCCAGACAGTAGTCCATATTGGAGCTTTTGAACTTTTGTCTGCTCAGAGGGTCCCCAGAAGGTCTAAAAGCTACACCAATGTCCCCATAGACTCTTTCTGATGTTAAAATGTCAAGTGAAGTCCACCAGACAGTAGTCCATATGGGACCTTTTGAACTTTTTTTCTCTCTAAAGGTCTAAAAGCTACACCAATGTCCCCATAGACTCTTTCTGATGTTAAAATGTCAAGTGAAGTCCACCAGACAGTAGTCCATATGGGACCTTTTGAATTTTTTTTCTCCTCAGAGGGTCCCCAGAAGGTCTAAAAGCTACATGATGTCTTTAAAGACTCTTTCTGATGTTAAAAAGTCAAGTCAAGTCTGCCAGACAGTAGTCCATAACGGACCTTTTGAACTTTTTTTCTGGTCAGAGGGTCCCCAGAAGGTCTAAAAGCTATATGATGTCCTCATAGACTCTTTATGATGTTAAAAAGTCTAGTCAAGTCCGCCAGACAGTAGTCCATATGGGACCTTTTGAACTTTTTTTCTCCTCAGAGGCTGCCCAGAAGGTCTAAAAGCTACATGATGTCCTTAAAGACTCTTTCTGATGTTAAAAAGTCAAGTCAAGTCTGCCAGACAGTTTTCCATATGGGACCTTTTGAACTTTATTTCTCCTCAGAGGGTCCCCAGAAGGTCTAAAAGCTACATGATGTCCCCATAGACTCTTTCTGATGTTAAAAAGTCAGGTCAAGTCCGCCAGACAGTAGTCCATATGGGACCTTTAGAACTTTTTTCTCCTCAGAGGGTCCACAGAAGGTCTAAAAGCTACAAGAATTCCTCAAAGACTCTTTATGATGTTAAAAAGTCAAGTCAAGTCCGCCAGACAGTAATCCATATGGGAGCTTTTGAACTTTTGTCTGCTCAGAGGGTCCCCAGAAGGTCTAAAAGCTACATGATGTCCCCACAGACTCTTTCTGATGTCAAAAGGTCGTCAAGTTTGCCAGACAGAAGTCCATATGAGACCTGTTGAACTTTTTTTCTCCTCAGACGGTCTTCAGAAGGTCTAAAAGTTACATGATATCCTTAAAGACTCTTTCTGATGTTAAAGAGTAAAGTCAAGTCCGCCAGACAGCAGTCCATATGGGACCTTTTGAACTTTTTTTCCTCAGAGGGTCCCCAGAAGGTCTAAAATCTACATGATGTCCTCATAGACTCTTTCAGAAGGTCTAAAATCTACATGATGTCCCCATAGACTCTTTCTGATGTTAAAAAGTCGTCAAGTCCGCCAGACAGTAATCCATATGAGAGCTTTTGAACTTTTTCTGCTCAGAGGGTCCCCAGAAGGTCTAAAAGCTACATGATGTCCCCATAGACTCTTTCTGATGTTAAAAAGTCAAGTGAAGTCCACCAGACAGTAGTCCTTCTGGGAGCTTTTGAACTTTTTTTCTGCTCAGAGGGTCCCCAGAAGGTCTAAAAGCTACATGATGTCCTCAAAGACTCTTTATGATGTTAAAAAGTCAAGTCAAGTCCGCCAGATCCATATGGGACCTTTAGAACTTTTTTTCTCCTCACAGGGTCCCCAGAATGTCTAAAAGCTACATGATGTCCTTAAAGACTTTTTCTGATGTTAAAAAGTCGTCAAGTCCGCCAGACAGTAGTCCCTATGGGACCTTTTGAACTTTTTTTCTCCTCAGATGGTCCCCGGAAGGTCTAAAAGCTACATGATGTCCCCATAGACTCTTTCTGATGTTAAAAAGTCGTCAAGTCCGCCAGACAGTAATCCATATGAGAGCTTTTGAACTTTTTCTGCTCAGAGGGTCCCCAGAAGGTCTAAAAGCTACATGATGTCCTCAAAGACTCTTTATGATGTTAAAAAGTCAAGTCAAGTTTGCCAGACAGTAGTCCATATGGGACCTATTGAACTTTATTCTGCTCAGATGGTCCATAGAAGGTCTAAGAGCTACATGATGTCCTCATAGACACTTTCTGATGTTAAAAAGTCAAGTCAAGTCCGCCAGACAGCAGTCCATATGGGACCCTTTGAACTTTTTTTCCTCAGAGGGTCCCCAGAAGGTCTAAAAGCTACATGATGTCCTTAAAGTCTCTTTCTGATGTTAAAATGTCGTCAAGTCCGCCAGAGAGTAGTCCATATGGGACTTTTTGAACTTTTTTTCTCCTCAGAGGGTGCCCAGAAGGTTTTAAAGCTACATGATGTCCTTATAGACTCTTTCTGATGTTAAAAAGTCAAGTCAAGTTTGCCAGACAGTAGTCCATATGGGACCTATTGAACTTTATTCTGCTCAGATGGTCCATAGAAGGTCTAAGAGCTACATGATGTCCTCATAGACTCTTTCTGATGTTAAAAAGTCAAGTCAAGTCCGCCAGACAGCAGTCCATATGGGACCTTTTGAACTTTTTTTCCTCAGAGGGTCCCCAGAAGGTCTAAAATCTACATGATGTCCTCATAGACTCTTTCAGAAGGTCTAAAATCTACATGATGTCCCCATAGACTCTTTCTGATGTTAAAAAGTCGTCAAGTCCGCCAGACAGTAATCCATATGAGAGCTTTTGAACTTTTTCTGCTCAGAGGGTCCCCAGAAGGTCTAAAAGCTACATGATGTCCCCATAGACTCTTTCTGATGTTAAAAAGTCAAGTGAAGTCCACCAGACAGTAGTCCTTCTGGGAGCTTTTGAACTTTTTTTCTGCTCAGAGGGTCCCCAGAAGGTCTAAAAGCTACATGATGTCCTCAAAGACTCTTTATGATGTTAAAAAGTCAAGTCAAGTTTGCCAGACAGTAGTCCATATGGGACCTATTGAACTTTATTCTGCTCAGATGGTCCATAGAAGGTCTAAGAGCTACATGATGTCCTCATAGACTCTTTCTGATGTTAAAAAGTCAAGTCAAGTCCGCCAGACAGCAGTCCATATGGGACCTTTTGAACTTTTTTTCCTCAGAGGGTCCCCAGAAGGTCTAAAATCTACATGATGTCCTCATAGACTCTTTCAGAAGGTCTAAAATCTACATGATGTCCCCATAGACTCTTTCTGATGTTAAAAAGTCGTCAAGTCCGCCAGACAGTAATCCATATGAGAGCTTTTGAACTTTTTCTGCTCAGAGGGTCCCCAGAAGGTCTAAAAGCTACATGATGTCCCCATAGACTCTTTCTGATGTTAAAAAGTCAAGTGAAGTCCACCAGACAGTAGTCCTTCTGGGAGCTTTTGAACTTTTTTTCTGCTCACAGGGTCCCCAGAAGGTCTAAAAGCTACATGATGTCCTCAAAGACTCTTTATGATGTTAAAAAGTCAAGTCAAGTCCGCCAGATCCATATGGGACCTTTAGAACTTTTTTTCTCCTCAGAGGGTCCCCAGAATGTCTAAAAGCTACATGATGTCCTTAAAGACTCTTTCTGATGTTAAAAAGTCAAGTCAAGTCCGCCAGACAGTAGTCCCTATGGGACCTTTTGAACTTTTTTTCTCCTCAGATGGTCCCTGGAAGGTCTAAAAGCTACATGATGTCCTTAAAGACTCTTTCTGATGTTAAAGTCAAGTCAAGTACGCCAGAACGTAGTCCATATGGGACCTTTTGAACTTTTTTTCTCCTCAGAGGGTGCCCAGAAGGTCTAAAAGCTACATGATGTCCTTAAAGACTCTTTCTGATGTTAAAGTCAAGTCAAGTACGCCAGACAGTAGTCCATATGGGACCTTTTGAACTTTTTTTCTCCTCAGAGGGTGCCCAGAAGGTCTAAAAGCTACATGATGTCCTCATAGACTCTTTCTGATGTTAAAAAGTCAAGCAAGTTTGCCAGACAGTAGTCCATATGGGAGCTTTTGAACTTTTTCTCTCCTCAGAGGGTACCCAGAAGATCTAAAAGCTACATGATGTCCTCATAGACTCTTTCTGATGTTAAAAAGTCAAGCAAGTTTGCCAGACAGTAGTCCATATGGGACCTTTTGAACTTTTTTTCTCCTCAGAGGGTGACCAGAATGTCTAAAAATTACATCATGTCCTCATAGCCTCTTTCTGATGTTAAAAAGTCGTCAAGTCCATCAGACAGTAGTTCATGTGGGAGCTTTTGAACTTTTTTTCTGCTCAGATGGTCCCTAGAAGGTCTAAAAGCTAAATGATGTCCTGATAGACTCTTTCTGATGTTAAAAAGTCAAGTCAAGTCCGCCAGACAGCAGTCCATATGGGACCTTTTGAACTTGTTTTTCCTCAGAGGGTCCCCAGAAGTCTAAAATCTACATGTCCTCATAGACTCTTTCAGAAGGTCTAAAATCTACATGATGTCCCCATAGACTCTTTCTGATGTTAAAAAGTCAAGTCAAGTCCGCCAGACAGTAGTCCATATTGGAGCTTTTGAACTTTTGTCTGCTCAGAGGGTCCCCAGAAGGTCTAAAAGCTACACCAATGTCCCCATAGACTCTTTCTGATGTTAAAATGTCAAGTGAAGTCCACCAGACAGTAGTCCATATGGGACCTTTTGAACTTTTTTTCTCTCTAAAGGTCTAAAAGCTACACCAATGTCCCCATAGACTCTTTCTGATGTTAAAATGTCAAGTGAAGTCCACCAGACAGTAGTCCATATGGGACCTTTTGAATTTTTTTTCTCCTCAGAGGGTCCCCAGAAGGTCTAAAAGCTACATGATGTCTTTAAAGACTCTTTCTGATGTTAAAAAGTCAAGTCAAGTCTGCCAGACAGTAGTCCATAACGGACCTTTTGAACTTTTTTTCTGGTCAGAGGGTCCCCAGAAGGTCTAAAAGCTATATGATGTCCTCATAGACTCTTTATGATGTTAAAAAGTCTAGTCAAGTCCGCCAGACAGTAGTCCATATGGGACCTTTTGAACTTTTTTTCTCCTCAGAGGCTGCCCAGAAGGTCTAAAAGCTACATGATGTCCTTAAAGACTCTTTCTGATGTTAAAAAGTCAAGTCAAGTCTGCCAGACAGTTTTCCATATGGGACCTTTTGAACTTTATTTCTCCTCAGAGGGTCCCCAGAAGGTCTAAAAGCTACATGATGTCCCCATAGACTCTTTCTGATGTTAAAAAGTCAGGTCAAGTCCGCCAGACAGTAGTCCATATGGGACCTTTAGAACTTTTTTCTCCTCAGAGGGTCCACAGAAGGTCTAAAAGCTACAAGAATTCCTCAAAGACTCTTTATGATGTTAAAAAGTCAAGTCAAGTCCGCCAGACAGTAATCCATATGGGAGCTTTTGAACTTTTGTCTGCTCAGAGGGTCCCCAGAAGGTCTAAAAGCTACATGATGTCCCCACAGACTCTTTCTGATGTCAAAAGGTCGTCAAGTTTGCCAGACAGAAGTCCATATGAGACCTGTTGAACTTTTTTTCTCCTCAGACGGTCTTCAGAAGGTCTAAAAGTTACATGATATCCTTAAAGACTCTTTCTGATGTTAAAGAGTAAAGTCAAGTCCGCCAGACAGCAGTCCATATGGGACCTTTTGAACTTTTTTTCCTCAGAGGGTCCCCAGAAGGTCTAAAATCTACATGATGTCCTCATAGACTCTTTCAGAAGGTCTAAAATCTACATGATGTCCCCATAGACTCTTTCTGATGTTAAAAAGTCTTCAAGTCCGCCAGAGAGTAATCCATATGAGAGCTTTTGAACTTTTTCTGCTCAGAGGGTCCCCAGAAGGTCTAAAAGCTACATGATGTCCCCATAGACTCTTTCTGATGTTAAAAAGTCAAGTGAAGTCCACCAGACAGTAGTCCTTCTGGGAGCTTTTGAACTTTTTTTCTGCTCAGAGGGTCCCCAGAAGGTCTAAAAGCTACATGATGTCCTCAAAGACTCTTTATGATGTTAAAAAGTCAAGTCAAGTCCGCCAGATCCATATGGGACCTTTAGAACTTTTTTTCTCCTCAGACGGTCCCCAGAATGTCTAAAAGCTACATGATGTCCTTAAAGACTTTTTCTGATGTTAAAAAGTCAAGTCAAGTCCGCCAGACAGTAGTCCCTATGGGACCTTTTGAACTTTTTTTCTCCTCAGATGGTCCCCGGAAGGTCTAAAAGCTACATGATGTCCTTAAAGACTCTTTCTGATGTTAAAGTCAAGTCAAGTACGCCAGACAGTAGTCCATATGGGACCTTTTGAACTTTTTTTCTCCTCAGAGGGTGCCCAGAAGGTCTAAAACCTACATGATGTCCTTAAAGACTCTTTCTGATGTTAAAGTCAAGTCAAGTACGCCAGACAGTAGTCCATATGGGACCTTTTGAACTTTTTTTCTCCTCAGAGGGTGCCCAGAAGGTCTAAAAGCTACATGATGTCCTCATAGACTCTTTCTGATGTTAAAAAGTCAAGCAAGTTTGCCAGACAGTAGTCCATATGGGACCTGTTGAACTTTTTCTCTCCTCAGAGGGTACCCAGAAGATCTAAAAGCTACATGATGTCCTTAAAGACTCTTTCTGATGTTAAAAAGTGAAGTCAAGTCCGCCAGACAGTAGTCCATATGGGACCTTTTGAACTTTTTTTCTGCTCAGATGGTTCCTAGAAGGTCTAAAAGCTACATGATGTCCCCATAGACTCTTTCTGATGTTAAAAAGTCAAGTCAAGTCCGCCAGACAGTAGTCCATATGGGACCTTTTGAACTTTTTTTCTCCTCAGAGGGTGACCAGAATGTCTAAAAATTACATCATGTCCTCATAGCCTCTTTCTGATGTTAAAAAGTCGTCAAGTCCATCAGACAGTAGTTCATGTGGGAGCTTTTGAACTTTTTTTCTGCTCAGATGGTCCCTAGAAGGTCTAAAAGCTAAATGATGTCCTGATAGACTCTTTCTGATGTTAAAAAGTCAAGTCAAGTCCGCCAGACAGCAGTCCATATGGGACCTTTTGAACTTGTTTTTCCTCAGAGGGTCCCCAGAAGTCTAAAATCTACATGTCCTCATAGACTCTTTCAGAAGGTCTAAAATCTACATGATGTCCCCATAGACTCTTTCTGATGTTAAAAAGTCAAGTCAAGTCCGCCAGACAGTAGTCCATATTGGAGCTTTTGAACTTTTGTCTGCTCAGAGGGTCCCCAGAAGGTCTAAAAGCTACACCAATGTCCCCATAGACTCTTTCTGATGTTAAAATGTCAAGTGAAGTCCACCAGACAGTAGTCCATATGGGACCTTTTGAACTTTTTTTCTCTCTAAAGGTCTAAAAGCTACACCAATGTCCCCATAGACTCTTTCTGATGTTAAAATGTCAAGTGAAGTCCACCAGACAGTAGTCCATATGGGACCTTTTGAACTTTTTTTCTCCTCAGAGGGTCCCCAGAAGGTCTAAAAGCTACATGATGTCTTTAAAGACTCTTTCTGATGTTAAAAAGTCAAGTCAAGTCTGCCAGACAGTAGTCCATAACGGACCTTTTGAACTTTTTTTCTGGTCAGAGGGTCCCCAGAAGGTCTAAAAGCTATATGATGTCCTCATAGACTCTTTATGATGTTAAAAAGTCTAGTCAAGTCCGCCAGACAGTAGTCCATATGGGACCTTTTGAACTTTTTTTCTCCTCAGAGGCTGCCCAGAAGGTCTAAAAGCTACATGATGTCCTTAAAGACTCTTTCTGATGTTAAAAAGTCAAGTCAAGTCTGCCAGACAGTTTTCCATATGGGACCTTTTGAACTTTATTTCTCCTCAGAGGGTCCCCAGAAGGTCTAAAAGCTACATGATGTCCCCATAGACTCTTTCTGATGTTAAAAAGTCAGGTCAAGTCCGCCAGACAGTAGTCCATATGGGACCTTTAGAACTTTTTTCTCCTCAGAGGGTCCACAGAAGGTCTAAAAGCTACAAGAATTCCTCAAAGACTCTTTATGATGTTAAAAAGTCAAGTCAAGTCCGCCAGACAGTAATCCATATGGGAGCTTTTGAACTTTTGTCTGCTCAGAGGGTCCCCAGAAGGTCTAAAAGCTACATGATGTCCCCACAGACTCTTTCTGATGTTAAAAGGTCGTCAAGTTTGCCAGACAGAAGTCCATATGAGACCTGTTGAACTTTTTTTCTCCTCAGACGGTCTTCAGAAGGTCTAAAAGTTACATGATGTCCTTAAAGACTCTTTCTGATGTTAAAGAGTAAAGTCAAGTCCACCAGACAGTAGTCCATATGGGAGCTTTTGAACTTTTGTTTTGCTCAGAGGGTCTTCAGAAGGTCTAAAAGCTAAATGATGTCCTCATAGACTCTTTATGATGTTAAAAAGTCAAGTCAAGTCCACCAGACAGTAGTCCATATTGGACCTTTTGAACTTTTTTCTCCTCAGAGGGTCCCCAGAAGGTCTAAAAGCTACATGATTTCCTTAAAGACTCTTTCTGATATTAAAAAGTCAAGTCAGGTCTGCTGAACAGTAGTCCATATGGGACCTTTTGAACTTTTTTTTTGCTCTGAGGGTCCCCAGAAGGTCTAAAATCTACATGATGTCCCCATAGACTCTTTCTGATGTTAAAAAGTCAAGTCAAGTCCACCAGACAGTAGTCCATATTGGACCTTTTGAACTTTTTTCTCCTCAGAGGGTCCCCAGAAGGTCTAAAAGCTACATGATTTCCTTAAAGACTCTTTCTGATATTAAAAAGTCAAGTCAGGTCTGCTGAACAGTAGTCCATATGGGACCTTTTGAACTTTTGTTTTGCTCAGAGGGTCTTCAGAAGGTCTAAAAGCTACATGATGTCCTCCTAGACTCTTTCTGATGTTAAAAAGTCAAGTCAAGTCCGCCAGACAGTAGTCCATATGGGACCTTTTGAACTTTTTTTCTCCTCAGAGGGTGCCCAGAAGGTCTAAAAGCTACATGATGTCCTCATAGACTCTTTCTGATGTTAAAAAGTCAAGTCAAGTTTGCCAGACAGTAGTCAATATGGGACCTTTTGAACTTTTTTTTGCTCTGAGGGTCCACAGAAGGTCTAAAACCTACATGATGTCCCCATAGACTCTTTCAGATGTTAAAAAGTCAAGTCAAATCCACCAGACAGTAGTCCATATGGGAGCTTTTGAACTTTTTTTCTCCTCAGAGGCTGCCCAGAAGGTCTAAAAGCTACATGATGTCCTCATAGACTCTTTCTGATGTTAAAAAGTCAAGTCAAGTCTGCCAGACAGTAGTCCATATGGGAGCTTTTGAACTTTTTTTCTCTTCAGAGGGTCTCCAGAAGGTCTAAAAGCTACATGATGTCCCCATAGACTCTTTCTGATGTTAAAAAGTAAAGTAAAGTCCGCTAGACAGTAGTCCATATGGGACCTTTTGAACTTTTTTTCTCCTCAGAGGGTGCCCAGAAGGTCTAAAAGCTACATGATGTCCTCATAAACTCTTTCTTATGTTATAAAGTCAAATCAAGTCTGCCAGACAGGGGTCCATATGGGATCTTTTGAACTTTTTTTCTGCTAAGAGGGGGCCCAGAAGGTCTAAAAGCTACATGATTTCCTCTTAGACTCTTTCTGATGTTAAAAAGTAAAGTCAAGTCCGCTAGACAGTAGTCCATTTGGGACCTTTTAAACTTTTTTTCTGGTCAGAGGGTCCCCAAAAGGTCTAAAAGCTACATGATGTCCTCATAGACTCTTTCTGATGTTAAAAAGTCAAGTCAAGTCCGCCAGACAGTAGTCCATATGGGACCTTTTGAACTTTTTTTCTCCTCAGAGGGTGACCAGAAAGTCTAAAAGCTACATCATGTCCTCACAGACTCTTTCTGATGTTTAAAAAGTCGTCAAGTTTGCCAGACAGTAGTCCATATGGGACCTTTAGAAAAAAATTTCTCCTCAGACGATCCCCAGAAGGTCTAAAAGCTACACGATGTCCTCATAGCCTCTTTCTGATGTTAAAAAGTTGTCAAGTCCATCAGACAGTAGTCCATGTGGGAGCTTTTGAACTTTTTTTCTGCTCAGATGGTCCCTAGAAGGTCTAAAAGCTAAATGATGTCCTGATAGACTCTTTCTGATGTTAAAAAGTCAAGTCAAGCCTTCAAGACAGTAGTCCATATGGGAGCTTTTGAACTTTTTTTCTCCTCAGAGGGTCCCCAGAAGGTCTAAAAGCTACAAGATGTCCTCATAGACTCTTTATGATGTTAAAAAGTCTAGTCAAGTCCGCCAGACAGTAGTCCATATGGGACCTTTTGAACTTTTTTCTGGTCAGAGGGTCCCCAAAAGGTCTAAAAGCTACATGATGTCCTCATTGACTCTTTCTGATGTTAAAAAGTCAAGTCAGGTCTGCCAGACAGAGGTCCATATTGGACCTTTTTGAACTTTTTTTTGCTCCGAGGTTCCACAGAAGGTCTAAAACCTACATGATGTCCCCATAGACTCTTTCAGATGTTAAAAAGTCAAGTCAAGTTTGCCAGACAGTAGTCCATATGTCATGTGTTGAACTTTTTTTCTCCTCAGAGGGTCCCCAGAAGGTCTAAAAGCTATATGATGTCCTTAAAGAAACTTTCTTATGTTAAAAGGTCAAGTCAAGTCTGCCAGACATATGGGACCTTTTGAACTTTTTTTTTGCTCTGAGGGTCACCAGAAGGTCTAAAAGATACATGATGTCCTAATAGACTCTTGCTGATGTTAAAAAGTCAAGTCAGGTCTGCCAGACAGAGGTCCATATGGGACCTTTTAAACTTTTTTTTGCTCTGAGGTTCCCCAGAAACTCGTCAAGTCCGCCAGACAGTAGTCCATACGGGAGCTTTTGAACTTTTGTCTGCTTAGAGTGTCCCAAGAAGTTCTAAAAGCTACATGATGTCCCCATAATCTCTTTATGATGTTAAAAAGTCAAGTCAAGTCCGCCAGACAGTAGTCCATATGGGAGCTTTTGAACTTTTGTCTGCTCAGAGGTTCCCCAGAAACTCGTCAAGTCCGCCAGACAGTAGTCCATATGGGAGCTTTTGAACTTTTTTTCTCCTCGGAGGGTCCACAGAAGGTCTAAAAGCTACATGATGTCCTCAAAGACTCTTTCTGATATTAAAAAGTCAAGTCAAGTCGCCAGACAGTAGTCTATATGGGAGCTTTTGAACTTTTGTCTGCTCAGAGGGTCCCTAGAAGGTCTAAAAGGTACATGATGTCCTAATAGACTCTTGCTGATGTTAAAAAAACAAGTCAAGTCCGCCAGACACTAGTCCATATGGGACCTTTTGAACTTTTTTTCTCTTCAGAGTGTCCCCAGAAGGTCTAAAAGCTACATGATGTCCTTAAAGACTCTTTCTGATGTTAAAAAGTAAAGTCAGGTCTGCCAGACAGAGGTCCATATGGGACCTTTTATACTTTTTTTTGCTCTGAGGTTCCCCAGAAACTCGTCAAGTCCGCCAGACAGTAGTCCATACGGGAGCTTTTGAACTTTTGTCTGCTCAGAGTGTCCCAAGAAGGTCTAAAAGCTACATGATGTCCCCGTAGACTCTTTCTGATGTTAAAAAGTCGTCCTGTCCGCCAGACAGTAGTCCATATGGGACCTTTTAAACTTTTTTTTGCTCTGAGGTTCCCCAAAAGGTCTAAAAGATGCATGATGTCCTCACAGACTCTTTCTGATGTTAAAAAGTCGTCAAGTCAGCCAGACACAAGTCCATATGTGAGCTTTTGAACTTTTTTTCTGCTCAGAGGGTCCCCAAGAAGGTCTAAAACCTACTTGATGTCCTTACAGACTCTTTCTGGTGTTAATGAATGAGTCAAGTGAAGTCAAGTCCACCAGACAATAGTCCATATGGGACCTTTTGAACTTTTTTTATGGTCAGAGGGTCCCCAAAAGGTCTAAAAGCTGCATGATGTCCTCATTGTCTCTTTCTGATGTTAAAAAGTCAAGTCAAGTCTGCAAGACAGTAGTCCATCTGTGAGCTTTTGAACATTTTTCTGCTCAGATGGTCCCCAGAAGGTATAAAAGCTACATTATGTCCTCATAGACTCTTTCTGATGTTAAAAAGTCAAGTCAATCCGGCAGACAGTATTCCATATGGGATCTTTTGAATTTTTTTTCTCCTCAGAGGGTGCCCAGAAGGTCTAAAAGCTACATGATGTCCTCATAGACTCTTTCTGATGTTAAAAAGTCAAGTCAAGTTTGCCAGACAGGATTCCATTTGGGACCTGTTGAGCTCTTTCTGATGTACTGAACATACTCTTGGACCAGAAATATGTTCAGTAGGTCAACAAGGGACCAATGGTTTGCTGATTTAACACCAGAAAGAGTCTGTAAGGATAAAAAAACTATACTTTGATGACCCTTTTAAAGGAAAAAAGTTCAATATAAGATATTGACCTGAGTCTATAAGTTTACATAGTTTTTAAACCTTTTGAGGACCCTTTAGAATAACATATAAGCAATATGCACTTTGTTGAATTGCAATGCATTCAAGAACTAACTCATTTTGTAGTTCATTAAAGAGATGGGCAATGCAATCTGTTGTTTTAATAACATTTTTGTTGTTTCATTCCATTGCATAAATTGACTAACTTATTCTTTTGTGCAATGAAAAAAACTAACGTTTAAAAACTGCTTTTACATAGCACATATGATAAAGCGATAGAAGAACATATAAGCGATATGCCCTTTTTTGCATTGCAAAGCATTCAAGAACTAACTAATTCCGTAGTGCATTGAAGAGATTGCAATGCAATCTGCTGTTGAAATTGCATTGCACATAAGATAAAGCGTTCTACATAAGCAATATGCACTTTTTTTGCAATGCACTCAAGAACTAACTCATTTTGTAGTGCATTAAAGAGATGGGCAACACAATCTGCTGTTTTAAAAACGTTTTTTTTTCATTCCATTGCATAAAAGTACTAACTTATTCCTTTGTGCAATGAAAAAACTAAAGCTTAAAAAACTGCTGTTGCATTGCCTATATGATAAAGCGATAGAATAACATATAAGCGATATGCACTTTTTTTGCATTGCAATGCATTCAAGAACTAACTCGTTCCGTAGTGCATTAAGAGATCTGCCATTCAAGCTCGATCTTGTTTGCATTGCACAAACGATCAAGCTTAACGAAGAATACGAGCGAAAAGCATCGAAGAATAACCTATAAGCATGCACTTTATTGCATTGCAATGCATTCAAGCTCATTCCGTAGTATATTAAAGAAACGGGCAAAGCAATCTGCTGTTTTAATAACATTTTTGTCTTTTCATTCCATTGCATGAAAGGTCTTATTCCTTTGTGCAATGAACAAACTAACCATAATAATTTGTGTATGAAGGAAAATCATTGCATCAGCTAGTGAAAAGACAACTCACAGCATATTGTTTTTCGCATTGCATCCAGCCTATTCATTTGTGTACTCACGAGAAAACAACACAAATGTGTCGCTTTCCAGTGTATGCAATAACTGACTATTTCCTTTGTTCAACGAAGAGATGTGCAATGCAGCGTGCTGTTGCATTTGCACAAGCGTTTTGTACAGTAGCACCTCAATGCAGTACATGAGATCCACGGGGAGGAGTCGGATCAAGATCCAAGGGGTGGAGATGGGTAGGATTAGGGTTGGGTTTAGGGATTAGGGGTGTGTTTAGGGATCAGGGGGCGGAGTTGGCTAGGTTTAGGTGTATGTAAGGTGGGAGGAGTTGGATCTGGATCCGACTCCTCCCCGTGGATTTCATGTTCCGCAGTGAGAACCATCTCGTTTTGTATGGAATAATAACATTTAAAAGTATATGCACTTTGTTGCACTGCAATGCATTCAAAAACCAAAGCGTTTCATTCCGTTGCAACAACGTGCTGTTGCATTACACAAGCGTTTTGCATGGAAGAATAACATTTAAAAGAAATATACACTCTGTTGCATTGCAATGCATTCAAGAACCAATGCGTTTCATTCCGTTGCAACAGCGTGCTTTTGCATTGCACAAGCGTTTTGCATGGAAGAATAACATTTAAAAGTAATATGCACTCTGTTGCATTTGAATGCATTCTACAACCAATGCTTTTCATTCCATTGCAACAGCGCGCTATAGCATTGCACAAGCGTTTTGCATGGAAGAATAACATTTAAAAGTAATATGCACTCTGTTGCATTTGAATGCATTCTAGAACCAATGCATTTCATTCCATTGCAACAGCGCGCTGTTGCATTGCACAAGCGTTTTGCATGGAAGAAGAATAATTAAAAGTAATATGCACTCTGTTGCTTTGCAATGCATTCAAGAACCAATGCGTTTCATTCAATTGCAAAAGCGCGCTGTTGCATAAGCGTTTTGCATGGAAGAATAACATTTAAAAGTAATATGCACTCTGTTGCATGCAATGCATTCAAGAACCAATGCGTTTCATTCCGTTGCAACAGCGCACTATTGGACTGCACAAGCGTTTTGCATGGAAGAATAACATTTAAAAGTAATATGCACTCAGTTGCACTGCAATGCATTCAAGAACCAATGAGTTTCATTCCGTTGCAACAGCGCGCTATTGCATTGCACAAGCATTTTGCATGGAAGAATAACATTTAAAAGTAATATGCACTCTGTTGCATTTGAATGCATTCTTAGAACCAATGCTTTTCATTCCATTGCAACAGCGCGCTGTTGCATTGCACAAGCGTTTTGCATGGAAGAATAACATTTAAAAGTAATATGCACTCGTTGCTTTGCAATGCATTCAAGAACCAATGTGTTTCATTCAATTGCAACAGCGCGCTGTTGCATTGCACAAGCGTTTTGCATGGAAGAATAACATTTAAAAGTAATATGCACTCTGTTGCATTGCAATGCATTAAAGAACCAATGCATTTCATTCCGTTGCAAAAGCGCGCTGTTGCATTGCACAAGCGTTTTGCATGGACGAATAACATTTAAAAGTGATATGCACTCTGATGCATTGCAATGCATTCTAGAACCAATGCTTTTCATTCCGTTGAAACAGCGCAGTATTGCATTGCACAAGCGTTTTGCATGGAAGAATAACATTTAAAAGTGATATGCACTCTGTTGCACTGCAATGCATTCAAAAACCAAAGCATTTCATTCCGTTGCAACAACGTGCTGTTGCATTACACAAGCGTTTTGCATGGAAGAATAACATTTAAAAGAAATATACACTCTGTTGCATTGCAATGCATTCAAGAACCAATGCGTTTCATTCCGTTGTAACAGCATTGCACAAGCGTTTTGCATGGAAGAATAACATTTAAAAGTAATATGCACTCTGTTGCATTTGAATGCATTCTAGAACCAATGCTTTTCATTCCATTGCAACAGCGCGCTATAGCATTGCACAAGCGTTTTGCATGGAAGAATAACATTTAAAAGTAATATGCACTCTGTTGCATTTGAATGCATTCTAGAACCAATGCGTTTCATTCCATTGCAACAGCGCGCTGTTGCATTGCACAAGCGTTTTGCATGGAAGAAGAACATTTAAAAGTAATATGCACTCTGTTGCTTTGCAATGCATTCAAGAACCAATGCGTTTCATTCAATTGCAAAAGCGCGCTGTTGCATTGCATAAGCGTTTTGCATGGAAGAATAACATTTAAAAGTAATATGCACTCTGTTGCATGCAATGCATTCAAGAACCAATGCGTTTCATTCCGTTGCAACAGCGCACTATTGGACTGCACAAGCGTTTTGCATGGAAGAATAACATTTAAAAGTAATATGCACTCAGTTGCACTGCAATGCATTCAAGAACCAATGAGTTTCATTCCGTTGCAACAGCGCGCTATAGCATTGCACAAGCATTTTGCATGGAAGAATAACATTTAAAAGTAATATGCACTCTGTTGCATTTGAATGCATTCTTAGAACCAATGCTTTTCATTCCATTGCAACAGCGCGCTGTTGCATTGCACAAGCGTTTTGCATGGAAGAAGAACATTTAAAAGTAATATGCACTCTGTTGCTTTGCAATGCATTCAAGAACCAATGCGTTTCATTCAATTGCAAAAGCGCGCTGTTGCATTGCATAAGCGTTTTGCATGGAAGAATAACATTTAAAAGTAATATGCACTCTGTTGCATTGCAATGCATTCAAGAACCAATGCATTTCATTCCGTTGCAAAAGCGCGCTGTTGCATTGCACAAGCGTTTTGCATGGACGAATAACATTTAAAAGTGATATGCACTCTGATGCATTGCAATGCATTCTAGAACCAATGCTTTTCATTCCGTTGAAACAGCGCAGTATTGCATTGCACAAGCGTTTTGCATGGAAGAATAACATTTAAAAGTAATATGCACTCTGTTGCATTGCAATGCATTCAAGAACCAATGTGTTTCATTCCGTTGAAACAGCGCACTATTGCATTGCACAAGCGTTTTTCATGGAAGAATAACATTTAAAAGCAAAATACACTCTTTTACTTTGCAATGCATTCAAGTAACAATGCGTTTCATTCCATTGCAACAGCGCGCTAATGCATTGCACAAGCGTTTTGCATGGAAGAATAACATTTAAAAGTAATATGCACTCTGTTGCATTGCAATGCATTCAAGAACCAATTCGTTTCATTCCGTTGAAACAACGCGCTATTGCATTGCACAAGCGTTTTGCCTGGAAGAATAACATTTAAAAGTAATATGCACTCTGTTGCTTTTGAATGCATTCTAGAACCAATGCTTTTCATTCCATTGCAACAGCGGGCTGTTGCATCGCACAAGCGTTTTGCGTGGAAGAATAACATTTAAAAGTAATATGCACTCTGTTGCATTGCAATGCATTCAAGAACCAATGCGTTTCATTCAATTGCAACGGCGCGCTGTTGCATTGCATAAGCGTTTTGCATGGAAGAATAACATTTAAAAGTAATATGCACTCTGTTGCATTGCAATGCCTTCAAGAACCAATGCGTTTCATTCCATTGAAACAGCGCGCTGTTGCATTGCAGGAGCGTTTTGCATGGAAGAATAACATTTAAAAGTAATATGCACTCTGTTGCATTGCAATGCCTTCAAGAACCAATGCGTTTCATTCCGTTGCAACAACCTGCTGTTGGATTGCACACGCGTTTTGCATGGAAGAATAACATATAAAAGCAATATGCACTCTGTTGCATCGCAATGCATTCAAGAACCAATGCGTTTCATTCCGTTGAAACAACGCACTGTTGCATTGCAGGAGCGTTTTGCATGGAAGAATAACATGTAAAAGTAATATGCACTCTGTTGCTTTGCAATGCATTAAAGAATTAATGTTTCATTCAATTGTAACAGCGTGCTGTTGCATTGAACAAGCGTTTTGCTTGGAAGAATAACATTTAAAACTTATATGCATTCTGTTGCATTGCAATGCATTCAAGAACCAATGCGTTTCATTCAATTGCAACAGCGCGCTGTTGCATTGCATAAGTGTTTTGCATGGAAGAATAACATTTAAAAGTAATATGCACTCTGTTGCTTTGCAATGCCTTCAAGAACCAATGCGTTTCATTCCATTGAAACAGCGCGCTGTTGCATTGCAGGAGCGTTTTGCATGGAAGAATAACATTTAAAAGTAATATGCACTGTGTTGTATTTGAATGCATTCTAGAACCAATGCTTTTCATTTCATTGCAACAGCGCACTGTTGCATTGCACAAGCGTTTTGCATGGAAGAATAACGTTTAAAAGTAATATGCACTCTGTTGCATTGCAATGCATTCAAGAACCAATGCGTTTCATTCCGTTGAAACAACGCGCTATTGCATAGCACAAGCGTTTTGCCTGGAAGAATAACATTTAAAAGTAATATGCACTCTGTTGCTTTTGAATGCATTCTAGAACCAATCCTTTTCATTCCATTGCAACAGCGCGCCATTGCATTGCACAAGCGCTTTGCCTGGAAGAATAACATGTAAAAGTAATATGCACTCTGTTGCTTTGCACTGCATTAAAGAATTAATGCGTTTCATTCAATTGTAACAGCGTGCTGTTGCATTGAACAAGCGTTTTGCTTGGAAGAATAACATTTAAAACTTATATGCATTCTGTTGCATTGCAATGCATTCAAGAACCAATGCGTTTCATTCCGTTGCAACAGCGCTCTGTTGCATTGCACAAGCGGTTTGCATGGAAGAATAACATTTAAAAGTAATATGCACTCTTTTGCTGTGCAATGCATTCAAGAACCAATGCATTTCATTCCATTGCAACAGCGCGCTATTGCATTGCAGAAGCGTTTTGCATGGAAGAATAACATTTAAAAGTAATATGCACTCTGTTGCATTGCAATGCCTTCAAGAACCAATGCGTTTCATTCCATTGAAACAGCGCGCTGTTGCATTGCAGGAGCGTTTTGCATGGAAGAATAACATTTAAAAGTAATATGCACTGTGTTGTATTTGAATGCATTCTAGAACCAATGCTTTTCATTCCATTGCAACAGCGAGCTGTTGCATTGCACAAGCGTTTTGCGTGGAAGAATAACATTTAAAAGTAATATGCACTCTGTTGCATTGCAATGCATTCAAGAACCAATGCGTTTCATTCAATTGCAACGGCGCGCTGTTGCATTGCATAAGCGTTTTGCATGGAAGAATAACATTTAAAAGTAATATGCACTCTGTTGCATTGCAATGCCTTCAAGAACCAATGCGTTTCATTCCGTTGCAACAACCTGCTGTTGGATTGCACACGCGTTTTGCATGGAAGAATAACATATAAAAGCAATATGCACTCTGTTGCATCGCAATGCATTCAAGAACCAATGCGTTTCATTCCGTTGAAACAACGCACTGTTGCATTGCAGGAGCGTTTTGCATGGAAGAATAACATGTAAAAGTAATATGCACTCTGTTGCTTTGCAATGCATTAAAGAATTAATAAGTTTCATTCAATTGTAACAGCGTGCTGTTGCATTGAACAAGCGTTTTGCTTGGAAGAATAACATTTAAAACTTATATGCATTCTGTTGCATTGCAATGCATTCAAGAACCAATGCGTTTGCGTATGCACTCTGAAGAAAGCGTAATATGCACTCTGTTGCATTGCAATGCATTCAAGAACCAATGCGTTTCATTCAATTGCAACAGCGCGCTGTTGCATTGCATAAGTGTTTTGCATGGAAGAATAACATTTAAAAGTAATATGCACTCTGTTGTTTTGCAATGCCTTCAAGAACCAATGCGTTTCATTCCATTGAAACAGCGCGCTGTTGCATTGCAGGAGCGTTTTGCATGGAAGAATAACATTTAAAAGTAATATGCACTGTGTTGTATTTGAATGCATTCTAGAACCAATGCTTTTCATTTCATTGCAACAGCGCACTGTTGCATTGCACAAGCGTTTTGCATGGAAGAATAACGTTTAAAAGTAATATGCACTCTGTTGCATTGCAATGCATTCAAGAACCAATGCGTTTCATTCCGTTGAAACAACGCGCTATTGCATAGCACAAGCGTTTTGCCTGGAAGAATAACATTTAAAAGTAATATGCACTCTGTTGCTTTTGAATGCATTCTAGAACCAATCCTTTTCATTCCATTGCAACAGCGCGCCATTGCATTGCACAAGCGCTTTGCCTGGAAGAATAACATGTAAAAGTAATATGCACTCTGTTGCTTTGCACTGCATTAAAGAATTAATGCGTTTCATTTAATTGTAACAGCGTGCTGTTGCATTGAACAAGCGTTTTGCTTGGAAGAATAACATTTAAAACTTATATGCATTCTGTTGCATTGCAATGCATTCAAGAACCAATGCGTTTCATTCCGTTGCAACAGCGCTCTGTTGCATTGCACAAGCGGTTTGCATGGAAGAATAACATTTAAAAGTAATATGCACTCTGTTGCATTGCAATGCCTTCAAGAACCAATGCGTTTCATTCCGTTGCAACAACCTGCTGTTGGATTGCACACGCGTTTTGCATGGAAGAATAACATATAAAAGCAATATGCACTCTGTTGCATCGCAATGCATTCAAGAACCAATGCGTTTCATTCCGTTGAAACAACGCACTGTTGCATTGCAGGAGCGTTTTGCATGGAAGAATAACATGTAAAAGTAATATGCACTCTGTTGCTTTGCAATGCATTAAAGAATTAATAAGTTTCATTCAATTGTAACAGCGTGCTGTTGCATTGAACAAGCGTTTTGCTTGGAAGAATAACATTTAAAACTTATATGCATTCTGTTGCATTGCAATGCATTCAAGAACCAATGCGTTTCATTCAATTGCAACAGCGCGCTGTTGCATTGCATAAGTGTTTTGCATGGAAGAATAACATTTAAAAGTAATATGCACTCTGTTGCTTTGCAATGCCTTCAAGAACCAATGTGTTTCATTCCATTGAAACAGCGCGCTGTTGCATTGCAGGAGCGTTTTGCATGGAAGAATAACATTTAAAAGTAATATGCACTGTGTTGTATTTGAATGCATTCTAGAACCAATGCTTTTCATTTCATTGCAACAGCGCACTGTTGCATTGCACAAGCGTTTTGCATGGAAGAATAACGTTTAAAAGTAATATGCACTCTGTTGCATTGCAATGCATTCAAGAACCAATGCGTTTCATTCCGTTGAAACAACGCGCTATTGCATAGCACAAGCGTTTTGCCTGGAAGAATAACATTTAAAAGTAATATGCACTCTGTTGCTTTTGAATGCATTCTAGAACCAATCCTTTTCATTCCATTGCAACAGCGCGCCATTGCATTGCACAAGCGCTTTGCCTGGAAGAATAACATGTAAAAGTAATATGCACTCTGTTGCTTTGCACTGCATTAAAGAATTAATGCGTTTCATTCAATTGTAACAGCGTGCTGTTGCATTGAACAAGCGTTTTGCTTGGAAGAATAACATTTAAAACTTATATGCATTCTGTTGCATTGCAATGCATTCAAGAACCAATGCGTTTCATTCCGTTGCAACAGCGCTCTGTTGCATTGCACAAGCGGTTTGCATGGAAGAATAACATTTAAAACTTATATGCATTCTGTTGCATTGCAATGCATTCAAGAACCAATGCGTTTGCGTATGCACTCTGAAGAAAGCGTAATATGCACTCTGTTGCATTGCAATGCATTCAAGAACCAATGCGTTTCATTCAATTGCAACAGCGCGCTGTTGCATTGCATAAGTGTTTTGCATGGAAGAATAACATTTAAAAGTAATATGCACTCTGTTGTTTTGCAATGCCTTCAAGAACCAATGCGTTTCATTCCATTGAAACAGCGCGCTGTTGCATTGCAGGAGCGTTTTGCATGGAAGAATAACATTTAAAAGTAATATGCACTGTGTTGTATTTGAATGCATTCTAGAACCAATGCTTTTCATTTCATTGCAACAGCGCACTGTTGCATTGCACAAGCGTTTTGCATGGAAGAATAACGTTTAAAAGTAATATGCACTCTGTTGCATTGCAATGCATTCAAGAACCAATGCGTTTCATTCCGTTGAAACAACGCGCTATTGCATAGCACAAGCGTTTTGCCTGGAAGAATAACATTTAAAAGTAATATGCACTCTGTTGCTTTTGAATGCATTCTAGAACCAATCCTTTTCATTCCATTGCAACAGCGCGCCATTGCATTGCACAAGCGCTTTGCCTGGAAGAATAACATGTAAAAGTAATATGCACTCTGTTGCTTTGCACTGCATTAAAGAATTAATGCGTTTCATTTAATTGTAACAGCGTGCTGTTGCATTGAACAAGCGTTTTGCTTGGAAGAATAACATTTAAAACTTATATGCATTCTGTTGCATTGCAATGCATTCAAGAACCAATGCGTTTCATTCCGTTGCAACAGCGCTCTGTTGCATTGCACAAGCGGTTTGCATGGAAGAATAACATTTAAAAGTAATATGCACTCTTTTGCTGTGCAATGCATTCAAGAACCAATGCATTTCATTCCATTGCAACAGCGCGCTATTGCATTGCAGAAGCGTTTTGCATGGAAGAATAACATTTAAAAGTAATATGCACTCTGTTGCATGCAATGCATTAAAGAACCAATGCGTTTCATTCCTTTGAAACAACGCGCTATTGCATTGCACAAGCGTTTTGCCTGGAAGAATAACATTTAAAAGTAATATGCACTCTGTTGCTTTTGAATGCATTCTAGAACCAATGCTTTTCATTCCATTGCAACAGCGAGCTGTTGCATTGCACAAGCGTTTTGCGTGGAAGAATAACATTTAAAAGTAATATGCACTCTGTTGCATTGCAATGCATTCAAGAACCAATGCGTTTCATTCAATTGCAACGGCGCGCTGTTGCATTGCATAAGCGTTTTGCATGGAAGAATAACATTTAAAAGTAATATGCACTCTGTTGCATTGCAATGCCTTCAAGAACCAATGCGTTTCATTCCATTGAAACAGCGCGCTGTTGCATTGCAGGAGCGTTTTGCATGGAAGAATAACATTTAAAAGTAATATGCACTGTGTTGTATTTGAATGCATTCTAGAACCAATGCTTTTCATTTTATTGCAACAGCGCACTGTTGCATTGCACAAGCGTTTTGCATGGAAGAATAACGTTTAAAAGTAATATGCACTCTTTTGCTTTGCAATGCATTCAAGAAACCCATGCGTTTCATTCCATTGCAACAGCGCGCTATTGCATTGCACAAGCGATTTGCATGGAAGAATAACATTTAAAAGTAATATGCACTCTGTTGCATTGCACTGCATTCAAGAACCAATGCGTTTCATTCCGTTGAAACAACGCGCTATTGCATTGCACAAATGTTTTGCATGGAAGAATAACATTTAAAAGTAATATGCACTCTGTTGCATTGCAATGCATTCAAGAACCAATTCGTTTCATTCCGTTGCAAATGCGCGCTGTTGCATTTCACAAACGTTTTGCATGGAAGAATAACATTTAAAACTAATATGCACTCTGTTGCATTGCAATGCATTCAAGAACCAATGCGTTTGATTCCGTTGCAATTGCGCGCTGTTGCATTGCACAAGCGTTTTGCATGGAAGAATAACATTCAAAAGTAATATGCACTCTGTTGCATTGCAATGCATTCAAGAACCAATGCGAGTCATTCCATTGCAACAGCGCGCTATTGCATTGCACAGGCGTTTTTGCATGGAAGAATAACATTTAAAAGTATGATGCACTCTGTTGCATTGCAAAGTATTCAAGAACCAATGCGTTTCATTACGTTGCAACTGCGCGCTTTTGCATTGCACAAGCGTTTTGCATGGAAGAATAACATTTAAAAGTAATATGCACTCTGTTGCATTGCAATGCATTCAAGAACCAATGCGTTTGATTCCATTGCAACAGCGCGCTGTTGCATTGCACAAGCGTTTTGGAAGAATAACAGAATGGAAGAATAACATTTAAAAGTAATATAAACTCTTTTGCATTGCAATGCATTCAAGAACCAATGCGTTTCATTCCGTTGAAACAGCACGCTATTGCACAAGCATTTTGCATGGAAGAATAACATTTAAAAGTAATATAAACTCTTTTGCATTGCAATGCATTCAATAACCAATGCGTTTCATTCCATTGCAAAAGCGCTACTGCTTTGCACAAGCGTTTTGCATGGAAGAATAACATTTAAAAGTAATATGCTTTCTGTTGCATTTGAATGCATTCTAGAATCAATTCTTTTCATTCCATTGCAACAGCGCGTTGTTGCATTGCACAAGCGTTTTGCATGGAAGAATAATATGTAAAAGTAATATGCACTCTGTTGCTTTGCAATGCATTAAATTAATGCGTTTCATTCAATTGTAACAGCGTGCTGTTGCTTGGAAGAGTAACATTTAAAACTTATATGCATTCTGTTGCATTGCAATGCCTTCAAGAACCAATGCGTTTCATTCCGTTGAAACAGCGCGCTGTTGCATTGCAGGAGCGTTTTGCATGGAAGAATAACATTTAAAAGTAATATGCACTGTGTTGTATTTGAATAAATTGTAGAACCAATGCTTTTCATTTCATTGCAACAGCGCGCTTTTGCATTGCACAAGCGTTTTGCATGGAAGAATAACATTTAAAAGCAATATGCACTCTGTTGCATTGCAATGCATTCAAGAACCAATGCGTTTGATTCCGTTGCAACTGCGCATTGTTGCATTGCACAAGCGTTTTGCATGGAAGAATAACATTCAAAAGTAATATGCACTCTGTTGCATTGCAATGCATTCAAGAACCAATGCGTGTCATTCCGTTGCAACAGCGCGCTATAGCATTGCACAGGCGTTTTGCATGGAAGAATAACATTTAAAAGTATGATGCACTCTGTTGCAATGCAATGTATTCAAGAACCAATGCGTTTCATTACGTTGCAACTGCGCGCTTTTGCATTGCATAAGCGTTTTGCATGGTAGAATAACATTTAAAAGTGATATGCTTTCTGTTGCATTGCAATGCATTCAAGAACCAATGCGTTTGATTCCGTTGCAACAGCGCGCTGTTTCATTGCACAATTGTTTTGCATGGAAGAATAACATTTAAAAGTAATATGCACTGTTGCATTGCAATGCATTCAAGAACCAATGCGTTTCATTCCGCTGAAACAGCGCGCTGTTGCATTTGCACAAGCGTTTTGCATGGAAGAATAACATTTAAAATTAATATGCACTCTGTAGCATTGCAATGCATTCAAGAACCAATGCGTTTCATTCCGTTGCAACAGCGCGCTATTGCATTGCACAAGCGTTTTGCATGGAAGAATAACAATTTAAAAGTAATATGCACTCTGTTGTATTGCAATGCATTCAAGAACCAATGCGTTTCATTCCGTTGCAACAACCTGCTGTTGGATTAAACAAGCGTTTTGCATGGAAGAATAACATAAAAAAGCAATATTCATTCTGTTGCAAGTCCATCTACAGGTCCATGTTGGAGCTTTTGAACTTTTTTTCTGATCAGATGATTCTTAGAAGGTCTAAAAGCTACATGATGTCCTGATAGACTCTTTCTGATGTTAAAAAGTCAAGTCAAGTCCGCCAGACAGTAGTCCATATGGGACCTTTAGAACTTTTTTTCTCCTCAGAGGCTCCCCAGAAGGTCTAAAAGCTACATTATGTCCTTAAAGACTCTTTCTGATGTTAAAAAGTCAAGTCAAGTCCGGCAGACAGTAGTGCATATGAGAACTTTTGAACTTGTTTTTTGCTCTGAGTTAATGCATGCAATATATGACTATTTCCTTTGTTCAACGAAGAGATGTGCAATTTAGCGTGCTGCTGCAAGAACCAATGCGTTTCGTTCCATTGCAACTGCGTGCTGTTGCATTGAACCAGCGTTTTGCATGGAAGAATAACATTTAAAAGTAATATGCACTCTGTTGCATTGCAAAGCATTCGAGAACCAATGCGTTTCGTTCCATTGCAACAGCGTGCTGTTGCATTGCACAAACGTTTTGCATGGAAGAATAACATTTAAAAGTAAAATGCTCTCTGTTGCATTGCAAAGCATTCGAGAACCAATGCGTTTCATTCCATTGCAACAGAGTGCTGTTATATTGCACAAGCGTTTTGCATGGAAGAATAACGTTTAAAAGTAATATGCACTCTGTTGCATTGCAATGCCTTCAAGAACCAATGCGTTTCATTCCATTGAAACAGCGCGCTGTTGCATTGCAGGAGCGTTTTGCATGGAAGAATAACATTTAAAAGCAATATGCACTCTGTTGCATTGAAATGCATTCTAGAACCAATGCGTTTCGTTCCGTTGCAACAACCTGCTGTTGGATTGCACACGCGTTTTGCATGGAAGAATAACATATAAAAGCAATATGCACTCTGTTGCATCGCAATGCATTCAAGAACCAATGCGTTTCATTCCGTTGAAACAACGCACTGTTGCATTGCAGGAGCGTTTTGCATGGAAGAATAACATGTAAAAGTAATATGCACTCTGTTGCTTTGCAATGCATTAAAGAATTAATAAGTTTCATTAAATTGTAACAGCGTGCTGTTGCATTGAACAAGCGTTTTGCTTGGAAGAATAACATTTAAAAATTATATGCATTCTGTTGCATTGCAATGCATTCAAGAACCAATGCGTTTCATTGAATTGCAACAGCGCTCTGTTGCATTGCACAAGCGTTTTGCATGGAAGAATAACATTTAAAAGTAATATGCACTCTTTTGCTGTGCAATGCATTCAAGAACCAATGCGTTTCATTCCATTGCAACAGCGCGCTATTGCATTGCAGAAGCGTTTTGCATGGAAGAATAACATTTAAAAGTAATATGCACTCTGTTGCATTGCAATGCATTCAAGAACCAATGCGTTTCATTCCGTTGAAACAACGCGCTATTGCATTGCACAAGCGTTTTGCCTGGAAGAATAACATTTAAAAGTAATATGCACTCTGTTGCTTTTGAATGCATTCTAGAACCAATGCTTTTCATTCCATTGCAACAGCATTGCACAAGCGTTTTGCGTGGAAGAATAACATTTAAAAGTAATATGCACTCTGTTGCATTGCAATGCATTCAAGAACCAATGCGTTTCATAAAATTGCAACAGCGCGCTGTTGCATTGCATAAGTGTTTTGCATGGAAGAATAACATTTAAAGTAATATGCACTCTGTTGCTTTGCAATGCCTTCAAGAACCAATGCGTTTCATTCCATTGAAACAGCGCGCTGTTGCATTGCAGGAGCGTTTTGCATGGAAGAATAACATTTAAAAGTAATATGCACTGTGCTGTATTTGAATGCATTCTAGAACCAATGCTTTTCATTTCATTGCAACAGCGCACTGTTGCATTGCACAAGCGTTTTGCATGGAAGAATAACGTTTAAAAGTAATATGCACTCTGTTGCATTGCAATGCATTCAAGAACCAATGCGTTTCATTCCGTTGAAACAACGCGCTATTGCATAGCACAATCGTTTTTCCTGGAAGAATAACATTTAAAAGTAATATGCACTCTGTTGCTTTTGAATGCATTCTAGAACCAATCCTTTTCATTCCATTGCAACAGCGCGCTATTGCATTGCACAAGCGCTTTGCCTGGAAGAATAACATGTAAAAGTAATATGCACTCTGTTGCTTTGCAATGCATTAAAGAATTAATGCGTTTCATTCAATTGTAACAGCGTGCTGTTGCATTGAACAAGCGTTTTGCTTGGAAGAATAACATTTAAAACTTATATGCATTCTGTTGCATTGCAATGCATTCAAGAACCAATGCGTTTCATTCCGTTGCAACAGCGCTCTGTTGCATTGCACAAGCGTTTTGCATGGAAGAATAACATTTAAAAGTAATATGCACTCTTTTGCTGTGCAATGCATTCAAGAACCAATGCGTTTCATTCCATTGCAACAGCGCGCTATTGCATTGCAGAAGCGTTTTGCATGGAAGAATAACATTTAAAAGTAATATGCACTCTGTTGCATTGCAATGCATTCAAGAACCAATGCGTTTCATTCGGTTGAAACAACGCGCTATTGCATTGCACAAGCGTTTTCCCTGGAAGAATAACATTTAAAAGTAATATGCACTCTGTTGCTTTTGAATGCATTCTAGAACCAATGCGTTTCATTCCATTGCAACAGCGCGCTATTGCATAGCACAAGCGTTTTGCCTGGAAGAATAACATTTAAAAGTAATATGCACTCTGTTGCATTGCAATGCATTCAAGAACCAATTCGTTTCATACCGTTGCAAATGCGCGCTGTTGCATTTCACAAACGTTTTGCATGGAAGAATAACATTTAAAAGTATATGCACTCTGTTGCATTGCAATGCATTCAAGAACCAATGCATTTCATTCCGTTGCAAAAGCGCGCTGTTGCATTGCACAAGCGTTTTGCATGGAAGAATAACATTCAAAAGTAATATGCACTCTGTTGCATTGCAATGCATTCAAGAACCAATGCGAGTCATTCCATTGCAACAGCGCGCTATTGCATTGCACAGGCGTTTTGCATGGAAGAATAACATTTAAAAGTATGATGCACTCTGTTGCATTGCAAAGTATTCAAGAACCAATGCGTTTCATTACGTTGCAACTGCGCGCTTTTGCATTGCACAAGCGTTTTGCATGGAAGAATAACATTTAAAAGTAATATGCACTCTGTTGCATTGCAATGCATTCAAGAACCAATGCGTTTGATTCCATTGCAACAGCGCGCTGTTGCATTGCACAAGCGTTTTGGAAGAATAACAGAATGGAAGAATAACATTTAAAAGTAATATAAACTCTTTTGCATTGCAATGCATTCAAGAACCAATGCGTTTCATTCCGTTGAAACAGCACGCTATTGCACAAGCATTTTGCATGGAAGAATAACATTTAAAAGTAATATAAACTCTTTTGCATTGCAATGCATTCAATAAACAATGCGTTTCATTCCATTGCAAAAGCGCTACTGCTTTGCACAAGCGTTTTGCATGGAAGAATAACATTTAAAAGTAATATGCTTTCTGTTGCATTTGAATGAATTCTAGAACCAATGCGTTTCATTCCATTGCAACAGAGTGCTGTTATATTGCACAAGCGGTTTGCATGGAAGAATAACATTTAAAAGTAATATGCACTCTGTTGCATTGCAATGCATTCAAGAACCAGTGCGTTTCAGTCCATTGCAACAGCGTGCTGTTGCATTGCACAAGCGTTTTGCATGGAAGAATAACATTTAAAAATAATATGCACTCTGTTGCATTGCAATGCATTCAAGAACCAATGCGTTTCATTCCATTGCAACAGCGTGCTGTTGCATTGCGGAAGCGTTTTGCATGGAAGAATAACATTTAAAAGTAATATGCACTCTGTTGCATTGCAATGCATTCAAGAACCAATGCGCTTCGTTCCATTTCAACAGTGTGCATTGCACAAGCGTTTTGCATGGAAGAATAACATTTAAAAGTAATATGCATCTGTTGCATTGCAGTGCATTCAAGAACCAATTCGTTTCATTCCATTGCAACAGCGTGGTTGCATTGCACAAGCGTTTTGCATGGAAGAATAACATTTAAAAGTAATATGCACTCTGTTTCTTTGCAATGCATTAAAGAACCAATTCGTTTCATTCCAATGCAACAGCTTGCTGTTGCATTGCGCAAGCGTTTTGCATGGAAGAATAACATTTAAAAGTAATATGCACTCTGTTGCATTCAAGAACTAAAACTCATTCCGTTTTTTATTTTAATAATAAAACTAAAAACATTTTTGATGGTAAGCTATATCGTAATCTTAAATCGACATGACTTTAATTATTGCTATTGCCCATACAATTTAGTCAGTATTGATGTACGTTCACTAAGAGCTTCTCTCTTTTCTCTCTCTTTCTTTTGATGTGAAATAAGAACGTTACATAATGCTTACATTCATAAATATAAACTTTATTTATATAAAATTTTCAAAACTATTTATACATGCGTCACATGATGATGTTAAGACTGCCATGAAGTAGTCCATATGGGACCTTTAGAACTTTTTTTCTCCTCAGAGGGTCCCCAGAATGTCTAAAAGCTACATGATGTCCTTAAAGACTCTTTCTGATGTTGAAAAGTCAAGTCAAGTCCGCCAGACAATAGTCCATTTGGGACCTTTAGAACTTTTTTCTCCCCAGAGGGTCCCCAGAAGGTCTAAAGGCTACATGATGTCCCCATAGACTCTTTCTGATATTAAAAAATCGTCAAGTCCGCCAGACAGTAGTCTATATGGGAGCTTTTGAACTTTTGTCTGCTCAGAGGTTCCACAGAAGTTTTAAAAGCTACGTGATGTCCCCATAGACTCTTTCTGATGTTAAAAGTAAAATCAAGTCCGCTAGACAGTAGTCCATATGGGACATTTTGAACTTTTTATCTCCTCAGAGGGTCCCCAGAAGGTCAAAAAGCTACATGATGTCCTCATAGACTCGTTATGATGTGAAAAAGGCAAGTCAAGTCCGCCAGACAGTAGTCTATATGGGAGCTTTTGAACTTTTGTCTGCTCAAAGGTTCCCCAGAAGGTTTAAAAGCTACATGATGTCCTTAAGACTCTTTATGATGTGAAAAAGGGAAGTCAAGTCCGCCAGACAGTAGTCTATATGGGAGCTTTTGAACTTTTGTCTGCTCAGAGGTTCCACAGAAGGTTTAAAAGCTACATGATGTCCCCATAGACTCTTTCTGATGTTAAAAGTAAAGTCAAGTCCGCTAGACAGTAGTCCATATGGGACATTTTGAACTTTTTTTCTCCTCAGAGGGTCCCCAGAAGGTCTAAAAGCTACATGATGTCCTTAAAGACTCTTTCTGATTTTAAAAAGTCAAGTCAAGTCTGCCAGACAGTAGTCCTTATGGGACCTTTTGAACTTTTTTGTGCTCTGATTGTCCCCAGAAGGGTTAAAAGATACATGATGTCTTCATAGACTCTTTCTGAATTTAAAAAGTCAAGTCAAGTCTGCCAGACAGTAGTCCATATGGGAGCTTTTGAACTTTTTTTCTCCACAGAGGGTCCCCAGAAGGTCTTAAAGCTACATGATGTCCTCTTAGAGTCTTTCTGATGTTAAAAAGTCAAGTCATGTCCGCCAGACAGTAGTCCATATGCGACCTTTTGAACTTTTTTTCTCCTCAGAGGGTCCCCAGAAGGTCTAAACATCATGTAGCTACCCCAGAAGGTCTAAACATCATGTAGCTACATGATGTCCTCCTAGACTCTTTCTGATGTTAAAAAGTCGTCAAGTTCATCAGACAGTAGTCCATATGGGAGCTTCTGAACTTTTGTCACCTTAGAGGGTCCCCAGAAGGTCTTAAAGCTACATGATGTCCTCATAGACTCTTTCTGATGTTAAAAAGTCGTCAAGTTCATCAGACAGTAGTCCATATGGGAGCTTCTGAACTTTTGTCACCTTAGAGGGTCCCCAGAAGGTCTTAAACCTACATGATGTCCTCATAGACTCTTTCTGATGTTAAAAAGTCAAGTCAAGTTTGCCAGACAGTAGTCGATATGGGACCTTTTGAACTTTTTTTTGCTCTGAGGGTCCCCAGAAGGTCTAAAAGCTACATGATGTCCTCAAAAACTCTTTCTGATGTTAAAAAGTCAAGTCAAGTCCGCCAGACAGTAGTCCATATGGGAGCTTTTGAACTTTTGTCACCTCAGAGGGTCCCCAGAAGGTCTTAAAGCTACATGATGTCCTCATAGACTCTTTCTGATATTAAAAAGTCAAGTCAAGTTTGACAGACAGTAGTCGATATGGGACCTTTTGAACTTTTTTTTTTGCTCTGAGGGTCCCCAGAAGGTCTAAAAGCTACATGATGTCCTCAAAAACTTTTTCTGATGTTAAAAAGTCAAGTCAAGTCCACCAGACAGTAGTCCATATGGAAGCTTTTGAACTTTTGTCACCTCAGAGGGTCCCCAGAAGGTCTTAAAGTTACATGATGTCCTCATAGACTCTTTCTGATGTTAAAAAGTCGTCAAGTTTGCCAGACAGTAGTCGATATGGGACCTTTTGAACTTTTTTTTGCTCTGAGGGTCCCCAGAAGGTCTAAAAGCTACATGATGTCCTCAAAAACTATTTCTGATGTTAAAAAGTCAAGTCAAGTCCGCCAGACAGTGGTCCATATGGGAGCTTTTGAACTTTTGTCACCTCAGAGGGTCCCCAGAAGGTCTTAAAGCTACATGATGTCCTCATAGACTCTTTCTGATTTTAAAAAGTCAAGTCAAGTTTGCCAGACAGTAGTCGATATGGGACCTTTTGAACTTTTTTTTGCTCTGAGGGTCCCCAAAAGGTCTAAAAGCTACATGATATCCCCAAAGACTCTTTCTGATGTAAAAAAGTCAAGTCAAATCCATCAGACAGTAGTCCATATGGGAGCTTTTGAACTTTATTCTCCTCAGAGGGTCCCCAGAAGGTCTAAAAGCTACATGATGTTCTCCTAGACTCTTTGTGATGTTAAAAAGTCATGTCAAGTCCGCAAGACAGTAGTCCATATGGGACCTTTTGAACTTTTTTTCTGATCAGATGGTCCCTAGAAAGTCTAATAGCTATATGATGTACTCATAGACTCTTTCTGATGTTAAAAAGTCCATATGGGACCTGTTGAACTTTTTTTCTCCTCAGAGGTTCAACAGAAGGTCTAAAAGCTACATGATGTTCTCCTAGACTCTTTGTGATGTTAAAAAGTCATGTCAAGTCCGCAAGACAGTAGTCCATATGGGAGCTTTTTTACTTTGTTTCTGCTCAGAGGGTCCCCAGAAGGTCTTAAAGCTACATGATGTCCTCTTAGATTCTTTCTGATGTTAAAAAGTCAAGTTATGTCCTCCAGACAGTAGTCCATATGGGACCTTTTGAACTTTTTTTCTCCTCAGAGGGTCCCCAGAAGGTCTTAAAGCTACATGATGTCCTCCTAGACTCTTTCTGATGTTAAAAAGTCGTCAAGTTCATCAGACAGTAGTCCATATTGGAGCTTTTGAACTTTTGTTACCTTAGAGGGTCCCCAGAAGGTCTTAAAGCTACATGATGTCCTCATAGACTCTTTTTGATGTTAAAAAGTCAAGTCAAGTTTGCCAGACAGTAGTCGATATGGGACCTTTTGAACTTTTTTTTTGCTCTGAGGGTCCCCAGAAGGTCTAAAAGCTACATGATGTCATCAAAACCTCTTTCTGATGTTAAAAAGTCGTCAAGTCCACCAGACAGTAGTCCATATGGGAGCTTTTGAACTTTTTTCTCCTCAGAGGGTCCCCAAAAGGTCTAAAAGCTACATGATGTCCTCCTAGACTCTTTGTGATGTTAAAAAGTCGTCAAGTCCGCCAGACAGTAGTCCATATGGGAGCTTTTGAACTTTTTTCTCCTTAGAGGGTCCCCAGAAGGTCTAAAAGCTACATGATGTTCTCCTAGACTCTTTGTGATGTTAAAAAGTCAAGTCAAGTCCATCAGACAGTAGTCCATATGGGAGCTTTTGAACTGTTTTTCTGCTCAGAGGGTCCCCAGAAGGTCTAAAATCTACATGATGTCCTCCTAGACTCTTTCTGAGGTTAAAAAGTCATGTCAAGTCCGCCAGACAGTAGTCCATATGGGACCTTTTGAACTTTATTTCTGATCAGATGGTCCCTAGAAAGTCTAATAGCTATATGATGTACTCATAGACTCTTTCTGATGTTAAAAAGTCCATATGGGACCTGTTGAACTTTTTTTCTCCTCAGAGGTTCAACAGAAGGTCTAAAAGCTACATGATGTCCTTAAAGACTCTTTCTGATTTTAAAAAGTCAAGTCAAGACTGCCAGACAGTAGTCCATATGGGACCTTTTGAACTTTTTTTTTGCTCTGATTGTCCCCAGAAGGTCTAAAAGATACATGATGTCTTCATAGACTCTTTCTGATGTTAAAAAGTCAAGTCAAGTTTGCTAGACAGTAGTCGATATGGGACCTTTTGAACTTATTTTTGCTCTGAGGGTCCCCAGAAGGTCTAAAAGCTACATGATGTCCTCAAAAACTCTTTGTGATGTTAAAAAGTCAAGTCAAGTCCGACAGACAGTAGTCCATATGGGAGCTTTTGAACTTTTTTTCTCCTCAGAGGGTCCCCAGAAGGTCTAAAAGCTACATGATGTCCTCATAGACTCTTTCTGATGTTAAAAAGTCGTCAAGTCCATCAAACAGTAGTCCATGTGGGAGCTTTTGAACTTTTTTTTTTGCTCAGATGGTCCCTAGAAGGTCTAAAAGATACATGAAGTCCTCATAGACTCTTTATGATTTTAAAAAGTCAAGTCAAGCCTTCCAGACAGTAGTCCATATGGGAGCTTTTGAACTTTTTTTCTCCTCAGAGGGTCCCCAGAAGGTCTAAAAGCTACATGATGTCCTCCTAGACTCTTTCTGATGTTAAAAAGTCAAGTCAAGTCCGCCAGACAGTAGTCCATATGGGACCTTTTGAACTTTTTTTTGCTCTGATTGTCCCCAGAAGGTCTAAAAGCTACATGATGTCCTCATAGACTCTTTCTGATATTAAAAAGTCGTCAAGTCCATCAAACAGTAGTCCATGTGGGAGCTTTTGAACTTTTTTTTTTGCTCAGATGGTCCCTAGAAGGTCTAAAAGATACATGATGTCCTCATAGACTCTTTCTGATTTTAAAAAGTCAATTCAAGCCTTTCAGATAGTAGTCCATATGGGAGCTTTTGAACTTTTTTTCTCCTCAGAGGGTCCCCAGAAGGTCTTAAAGCTACATGATGTCCTCCTAGACTCTTTGTGATGTTAAAAAGTCAAGTCAAATCCACCAGACAGTAGTCCATATGGGAGCTTTTGAACTTTTTTTCTCCTCAGAGGGTCCCCAGAGGGTCTAAAAGCTACACGATGTCCTCCTAGACTCCTTGTGATGTTAAAAAGTCAAGTCAAGTCCATCAGACAGTAATCCATATGGGAGCTTTTGAACTGTTTTTCTGCTCGGAGGGTCCCCAGAAGGTCTAAAAGCTACACGATGTCCTTAAAGACTCTTTCTGATGTTAAAAAGTCTAGTCATGTCCGCCAGACAGTAGTCCATATTTGACCTTTTGAACTTTTTTTCTCCTCAGAGGGTCCCCAGAAGGTCTAAAAGCTACATGATGTCCTCATAGACTCTTTCTGATGTTAAAAAGTCGTCAAGTTCATCAGACAGTAGTCCATATGTGAGCTTTTGAACTTTTTTTCTGATCAGATGGTCCCCAGAAGGTCTTAAAGCAACATGATGCCTTCATAGACTCTTTCTGATGTTAAAAAGTCAAGTCAAGTTTGCCAGACAGTAGTCCATATGGGACCTTTTGAACTTTTTTTTGCTCTGAGAGTCCCCAGAAGGTCTAAAAGCTACATGATGTCCTCAAAGACTCTTTATGATGTTAAAAAGTCAAGTCTAGTCCGCCAGACAGTAGTCCATATGGGACCTTTAGAACTTTTTTTTCTCCTCAGAGGGTGCCCAGAAGGTCTAAAAGCTACATGATGTCCTCATAGACTCTTTCTGGTGTTAAAAAGTCAAGTCAAGTTTGCCAGACAATAGTCCATATGGGACCTTTTGAACTTTTTTTTGCTCTGAGGGTCCCCAGAAGGTCTAAAAGCTACATGATGTCCCCATAGATTCTTTCTGATGTTAAAAAGTCAAGTCAAGTCCACCAGACAGTAGTCCATATGGGAGCTTTTGAACTTTTGTCACCTCAGAGGGTCCCCAGAAGGTCTAAAAGCTACATGATGTCCTCATAGACTCTTTCTGATATTAAAAAGTCGTCAAGTCCATCAGACAGTAGTCCATGTGGGAGCTTTTGAACTTTTTTTCTGCTCAGATGGTCCCTAGAAGGTCTAAAAGATACATGATGTCCTCATAGACTCTTTCTGATTTTAAAAAGTCAAGTCAAGCCTGGCAGACAATTAGTCCATTTGGGACCTTTAGAACTTTTTTTTTCTTCAGAGGTTCCACAGAAGGTCTAAAAGCTACATGATGTCCTTAAAGACTCTTTCTGATGTTAAAAAGTCAAGTCAAGTCCTCCAGACAATAGTCCATATGGGACCTTTTGAATTTTTTTCTCCTCAGAGGGTGCCCAGAAGGTCTAAAAGCTACATGATGTACTCATAGACTCTTTCTGATGTTAAAAAGTCAAGTCAAGTCCGCCAGACAGTAGTCCATATGGGACCTTTTGAACTTTTTTCTCCTCAGAGGGTCCCCAGAAGGTCTAAAAGCTACATGATGTCCTCAGAGACTCTTTCTGATGTTAAAAATTAGTCAAGTCCGTCAGACAATAGTCCATATGGGAGCTTTTGAACTTTTTTTCTGCTCAGATGGTCCCCAGAAGGTCTAAAAGCTACATGATGTCCTCATAGACTCTTTATGATGTGAAAAAGGCAAGTCAAGTCCGCCAGACAGTAGTCTATAAGGGAGCTTTTGAACTTTTGTCTGCTCAGAGGGTCCCCAGAAGGTCTAAAAGCTACATGATGTCCTTAAAGACTCTTTCTGATGTTAAAAAGTCATGTCAAGTCCCCCAGACAGTAGTCCATATGGGACCATTAGAACTTTTTTTCTGATCAGATGGTCCCCAGAAAGTCTAAAAGCTACATGATGTACTCATAGACTCTTTCTGATGTTCAAAAGTCCATATGGGACCTGTTGAACTTTTTTTCTCCTCAGAGGTTCCAAAGAAGGTCTAAAAGCTACATGATGTCCGCATAGACTCTTTCTGATATTAAAAAGTCGTCAAGTCCATCAAACAGTAGTCCATGTGGGAGCTTTTGAACTTTTTTTTTGCTCAGATGGTCCCTAGAAGGTCTAAAAGATACATGATGTCCTCATAGACTGTTTCTGATTTTAAAAAAACAATTCAAGCCTTCCAGACAGTAGTCCATATGGGAGCTTTCGAACTTTTTTTCTCCTCAGAGGGTCCCCAGAAGGTCTTAAAGCTACATGATGTCCTCCTAGACTCTTTGTGATGTTAAAAAGTCAAGTCAAGTCCGCCAGACAGTAGTCCATATGGGAGCTTTTGAACTTTTTTCTCCTCAGAGGGTCCCCAGAAGGTCTAAAAGCTACATGATGTCCTCCTAGACTCCTTGTGATGTTAAAAATGCAAGTCAAGTCCATCAGACAGTAGTCCATATGGGAGCTTTTGAACTGTTTTTCTGCTCAGAGGGTCCCCAGAAGGTCTAAAAGCTACACGATGTCCTTAAAGACTCTTTCTGGTGTTAAAAAGTCTAGTCATGTCCGCTAGACAGTAGTCCATATTGGACCTTTTGAACTTTTTTCTGCTCAGATGGTCCCCAGAAGGTCTAAAAGATACATGATGTCTTCATAGACTCTTTCTGATGTTAAAAAGTCAAGTCAAGTCCACCAGACAGTAGTCCATATGGGAGCTTATGAACTTTTGTCACCTCAGAGGGTCCCCAGAAGGTCTTAAAGCTACATGATGTCCTCATAGACTCTTTCTGATGTTAAAAAGTCAAGTCAAGTTTGCTAGACAGTAGTCGATATGGGACCTTTTGAACTTATTTTTGCTCTGAGGGTCCCCAGAAGGTCTAAAAGCTATATGATGTCCTCAAAAACTCTTTGTGATGTTAAAAAGTCAAGTCAAGTCCGCCAGACAGTAGTCCATATGGGAGCTTTTGAACTTTTTTTCTCCTCAGAGGGTCCCCAGAAGGTCTAAAAGCTACATGATGTCCTCATAGACTCTTTCTGATGTTAAAAAGTCGTCAAGTCCATCAAACAGTAGTCCATGTGGGAGCTTTTGAACTTTTTTTTTTGCTCAGATGGTCCCTAGAAGGTCTAAAAGATACATGAAGTCCTCATAGACTCTTTATGATTTTAAAAAGTCAAGTCAAGCCTTCCAGACAGTAGTCCATATGGGAGCTTTTGAACTTTTTTTCTCCTCAGAGGGTCCCCAGAAGGTCTTAAAGCTACATGATATCCTCCTAGACTCTTTCTGATGTTAAAAAGTCAAGTCAAGTCCGCCAGACAGTAGTCCATATGGGACCTTTTGAACTTTTTTCTCCTCAGAGGGTCCCCAGAAGGTCTAAAAGCTACATGATGTCCTCCTAGACTCCTTGTGATGTTAAAAAGTCAAGTCAAGTCCATCAGACAGTAGTCCATATGGGAGCTTTTGAACTGTTTTTCTGCTCAGAGGGTCCCCAGAAGGTCTAAAAGCTACACGATGTCCTTAAAGACTCTTTCTGGTGTTAAAAAGTCTAGTCATGTCCGCTAGACAGTAGTCCATATTGGACCTTTTGAACTTTTTTTCTCCTCAGAGGGTCCCCAGAAGGTCTAAAAGCTACATGATGTCCTCATAGACTCTTTCTGATGTTAAAAAGTCGTCAAGTTCATCAGACAGTAGTCCATATGGGAGCTTTTGAACTTTTTTCTGCTCAGATGGTCCCCAGAAGGTCTTAAAGCAACATGATGCCCTCATAGACTCTTTTTGATGTTAAAAAGTCAAGTCAAGTTTGCCAGACAGTAGTCCATATGGGTCCTTTTGAACTTTTTTTTGCTCTGAGGGTCCCCAGAAGGTCTAAAAGCTACATTATGTCCCCATAGACTCTTTCTGATGTTAAAAAGTCATGTTAAGTCCGCCAGACAGTAGTCCAAATGGGACCATTAGAACTTTTTTTCTGATCAGATGGTCCCCAGAAAGTCTAAAAGCTATATGATGTACTCATAGACTCTTTCTGATGTTAAAAAGTCAAGTCAGGACCTCCAGACAGTGGTCCATATGGGACCTTTCGAAACTTTTTTCTCCTCAGAGGGTCCCCAGAAGGTCTAAAAGCTACATGATGTACTCATAGACTCTTTCTGATGTTAAAAAGTCAAGTCAAGTCCACCAGACAGTAGTCCACATGGCACCTTTTGAACTTTTTTTTGCTCTGAGGGTCCCCAGAAGGTCTAAAAGCTACATGATATCCTCAAAGACTCTTTCTGATGTTAAAAAGTCAAGTCAGGACCTCCAGACAGTGGTCCATATGGGACCTTTCGAAACTTTTTTCTCCTCAGAGGGTCCCCAGAAGGTCTAAATGCTACATGAGGTCCTCATAGACTCTTTCTGATGTTAAAAAGTCAAATCAGGACCTCCAGACAGTCGTCCATATGGGACCTTTTGAACTTTTTTTCTCCTCAGAAGGTCCCCAGAAGGTCTAAAAGCGACATGATGTCCTCATAGACTCTTTCTGATGTTAAAAAGTCGTCAAGTCCGCCAGACAGTCATCCATATGGGACCTTTTGAACCGCCAGAGAGTAGTCAATATGGGAGCTTTTGATCTTTTTTCTGCTCAGAGGGTCCCCAGAAGGTCTAAATGCTACATGAGGTCCTCATAGACTCTTTCTGATGTTAAAAAGTCAAATCAGGACCTCCAGACAGTCGTCCATATGGGACCTTTTGAACTTTCTTTCTCCTTTTTCTCCTCAGAAGGTCCCCAGAAGGTCTAAAAGCGACATGATGTCCTCATAGACTCTTTCTGATGTTAAAAAGTCGTCAAATCCGCCAGAAAGTCGTCCATATGGGACCTTATGAACTTTTTTTCTTCCCAGAAGGTCTAAAAGCTACATGATGTCCTCATAGACTCTTTCTGATGTTAAAATGTTAAGTCAGGTCCTCCAGACAGTAGTCCATATGGGACCTTTTGAACTTTTTTGCTACTCAGTGGGTCCCCAGAAGGTCTATAAGCTACATGATGTCCTCACAGACTCTTTCTGATGTTAGTAGTCGTCAGGTCCTCCAGACAGTAGTCCATATGGCACTTTTTTAAACTTTGTTTCTCCCCAGAAGGTCTAAAAGCTACATGATGTCCTCATAGACTCTTTCAGATGTAAAAAAGTCAAGTCAGGTCCTCCAGACAGTAGTACATATGGGACCTTTTGAACTTTTTTTCTACTCAGAGGGTCCCCAGAAGGTCTAAAAGCTACATGATGTCCTCATAGACTCTTTCTGATGTTAAAAAGTCGTCAGGTCCTCCAGACAGTAGTCCATATGGGACCTTTTGAACTTTTTTTCTCCCCAGAAGGTCTAAAAGCTACATGATGTCCTCACAGACTGTCAGATGTTAAAAAGTCAAGTCAGGTCCTGCAGACAGTAGTCCATATGGGACCTTTTGAGCTTTTTTTCTACTCAGAGGTTCCCCAGAAGATCTAAAAGCTACATGATGTCCTCATAGACTCTTTCTGATGTTAAAAAGTCGTCAGGTCCTCCAGACAATAGTCCATATGGGACCTTTTGAACTTTGTTTCTCCCCAGAAGGTCTAAAAGCTACATGATGTCCTAATAGACTCTTTCTTATGTTAAAAGGTCAAGTCAGGACCTCCAGACAGTGGTGCAAATGGGACTTTTTGAAATTCTTTTCTGCCCAGAAGGTCTAAAAGCTACATGACGTCCTCAGAGACTTTCAGATGTTAAAAAGTCAAGTCAGGTCCTCCAGACAGTAGTCCATATGGGACCTTTTGAACTTTTTTTCTACTCAGAGGGTCCCCAGAAGGTCTAAAAGCTACATGATGTCCTCATAGACTCTTTCTGATGTTAAAAAGTCAAGTCAGGTCCTCCAGACAGTAGTACATATGGGACCTTTTGAACTTTTTTTCTACTCAGAGGGTACCCAGAAGGTCTAAAAGCTACATGATGTCCTCATAGACTCTTTCTGATGTTAAAAAGTCGTCAGGTCCTCCAGACAGTAGTCCATATGGGACCTTTTGAACTTTTTTTCTCCCCAGAAGGTCTAAAAGCTACATGATGTCCTCAGAGACTGTCAGATGTTAAAAAGTCAAGTCAGGTCCTGCAGACAGTAGTCCATATGGGACCTTTTGAGCTTTTTTTCTACTCAGAGGTTCCCCAGAAGATCTAAAAGCTACATGATGTCCTCATAGACTCTTTCTGATGTTAAAAAGTCGTCAGGTCCTCCAGACAGTAGTCCATATGGGACCTTTTGAACTTTGTTTCTCCCCAGAAGGTCTAAAAGCTACATGATGTCCTAATAGACTCTTTCTGATGTTAAAAGGTCAAGTCAGGACCTCCAGACAGTGGTCCAAATGGGACTTTTTGAAATTCTTTTCTGCCCAGAAGGTCTAAAAGCTAAATGACGTCCTCAGAGACTTTCAGATGTTAAAAAGTCAAGTCAGGTCATCCAGACAGTAGTCCATATGGGACCTTTTGAACTTTTTTTCTACTCAGAGGGTCCCCAGAAGGTCTAAAAGCTACATGATGTCCTCATAGACTCTTTCTGATGTTAAAAAGTCAAGTCAGGTCCTCCAGACAGTAGTCCATATGGGACCTTTTGAACTTTTTTTCTCCCCAGAAGGTCTAAAAGCTACATGATGTCCTCATAGACTCTTTCAGATGTTAAAAAGTCAAGTCAGGTCCTCCAGACAGTAGTCCATATGGGACCTTTTGAACTTTTTTTCTACTCAGAGGGTCCCCAGAAGATCTAAAAGCTACATGATGTCCTCATAGAATCTTTCAGATGTTGTAAAGTCAAGTCAGGTCCTCCAGACAGTAGTCCATATGGTACCTTTTGAACTTTTTTTCTTCCCAGAAGGTCTAAAAGCTACATGATGTCCTCATAGACTCTTTCCGATGTTAAAAAGTCAAGTCAGGACCTCCAGACAGTAGTCCATATGGGACCTTTCGAAACTTTTTTCTCCTCAGAGGGTCCCCAGAAGGTCTAAAAGCTACATGATGTACTCATAGACTCTTTCTGATGTTAAAAAGTCAAATCAGGACCTCCAGACAGTGGTCCATATGGGACCTTTTGAACTTTTTTTCTCCTCAGAAGGTCCCCAGAAGGTCTAAAAGTGACATGATGTCCTCACAGACTCTTTCTGATGTTAAAAATTCATCAAGTCCAACAGAAAGTAGTCAATATGGGAGCTTTTGATCTTTTTTCTGCTCAGAGGGTCCCCAGAAGGTCTAAAAGCTACATGGTCCTCATAGACTCTTTCAGATGTTAAAGAGTCAAGTCAGGTCCTCCAGACAGTAGTCTATATGGGACCTTTTGAACTTTTTTTCTCCCCAGAAGTTACTTTCGAAACTTTTTTCTCCTCAGAGGGTCCCCAGAAGGTCTAAAAGCTACATGATGTACTCATAGACTCTTTCTGATGTAAAAAAGTCAAATCAGGACCTCCAGACAGTGGTCCATATGGGACATTTTGAACTTTTTTTCTCCTAAGAAGGTCCCCAGAAGGTCTAAAAGCGACATGATGTCCTCATTGACTCTTTCTGATGTTAAAAAGTCAAGTCAGGTCCTCCAGAAAGTAGTCCATATGGGACCTTTTGAACTTTTTTTCTCCCCAGAAGGTCTAAAAGCTACATGATGTCCTCAGAGACTTTCAGATGTTAAAAAGTCAAGTCAGGACCTCCAGACAGTAGTCCATATGGGACCTTTTGAACTTTTTTTCTCCTCAGAGAGTCCCCAGAAGGTCTAAAAGCTACATGATGTCCTCATAGACTCTTTATGATGTGAAAAAGGCAAGTCAAGTCCGCCAGACAGTAGTCTATAAGGGAGCTTTTGAACTTTTGTCTGCTCAGAGGGTCCCCAGAAGGTCTAAAAGCTACATGATGTCCTTAAAGACTCTTTCTGATGTTAAAAAGTCATGTCAAGTCCCCCAGACAGTAGTCCATATGGGACCATTAGAACTTTTTTTCTGATCAGATGGTCCCCAGAAAGTCTAAAAGCTACATGATGTACTCATAGACTCTTTCTGATGTTCAAAAGTCCATATGGGACCTGTTGAACTTTTTTTCTCCTCAGAGGTTCCAAAGAAGGTCTAAAAGCTACATGATGTCCGCATAGACTCTTTCTGATATTAAAAAGTCGTCAAGTCCATCAAACAGTAGTCCATGTGGGAGCTTTTGAACTTTTTTTTTGCTCAGATGGTCCCTAGAAGGTCTAAAAGATACATGATGTCCTCATAGACTGTTTCTGATTTTAAAAAGACAATTCAAGCCTTCCAGACAGTAGTCCATATGGGAGCTTTTGAACTTTTTTTCTCCTCAGAGGGTCCCCAGAAGGTCTTAAAGCTACATGATGTCCTCCTAGACTCTTTGTGATGTTAAAAAGTCAAGTCAAGTCCGCCAGACAGTAGTCCATATGGGAGCTTTTGAACTTTTTTCTCCTCAGAGGGTCCCCAGAAGGTCTAAAAGCTACATGATGTCCTCCTAGACTCCTTGTGATGTTAAAAAGTCAAGTCAAGTCCATCAGACAGTAGTCCATATGGGAGCTTTTGAACTGTTTTTCTGCTCAGAGGGTCCCCAGAAGGTCTAAAAGCTACACGATGTCCTTAAAGACTCTTTCTGGTGTTAAAAAGTCTAGTCATGTCCGCTAGACAGTAGTCCATATTGGACCTTTTGAACTTTTTTTCTCCTCAGAGGGTCCCCAGAAGGTCTAAAAGCTACATGATGTCCTCATAGACTCTTTCTGATGTTAAAAAGTCGTCAAGTTCATCAGACAGTAGTCCATATGGGAGCTTTTGAACTTTTTTCTGCTCAGATGGTCCCCAGAAGGTCTTAAAGCAACATGATGCCCTCATAGACTCTTTTTGATGTTAAAAAGTCGTCAAGTTTGCCAGACAGTAGTCCATATGGGTCCTTTTGAACTTTTTTTTGCTCTGAGGGTCCCCAGAAGGTCTAAAAGCTACATTATGTCCCCATAGACTCTTTCTGATGTTAAAAAGTCATGTTAAGTCCGCCAGACAGTAGTCCAAATGGGACCATTAGAACTTTTTTTCTGATCAGATGGTCCCCAGAAAGTCTAAAAGCTATATGATGTACTCATAGACTCTTTCTGATGTTAAAAAGTCAAGTCAGGACCTCCAGACAGTGGTCCATATGGGACCTTTCGAAACTTTTTTCTCCTCAGAGGGTCCCCAGAAGGTCTAAAAGCTACATGATGTACTCATAGACTCTTTCTGATGTTAAAAAGTCAAGTCAAGTCCACCAGACAGTAGTCCACATGGCACCTTTTGAACTTTTTTTTGCTCTGAGGGTCCCCAGAAGGTCTAAAAGCTACATGATATCCTCAAAGACTCTTTCTGATGTTAAAAAGTCAAGTCAGGACCTCCAGACAGTGGTCCATATGGGACCTTTCGAAACTTTTTTCTCCTCAGAGGGTCCCCAGAAGGTCTAAATGCTACATGAGGTCCTCATAGACTCTTTCTGATGTTAAAAAGTCAAATCAGGACCTCCAGACAGTCGTCCATATGGGACCTTTTGAACTTTTTTTCTCCTCAGAAGGTCCCCAGAAGGTCTAAAAGCGACATGATGTCCTCATAGACTCTTTCTGATGTTAAAAAGTCGTCAAGTCCGCCAGACAGTCATCCATATGGGACCTTTTGAACCACCAGAGAGTAGTCAATATGGGAGCTTTTGATCTTTTTTCTGCTCAGAGGGTCCCCAGAAGGTCTAAATGCTACATGAGGTCCTCATAGACTCTTTCTGATGTTAAAAAGTCAAATCAGGACCTCCAGACAGTCGTCCATATGGGACCTTTTGAACTTTCTTTCTCCTTTTTCTCCTCAGAAGGTCCCCAGAAGGTCTAAAAGCGACATGATGTCCTCATAGACTCTTTCTGATGTTAAAAAGTCGTCAAATCCGCCAGAAAGTCGTCCATATGGGACCTTTTGAACTTTTTTTCTTCCCAGAAGGTCTAAAAGCTACATGATGTCCTCATAGACTCTTTCTGATGTTAAAAAGTTAAGTCAGGTCCTCCAGACAGTAGTCCATATGGGACCTTTTGAACTTTTTTGCTACTCAGTGGGTCCCCAGAAGGTCTATAAGCTACATGATGTCCTCACAGACTCTTTCTGATGTTAGTAGTCGTCAGGTCCTCCAGACAGTAGTCCATATGGCACTTTTTTAAACTTTGTTTCTCCCCAGAAGGTCTAAAAGCTACATGATGTCCTCATAGACTCTTTCAGATGTAAAAAAGTCAAGTCAGGTCCTCCAGACAGTAGTACATATGGGACCTTTTGAACTTTTTTTCTACTCAGAGGGTCCCCAGAAGGTCTAAAAGCTACATGATGTCCTCATAGACTCTTTCTGATGTTAAAAAGTCGTCAGGTCCTCCAGACAGTAGTCCATATGGGACCTTTTGAACTTTTTTTCTCCCCAGAAGGTCTAAAAGCTACATGATGTCCTCACAGACTGTCAGATGTTAAAAAGTCAAGTCAGGTCCTGCAGACACTAGTCCATATGGGACCTTTTGAGCTTTTTTTCTACTCAGAGGTTCCCCAGAAGATCTAAAAGCTACATGATGTCCTCATAGACTCTTTCTGATGTTAAAAAGTCGTCAGGTCCTCCAGACAATAGTCCATATGGGACCTTTTGAACTTTGTTTCTCCCCAGAAGGTCTAAAAGCTACATGATGTCCTAATAGACTCTTTCTTATGTTAAAAGGTCAAGTCAGGACCTCCAGACAGTGGTGCAAATGGGACTTTTTGAAATTCTTTTCTGCCCAGAAGGTCTAAAAGCTACATGACGTCCTCAGAGACTTTCAGATGTTAAAAAGTCAAGTCAGGTCCTCCAGACAGTAGTCCATATGGGACCTTTTGAACTTTTTTTCTACTCAGAGGGTCCCCAGAAGGTCTAAAAGCTACATGATGTCCTCATAGACTCTTTCTGATGTTAAAAAGTCGTCAGGTCCTCCAGACAGTAGTCCATATGGCACTTTTTTAAACGTTGTTTCTCCCCAGAAGGTCTAAAAGCTACATGATGTCCTCATAGACTCTTTCAGATGTTAAAAAGTCAAGTCAGGTCCTCCAGACAGTAGTACATATGGGACCTTTTGAACTTTTTTTCTACTCAGAGGGTACCCAGAAGGTCTAAAAGCTACATGATGTCCTCATAGACTCTTTCTGATGTTAAAAAGTCGTCAGGTCCTCCAGACAGTAGTCCATATGGGACCTTTTGAACTTTTTTTCTCCCCAGAAGGTCTAAAAGCTACATGATGTCCTCAGAGACTGTCAGATGTTAAAAAGTCAAGTCAGGTCCTGCAGACAGTAGTCCATATGGGACCTTTTGAGCTTTTTTTCTACTCAGAGGTTCCCCAGAAGATCTAAAAGCTACATGATGTCCTCTTAGACTCTTTCTGATGTTAAAAAGTCGTCAGGTCCTCCAGACAGTAGTCCATATGGGACCTTTTGAACTTTGTTTCTCCCCAGAAGGTCTAAAAGCTACATGATGTCCTAATAGACTCTTTCTGATGTTAAAAGGTCAAGTCAGGACCTCCAGACAGTGGTCCAAATGGGACTTTTTGAAATTCTTTTCTGCCCAGAAGGTCTAAAAGCTACATGACGTCCTCAGAGACTTTCAGATGTTAAAAAGTCAAGTCAGGTCATCCAGACAGTAGTCCATATGGGACCTTTTGAACTTTTTTTCTACTCAGAGGGTCCCCAGAAGGTCTAAAAGCTACATGATGTCCTCATAGACTCTTTCTGATGTTAAAAAGTCAAGTCAGGTCCTCCAGACAGTAGTCCATATGGGACCTTTTGAACTTTTTTTCTCCCCAGAAGGTCTAAAAGCTACATGATGTCCTCATAGACTCTTTCAGATGTTAAAAAGTCAAGTCAGGTCCTCCAGACAGTAGTCCATATGGGACCTTTTGAACTTTTTTTCTACTCAGAGGGTCCCCAGAAGATCTAAAAGCTACATGATGTCCTCATAGAATCTTTCAGATGTTGTAAAGTCAAGTCAGGTCCTCCAGACAGTAGTCCATATGGTACCTTTTGAACTTTTTTTCTTCCCAGAAGGTCTAAAAGCTACATGATGTCCTCATAGACTCTTTCTGATGTTAAAAAGTCGTCAAGTCCGCCAGACAGTCATCCATATGGGACCTTTTGAACCGCCAGAGAGTAGTCAATATGGGAGCTTTTGATCTTTTTTCTGCTCAGAGGGTCCCCAGAAGGTCTAAATGCTACATGAGGTCCTCATAGACTCTTTCTGATGTTAAAAAGTCAAATCAGGACCTCCAGACAGTCGTCCATATGGGACCTTTTGAACTTTCTTTCTCCTTTTTCTCCTCAGAAGGTCCCCAGAAGGTCTAAAAGCTACATGATGTCCTCATAGACTCTTTCTGATGTTAAAAAGTCGTCAAATCCGCCAGAAAGTCGTCCATATGGGACCTTATGAACTTTTTTTCTTCCCAGAAGGTCTAAAAGCTACATGATGTCCTCATAGACTCTTTCTGATGTTAAAAAGTTAAGTCAGGTCCTCCAGACAGTAGTCCATATGGGACCTTTTGAACTTTTTTGCTACTCAGTGGGTCCCCAGAAGGTCTATAAGCTACATGATGTCCTCACAGACTCTTTCTGATGTTAGTAGTCGTCAGGTCCTCCAGACAGTAGTCCATATGGCACTTTTTTAAACTTTGTTTCTCCCCAGAAGGTCTAAAAGCTACATGATGTCCTCATAGACTCTTTCTGGTGTAAAAAAGTCAAGTCAGGTCCTCCAGACAGTAGTACATATGGGACCTTTTGAACTTTTTTTCTACTCAGAGGGTCCCCAGAAGGTCTAAAAGCTACATGATGTCCTCATAGACTCTTTCTGATGTTAAAAAGTCGTCAGGTCCTCCAGACAGTAGTCCATATGGGACCTTTTGAACTTTTTTTCTCCCCAGAAGGTCTAAAAGCTACATGATGTCCTCACAGACTGTCAGATGTTAAAAAGTCAAGTCAGGTCCTGCAGACAGTAGTCCATATGGGACCTTTTGAGCTTTTTTTCTACTCAGAGGTTCCCCAGAAGATCTAAAAGCTACATGATGTCCTCATAGACTCTTTCTGATGTTAAAAAGTCGTCAGGTCCTCCAGACAATAGTCCATATGGGACCTTTTGAACTTTGTTTCACCCCAGAAGGTCTAAAAGCTACATGATGTCCTAATAGACTCTTTCTTATGTTAAAAGGTCAAGTCAGGACCTCCAGACAGTGGTGCAAATGGGACTTTTTGAAATTCTTTTCTGCCCAGAAGGTCTAAAAGCTACATGACGTCCTCAGAGACTTTCAGATGTTAAAAAGTCAAGTCAGGTCCTCCAGACAGTAGTCCATATGGGACCTTTTGAACTTTTTTTCTACTCAGAGGGTCCCCAGAAGGTCTAAAAGCTACATGATGTCCTCATAGACTCTTTCTGATGTTAAAAAGTCGTCAGGTCCTCCAGACAGTAGTCCATATGGCACTTTTTTAAACGTTGTTTCTCCCCAGAAGGTCTAAAAGCTACATGATGTCCTCATAGACTCTTTCAGATGTTAAAAAGTCAAGTCAGGTCCTCCAGACAGTAGTACATATGGGACCTTTTGAACTTTTTTTCTACTCAGAGGGTACCCAGAAGGTCTAAAAGCTACATGATGTCCTCATAGACTCTTTCTGATGTTAAAAAGTCGTCAGGTCCTCCAGACAGTAGTCCATATGGGACCTTTTGAACTTTTTTTCTCCCCAGAAGGTCTAAAAGCTACATGATGTCCTCAGAGACTGTCAGATGTTAAAAAGTCAAGTCAGGTCCTGCAGACAGTAGTCCATATGGGACCTTTTGAGCTTTTTTTCTACTCAGAGGTTCCCCAGAAGATCTAAAAGCTACATGATGTCCTCATAGACTCTTTCTGATGTTAAAAAGTCGTCAGGTCCTCCAGACAGTAGTCCATATGGGACCTTTTGAACTTTGTTTCTCCCCAGAAGGTCTAAAAGCTACATGATGTCCTAATAGACTCTTTCTGATGTTAAAAGGTCAAGTCAGGACCTCCAGACAGTGGTCCAAATGGGACTTTTTGAAATTCTTTTCTGCCCAGAAGGTCTAAAAGCTACATGACGTCCTCAGAGACTTTCAGATGTTAAAAAGTCAAGTCAGGTCATCCAGACAGTAGTCCATATGGGACCTTTTGAACTTTTTTTCTACTCAGAGGGTCCCCAGAAGGTCTAAAAGCTACATGATGTCCTCATAGACTCTTTCTGATGTTAAAAAGTCAAGTCAGGTCCTCCAGACAGTAGTCCATATGGGACCTTTTGAACTTTTTTTCTCCCCAGAAGGTCTAAAAGCTACATGATGTCCTCATAGACTCTTTCAGATGTTAAAAAGTCAAGTCAGGTCCTCCAGACAGTAGTCCATATGGGACCTTTTGAACTTTTTTTCTACTCAGAGGGTCCCCAGAAGATCTAAAAGCTACATGATGTCCTCATAGAATCTTTCAGATGTTGTAAAGTCAAGTCAGGTCCTCCAGACAGTAGTCCATATGGTACCTTTTGAACTTTTTTTCTTCCCAGAAGGTCTAAAAGCTACATGATGTCCTCATAGACTCTTTCCGATGTTAAAAAGTCAAGTCAGGACCTCCAGACAGTAGTCCATATGGGACCTTTCGAAACTTTTTTCTCCTCAGAGGGTCCCCAGAAGGTCTAAAAGCTACATGATGTACTCATAGACTCTTTCTGATGTTAAAAAGTCAAATCAGGACCTCCAGACAGTGGTCCATATGGGACCTTTTGAACTTTTTTTCTCCTCAGAAGGTCCCCAGAAGGTCTAAAAGTGACATGATGTCCTCACAGACTCTTTCTGATGTTAAAAAGTCATCAAGTCCAACAGAAAGTAGTCAATATGGGAGCTTTTGATCTTTTTTCTGCTCAGAGGGTCCCCAGAAGGTCTAAAAGCTACATGGTCCTCATAGACTCTTTCAGATGTTAAAGAGTCAAGTCAGGTCCTCCAGACAGTAGTCCATATGGGACCTTTTGAACTTTTTTTCTCCCCAGAAGTTACTTTCGAAACTTTTTTCTCCTCAGAGGGTCCCCAGAAGGTCTAAAAGCTACATGATGTACTCATAGACTCTTTCTGATGTAAAAAAGTCAAATCAGGACCTCCAGACAGTGGTCCATATGGGACCTTTTGAACTTTTTTTCTCCTCAGAAGGTCCCCAGAAGGTCTAAAAGTGACATGATGTCCTCACAGACTCTTTCTGATGTTAAAAAGTCATCAAGTCCAACAGAAAGTAGTCAATATGGGAGCTTTTGATCTTTTTTCTGCTCAGAGGGTCCCCAGAAGGTCTAAAAGCTACATGGTCCTCATAGACTCTTTCAGATGTTAAAGAGTCAAGTCAGGTCCTCCAGACAGTAGTCCATATGGGACCTTTTGAACTTTTTTTCTCCCCAGAAGTTACTTTCGAAACTTTTTTCTCCTCAGAGGGTCCCCAGAAGGTCTAAAAGCTACATGATGTACTCATAGACTCTTTCTGATGTAAAAAAGTCAAATCAGGACCTCCAGACAGTGGTCCATATGGGACATTTTGAACTTTTTTTCTCCTAAGAAGGTCCCCAGAAGGTCTAAAAGCGACATGATGTCCTCATTGACTCTTTCTGATGTTAAAAAGTCAAGTCAGGTCCTCCAGAAAGTAGTCCATATGGGACCTTTTGAACTTTTTTTCTCCCCAGAAGGTCTAAAAGCTACATGATGTCCTCAGAGACTTTCAGATGTTAAAAAGTCAAGTCAGGTCCTCCAGACAGTAGTCCATATGGGACCTTTTGAACTTTTTTTCTACTCATAGGGTCCCCAGAAGGTCTAAAAGCTACATGATGTCCACATAGACTCTTTCTGATGTTAAAAAGTCGTCAGGTCCTCCAGACAGTAGTCCATATGGGACCTTTTGAACTTTTTTTCTACTCAGAGGGTCCTCAGAAGGTCTATAAGCTACATGATGTCCACATAGACTCTTTCAGATGTTAAAAAGTCGTCAGGTCCTCCAGACAGTATTCCATTTGGGAACTTTTGACCTTTTTTCTCCCCAGAAGGTCTAAAAGCTACATGATGTCCTCATAGACTCTTTCTGATGTTAAAAAGTCAAGTCAGGACCTCCAGACAGTGGTCCATATGGGACCTTTCGAAACTTTTTTCTCCTCAGAGGGTCCCCAGAAGGTCTAAAAGCTACATGATGTACTCATAGACTCTTTCTGATGTTAAAAAGTCAAATCAGGACCTCCAGACAGTGGTTCATATGGGACCTTTTGAACTTTTTTTCTCCTAAGAAGGTCCACAGAAGGTCTAAAAGCGACATGATGTCCTCATAGACTCTTTCTGATGTTAAGAAGTCAAGTCAGGTCCTCAAGAAAGTAGTCCATATGGGACCTTTTGAACTTTTTTTCTCCCCAGAAGGTCTAAAAGCTACATGATGTCCTCAGAGACTTTCAGATGTTAAAAAGTCAAGTCAGGTCCTCCAGACAGTAGTCCATATGGGACCTTTTGAACTTTTTTTCTACTCAGAGGGTCCCCAGAAAGTCTAAAAGCTACATGATGTCCACATAGACTCTTTCTGATGTTAAAAAGTCGTCAGGTCCTCCAGACAGTAGTCCATATGGGACCTTTTGAACTTTTTTTCTACTCAGAGGGTCCCCATAAGGTCTAAAAGCTACATGATGTCCACATAGACTCTTTCTGATGTTAAAAAGTTATCAAGTCCAACAGACAGTAGTCAATATGGGAGCTTTTGATCTTTTTTCTGCTCAGAGGGTCCCCAGAAGGTCTAAAAGCTACATGAAGTCCTCATAGACTCTTTCAGATGTTAAAAAGTCGTCAGGTCCTCCAGACAGTAGTCCATATGGGACCTTTTGAACTTTGTTTCTCCCCAGAAGGTCTAAAAGCTACATGATGTCCTAATAGACTCTTTCTGATGTTAAAAGGTCAAGTCAGGACCTCCAGACAGTGGTCCAAATGGGACTTTTTGAAATTCTTTTCTGCCCAGAAGGTCTAAAAGCTACATGACGTCCTCAGAGACTTTCTGATGTTAAAAGGTCAAATCAGAACCTCCAAACAGTGGTCCATATGGGACCTTTTGAACTTTTTTTCTCCTCAGAAGGTCCCCAGAAGGTCCAAAAGCTACATGATGTCCTCATAGACTCTTTCTGATGTTAAAAAGTTGTCAAGTCCGCCAGAGAGTAGTCAATATGGGAGCTTTTGATCTTTTTTCTGCTCAGAGGGTCCCCAGAAGGTCTAAATGCTACATGAGGTCCTCATAGACTCTTTCTGATGTTAAAAAGTCAAATCAGGACCTCCAGACAGTCGTCCATATGGGACCTTTTGAACTTTTTTTCTCCTCAGAAGGTCCCCAGAAGGTCTAAAAGCGACATGATGTCCTCATAGACTCTTTCTGATGTTAAAAAGTCGTCAAGTCCGCCAGACAGTCGTCCATATGGGACCTTATGAACTTTTTTTCTCCCCAGAAGGTCTAAAAGCTACATGATGTCCTCATAGACTCTTTCTGATGTTAAAAAGTTAAGTCAGGTCCTCCAGACAGTAGTCCATATGGGACCTTTTGAACTTTTTTGCTACTCAGAGGGTCCCCAGAAGGTCTATAAGCTACATGATGTCCTCACAGACTCTTTCTGATGTTAGTAGTTGTCAGGTCCTCCAGACAGTAGTCCATATGGCACTTTTTTAAACTTTGTTTCTCCCCAGCAGGTCTAAAAGCTACATGATGTCCTCATAGACTCTTTCAGATGTTAAAAAGTCAAGTCAGGTCCTCCAGACAGTAGTCCATATGGGACCTTTTGAACTTTTTTTCTCCCCAGAAGGTCTAAAAGCTACATGATGTCCTCAGAGACTGTCAGATGTTAAAAAGTCAAGTCAGGTCCTGCAGACAGTAGTCCATATGGGACCTTTTGAGCTTTTTTTCTACTCAGAGGTTCCCCAGAAGATCTAAAAGCTACATGATGTCCTCATAGACTCTTTCTGATGTTAAAAAGTCGTCAGGTCCTCCAGACAATAGTCCATATGGGACCTTTTGAACTTTGTTTCTCCCCAGAAGGTCTAAAAGCTACATGATGTCCTAATAGACTCTTTCTGATGTTAAAAGGTCAAGTCAGGACCTCCAGACAGTAGTCCATATGGGACCTTTTGAACTTTTTTGCTACTCAGAGGGTCCCCAGAAGGTCTATAAGCTACATGATGTCCTCACAGACTCTTTCTGATGTTAGTAGTTGTCAGGTCCTCCAGACAGTAGTCCATATGGCACTTTTTTAAACTTTGTTTCTCCCCAGCAGGTCTAAAAGCTACATGATGTCCTCATAGACTCTTTCAGATGTTAAAAAGTCAAGTCAGGTCCTCCAGACAGTAGTCCATATGGGACCTTTTGAACTTTTTTTCTCCCCAGAAGGTCTAAAAGCTACATGATGTCCTCAGAGACTGTCAGATGTTAAAAAGTCAAGTCAGGTCCTGCAGACAGTAGTCCATATGGGACCTTTTGAGCTTTTTTTCTACTCAGAGGTTCCCCAGAAGATCTAAAAGCTACATGATGTCCTCATAGACTCTTTCTGATGTTAAAAAGTTGTCAAGTCCGCCAGAGAGTAGTCAATATGGGAGCTTTTGATCTTTTTTCTGCTCAGAGGGTCTCCAGAAGGTCTAAATGCTACATGAGGTCCTCATAGACTCTTTCTGATGTTAAAAAGTCAAATCAGGACCTCCAGACAGTCGTCCATATGGGACCTTTTGAACTTTTTTTCTCCTCAGAAGGTCCCCAGAAGGTCTAAAAGCGACATGATGTCCTCATAGACTCTTTCTGATGTTAAAAAGTCGTCAAGTCCGCCAGACAGTCGTCCATTTGGGACCTTATGAACTTTTTTTCTCCCCAGAAGGTCTAAAAGCTACATGATGTCCTCATAGACTCTTTCTGATGTTAAAAAGTTAAGTCAGGTCCTCCAGACAGTAGTCCATATGGGACCTTTTGAACTTTTTTGCTACTCAGAGGGTCCCCAGAAGGTCTATAAGCTACATGATGTCCTCACAGACTCTTTCTGATGTTAGTAGTTGTCAGGTCCTCCAGACAGTAGTCCATATGGCACTTTTTTAAACTTTGTTTCTCCCCAGCAGGTCTAAAAGCTACATGATGTCCTCATAGACTCTTTCAGATGTTAAAAAGTCAAGTCAGGTCCTCCAGACAGTAGTCCATATGGGACCTTTTGAACTTTTTTTCTCCCCAGAAGGTCTAAAAGCTACATGATGTCCTCAGAGACTGTCAGATGTTAAAAAGTCAAGTCAGGTCCTGCAGACAGTAGTCCATATGGGACCTTTTGAGCTTTTTTTCTACTCAGAGGTTCCCCAGAAGATCTAAAAGCTACATGATGTCCTCATAGACTCTTTCTGATGTTAAAAAGTCGTCAGGTCCTCCAGACAATAGTCCATATGGGACCTTTTGAACTTTGTTTCTCCCCAGAAGGTCTAAAAGCTACATGATGTCCTAATAGACTCTTTCTGATGTTAAAAGGTCAAGTCAGGACCTCCAGACAGTGGTCCAAATGGGACTTTTTGAAATTCTTTTCTGCCCAGAAGGTCTAAAAGCTACATGACGTCCTCAGAGACTTTCAGATGTTAAAATGTCAAGTCAGGTCCTACAGACAGTAGTCCATATGGGACCTTTTGAACTTTTTTTCTCCTCAGAAGGTCCCCAGAAGGTCTAAAAGCTACATGATGTCCTCATAGACTCTTTCTGATGTTAAAAAGTTGTCAAGTCCGCCAGAGAGTAGTCAATATGGGAGCTTTTGATCTTTTTTCTGCTCAGAGGGTCCCCAGAAGGTCTAAATGCTACATGAGGTCCTCATAGACTCTTTCTGATGTTAAAAAGTCAAATCAGGACCTCCAGACAGTCGTCCATATGGGACCTTTTGAACTTTTTTTCTCCTCAGAAGGTCCCCAGAAGGTCTAAAAGCGACATGATGTCCTCATAGACTCTTTCTGATGTTAAAAAGTCGTCAAGTCCGCCAGACAGTCGTCCATATGGGACCTTATGAACTTTTTTTCTCCCCAGAAGGTCTAAAAGCTACATGATGTCCTCATAGACTCTTTCTGATGTTAAAAAGTTAAGTCAGGTCCTCCAGACAGTAGTCCATATGGGACCTTTTGAACTTTTTTGCTACTCAGAGGGTCCCCAGAAGGTCTATAAGCTACATGATGTCCTCACAGACTCTTTCTGATGTTAGTAGTCGTCAGGTCCTCCAGACAGTAGTCCATATGGCACTTTTTTAAACTTTGTTTCTCCCCAGAAGGTCTAAAAGCTACATGATGTCCTCATAGACTCTTTCAGATGTTAAAAAGTCAAGTCAGGTCCTCCAGACAGTAGTACATATGGGACCTTTTGAACTTTTTTTCTACTCAGAGGGTCCCCAGAAGGTCTAAAAGCTACATGATGTCCTCATAGACTCTTTCTGATGTTAAAAAGTCGTCAGGTCCTCCAGACAGTAGTCCATATGGGACCTTTTGAACTTTTTTTCTCCCCAGAAGGTCTAAAAGCTACATGATGTCCTCAGAGACTGTCAGATGTTAAAAAGTCAAGTCAGGTCCTGCAGACAGTAGTCCATATGGGACCTTTTGAGCTTTTTTTCTACTCAGAGGTTCCCCAGAAGATCTAAAAGCTACATGATGTCCTCATAGACTCTTTCTGATGTTAAAAAGTCGCCAGGTCCTCCAGACAATAGTCCATATGGGACCTTTTGAACTTTGTTTCTCCCCAGAAGGTCTAAAAGCTACATGATGTCCTAATAGACTCTTTCTGATGTTAAAAGGTCAAGTCAGGACCTCCAGACAGTGGTCCAAATGGGACTTTTTGAAATTCTTTTCTGCCCAGAAGGTCTAAAAGCTACATGACGTCCTCAGAGACTTTCAGATGTTAAAAAGTCAAGTCAGGTCCTCCAGACAGTAGTCCATATGGGACCTTTTGAACTTTTTTTCTACTCAGAGGGTCCCCAGAAGGTCTAAAAGCTACATGATGTCCTCATAGACTCTTTCTGATGTTAAAAAGTCGTCAGGTCCTCCAGACAGTAGTCCATATGGCATTTTTTTAAACTTTGTTTCTCCCCAGAAGGTCTAAAAGCTACATGATGTCCTCATAGACTCTTTCAGATGTTAAAAAGTCAAGTCAGGTCCTCCAGACAGTAGTACATATGGGACTTTTTGAACTTTTTTTCTACTCAGAGGGTCCCCAGAAGGTCTAAAAGCTACATGATGTCCTCATAGACTCTTTCTGATGTTAAAAAGTCGTCAGGTCCTCCAGACAGTAGTCCATATGGGACCTTTTGAACTTTTTTTCTCCCCAGAAGGTCTAAAAGCTACATGATGTCCTCAGAGACTGTCAGATGTTAAAAAGTCAAGTCAGGTCCTGCAGACAGTAGTCCATATGGGACCTTTTGAGCTTTTTTTCTACTCAGAGGTTCCCCAGAAGATCTAAAAGCTACATGATGTCCTCATAGACTCTTTCTGATGTTAAAAAGTCGTCAGGTCCTCCAGACAGTAGTCCATATGGGACCTTTTGAACTTTGTTTCTCCCCAGAAGGTCTAAAAGCTACATGATGTCCTAATAGACTCTTTCTGATGTTAAAAGGTCAAGTCAGGACCTCCAGACAGTGGTCCAAATGGGACTTTTTAAAATTCTTTTCTTCCCAGAAGGTCTAAAAGCTACATGACGTCCTCAGAGACTTTCAGATGTTAAAAAGTCAAGTCAGGTCCTCCAGACAGTAGTCCATATGGGACCTTTTGAACTTTTTTTCTACTCAGAGGGTCCCCAGAAGGTCTAAAAGCTACATGATGTCCTCATAGACTCTTTCTGATGTTAAAAAGTCAAGTCAGGTCCTCCAGACAGTAGTCCATATGGGACCTTTTGAACTTTTTTTCTCCCCAGAAGGTCTAAAAGCTACATGATGTCCTCATAGACTCTTTCAGATGTTAAAAAGTCAAGTCAGGTCCTCCAGACAGTCGTCCATATGGGACCTTTTGAACTTTTTTCTACTCAGAGGGTCCCCAGAAGATCTAAAAGCTACATGATGTCCTCATAGAATCTTTCAGATGTTGTAAAGTCAAGTCAGGTCCTCCAGACAGTAGTCCATATGGTACCTTTTGAACTTTTTTTCTTCCCAGAAGGTCTAAAAGCTACATGATGTCCTCATAGACTCTTTCCGATGTTAAAAAGTCAAGTCAGGACCTCCAGACAGTAGTCCATATGGGACCTTTCGAAACTTTTTTCTCCTCAGAGGGTCCCCAGAAGGTCTAAAAGCTACATGATGTACTCATAGACTCTTTCTGATGTTAAAAAGTCAAATCAGGACCTCCAGACAGTGGTCCATATGGGACCTTTTGAACTTTTTTTCTCCTCAGAAGGTCCCCAGAAGGTCTAAAAGTGACATGATGTCCTCACAGACTCTTTCTGATGTTAAAAAGTCATCAAGTCCAACAGACAGTAGTCAATATGGGAGCTTTTGATCTTTTTTCTGCTCAGAGGGTCCCCAGAAGGTCTAAAAGCTACATGAAGTCCTCATAGACTCTTTCAGATGTTAAAAAGTCAAGTCAGGTCCTCCAGACAGTAGTCCATATGGGACCTTTTGAACTTTTTTTCTCCCAAGAAGTTACTTTCGAAACTTTTTTCTCCTCAGAGGGTCCCCAGAAGGTCTAAAAGCTACATGATGTACTCATAGACTCTTTCTGATGTTAAAAAGTCAAATCAGGACCTCCAGACAGTGGTCCATATGGGACATTTTGAACTTTTTTTCTCCTAAGAAGGTCCCCAGAAGGTCTAAAAGCGACATGATGTCCTCATAGACTCTTTCTGATGTTAAAAAGTCAAGTCAGGTCCTCCAGAAAGTAGTCCATATGGGACCTTTTGAACTTTTTTTCTCCCCAGAAGGTCTAAAAGCGACATGATGTCCTCAGAGACTTTCAGATGTTAAAAAGTCAAGTCAGGTCCTCCAGACAGTAGTCCATATGGGACCTTTTGAACTTTTTTTCTACTCATAGGGTCCCCAGAAGGTCTAAAAGCTACATGATGTCCACATAGACTCTTTCTGATGTTAAAAAGTCGTCAGGTCCTCCAGACAGTAGTCCATATGGGACCTTTTGAACTTTTTTTCTACTCAGAGGGTCCTCAGAAGGTCTATAAGCTACATGATGTCCACATAGACTCTTTCTGATGTTAAAAAGTCGTCAGGTCCTCCAGACAGTAGTCCATTTGGGAACTTTTGACCTTTTTTCTCCCCAGAAGGTCTAAAAGCTACATGATGTCCTCATAGACTCTTTCTGATGTTAAAAAGTCAAGTCAGGACCTCCAGACAGTGGTCCATATGGGACCTTTCGAAACTTTTTTCTCCTCAGAGGGTCCCCAGAAGGTCTAAAAGCTACATGATGTACTCATAGACTCTTTCTGATGTTAAAAAGTCAAATCAGGACCTCCAGACAGTGGTCCATATGGGACCTTTTGAACTTTTTTTCTCCTAAGAAGGTCCACAGAAGGTCTAAAAGCGACATGATGTCCTCATAGACTCTTTCTGATGTTAAGAAGTCAAGTCAGGTCCTCCAGAAAGTAGTCCATATGGGACCTTTTGAACTTTTTTTCTCCCCAGAAGGTCTAAATGCTACATGATGTCCTCAGAGACTTTCAGATGTTAAAAAGTCAAGTCAAATCCTCCAGACAGTAGTCCATATGGGACCTTTTGAACTTTTTTTCTACTCAGAGGGTCCCCAGAAAGTCTAAAAGCTACATGATGTCCACATAGACTCTTTCTGATGTTAAAAAGTCGTCAGGTCCTCCAGACAGTAGTCCATATGGGACCTTTTGAACTTTTTTTCTACTCAGAGGGTCCCCAGAAGGTCTAAAAGCTACATGATGTCCTCATAGACTCTTTCTGATGTTAAAAAGTCAAGTCAGGTCCTCCAGACAGTAGTCCATATGGGACCTTTTGAACTTTTTTCCTCCCCAGAAGGTCTAAAAGCTACATGATGTCCTCATAGACTCTTTCAGATGTTAAAAAGTCAAGTCAGGTCCTCCAGACAGTAGTCCATATGGGACCTTTTGAACTTTTTTTCTACTCAGAGGGTCCCCAGAAGATCTAAAAGCTACATGATGTCCTCATAGAATCTTTCAGATGTTGTAAAGTCAAGTCAGGTCCTCCAGACAGTAGTCCATATGGTACCTTTTGAACTTTTTTTCTTCCCAGAAGGTCTAAAAGCTACATGATGTCCTCATAGACTCTTTCCGATGTTAAAAAGTCAAGTCAGGACCTCCAGACAGTAGACCATATGGGACCTTTCGAAACTTTTTTCTCCTCAGAGGGTCCCCAGAAGGTCTAAAAGCTACATGATGTACTCATAGACTCTTTCTGATGTTAAAAAGTCAAATCAGGACCTCCAGACAGTGGTCCATATGGGACCTTTTGAACTTTTTTTCTCCTCAGAAGGTCCCCAGAAGGTCTAAAAGTGACATGATGTCCTCACAGACTCTTTCTGATGTTAAAAAGTCATCAAGTCCAACAGACAGTAGTCAATATGGGAGCTTTTGATCTTTTTTCTGCTCAGAGGGTCCCCAGAAGGTCTAAAAGCTACATGAAGTCCTCATAGACTCTTTCAGATGTTAAAAAGTCAAGTCAGGTCCTCCAGACAGTAGTCCATATGGGACCTTTTGAACTTTTTTTCTCCCCAGAAGTTACTTTCGAAACTTTTTTCTCCTCAGAGGGTCCCCAGAAGGTCTAAAAGCTACATGATGTACTCATAGACTCTTTCTGATGTTAAAAAGTCAAATCAGGACCTCCAGACAGTGGTCCATATGGGACATTTTGAACTTTTTTTCTCCTAAGAAGGTCCCCAGAAGGTCTAAAAGCGACATGATGTCCTCATAGACTCTTTCTGATGTTAAAAAGTCAAGTCAGGTCCTCCAGAAAGTAGTCCATTTGGGACCTTTTGAACTTTTTTTCTCCCCAGAAGGTCTAAAAGCTACATGATGTCCTCAGAGACTTTCAGATGTTAAAAAGTCAAGTCAGGTCCTCCAGACAGTAGTCCATATGGGACCTTTTGAACTTTTTTTCTACTCATAGGGTCCCCAGAAGGTCTAAAAGCTACATGATGTCCACATAGACTCTTGCTGATGTTAAAAAGTCGTCAGGTCCTCCAGACAGTAGTCCATATGGGACCTTTTGAACTTTTTTTCTACTCAGAGGGTCCTCAGAAGGTCTATAAGCTACATGATGTCCACATAGACTCTTTCTGATGTTAAAAAGTCGTCAGGTCCTCCAGACAGTAGTCCATTTGGGAACTTTTGACCTTTTTTCTCCCCAGAAGGTCTAAAAGCTACATGATGTCCTCATAGACTCTTTCTGATGTTAAAAAGTCAAGTCAGGACCTCCAGACAGTGGTCCATATGGGACCTTTCGAAACTTTTTTCTCCTCAGAGGGTCCCCAGAAGGTCTAAAAGCTACATGATGTCCTCATAGACTCTTTCTGATGTTAAAAAGTCAAATCAGGACCTCCAGACAGTGGTCCATATGGGACCTTTTGAACTTTTATTCTCCTAAGAAGGTCCACAGAAGGTCTAAAAGCGACATGATGTCCTCATAGACTCTTTCTGATGTTAAGAAGTCAAGTCAGGTCCTCCAGACAGTGGTCCATATGGGACCTTTCGAAACTTTTTTCTCCTCAGAGGGTCCCCAGAAGGTCTAAAAGCTACATGATGTCCTCATAGACTCTTTCTGATGTTAAAAAGTCAAATCAGGACCTCCAGACAGTGGTCCATATGGGACCTTTTGAACTTTTTTTCTCCTAAGAAGGTCCACAGAAGGTCTAAAAGCGACTTGATGTCCTCATAGACTCTTTCTGATGTTAAGAAGTCAAGTCAGGTCCTCCAGAAAGTAGTCCATATGGGACCTTTTGAACTTTTTTTCTCCCCAGAAGGTCTAAAAGCTACATGATGTCCTCAGAGACTTTCAGATGTTAAAAAGTCAAGTCAGGTCCTCCAGACAGTAGTCCATATGGGACCTTTTGAACTTTTTTTCTACTCAGAGGGTCCCCAGAAAGTCTAAAAGCTACATGATGTCCACATAGACTCTTTCTGATGTTAAAAAGTCGTCAGGTCCTCCAGACAGTAGTCCATATGGGACCTTTTGAACTTTTTTTCTACTCAGAGGGTCCCCAGAAGGTCTAAAAGCTACATGATGTCCACATAGACTCTTTCTGATATTAAAAAGTCGTCAGGTCCTCCAGACAGTAGTCCATATGGGAACTTTTGACCTTTTTTCTCCCCAGAAGGTCTAAAAGCTTAATGATGTCCTCATAGACTCTTTCTGATGTTAAAAAGTCAAGTCAGGACCTCCAAACAGTGGTCCATATGGGACCTTTCGAAACTTTTTTCTCCTCAGAGGGTCCCCAGAAGGTCTAAAAGCTACATGTGGTCCATATAGACTTTCTGATGTTAAAAATTCAAGTCAGGTCCTCCAGACAGTAGTCCATATGGGACCTTTTGAACTTTTTTTCTCCTCAGAGGGTCCCCAGAAGGTCTAAAAGCTACATGTGGTCCACATAGACTTTCTGATGTTAAAAATTCAAGTCAGGACCTCCAGAGAGTGGTCCATATGGGACCTTTCGAAACTTTTTTCTCCTCAGAGGGTCCCCAGAAGGTCTAAAAGCTACATGATGTACTCATAGACTCTTTCTGATGTTAAAAAGTCAAATCAGAACCTCCAAACAGTGGTCCATATGGGACCTTTTGAACTTTTTTTCTCCTCAGAAGGTCCCCAGAAGGTCTAAAAGCGACATGATGTCCTCATAGACTCTTTCTGATGTTAAAAAGTTGTCAAGTCCGCCAGAGAGTAGTCAATATGGGAGCTTTTGATCTTTTTTCTGCTCAGAGGGTCCCCAGAAGGTCTAAATGCTACATGAGGTCCTCATAGACTCTTTCTGATGTTAAAAAGTCAAATCAGGACCTCCAGACAGTCGTCCATATGGGACCTTTTGAACTTTTTTTCTCCTCAGAAGGTCCCCAGAAGGTCTAAAAGCGACATGATGTCCTCATAGACTCTTTCTGATGTTAAAAAGTCGTCAAGTCCGCCAGACAGTCGTCCATATGGGACCTTATGAACTTTTTTTCTCCCCAGCAGGTCTAAAAGCTACATGATGTCCTCATAGACTCTTTCTGATGTTAAAAAGTCAAGTCAGGTCCTCCAGACAGTAGTCCATATGGGACCTTTTGAACTTTTTTGCTACTCAGAGGGTCCCCAGAAGGTCTATAAGCTACATGATGTCCTCAAAGACTCTTTCTGATGTTAAAAAGTCGTCAGGTCCTCCAGACAGTAGTCCATATGGCACTTTTTTTAACTTTGTTTCTCCCCAGAAGGTCTAAAAGCTACATGGTATCCTCATTGACTCTTTCAGATGTTAAAAAGTCAAATCAGGACCTCCAGACAGTGGTCCATATGGGACCTTTTGAACTTTTTTTTCTCCTCAGAAGGTCCCCAGAAGGTCTAAAAGTGACATGATGTCCTCACAGACTCTTTCTGATGTTAAAAAGTCATCAAGTCCAACAGACAGTAGTCAATATGGGAGCTTTTGATCTTTTTTCTGCTCAGAGGGTCCCCAGAAGGTCTAAAAGCTACATGAAGTCCTCATAGACTCTTTCAGATGTTAAAAAGTCAAGTCAGGTCCTCCAGACAGTAGTCCATATGGGACCTTTTGAACTTTTTTTCTCCCCAGAAGTTACTTTCGAAACTTTTTTCTCCTCAGAGGGTCCCCAGAAGGTCTAAAAGCTACATGATGTACTCATAGACTCTTTCTGATGTTAAAAAGTCAAATCAGGACCTCCAGACAGTGGTCCATATGGGACATTTTGAACTTTTTTTCTCCTAAGAAGGTCCCCAGAAGGTCTAAAAGCGACATGATGTCCTTATAGACTCTTTCTGATGTTAAAAAGTCAAGTCAGGTCCTCCAGAAAGTAGTCCATATGGGACCTTTTGAACTTTTTTTCTCCCCAGAAGGTCTAAAAGCGACATGATGTCCTCAGAGACTTTCAGATGTTAAAAAGTCAAGTCAGGTCCTCCAGACAGTAGTCCATATGGGACCTTTTGAACTTTTTTTCTACTCATAGGGTCCCCAGAAGGTCTAAAAGCTACATGATGTCCACATAGACTCTTTATGATGTTAAAAAGTCGTCAGGTCCTCCAGACAGTAGTCCATATGGGACCTTTTGAACTTTTTTTCTACTCAGAGGGTCCTCAGAAGGTCTAAAAGCTACATGATGTCCACATAGACTCTTTCTGATGTTAAAAAGTCGTCAGGTCCTCCAGACAGTAGTCCATTTGGGAACTTTTGACCTTTTTTCTCCCCAGAAGGTCTAAAAGCTACATGAAGTCCTCATAGACTCTTTCTGATGTTAAAAAGTCGTCAGGTCCTCCAGACAGTAGTCCATATGGGACCTTTTGAACTTTTTTTCTCCTCAGAAGGTCCCCAGAAGGTCTAAAAGCGACATGATGTCCTCATAGACTCTTTCTGATGTTAAAAAGTTGTCAAGTCCGCCAGAGAGTAGTCAATATGGGAGCTTTTGATCTTTTTTCTGCTCAGAGGGTCCCCAGAAGGTCTAAATGCTACATGAGGTCCTCATAGACTCTTTCTGATGTTAAAAAGTCAAATCAGGACTTCCAGACAGTCGTCCATATGGGACCTTTTGAACTTTTTTTCTCCTCAGAAGGTCCCCAGAAGGTCTAAAAGCGACATGATGTCCTCATAGACTCTTTCTGATGTTAAAAAGTCGTCAAGTCCGCCAGACAGTCGTCCATATGGGACCTTATGAACTTTTTTTCTCCCCAGAAGGTCTAAAATCTACATGATGTCCTCATAGAATCTTTCTGATGTTAAAAAGTCAAGTCAGGTCCTCCAGACAGTAGTCCATATGGGACCTTTTGAACTTTTTTGCTACTCAGAGGGTCCCCAGAAGGTCTGTAAGCTACATGATGTCCTCAAAGACTCTTTCTGATGTTAAAAAGTCGTCAGGTCCTCCAGACAGTAGTCCATATGGCACTTTTTTTAACTTTGTTTCTCCCCAGAAGGTCTAAAAGCTACATGGTGTCCTCATAGACTCTTTCAGATGTTAAAAAGTCAAGTCAGGTCCTCCGGACAGTAGTCCATATGGGACCTTTTGAACTTTTTTTCTACTCAGAGGGTCCCCAGAAGGTCTAAAAGCTACATGATGTCCTCATAGACTCTTTCTGATGTTAAAAAGTCAAGTCAGGTCCTCCAGACAGTAGTCCATATGGGACCTTATGAACTTTTTTTCTACTCAGAGGGTCCCCAGAAGATCTAAAAGCTACATGATGTCCTCATAGACTCTTTCTGATGTTAAAAAGTCGTCAGGTCCTCCAGACAGTAGTCCATATGGGACCTTTTGAACTTTGTTTTTCCCCAGAAGGTCTAAAAGCTACATGATGTCCTAATAGACTCTTTCTGATGTTAAAAGGTCAAGTCAGGACCTCCAGACAGTGGTCCAAATGGGACTTTTTGAAATTCTTTTCTGCCCAGAAGGTCTAAAAGCTACATGACGTCCTCAGAGACTTTCAGAAGTTAAAAAGTCAAGTCAGGTCCTCCAGACAGTAGTCCATATGGGACCTTTTGAACTTTTTTTCTACTCAGAGGGTCCCCAGAAGGTCTAAAAGCTACATGATGTCCTCATAGACTCTTTCTGATGTTAAAAAGTCAAGTCAGGTCCTCCAGACAGTAGTCCATATGGGACCTTTGAACTTTTTTTCTCCCCAGAAGGTCTAAAAGCTACATGATGTCCTCATAGACTCTTTCAGATGTTAAAAAGTCAAGTCAGGTCCTCCAGACAGTAGTCCATATGGGACCTTTTGAACTTTTTTTCTACTCAGATGGTCCCCAGAAGGTCTAAAAGCTACATGATGTCCTCATAGAATCTTTCAGATGTTATAAAGTCAAGTCAGGTCCTCCAGACAGTAGTCCATATGGTACCCTTTGAACTTTTTTTCTTCCCAGAAGGTCTAAAAGCTACATGATGTCCTCATAGACTCTTTCCGATGTTAAAAAGTCAAGTCAGGACCTCCAGACAGTAGTCCATATGGGACCTTTCGAAACTTTTTTCTCCTCAGAGGGTCCCCAGAAGGTCTAAAAGCTACATGATGTACTCATAGACTCTTTCTGATGTTAAAAAGTCAAATCAGGACCTCAAGACAGTGGTCCATATGGGACCTTTTGAACTTTTTTTCTCCTCAGAAGGTCCCCAGAAGGTCTAAAAGTGACATGATGTCCTCACAGACTCTTTCTGATGTTAAAAAGTCATCAAGTCCAACAGACAGTAGTCAACATGGGAGCTTTTGATCTTTTTTCTGCTCAGAGGGTCCCCAGAAGGTCTAAAAGCTACATGAAGTCCTCATAGACTCTTTCAGATGTTAAAAAGTCAAGTCAGGTCCTCCAGACAGTAGTCCATATGGGACCTTTTGAACTTTTTTTCTCCCCAGAAGTTACTTTCGAAACTTTTTTCTCCTCAGAGGGTCCCCAGAAGGTCTAAAAGCTACATGATGTACTCATAGACTCTTTCTGATGTTAAAAAGTCAAATCAGGACCTCCAGACAGTGGTCCATATGGGACATTTTGAACTTTTTTTCTCCTAAGAAGGTCCCCAGAAGGTCTAAAAGCGACATGATGTCCTCATAGACTCTTTCTGATGTTAAAAAGTCAAGTCAGGTCCTCCAGAAAGTAGTCCATATGGGACCTTTTGAACTTTTTTTCTCCCCAGAAGGTCTAAAAGCTACATGATGTCCTCAGAGACTTTCAGATGTTAAAAAGTCATGTCAGGTCCTCCAGACAATAGTCCATATGGGACCTTTTGAACTTTTTTTCTACTCATAGGGTCCCCAGAAGGTCTAAAAGCTACATGATGTCCACATAGACTCTTTCTGATGTTAAAAAGCCGTCAGGTCCTCCAGACAGTAGTCCATATGGGACCTTTTGAACTTTTTTTCTACTCAGAGGGTCCCCAGAAGGTCTATAAGCTACATGATGCCCACATAGACTCTTTCTGATGTTAAAAAGTCGTCAGGTCCTCCAGACAGTAGTCCATATGGGAACTTTTGACCTTTTTTCTCCCCAGAAGGTCTAAAAGCTACATGATGTCCTCATAGACTCTTTCTGATGTTAAAAAGTCAAGTCAGGACCTCCAGACAGTGGTCCATATGGGACCTTTCGAAACTTTTTTCTCCTCAGAGGGTCCCCAGAAGGTCTAAAAGCTACATGATGTACTCATAGACTTTCTGATGTTAAAAAGTCAAGTCAGGTCCTCCAGACAGTGGTCCATATGGGACCTTTCATACTTTTTTTCTCCTCAGAGGGTCCCCAGAAGGTCTAAAAGCTACATTTGGTCCGCATAGACTTTCTGATGTTAAAAATTCAAGTCAGGTCCTCCAGACAGTAGTCCATATGGGACCTTTTGAACTTTTTTTCTACTCAGAGGGTCCCCAGAAGGTCTAAAAGCTACATGATGTCCTCATAGACTCTTTCTGATGTTAAAAAGTCAAGTCAGGTCCTCCAGACAGTAGTCCATATGGGACCCTTCGAACTTTTTTTCTACTCAGAGGGTCCCCAGAAGGTCTAAAAGCTACATGATGTCCTCATAGAATCTTTCAGATGTTATAAAGTCAAGTCAGGTCCTCCAGACAGTAGTCCATATGGTACCTTTTGAACTTTTTTTCTCGCCAGAAGGTCTAAAAGATACATGATGTCCTCATAGACTCTTTCCGATGTTAAAAAGTCAAGTCAGGACCACCAGACAGTAGTCCATATGGGACCTTTCGAAACTTTTTTCTCCTCAGAGGGTCCCCAGAAGGTCTAAAAGCTACATGATGTACTCATAGACTCTTTCTGATGTTAAAAAGTCAAATCAGGACGTCCAGACAGTGGTCCATAAGGGACATTTTGAACTTTTTTTCTCCTCAGAAGGTCCCCTGAAGGTCTAAAAGTGACATGATGTCATCACAGACTCTTTCTGATGTTAAAAAGTCATCAAGTCCAACAGACAGTAGTCAATATGGGAGCTTTTGATCTTTTTTCTGCTCAGAGGGTCCCCAGAAGGTCTAAAAGCTACATGAAGTCCTCATAGACTCTTTCAGATGTTAAAAAGTCAAGTCAGGTCCTCCAGACAGTGGTCCATATGGGACCTTTTGAACTTTTTTTCTCCCCAGAAGTTACTTTCGAAACTTTTTTCTCCTCAGAGAGTCCCCAGAAGGTCTAAAAGCTACATGATGTACTCATAGACTCTTTCTGATGTTAAAAAGTCAAATCAGGACCTCCAGACAGTGGTCCATATGGGACCTTTTGAACTATTTTTCTCCTAAGAAGGTCCCCAGAAGGTCTAAAAGCGACATGATGTCCTCATAGACTCTTTCTGATGTTAAAAAGTCAAGTCAGGTCCTCCAGAAAGTAGTCCATATGGGACCTTTTGAACTTTTTTTCTCCCCAGAAGGTCTAAAAGCTACATGATGTCCTCATAGACTCTTTCTGATGTTAAAAAGTCAAGTCAGGACCTCCAGACAGTGGTCCATATGGGACCTTTCTAAACTTTTTTCTCCTCAGAGGGTCCCAAGAAGGTCTAAAAGCTACATGATGTACTCATAGACTTTCTGATGTTAAAAAGTCAAGTCAGGTCCTCCAGACAGTGGTCCATATGGGACCTTTCAAACTTTTTTTCTCCTCAGAGGGTCCCCAGAAGGTCTAAAAGCTACATGTGGTCCACATAGACTTTCTGATGTTACAAATTCAAGTCAGGTCCTCCAGACAGTAGTCCATATGGGACCTTTTGAACTTTTTTTCTACTCAGAGGGTCCCCAGAAGGTCTAAAAGCTACATGTCCTCATAGACTCTTTCTGATGTTAAAAAGTCAAGTCAGGACCTCCAGACAGTGGTCCATATGGGACCTTTCGAAACATTTTTCTCCTCAGAGGGTCCCCAGAAGGTCTAAAAGCTACATGATGTACTCATAGACCCTTTCTGATGTTAAAAAGTCAAATCAGAACCTCCAAACAGTGGTCCATATGGGACCTTTTGAACTTTTTTTCTCCTCAGAAGGTCCCCAGAAGGTCTAAAAGCGACATGATGTCCTCATAGACTCTTTCTGATGTTAAAAAGTTGTCAAGTCCGCCAGAGAGTAGTCAATATGGGAGCTTTTGATCTTTTTTCTGCTCAGAGGGTCCCCAGAAGGTCTAAATGCTACATGAGGTCCTCATAGACTCTTTCTGATGTTAAAAAGTCAAATCAGGACCTCCAGACAGTCGTCCATATGGGACCTTTTGAACTTTTTTTCTCCTCAGAAGGTCCCCAGAAGGTCTAAAAGCGACATGATGTCCTCATAGACTCTTTCTGATGTTAAAAAGTCGTCAAGTCCGCCAGACAGTCGTCCATATGGGACCTTATGAACTTTTTTTCTCCCCAGAAGGTCTAAAAGCTACATGATGTCCTCATAGACTCTTTCTGATGTTAAAAAGTGAAGTCAGGTCCTCCAGACAGTAGTCCATATGGGACCTTTTGAACTTTTTTGCTACTCAGAGGGTCCCCAGAAGGTCTATAAGCTACATGATGTCCTCACAGACTCTTTCTGATGTTAAAAAGTCGTCAGGTCCTCCAGACAGTAGTCCATATGGCACTTTTTTTAACTTTGTTTCTCCCCAGAAGGTCTAAAAGCTACATGATGTCCTCATAGACTCTTTCAGATGTTAAAAAGTCAAGTCAGGTCCTCCAGACAGTAGTCCATATGGGACCTTTTGAACTTTTTTTCTACTCACAGGGTCCCCAGAAGGTCTAAAAGCTACATGATGTCCTCATAGACTCTTTCTGATGTTAAAAAGTCAAGTCACGTCCTCCAGACAGTAGTCCATATGGGACCTTATGAACTTTTTTTCTACTCAGAGGGTCCCCAGAAGATCTAAAAGCAACATGATGTCCTCATAGACTCTTTCTAATGTTAAAAAGTCGTCAGGTCCTCCAGACAGTAGTCCATATGGGACCTTTTGAACTTTTTTTCTCCCCAGAAGGTCTAAAAGCTACATGATGTCCTCATAGACTCTTTCTGATGTTAAAAAGTCAAGTCAGGACCTCTCCAGACAGTGGTCCATATGGGACCTTTCGAAAATTTTGTCTCCTCAGAGGGTCCCCAGAAGGTCTAAAAGATACATGTGGTCCACATAGACTTTCTGATGTTAAAAATTCAAGTCAGGTCCTCCAGACAGTAGTCCATATGGGACCTTTTGAACTTTTTTTCTACTCAGAGGGTCCCCAGAAGGTCTAAAAGCTACATGATGTCCTCATAGACTCTTTCTGATGTTAAAAAGTCAAGTCAGGTCCTCCAGACAGTAGTCCATATGGGACCTTTTGAACTTTTTTTCTTCCCAGAAGGTCTAAAAGCTACATGATGTCCTCATAGACTCTTTCAGATGTTAAAAAGTCAAGTCAGGTCCTCCAGACAGTAGTCCATATGGGACCTTTTGAACTTTTTTTCTCCCCAGAAGGTTTAAAAGCTACATGATGTCCTCATAGACTCTTTCCGATGTTAAAAAGTCAAGTCAGGACCTCCAGACAGTAGTCCATATGGGACCTTTCGAAACTTTTTTCTCCTCAGAGGGTCCCCAGAAGGTCTAAAAGCTACATGATATTCTCATAGACTCTTTCTGATGTTAAAAAGTCAAATCAGGACCTCCAGACAGTGGTCCATATGGGACATTTTGAACTTTTTTTCTCCTCAGAAGGTCCCCAGAAGGTCTAAAAGTGACATGATGTCATCACAGACTCTTTCTGATGTTAAAAAGTCATCAAGTCCAACAGACAGTAGTCAATATGGGAGCTTTTGATCTTTTTTCTGCTCAGAGGGTCCCCAGAAGGTCTAAAAGCTACATGAAGTCCTCATAGACTCTTTCAGATGTTAAAATGTCAAGTCAGGTCCTCCAGACAGTAGTCCATATGGGACCTTTTGAACTTTTTTTCTCCCCAGAAGTTACTTTCGAAACTTTTTTCTCCTCAGAGGGTCCCCAGAAGGTCTAAAAGCTACATGATGTACTCATAGACTCTTTCTGATGTTAAAAAGTCAAATCAGGACCTCCAGACAGTGGTCCATATGGGACCTTTTGAACTTTTTTTCTCCTAAGAAGGTTCCCAGAAGGTCTAAAAGCGACATGATGTCCTCATAGACTCTTTCTGATGTTAAAAAGTCAAGTCAGGTCCTCCAGAAAGTAGTCCATATGGGACCTTTTGAACTTTTTTTCTCCCCAGAAGGTCTAAAAGCTACATGATGTCCTCAGAGACTTTCAGATGTTAAAAAGTCAAGTCAGGTCCTCCAGACAGTAGTCCATATGGGACCTTTTGAACTTTTTTTATACTCAGAGGGTCCCCAGAAGGTCTAAAAGCAACATGATGTCCACATAGACTCTTTCTGATGTTAAAAAGTCGTCAGGTCCTCCAGACAGTAGTCCATATGGGACCTTTTGAACTTTTTTTCTACTCAGAGGGTCCCCAGAAGGTCTAAAAGCTACATGATGTCCACATAGACTCTTTCTGATGTTAAAAAGTCGTCAGGTCCTCCAGACAGTAGTCCATATGGGAACTTTTGACCTTTTTTCTCCCCAGAAGGTCTAAAAGCTACATGATGTCCTCATAGACTCTTTCTGATGTTAAAAAGTCAAGTCAGGACCTCCAGACAGTGGTCCATATGGGACCTTTCTAAACTTTTTTCTCCTCAGAGGGTCCCAAGAAAGTCTAAAAGCTACATGATGTACTCATAGACTTTCTGATGTTAAAAAGTCAAGTCAGGTCGTCCAGACAGTGGTCCATATGGGACCTTTCAAACTTTTTTTCTCCTCAGAGGGTCCCCAGAAGGTCTAAAAGCTACATGTGGTCCACATAGACTTTCTGATGTTACAAATTCAAGTCATGTCCTCCAGACAGTAGTCCATATGGGACCTTTTGAACTTTTTTTCTACTCAGAGGGTCCCCAGAAGGTCTAAAAGCTACATGTCCTCATAGGCTCTTTCTGATGTTAAAAAGTCAAGTCAGGACCTCCAAACAGTGGTCCATATGGGACCTTTCGAAACATTTTTCTCCTCAGAGGGTCCCCAGAAGGTCTAAAAGCTACATGATGTACTCATAGACTCTTTCTGATGTTAAAAAGTCAAATCAGAACCTCCAAACAGTGGTCCATATGGGACCTTTTGAACTTTTTTTCTCCTCAGAAGGTCCCCAGAAGGTCTAAAAGCGACATGATGTCCTCATAGACTCTTTCTGATGTTAAAAAGTTGTCAAGTCCGCCAGAGAGTAGTCAATATGGGAGCTTTTGATCTTTTTTCTGCTCAGAGGGTCCCCAGAAGGTCTAAATGCTACATGAGGTCCTCATAGACTCTTTCTGATGTTAAAAAGTCAAATCAGGACCTCCAGACAGTCGTCCATATGGGACCTTTTGAACTTTTTTTCTCCTCAGAAGGTCCCCAGAAGGTCTAAAAGCGACATGATGTCCTCATAGACTCTTTCTGATGTTAAAAAGTCGTCAAGTCCGCCAGACAGTCGTCCATATGGGACCTTATGAACTTTTTTTCTCCCCAGAAGGTCTAAAAGCTACATGATGTCCTCATAGACTCTTTCTGATGTTAAAAAGTGAAGTCAGGTCCTCCAGACAGTAGTCCATATGGGACCTTTTGAACTTTTTTGCTACTCAGAGGGTCCCCAGAAGGTCTATAAGCTACATGATGTCCTCACAGACTCTTTCTGATGTTAAAAAGTCGTCAGGTCCTCCAGACAGTAGTCCATATGGCACTTTTTTTAACTTTGTTTCTCCCCAGAAGGTCTAAAAGCTACATGATGTCCTCATAGACTCTTTCAGATGTTAAAAAGTCAAGTCAGGTCCTCCAGACAGTAGTCCATATGGGACCTTTTGAACTTTTTTTCTACTCACAGGGTCCCCAGAAGGTCTAAAAGCTACATGATGTCCTCATAGACTCTTTCTGATGTTAAAAAGTCAAGTCACGTCCTCCAGACAGTAGTCCATATGGGACCTTATGAACTTTTTTTCTACTCAGAGGGTCCCCAGAAGATCTAAAAGCAACATGATGTCCTCATAGACTCTTTCTAATGTTAAAAAGTCGTCAGGTCCTCCAGACAGTAGTCCATATGGGACCTTTTGAACTTTTTTTCTCCCCAGAAGGTCTAAAAGCTACATGATGTCCTCATAGACTCTTTCTGATGTTAAAAAGTCAAGTCAGGACCTCTCCAGACAGTGGTCCATATGGGACCTTTCGAAAATTTTGTCTCCTCAGAGGGTCCCCAGAAGGTCTAAAAGATACATGTGGTCCACATAGACTTTCTGATGTTAAAAATTCAAGTCAGGTCCTCCAGACAGTAGTCCATATGGGACCTTTTGAACTTTTTTTCTACTCAGAGGGTCCCCAGAAGGTCTAAAAGCTACATGATGTCCTCATAGACTCTTTCTGATGTTAAAAAGTCAAGTCAGGTCCTCCAGACAGTAGTCCATATGGGACCTTTTGAACTTTTTTTCTTCCCAGAAGGTCTAAAAGCTACATGATGTCCTCATAGACTCTTTCAGATGTTAAAAAGTCAAGTCAGGTCCTCCAGACAGTAGTCCATATGGGACCTTTTGAACTTTTTTTCTCCCCAGAAGGTTTAAAAGCTACATGATGTCCTCATAGACTCTTTCCGATGTTAAAAAGTCAAGTCAGGACCTCCAGACAGTAGTCCATATGGGACCTTTCGAAACTTTTTTCTCCTCAGAGGGTCCCCAGAAGGTCTAAAAGCTACATGATATTCTCATAGACTCTTTCTGATGTTAAAAAGTCAAATCAGGACCTCCAGACAGTGGTCCATATGGGACATTTTGAACTTTTTTTCTCCTCAGAAGGTCCCCAGAAGGTCTAAAAGTGACATGATGTCATCACAGACTCTTTCTGATGTTAAAAAGTCATCAAGTCCAACAGACAGTAGTCAATATGGGAGCTTTTGATCTTTTTTCTGCTCAGAGGGTCCCCAGAAGGTCTAAAAGCTACATGAAGTCCTCATAGACTCTTTCAGATGTTAAAATGTCAAGTCAGGTCCTCCAGACAGTAGTCCATATGGGACCTTTTGAACTTTTTTTCTCCCCAGAAGTTACTTTCGAAACTTTTTTCTCCTCAGAGGGTCCCCAGAAGGTCTAAAAGCTACATGATGTACTCATAGACTCTTTCTGATGTTAAAAAGTCAAATCAGGACCTCCAGACAGTGGTCCATATGGGACCTTTTGAACTTTTTTTCTCCTAAGAAGGTTCCCAGAAGGTCTAAAAGCGACATGATGTCCTCATAGACTCTTTCTGATGTTAAAAAGTCAAGTCAGGTCCTCCAGAAAGTAGTCCATATGGGACCTTTTGAACTTTTTTTCTCCCCAGAAGGTCTAAAAGCTACATGATGTCCTCAGAGACTTTCAGATGTTAAAAAGTCAAGTCAGGTCCTCCAGACAGTAGTCCATATGGGACCTTTTGAACTTTTTTTATACTCAGAGGGTCCCCAGAAGGTCTAAAAGCAACATGATGTCCACATAGACTCTTTCTGATGTTAAAAAGTCGTCAGGTCCTCCAGACAGTAGTCCATATGGGACCTTTTGAACTTTTTTTCTACTCAGAGGGTCCCCAGAAGGTCTAAAAGCTACATGATGTCCACATAGACTCTTTCTGATGTTAAAAAGTCGTCAGGTCCTCCAGACAGTAGTCCATATGGGAACTTTTGACCTTTTTTCTCCCCAGAAGGTCTAAAAGCTACATGATGTCCTCATAGACTCTTTCTGATGTTAAAAAGTCAAGTCAGGACCTCCAGACAGTGGTCCATATGGGACCTTTCTAAACTTTTTTCTCCTCAGAGGGTCCCAAGAAAGTCTAAAAGCTACATGATGTACTCATAGACTTTCTGATGTTAAAAAGTCAAGTCAGGTCGTCCAGACAGTGGTCCATATGGGACCTTTCAAACTTTTTTTCTCCTCAGAGGGTCCCCAGAAGGTCTAAAAGCTACATGTGGTCCACATAGACTTTCTGATGTTACAAATTCAAGTCATGTCCTCCAGACAGTAGTCCATATGGGACCTTTTGAACTTTTTTTCTACTCAGAGGGTCCCCAGAAGGTCTAAAAGCTACATGTCCTCATAGGCTCTTTCTGATGTTAAAAAGTCAAGTCAGGACCTCCAAACAGTGGTCCATATGGGACCTTTCGAAACATTTTTCTCCTCAGAGGGTCCCCAGAAGGTCTAAAAGCTACATGATGTACTCATAGACTCTTTCTGATGTTAAAAAGTCAAATCAGAACCTCCAAACAGTGGTCCATATGGGACCTTTTGAACTTTTTTTCTCCTCAGAAGGTCCCCAGAAGGTCTAAAAGCGACATGATGTCCTCATAGACTCTTTCTGATGTTAAAAAGTTGTCAAGTCCGCCAGAGAGTAGTCAATATGGGAGCTTTTGATCTTTTTTCTGCTCAGAGGGTCCCCAGAAGGTCTAAATGCTACATGAGGTCCTCATAGACTCTTTCTGATGTTAAAAATTAAAATCAGGACCTCCAGACAGTCGTCCATATGGGACCTTTTGAACTTTTTTTCTCCTCAGAAGGTCCCCAGAAGGTCTAAAAGCGACATGATGTCCTAATAGACTCTTTCTGATGTTAAAAACTCGTCAAGTCCGCCAGACAGTCGTCCATATGGGACCTTATGAACTTTTTTTCTCCCCAGAAGGTCTAAAAGCTACATGATGTCCTCATAGACTCTTTCTGATGTTAAAAAGTCAAGTCAGGTCCTCCAGACAGTAGTCCATATGGGACCTTTTGAACTTTTTTGCTACTCAGAGGGTCCCCAGAAGGTCTATAAGCTACATGATGTCCTCATAGACTCTTTCAGATGTTAAAAAGTCAAGTCAGGTCCTCCAGACAGTAGTCCATATGGGACCTTTTGAACTTTTTTTCTACTCACAGGGTCCCCAGAAGGTCTAAAAGCTACATGATGTCCCCATAGACTCTTTCTGATGTTAAAAAGTCAAGTCACGTCCTCCAGACAGTAGTCCATATGGGACCTTATGAACTTTTTTTCTACTCAGAGGGTCCCCAGAAGATCTAAAAGCTACATGATGTCCTCATAGACTCTTTCTAATGTTAAAAAGTCGTCAGGTCCTCCAGACAGTAGTCCATATGGGACCTTTTGAACTTTTTTTCTCCCCAGAAGGTCTAAAAGCTACATGATGTCCTCATAGACTCTTTCTGATGTTAAAAAGTCAAGTCAGGACCTCCAGACAGTGGTCCATATGGGACCTTTCGAAACTTTTGTCTCCTCAGAGGGTCCCCAGAAGGTCTAAAAGCTACATGTTGTCCTCATAGACTCTTTCTGATGTTAAAAAGTCAAATCAGGACCTCCAGACAGTGGTCCATATGGGACCTTTTGAACTTTTTTTCTCCTCAGAAGGTCCCCAGAAGGTCTAAAATCAACATGATGTCCTAATAGACTCTTTCTGATGTTAAAAGGTCAAGTCAGGACCTCCAGACAGTGGTCCAAATGGGACTTTTTGAACTTCTTTTCTGCTCAGAGGGTCCCCAGAAGGTCTAAATGCTACATGAGGTCCTCATAGACTCTTTCTGATGTTAAAAAGTCAAGTCAGGTCCTCGAGAAAGTAGTCCATATGGAACCTTTTGAACTTTTTTTCTCCCCAGAAGGTCTAAAAGCTACATGATGTCCTCAGAGACTGTCAGATGTTAAAAAGTTAAGTCAGGTCCTCCAGGCAGTAGTCCATATGGGACCTTTTGAGCTTTTTTTCTACTCAGAGGTTCCCCAGAAGATCTAAAAGCTACATGATGTCCTCATAGACTCTTTCTGATGTTAAAAAGTTGTCAGGTCCTCCAGACAGTAGTCCATATGGGACCTTTTGAACTTTGTTTCTCCCCAGAAGGTCTAAAAGCTACATGATGTCCTCATAGACTCTTTCAGATGTTAAAAAGTCAAGTCAGGTCCTCCAGACAGTAGTCCATATGGTACCTTTTGAACTTTTTTTCTCCCCAAAAGGTCTAAAAGCTACATGATGTCCTCATAGACTCTTTCTGAAGTTAAAAAGTCAAGTCAGGACCTCCAGACAGTGGTCCATATGGGACCTTTCGAAACTTTTTTCTCCTCAGAGGGTCCCCAGAAGGTCTAAAACCTACATGATGTACTCATAGACTTTCTGATGTTAAAAAGTCAAGTCAGGTCCTCCAGACAGTGGTCCATATGGGACCTTTCAAACTTTTTTTCTCCTCAGAGGGTCCCCAGAAGGTCTAAAAGCGACATGATGTCCTCATAGACTCTTTCTGATGTTAAAAAGTCGTCAAGTCCGCCAGACAGTCGTCCATATGGGACCTTATGAACTTTTTTGTCTCCCCAGAAGGTCTAAAAGCTACATGATGTCCTCATAGACTCTTTCTGATGTTAAAAAGTCAAGTCAGGACCTCCAGACAGTGGTCCATATGGGACCTTTCGAAACTTTTTTCTCATCAGAGGGTCCCCAGGAGGTCTAAAAGCTACATGATGTACTCATAGACTCTTTCTGATGTTAAAAAGTCAAATCAGGACCTCCAGACAGTGGTCCATATGAGACCTTTTGAACTTTTTTTCTCCTAAGAAGGTCCCCAGAAGGTCTAAAAGCTACATGATGTCCTCATAGACTCTTTCAGATGTTAAAAAGTCAAGTCAGGTCCTCCAGACAGTAGTCCATATGGGACCTTTTGAAATTTGTTGCTACTCAGAGGGTCCCCAGAAGGTCTATAAGCTACATGATGTCCTCACAGACTCTTTCTGATGTTAAAAAGTCGTCAGGTCCTCCAGACAGTAGTCAATATGGCACTTTTTTTAACTTTGTTTCTCCCCAGAAGGTCTAAAAGCTACATGATGTCCTCATAGACTCTTTCAGATGTTAAAAAGTCAAGACAGGTCCTCCAGACAGTAGTCCATATGGGACCTTTTGAACTTTTTTTCTACTCAGAGGGTCCCCAGAAGGTCTAAAAGCTAGATGATGTCCTCATAGACTCTTTCAGATGTTAAAAAGTCGTCAAGTCCGCCAGAGAGTAGTCAATATGGGAGCTTTTGATCTTTTTTCTGCTCAGAGGGTCCCCAGAAGGTCTAAATGCTACATGAGGTCCTCATAGACTCTTTCTGATGTTAAAAAGTCAAATCAGGACCTCCAGACAGTCGTCCATATAGGACCTTTTGAACTTTTTTTCTCCTCAGAAGGTCCCCAGAAGGTCTAAAAGCGACATGATGTCCTCATAGACTCTTTCTGATGTTAAAAAGTCGTCAAGTCCGCCAGACAGTCGTCCATATGGGACCTTATGAACTTTTTTTTCTCTCCAGAAGGTCTAAAAGCTACATGATGTCCTCATAGACTCTTTCTGATGTTAAAAAGTCAAGTCAGGACCTCCAGACAGTGGTCAATATGGGACCTTTCGAAACTTTTTTCTCATCAGAGGGTCCCCAGGAGGTCTAAAAGCTACATGATGTACTCATAGACTCTTTCTGATGTTAAAAAGTCAAATCAGGACCTCCAGACAGTGGTCCATATGGGACCTTTTGAACTTTTTTTCTCCTAAGAAGGTCCCCAGAAGGTCTAAAAGCGACATGATGTCCTCATAGACTCTTTCAGATGTTAAAAAGTCAAGTCAGGTCCTCCAGACAGTAGTCCATATGGGACCTTTTGAAATTTTTTGCTACTCTTAGGGTCCCCAGAAGGTCTATAAGCTACATAATGTCCTCACAGACTCTTTCTGATGTTAAAAAGTCTTGTCAGGTCCTCCAGAAAGTAGTCCATATGGGAGCTTTTGAACTTTTTTTCTCCCCAGAAGGTCTAAAAGCTACATGATGTCCTCATAGACTCTTTCAGATGTTAAAAAGTCAAATCAGGACCTCCAAACAGTGGTCCATATGGGAGCTTTTGAACTTTTTTTCTCCTCAGAAGGTCCCCAGAAAGTGTAAAAGCGACATGATGTCCTCATAGCCTCTTTCTGATGTTAAAAAGTCGTCAAGTCCGCCAGAGAGTAGTCAATATGGGAGCTTTTGATCTTTTTTCTGCTCAGAGGGTCCCCAGAAGGTCTAAATGCTACATGAGGTCCTCATAGACTCTTTCTGATGTTAAAAAGTCAAATCAGGACCTCCAGACAGTCGTCCATATAGGACCTTTTGAACTTTTTTTCTCCTCAGAAGGTCCCCAGAAGGTCTAAAAGCGACATGATGTCCTCATAGACTCTTTCTGATGTTAAAAAGTCGTCAAGTCCGCCAGACAGTCGTCCATATGGGACCTTATGAACTTTTTTTTCTCTCCAGAAGGTCTAAAAGCTACATGATGTCCTCATAGACTCTTTCTGATGTTAAAAAGTCAAGTCAGGACCTCCAGACAGTGGTCAATATGGGACCTTTCGAAACTTTTTTCTCATCAGAGGGTCCCCAGGAGGTCTAAAAGCTACATGATGTACTCATAGACTCTTTCTGATGTTAAAAAGTCAAATCAGGACCTCCAGACAGTGGTCCATATGGGACCTTTTGAACTTTTTTTCTCCTAAGAAGGTCCCCAGAAGGTCTAAAAGCGACATGATGTCCTCATAGACTCTTTCAGATGTTAAAAAGTCAAGTCAGGTCCTCCAGACAGTAGTCCATATGGGACCTTTTGAAATTTTTTGCTACTCTTAGGGTCCCCAGAAGGTCTATAAGCTACATAATGTCCTCACAGACTCTTTCTGATGTTAAAAAGTCTTGTCAGGTCCTCCAGAAAGTAGTCCATATGGGAGCTTTTGAACTTTTTTTCTCCCCAGAAGGTCTAAAAGCTACATGATGTCCTCATAGACTCTTTCAGATGTTAAAAAGTCAAGTCAGGTCCTCCAGACAGTAGTCCATATGGGACCTTTTGAAATTTTTTGCTACTCAGAGGGTCCCCAGAAGGTCTATAAGCTACATGATGTCCTCACAGACTCTTTCTGATGTTAAAAAGTCGTCAGGTCCTCCAGACAGTAGTCAATATGGCACTTTTTTTAACTTTGTTTCTCCCCAGAAGGTCTAAAAGCTACATGATGTCCTCATAGACTCTTTCAGATGTTAAAAAGTCAAGTCAGGTCCTCCAGACAGTAGTCCATATGGGACCTTCTGAACTTTTTTTCTACTCAGAGGGTCCCCAGAAGGTCTAAAAGCTAGATGATGTCCTCATAGACTCTTTCTGATGTTAAAAAGTCAAGTCAAGACCTCCAGACAGTGGTCCATATGGGACCTTTCGAAACTTTTTTCTCCTCAGAGGGTCCCCAGAAGGTCTAAAAGCTACATGATGTACTCATAGACTCTTTCTGATGTTAAAAAGTCAAATCAGGACCTCCAAACAGTGGTCCATATGGGACCTTTTGAACTTTTTTTCTCCTCAGAAGGTCCCCAGAAGGTCTAAAAGCGACATGATGTCCTCATAGACTCTTTCTGATGTTAAAAAGTCAAGTCAGGTCCTCCAGAAAGTAGTCCATATGGGAGCTTTTGAACTTTTTTGCTCCCCAGAAGGTCTAAAAGCTACATGATGTCCTCATAGACTCTTTCAGATGTTAAAAAGTCAAGTCAGGTCCTCCAGACAGTAGTCCATATGGGACCTTTTGAAATTTGTTGCTACTCAGAGGGTCCCCAGAAGGTCTATAAGCTACATGATGTCCTCACAGACTCTTTCTGATGTTAAAAAGTCGTCAGGTCCTCCAGACAGTAGTCAATATGGCACTTTTTTTAACTTTGTTTCTCCCCAGAAGGTCTAAAAGCTACATGATGTCCTCATAGACTCTTTCAGATGTTAAAAAGTCAAGACAGGTCCTCCAGACAGTAGTCCATATGGGACCTTTTGAACTTTTTTTCTACTCAGAGGGTCCCCAGAAGGTCTAAAAGCTAGATAATGTCCTCATAGACTCTTTCAGATGTTAAAAAGTCAAGTCAAGACCTCCAGACAGTGGTCCATATGGGACCTTTCGAAACTTTTTTCTCCTCAGAGGGTCCCCAGAAGGTCTAAAAGCTACATGATGTACTCATAGACTCTTTCTGATGTTAAAAAGTCAAATCAGGACCTCCAAACAGTGGTCCATATGGGAGCTTTTGAACTTTTTTTCTCCTCAGAAGGTCCCCAGAAAGTCTAAAAGCGACATGATGTCCTCATAGCCTCTTTCTGATGTTAAAAAGTCGTCAAGTCCACCAGAGAGTAGTCAATATGGGAGCTTTTGATCTTTTTTCTGCTCAGAGGGTCCCCAGAAGGTCTAAATGCTACATGAGGTCCTCATAGACTCTTTCTGATGTTAAAAAGTCAAATCAGGACCTCCAGACAGTCGTCCATATAGGACCTTTTGAACTTTTTTTCTCCTCAGAAGGTCCCCAGAAGGTCTAAAAGCGACATGATGTCCTCATAGACTCTTTCTGATGTTAAAAAGTCGTCAAGTCCACCAGAGAGTAGTCAATATGGGAGCTTTTGATCTTTTTTCTGCTCAGAAGGTCCCCAGAAGGTCTAAAAGCGACATGATGTCCTCATAGACTCTTTCTGATGTTAAAAAGTCAAGTCAGGTCCTCCAGAAAGTAGTCCATATGGGAGCTTTTGAACTTTTTTTCTCCCCAGAAGGTCTAAAAGCTACATGATGTCCTCATAGACTCTTTCAGATGTTAAAAAGTCAAGTCAGGTCCTCCAGACAGTAGTCCATATGGGACCTTTTGAACTTTTTTTTCTACTCAGAGGGTCCCCAGAAGGTCTAAAAGCTAGACGATGTCCTCCTAGACTCTTTCTGATGTTAAAAACTCAAATCAGGACCTCCAGACAGTGGTCCATATGGGAACCTTTTGAACTTTTTTTCTCCTAAGAAGGTCCCCAGCAGGTCTAAAAGCGACATGATGTCCTCATAGACTCTTTCTGATGTTAAAAAGTCAAGTCAGGTCCTTCAGAAAGTAGTCCATATGGGAACTTTTGAACTTTTTTTCTCCCCAGAAGGTCTAAAAGCTACAGGATGTCCTCATAGACTCTTTCAGATGTTAAAAAGTCAAGTCAGGTCCTCCAGACAGTAGTCCATATGGGACCTTTTGAACTTTTTTTCTACTCAGAGGGTCCCCAGAAGGTCTAAAAGCTAGATGATGTCCTCATAGACTCTTTCAGATGTTAAAAAGTCAAGTCAGGTCCTCCAGACAGTAGTCCATATGGAACTTTTGAACTTTTTTTCTACTCAGAGGGTCCCCAGAAGGTCTAAAAGCTAGATGATGTCCTCATAGACTCTTTCTGGTGTTAAAAAGTCAAATCAGGGCCTCCAAACAGTGGTCCATATGGGACCTTTTGAACTTTTTTTCTCCTCAGAAGGTCCCCAGAAGGTCTAAAAGCGACATGATGTCCTCATAGACTCTTTCTGATGTTAAAAAGTCGTCAAGTCCGCCAGACAGTCGTCCATATGGGACCTTATGAACTTTTTTTTCTCTCCAGAAGGTCTAAAAGCTACATGATGTCCTCATAGACTCTTTCTGATGTTAAAAAGTCAAGTCAGGACCTTGTGGTCCATATGGGACCTTTCGAAACTTTTTTCTCATCAGAGGGTCCCCAGGAGGTCTAAAAGCTACATGATGTACTCATAGACTCTTTCTGATGTTAAAAAGTCAAATCAGGACCTCCAGACAGTGTCTCCATATGGGACCTTTTGAACTTTTTTTCTCCTAAGAAGGTCCCCAGAAGGTCTAAAAGCGACATGATGTCCTCATAGACTCTTTCTGATGTTAAAAAGTCAAGTCAGGTCCTCCAGAAAGTAGTCCATATGGGAGCTTTTGAACTTTTTTTCTCCCCAGAAGGTCTAAAAGCTACATGATGTCCTCATAGACTCTTTCAGATGTTAAAAAGTCAAGTCAGGTCCTCCAGACAGTAGTCGATATGGGACCTTTTGAAATTTTTTAACACTCAGAGGGTCCCCAGAGGGTCTATAAGCTACATGATGTACTCATAGACTCTTTCTGATGTTAAAAAGTCAAATCAGGACCTCCAGACAGTGGTCCATATGGGACCTTTTGAACTTTTTTCTCCTAAGAAGGTCCCCAGAAGGTCTAAAAGCGACATGATGTCCTCATAGACTCTTTCTGATGTTAAAAAGTCGTCAAGTCCGCCAGACAGTCGTCCATATGGGACCTTATGAACTTTTTTTCTCCCCAGAAGGTCTAAAAGCTACATGATGTCCTCATAGACTCTTTCAGATGTTAAAAAGTCAAGTCAGGTCCTCCAGACAGTAGTCCATATGGGACCTTTTGAAAGTTTTTGCTACTCAGAGGGTCCCCAGAAGGTCTATAAGCTACATGATGTCCTCACAGACTCTTTCTGATGTTAAAAAGTCGTCAGGTCCTCCAGACAGTAGTCCATATGGCACTTTTTTTTAACTTTGTTTCTCCCCAGAAGGTCTAAAAGCTACATGATGTCCTCATAGACTCTTTCAGATGTTAAAAAGTCAAGTCAGGTCCTCCAGACAGTAGTCCATATGGGACCTTTTGAACTTTTTTTCTACTCAGAGGGTCCCCAGAAGGTCTAAAAGCTACATGATGTCCTCTTAGACTCTTTCTGATGTTAAAAAGTCAATTCAGGTCCTCCAGACAGTAGTCCATATGGGACTTTTTGAACTTCTTTTCTGCTCAGAGGGTCCCCAGAAGGTCTAAAAGCTACATGATGTCCTCATAGATTCTTTCTGATGTTAAAAAGTCGTCAGGTCCTCCAGACAGTAGTCCATATGGGACCTTTTGAACTTTTTTTCTCCCCAGAAGGTCTAAAAGCTACATGATGTGCTCATAGACTCTTTCTGATGTTAAAAAGTCAAATCAGGACCTCCAGACAGTCGTCCATATGGGAACTTTTGAACTTTTTTTCTCCCCAGAAGGTCTAAAAGCTACAGGATGTCCTCATAGACTCTTTCAGATGTTAAAAAGTCAAGTCAGGTCCTCCAGACAGTAGTCCATATGGGACCTTTTGAACTTTTTTTCTACTCAGAGGGTCCCCAGAAGGTCTAAAAGCTAGATGATGTCCTCATAGACTCTTTCAGATGTTAAAAAGTCAAGTCAGGTCCTCCAGACAGTAGTCCATATGGGACCTTTTGAACTTTTTTTCTACTCAGAGGGTCCCCAGAAGGTCTAAAAGCTAGATGATGTCCTCATAGACTCTTTCTGGTGTTAAAAAGTCAAATCAGGGCCTCCAAACAGTGGTCCATATGGGACCTTTTGAACTTTTTTTCTCCTCAGAAGGTCCCCAGAAGGTCTAAAAGCGACATGATGTCCTCATAGACTCTTTCTGATGTTAAAAAGTCAAGTCAAGTCCGCCAGACAGTCGTCCATATGGGACCTTATGAACTTTTTTTTCTCTCCAGAAGGTCTAAAAGCTACATGATGTCCTCATAGACTCTTTCTGATGTTAAAAAGTCAAGTCAGGACCTTGTGGTCCATATGGGACCTTTCGAAACTTTTTTCTCATCAGAGGGTCCCCAGGAGGTCTAAAAGCTACATGATGTACTCATAGACTCTTTCTGATGTTAAAAAGTCAAATCAGGACCTCCAGACAGTGTCTCCATATGGGACCTTTTGAACTTTTTTTCTCCTAAGAAGGTCCCCAGAAGGTCTAAAAGCGACATGATGTCCTCATAGACTCTTTCTGATGTTAAAAAGTCAAGTCAGGTCCTCCAGAAAGTAGTCCATATGGGAGCTTTTGAACTTTTTTTCTCCCCAGAAGGTCTAAAAGCTACATGATGTCCTCATAGACTCTTTCAGATGTTAAAAAGTCAAGTCAGGTCCTCCAGACAGTAGTCGATATGGGACCTTTTGAAATTTTTTAACACTCAGAGGGTCCCCAGAGGGTCTATAAGCTACATGATGTACTCATAGACTCTTTCTGATGTTAAAAAGTCAAATCAGGACCTCCAGACAGTGGTCCATATGGGACCTTTTGAACTTTTTTCTCCTAAGAAGGTCCCCAGAAGGTCTAAAAGCGACATGATGTCCTCATAGACTCTTTCTGATGTTAAAAAGTCGTCAAGTCCGCCAGACAGTCGTCCATATGGGACCTTATGAACTTTTTTTCTCCCCAGAAGGTCTAAAAGCTACATGATGTCCTCATAGACTCTTTCAGATGTTAAAAAGTCAAGTCAGGTCCTCCAGACAGTAGTCCATATGGGACCTTTTGAAAGTTTTTGCTACTCAGAGGGTCCCCAGAAGGTCTATAAGCTACATGATGTCCTCACAGACTCTTTCTGATGTTAAAAAGTCGTCAGGTCCTCCAGACAGTAGTCCATATGGCACTTTTTTTTAACTTTGTTTCTCCCCAGAAGGTCTAAAAGCTACATGATGTCCTCATAGACTCTTTCAGATGTTAAAAAGTCAAGTCAGGTCCTCCAGACAGTAGTCCATATGGGACCTTTTGAACTTTTTTTCTACTCAGAGGGTCCCCAGAAGGTCTAAAAGCTACATGATGTCCTCTTAGACTCTTTCTGATGTTAAAAAGTCAATTCAGGTCCTCCAGACATTAGTCCATATGGGACTTTTTGAACTTCTTTTCTGCTCAGAGGGTCCCCAGAAGGTCTAAAAGCTACATGATGTCCTCATAGATTCTTTCTGATGTTAAAAAGTCGTCAGGTCCTCCAGACAGTAGTCCATATGGGACCTTTTGAACTTTTTTTCTCCCCAGAAGGTCTAAAAGCTACATGATGTGCTCATAGACTCTTTCTGATGTTAAAAAGTCAAATCAGGACCTCCAGACAGTCGTCCATATGGGACCTTTTGAACTTTTTTTCTCCTCAGAAGGTCCCCAGAAGGTCTAAAAGCGACATGATGTCCTCATAGACTCTTTCTGATGTTAAAAAGTCGTCAAGTCCGCCAGACAGTAGTCAATATAGGACCTTTTGATCTTTTTTCTGCTCAGAGGGTCCCCAGAAGGTCTAAAAGCTACATGTTGTCCTCATAGACTCTTTCTGATGTTAAAAGGTCAAGTCAGGACCTCCAGACAGTGGTCCAAATGGGACTTTTTGAACTTCTTTTCTGCTCAGAGGGTCCCCAGAAGGTCTAAAAGCTACATGATGTCCTCATAGACTATTTCAGATGTTAAAAAGTCAAGTCACGTCCTCCAGACAGTAGTCCATATGGGATCTTTTGAACTTTTTTGCTACTCAGAGGGTCCCCAGAAGGTCTATAAGCTACATGATGTCCTCATAGACTCTTTCTGATGTTAAAAAGTCGTCAGGTCCTCCAGACAGTAGTCCATAAGGGAGCTTTTGAACTTTTTTTCTGCTCAGAGGGTCCCCAGAAGGTCTAAAAGCTACATGATGTCCTCATAGACTCTTTCTAATGTAAAAACATTCAAGTAAAGTTTGCCAGACTGTAGTCCATATGGGAGCTTTTGAACTTTTTTTCTGGTCAGAGGGTCCCCAGGAGGTCTAAAAGTTCCATGATGTCCTTAAAGACTCTTTCTGATGTTAAAAAGTCTAGTCATGTCCGCCAGACAGTAGTCCATATTGGACCTTTTGAACTTTTTTTCTCCTCAGAGGGTCCCCAGAAGGACTAAAAGCTACATGATGTACTCATAGACTCTTTCTGATGTTAAAAAGTCAAATCAGGACCTCCAGACAGTGGTCCATATGGGACCTTTTGAACTTTTTTTCTCCTAAGAAGGTCTACAGAAGGTCTAAAAGCTACATGATGTCCTCTTAGACTCTTTCTGATGTTAAAAAGTCAATTCAGGTCCTCCAGACAGTAGTCCATATGGGACTTTTTGAACTTCTTTTCTGCTCAGAGGGTCCCCAGAAGGTCTAAAAGCTACATGATGTCCTCATAGATTCTTTCTGATGTTAAAAAGTCGTCAGGTCCTCCAGACAGTAGTCCATATGGGACCTTTTGAACTTTTTTTCTCCCCAGAAGGTCTAAAAGCTACATGATGTGCTCATAGACTCTTTCTGATGTTAAAAAGTCAAATCAGGACCTCCAGACAGTCGTCCATATGGGACCTTTTGAACTTTTTTTCTCCTCAGAAGGTCCCCAGAAGGTCTAAAAGCGACATGATGTCCTCATAGACTCTTTCTGATGTTAAAAAGTCGTCAGGTCCTCCAGACCGTAGTCGATATGGGACCTTTTGAACTTTTTTCTCCCCAGAGGGTCTAAAAGCTACATGATGTCCTCATAGACTCTTTCAGATGTTAAAAAGTCATGTCAGGTCCTCCAGACAGTAGTCCATATGGGATCTTTTGAACTTTTTTGCTACTCAGAGGGTCCCCAGAAGGTCTATAAGCTACATGATGACCTCATAGACTCTTTCTGATGTTAAAAAGTCGTCAGGTCCTCCAGACAGTAGTCCATAAGGGAGCTTTTGAACTTTTTTTCTGCTCAGAGGGTCCCCAGAAGGTCTAAAAGCTACATGATGTCCTCATAGACTCTTTCTAATTTAAAAACATTCAAGTAAAGTTTGCCAGACTCTAGTCCATATGGGAGCTTTTGAACTTTTTTTCTGGTCAGAGGGTCCCCAGGAGGTCTAAAAGTTCCATGATGTCATTATACACTCGTTCTGATGTTAAAAAGTCAAGTAAAGTCCAACGGACAGTAGTCCATATGGGAGCTTTTGAATTTTTTCTGCTCAGAGGGTCCCCAGAAGGTCTAAAAGCTACATGATGTCCTCATAAACTCTTTCTGATGTAAAAACATTCAAGTAAAGTTTGCCAGACTGTAGTCCATATGGGAGCTTTTGAACTTTTTTTCTGCTCAGAGGGTCCCAAGAAGGTCTAAAAGCTACATGATGTCCTCATAAACTCTTTCTGATGTAAAAACATTCAAGTAAAGTTTGCCAGACTGTAGTCCATATGGAAGCTTTTGAACTTTTTTTCTGCTCAGAGGGTCCCAAGAAGGTCTAAAAGCTACATGATGTCCTCATAAACTCTTTCTGATGTAAAAACATTCAAGTAAAGTTTGCCAGACTGTAGTCCATATGGGAGCTTTTGAACTTTTTTTCTGGTCAGAGGGTCCCCAGGCGGTCTAAAAGATCCATGATGCCCTTATAGACTCGTTCTGATCTTAAAAAGTCTAGTACAGTCCGCCAGACTGTAATCCATATGGGACCTTTTGAACTTTTTTTCTGGTCAGAGGGTCCCCAGGAGGTCTAAAAGTTCCATGATGTCCTTATAGACTCGTTCTGATGTTAAAAAGTCAAGTCAAGTCCGCCAGACAGTAATCCAAATGGGCCCTTTTGAACTTTTTTTCTGCTCAGAGGGTCCCTAGGAGGTCTAAAAGTTCCATGATGTCCTCACAGACTCGTTCTGATGTTAAAAAGTTAAGTCAAGTCCAACAGGCAGTAGTCCATCTTGGACCTTTTGAACTTTTTTCTGCTCAGGGGGTCCCCAGAAGGTCTAAAAGCTACTTGATGTCCACATAGACTCTTTTTGGTGTTAAAAAGTCAAGTCAAATCCACCAGACAGTAGTCCATATGGGATCTTTTGAACTTATTTTCTGCTCAGAGGTTCCCAAGAAGGTCTAAAAGCTACATGATGTCCTCATAAACTCTTTCTGATGTAAAAACATTCAAGTAAAGTTTGCCAGACTGTAGTCCATATGGGAGCTTTTGAACTTTTTTTCTGCTCAGAGGGTCCCAAGAAGGTCTAAAAGCTACATGATGTCCTCATAAACTCTTTCTGATGTAAAAACATTCAAGTAAAGTTTGCCAGACTGTAGTCCATATGGAAGCTTTTGAACTTTTTTTCTGCTCAGAGGGTCCCAAGAAGGTCTAAAAGCTACATGATGTCCTCATAAACTCTTTCTGATGTAAAAACATTCAAGTAAAGTTTGCCAGACTGTAGTCCATATGGGAGCTTTTGAACTTTTTTTCTGGTCAGAGGGTCCCCAGGCGGTCTAAAAGATCCATGCTGCCCTTATAGACTCGTTCTGATCTTAAAAAGTCTAGTACAGTCCGCCAGACTGTAATCCATATGGGACCTTTTGAACTTTTTTTCTGGTCAGAGGGTCCCCAGGAGGTCTAAAAGTTCCATGATGTCCTTATAGACTCGTTCTGATGTTAAAAAGTCAAGTCAAGTCCGCCAGACAGTAATCCAAATGGGCCCTTTTGAACTTTTTTTCTGCTCAGAGGGTCCCTAGGAGGTCTAAAAGTTCCATGATGTCCTCACAAACTCGTTCTGATGTTAAAAAGTTAAGTCAAGTCCAACAGGCAGTAGTCCATCTTGGACCTTTTGAACTTTTTTCTGCTCAGGGGGTCCCCAGAAGGTCTAAAAGCTACTTGATGTCCACATAGACTCTTTTTGGTGTTAAAAAGTCAAGTCAAATCCACCAGACAGTAGTCCATATGGGATCTTTTGAACTTATTTTCTGCTCAGAGGTTCCCCAGAAGATCTAAAAAATACAAGATGTCCTCATAGACTCTTTCTGATGTTAAAAAGTCAAGTCAAATCCGCCAGACAGTAGTCCATATGGGATCTTTTGAACTTTTTTTCTGCTCAGAGGGTCCCCAGAAGATCTAAAAGCTACAAGATGTTCTCGTAGACTCTTTCTGATGTTAAAAAGTCAATTCAAGTCCGCCAGACAGTAATCCATATGTTACCTTTTTGAACTTTTTTCTCTGGTCAGAGGGTCCCCGGGAGGTCTGAAAGTTCTGATGTTAAAAGGTCAAAAGGCATTGTTGAATTACAATGCATTCAAGAACTAACTCATTTTGTAGTGCATCAGCACTACAATGCAATCTGTTGTTTTAATAACATTATTGTTGTTTCATTCCATTGCATAAAAGGACTAACTTATTCCTTTGTGCAATGAAAAAAACTAACGCTAAAAAGCTGCTTTTGCATTGCACATATGATAAAGCAGAATACCATATAAGCGATATGCGCTTTTTTGCATTGCAAAGCATTCAAGAACTAACTCATTCAGTAGGCATTGAAGATATTGAATTGCATTGCACATAAGTTGAAGCGTTGTGCATAAGCAATATGCACTTTTTAGCAATGCACTCAAGAACTAACTCTTTTTGTAGTGCATTAAAGAGATGGGGAACGCAATCTGCTGTTTTCAAAACGTTTTGTTGTTTCATTCCATCGCATACAAGGACTAACTTATTCCTTTGTGCATTGAAAAAAACTAACGCTTAAAAAACAGCTGTTGCATTGCACATATGATAAAGCGTTAGAATAACATATAAGCGATATGCACTTTTTTTGCATTGCAATGCGTTCAAGAACTAACTCATTCCGTAGTGCATTAAGAGACCTGCAATGCAATCTGCTGTTGCATTGTATTGCACATACTATCAAGCGTAACGAAGAATACCAACGAAAAGCATCGAAGAATAACCTATAAGCAATATGCACTTTATTGCATTGCAATGCATTCAAGAACTAGCTCATTCCGTAGTGCATTAAGAGATCTGCAATTCAATCTGCTGTTGCATTGCATTGCACATACGATCAAGCGTAACGAAGAATACCAACGAAAAGCATCGAAGAATAACCTATAAGCAATATGCACTTTATTGCATTGCAATGCATTCAAGAACTAGCTCACTCCGTAGTGCATTAAGAGATCTGCAATGCAATCTGCTGTTGCATTGCATTGCACATACGATCAAGCGTAACGAAGAATACCAACGAAAAGCATCGAAGAATAAACTATAAGCAATATGCACTTTATTGCATTGCAATGCATTCAAGAACTAGCTCATTCCGTAGTGCATTAAAGAGATGGGCAAAGCAATCTGCTGTTTTAATAACATTTTTGTTGTTTCATTCCATTGCATAAAAGGTCTAACTTATTCCTTTGTGCAATGAACAAACTAAGCATAATCATTTGTGTATGAAGGGAAATCATTTTATCAGCTGTTGAAAAGACAACTCACAGCATATTGTTTTTTGCATTGCATACAGCTCATTAATTTGTGTACTCACGAGAAAAATATCACAAAGTGTCGCTTTCCAATGCATGCAATGACTAACTATTTCCATTGTTCAACGAAGAGATGTGCAATGCAGCGTGCTGTTGCATTACACAAGCGTTTTGCATGAAAGATAACATTTAAAAGTAATATTCACTCTGTTGCATTGCAAATGCATTCAAGAACTAATCCAAACAGACAATTGCACAAGCGTGCTGTTGCATTGCACAAGCGTTTTGCATGGAAGAATAACATTTAAAAGTAATATGCACTTTGTTGCATTGCAAATGCATTCAAGAACTAATCCATTTCAGTCAATTACACAAGCGTGCTGTTGCATTGCACAAGCGTTTTGCATGGAAGAATAACATTTAAAAGTAATATGCACTTTGTTGCATTGCAAATGCATTCAAGAATTAATGCGTTTATTCCATTGCAACAGCGTGCTGTTGCATTGCACAAGCGTTTTGCATGGAAGAATAACATTTAAAAGTAATATGCACTTTGTTGCATTGCAAATGCATTCAAGAATTCATGCGTTTCATTCCATTGCAACAGCGTGCTGTTGCATTGCACAAGCGTTTTGCATGGAAGAATAACATTTAAAAGTAATATGCACTTTGTTGCATTGTAAATGCATTCAAGATTTAATGCGTTTCATTCCATTGCAACAGCGTGCTGTTGCATTGCACAAGCGTTTTGAATGGAAGAATAATATTTAAAAGTAATATGCACTTTGTTGCATTACAATGCATTCCAAAACTAATGCGTTTCATTCCATTGCAACAGCGTGTTTTTGCATTTCACAAGCGTTTTGCATGGAAGAATAACATTTAAAAGGAATATGCACTCTGTTTGCATTGCAATGCATTCATGAACTAATGCGTTTCATGACATTGCAACAGCGTTTTGCATGGAAGAATAACATTTAAAAGTAATGTGCACTTTGTTGCATTGCAATGCATTCATGATTCAAGAAATAAAACTCATTCCGTTTTTTTCATGATAAAACTAAAAACATTTTTAAGGTAGCCTATGTCGTACTAAACCGACATGATTTTAATCATTGTTATTACCCTGCTAATTTAGTCAGTATTGATTCTAGCTTCTCTCCTTTCTGTCTCTTTCGTTTCATGTGAAATGAGTAGGCTACACATGCTTCCTTTCATACATATAAACTTTATTTCTATTAAATTTTCAAAAGTATTTATATATGTTTCACATGAGATGTTAAGACCCCCAGACAGTAGTCCATATGAAACTTTTGAACTTTTTTCTCCTTGGAAGGTCTAAAAGCGACATGATGTCCTCATAGACTCTTTCTGATGTTAAAAAGTCAAGTCAGGACCTCCAGACAGTGGTCCAAATGGGACCTTTTGAACTTTTTTTCTCCTTAGAGGGTCCCCAGAAGGTCTAAAAGCTACATGTGGTCCACATAGACTTTCTGATGTTAAAAAGTCAAGTCAGGTCCTCCAGACAGTAGTCCATATGAGACCTTTTGAAATTTTTTCTCCCCAGAAGGTCTAAAAGCTACATGTCCTCATAGACTCTTTCTGATGTTAAAAAGTCAAATCAGGACCTCCAAACAGTGGTCCATATGGGACCTTTTGAACTTTTTTTCTCCTCAGAAGTACCCCAGAAGGTCTAAAAGCGACATGATGTCCTCATAGACTCTTTCTGATGTTAAACAGTCGTCAAGTCCGCCAGAGAGTAGTCAATAAGGGAGCTTTTGATCTTTTTCTGCTCAGAGGGTCCCCAGAAGGTCTAAAAGATACATGATGTCCTCATAGACTCTTTCTGATGTTAAAAAGTCAAGTCAGGTCCTCCAGAAAGTAGTCCATATGGGACCTTTTGAACTTTTTTTCTCCCCAGAAGGTCTAAAAGCTACATGATGTCCTCAGAGACTTTCAGATGTTAAAAAGTCAAGTCAGGTCATCCAGACGGTAGTACATATGGGACCTTTTGAACTTTTTTTCTACTCAGAGGGTCCCCAGAAGATCTAAAAGCTACATGATGTCCACATAGACTCTTTCTGATGTTAAAAAGTCGTCAGGTCCTCCAGACAGTAGTCGATATGGGACCTTTTGAACTTTTTTCTCCCCAGAAGGTCTAAAAGCTACATGATGTCCTCATAGACTCTTTCAGATGTTAAAAAGTCAAGTCTAGTAGACAGTAGTCCATATGGGATCTTTTGAACTTTTTTGCTACTCAGAGGGTCCCCAGAAGGTCTATAAGCTACATGATGACCTCATAGACTCTTTCTGATGTTAAAAAGTCGTCAGGTCCTCCAGACAGTAGTCCATAAGGGAGCTTTTGAACTTTTTTTCTGCTCAGAGGGTCCCCAGAAGGTCTAAAAGCTACATGATGTCCTCAGAGACTCTTTCTAATGTAAAAACATTCAAGTAAAGTTTGCTAGACTGTAGTCCATATGGGAGCTTTTGAACTTTTTTTCTGGTCAGAGGGTCCCGGGAGGTCTAAAAGTTCCATGACGTCATTATACACTCGTTCTGATGTTAAAAAGTCAAGTAAAGTCCAACGGACAGTAGTCCATATGGGAGCTTTAGAATTTTTTCTGCTCAGAGGGTCCCCAAAAGGTCTAAAAGCTACATGATGTCCTCATAGACTCTTTTTGATGTTAAAAAGTCAAGTCAAGTCCGCCAGACAGTAGTCCATATGGGAGCTTTTGAACTTTTTTTCTGCTCAGAGGGTCCCAAGAAGGTCTAAAAGCTACATGATGTCATTATACACTCGTTCTGATGTTAAAAAGTCAAGTAAAGTCCAACGGACAGTAGTCCATATGGGAGCTTTTGAATTTTTTCTGCTCAGAGGGTCCCCAGAAGGTCTAAAAGCTACATGATGTCCTCATAGACTCTTTTTGATGTTAAAAAGTCAAGTCAAGTCCGCCAGACAGTAGTCCATATGGGAGCTTTTGAACTTTTTTTCTGCTCAGAGGGTCCCAAGAAGGTCTAAAAGCGACATGATGTCCTCATAAACTCTTTCTGATGTAAAATCATTCAAGTAAAGTTTGCCAGACTGTAGTCCATATGGGAGCTTTTGAACTTTTTTTCTGGTCAAAGGGTCCCCAGGCGGTCTAAAAGATCCATGATGCCCTTATAGACTCGTTCTGATCTTAAAAAGTCTAGTCAAGTCCGCCAGACTGTAATCCATATGTGACCTTTTGAACTTTTTTTCTGGTCAGAGGGTCCCCAGGAGGTCTAAAAGTTCCATGATGTCCTTATAGACTCGTTCTGATGTTAAAAAGTCAAGTAAAGTCCAACAGACAGTAGTCCATATGGAAGCATTTGAACTTTTTTTTGCTCAGAGGGTCCCCCGAAGGTCTAAAAGCTGCATGATGACCTCATAGACTCTTTTTGATGTTAAAAAGTCAAGTCAAGTCCGCCAGAGAGTAGTCCATATGGGATCTTTTTAACTTTTTTTCTGCTCAGAGGGTCCCCAGATGGTCTAAAAGCTACATGATGTCCTCATAGACTCTTTCTGATGTTAAAAAGTCAAGTCAAATCCGCCAGACAGTAGTCCATATGGGATCTTTTTAACTTTTTTTCTGCTCAGAGGGTCCCCAGACGGTCTAAAAGCTACATGATGTCCTCATAGACTCTTTCTGATGTTAAAAAGTCAAGTCAAATCCGCCAGACAGTAGTCCATATGGGATCTTTTTAACTTTTTTTCTGCTCAGAGTGTCCCCAGACGGTCTAAAAGCTACATGATGTCCTCATAGACTCTTTCTGATGTTAAAAGGTCAAGTCAAATCCGCCAGACAGTCATCCATATGGGATCTTTTTAACTTTTTTTCTGCTCAGAGTGTCCCCAGAAGATCTAAAAGCTACAAGATTTCCTCATAGACTCTTTCTTATGTTAAAAAGTCAAGTCAAGTCCGCCAGACAGTAGTCCATATGGGATATTTTTAACTTTTTTTCTGCTCAGAGTGTCCCCAGAAGTTCTAAAAGCTACAAGATTTCCTCATAGACTCTTTCTTATGTTAAAAAGTCAAGTCATGTCCGCCAGACAGTAATCCATATGGGCCCTTTTGAACTTTTTTTCTGCTCAGAGGGTCCCCAGAAGGTCTAAAAGCTACATGAAGTCCTCATAGACACTTTCTGATGTTAAAAAGTCAAGTCAGGACCTCCAGACAGTGGTCCATATGGGACCTTTCGAAACTTTTTTCTCCTCAGAGGGTCCCCAGAAGGTCTAAAAGCTACATGATGTACTCATAGACTTTCTGATGTTAAAAAGTCAAGTCAGGTCCTCCAGACAGTGGTCCATATGGGACCTTTCGAACTTTTTTTCTCCTCAGAGGGTCCCCAGAAGGTCTAAAAGCTACATGTGGTCCACATAGACTTACTGATGTTAAAAATTCAAGTCAGGTCCTCCAGACAGTAGTCCATATTGGACCTTTTGAACTTATTTCTCCCCAGAAGGTCTAAAAGCTACATGTCCTCATAGACTCTTTCTGATGTTAAAAAGTCAAGTCAGGTCCTCCAGACAGTAGTCCATATTGGACCTTTTGAACTTTTTTTCTACTCAGAGGGTCCCCAGAAGGTCTAAAAGCTACATGATGTCCTCATAGAATCTTTCAGATGTTATAAAGTCAAGTCAGGTCCTCCAGACAGTATTCCATATGGTACCTTTTGAACTTTTTTTCTCCTCAAAAGGTCTAAAAGCTACATGATGTCCTCATAGACACTTTCTGATGTTAAAAAGTCAAGTCAGGACCTCCAGACAGTAGTCCATATGGGACCTTTTGAAACTTTTTTCTCCTCAGAGGGTCCCCAGAAGGTCTAAAAGCTACATGATGTACTCATAGACTCTTTCTGATGTTAAAAAGTCAAATAAGGACCTCCAGACAGTCGTCCATATGGGACCTTTTGAACTTTTTTTCTCCTCAGAAGGTCCCCAGAAGGTCTAAAAGCGACATGATGTCCTCATAGACTCTTTCTGATGTTAAAAAGTCGTCAAGTCCGCCAGACAGTAGTCAATATGGGACCTTTTGATCTTTTTTCTGCTCAGAGGGTCCCCAGAAGGTCTAAAAGCTACATGTTGTCCTCATAGACTCTTTCTGATGATAAAAACTCAAGTCAAGTCCGCCACACAGTATTCCATATGGAACCTTTTGAACTTTTTTCTCATCAGAAGGTCCCCAGAAGGTCTAAAAGCGACATGATGTCCTAATAGACTCTTTCTGATGTTAAAAGGTCAAGTCAGGACCTCCAGACAGTGGTCCAAATGGGACTTTTTGAACTTCTTTTCTGCTCAGAGGGTCCCCAGAAGGTCTAAATGCTACATGAGGTCCTCATAAACTCTTTCTGATGTTAAAAAGTCAATTCAGGTCCTCCATAAAGTAGTCCATATGGGACCTTTTGAACTTTTTTTCTCCCCAGAAGGTCTAAAAGCTACATGATGTCCTCAGACACTGTCAGATGTTAAAAAGTCAAGTCAGGTCCTCCAGACAGTAGTCCATATGGGACCTTTTGAGCTTTTTTTCTACTCAGAGGTTCCCCAGAAGATCTAAAAGCTACATGATGTCCTCATAGACTCTTTCTGATGTTAAAAAGTCAAGTCAGGTCCTCCAGACAGTAGTCCATATGGGACATTTTGAACTTTGTTTCTCCCCAGAAGGTCTAAAAGCTACATGATGTCCTCATAGACTCTTTCAGATGTTAAAAAGTCAAGTCAGGTCCTCCAGACAGTAGTCCATATTGGACCTTTTGAACTTTTTTTCTACTCAGAGGGTCCCCAGAAGGTCTAAAAGCTACATGATGTCCTCATAGAATCTTTCAGATGTTATAAAGTCAAGTCAGGTCCTCCAGACAGTATTCCATGTGGTACCTTTTGAACTTTTTTTCTCCCCAAAAGGTCTAATAGCTACATGATGTCCTCAGAGACTCTTTCTGATGTTAAAAAGTCAAGTCAGGACCTCCAGATAGTAGTCCATATGGGACCTTTTGAAACTTTTTTCTCCTCAGAGGGTCCCGGGAAGGTCTAAAAGCTACATGATGTACTCATAGACTCTTTCTGATGTAAAAAAGTCAAATAAGGACCTCCAGACAGTGGTCCATATGGGACCTTTTGAAATTTTTTCTCCTCAGAAGGTCTCTAGAAGGTCTAAAAGCGACTTGATGTCCTCATAGACTCTTTCTGATGTTAAAAAGTCAAGTCAGGACCTCCAGACATTGGTCCATATAGGACCTTTTGAACTTTTTTTCTCCTCAGAGGGTCCCCAGAAGGTCTAAAAGCTACATGATGTCTTCACAGACTCTTTCTGATGTTAAAAAGTCAAGTCAGGTCCTCCAGACAGTAGTCAATATGGGACCTTTTGAACTTTTTTTCTCCTCAGATGGTCTCCAGAAGGTCTAAAAGCGACATGATGTCCTCATAGACTCTTTCTGATGTTAAAAAGTCAAGTCAGGTCCTCCAGACATTGGTCCATATAGGACCTTTTGAACTTTTTTTCTCCTCAGAGGGTCCCCAGAAGGTCTAAAAGCTACATGATGTCCTCATAGACTCTTTCTGATGTTAAAAAGTCAAGTCAGGTCCTCCATAAAGTAGTCCATATGGGACCTTTTGAACTTTTTTTCTCCCAAAAAAGGTCTAAAAGCTACATGATGTCCTCAGAGACTGTCAGATGTTAAAAAGTCAAGTCAGGTCCTCCAGACAGTCGTCCATATGGGACCTTTTGAGCTTTTTTTCTACTCAGAGGTTCCCCAGAAGATCTAAAAGCTACAAGATGTCCTCATAGACTCTTTCTGATGTTAAAAAGTCAAGTCAGGTCCTCCAGACAGTAGTCCATATGGGACCTTTTGAACCTTGTTTCTCCCCACAAGGTCTAAAAGCTACATGATGTCCTCATAGACTCTTTCAGATGTTAAAAAGTCAAGTCAGGTCCTCGAGACAGTAGTCCATATTGGACCTTTTGAACTTTTTTCTACTCAGAGAGTCCCCAGAAGGTCTAAAAGCTACATGATGTCCTCATAGAATCTTTCAGATGTTATAAAGTCAAGTCAGGTCCTCCAGACAGTATTCCATATGGTACCTTTTGAACTTTTTTTCTCCCAAAAAGGTCTAAAAGCTACATGATGTCCTCATAGACTCTTTCTGATGTTAAAAAGTCAAGTCAGGACCTCCAGACAGTAGTCCATATGGGACCTTTTGAAACTTTTTTCTCCTCAGAGGGTCCCCAGAAGGTCTAAAAGCTACATGATGTACTCATAGACTCTTTCTGATGTTAAAAAGTCAAATAAGGACCTCCAGACAGTGGTCCATATGGGACCTTTTGAATTTTTTTCTCCTCAGAAGGTCTCCAGAAGGTCTAAAAGCGACATGATGTCCTCATAGACTCTTTCTGATGTTAAAAAGTCAAGTCAGGACCTCCAGATATTGGTCCATATAGGACCTTTTGAACTTTTTTTCTCCTCAGAGGGTCCCCAGAAGGTCTAAAAGCTACATGATGTCTTCACAGACTCTTTCTGATGTTAAAAAGTCAAGTCAGGTCCTCCAGACAGTAGTCCATATGGGACCTTTTGAACTTTTTTTCTCCTCAGATGGTCTCCAGAAGGTCTAAAAGCGACATGATGTACTCATAAACTCTTTCTGATGTTAAAAAGTCAAATCAGGACCTCCAGACAGTCGTCCATATGGGACCTTTTGAACTTTTTTTCTCCTCAGAAGGTCCCCAGAAGGTCTAAAAGCGACATGATGTCCTCATAGACTCTTTCTGATGTTAAAAAGTCGTCAAGTCCGCCAGACAGTAGTCAGTATGGGACCTTTTGATATTTTTTCTGCTCAGAGGGTCCCCAGAAGGTCTAAAAGCTACATGTTGTCCTCATAGACTCTTTCTGATGATAAAAACTCAAGTCAGGTCTGCCACACAGTATTCCATATGGGACCTTTTGAACTTTTTTCTCCTCAGAAGGTCCCCAGAAGGTCTAAAAGCGACATGATGTCCTAATAGACTCTTTCTGATGTTAAAAGGTCAAGTCAGGACCTCCAGACAGTGGTCCAAATGGGACTTTTTGAACTTCTTTTCTGCTCAGAGGGTCCCCAGAAGGTCTAAATGCTACATGAGGTCCTCATAAACTCTTTCTGATGTTAAAAAGTCAATTCAGGTCCTCCATAAAGTAGTCCATATGGGACCTTTTGAACTTTTTTTCTCCCCAGAAGGTCTAAAAGCTACATGATGTCCTCAGAGACTGTCAGATGTTAAAAAGTCAAGTCAGGTCCTCCAGAGAGTAGTCCATATGGGACCTTTTGAGCTTTTTTTCTACTCAGAGGTTCCCCAGAAGATCTAAAAGCTACATGATGTCCTCATAGACTCTTTCTGATGTTAAAAAGTCAAGTCAGGTCCTCCAGACAGTAGTCCATATGGGACCTTTTGAACTTTGTTTCTCCCCAGAAGGTCTAAAAGCTACATGATGTCCTCATAGACTCTTTCAGATGTTATAAAGTCAAGTCAGGTCCTCCAGACAGTATTCCATATGGTACCTTTTGAACTTTTTTTCTCCCCAAAAGGTCTAAAAGCTACATGATGTCCTCATAGACTCTTTCTGATGTTAAAAAGTCAAGTCAGGACCTCCAGACAGTAGTCCATATGGGACCTTTTGAAACTTTTTTCTCCTCAGAGGGTCCCCAGAAGGTCTAAAAGCTACATGATGTACTCATAGACTCTTTCTGATGTTAAAAAGTCAAATAAGGACCTCCAGACAGTGGTCCATATGGGACCTTTTGAATTTTTTTCTCCTCAGAAGGTCTCCAGAAGGTCTAAAAGCGACATGATGTCCTCATAGACTCTTTCTGATGTTAAAAAGTCAAGTCAGGACCTCCAGACATTGGTCAATATAGGACCTTTTGAACTTTTTTTCTCCTCAGAGGGTCCCCAGAAGGTCTAAAAGCTACATGATGTCTTCACAGACTCTTTCTGATGTTAAAAAGTCAAGTCAGGTCCTCCAGACAGTAGTCCGTATGGGACCTTTTGAACTTTTTTTGTCCTCAGATGGTCTCCAGAAGGTCTAAAAGCGACATGATGTCCTGATAGACTCTTTCTGATGTTAAAAAGTCAAGTCAGGACCTCCAGACATTGGTCCATATAGGACCTTTTGAACTTTTTTTCTCCTCAGAGGGTCCCCAGAAGGTCTAAAAGCTACATGATGTCCTCATAGACTCTTTCTGATGTTAAAAAGTCAAGTCAGGTCCTCCATAAAGTAGTCCATATGGGACCTTTTGAACTTTTTTTCTCCCCAGAAGGTCTAAAAGCTACATGATGTCCTCAGAGACTGTCAGATGTTAAAAAGTCAAGTCAAGTCCTTCAGACAGTAGTCCATATGGGACCTTTTGAGCTTTTTTTCTACTCAGAGGTTCCCCAGAAGATCTAAAAGCTACATGATGTCCTCATAGACTCTTTCTGATGTTAAAAAGTCAAGTCAGGTCCTCCAGACAGTAGTCCATATGGGACCTTTTGAACTTTGTTTCTCCCCAGAAGGTCTAAAAGCTACATGATGTCCTCAAAGACTCTTTCAGATGTTAAAAAGTCAAGTCAGGTCCTGCAGACAGTAGTTCATATTGGACCTTTTGAACTTTTTTTCTACTCAGAGGGTCCCCAGAAGGTCTAAAAGCTACATGATGTCCTCATAGAATCTTTCAGATGTTATAAAGTCAAGTCAGGTCCTCCAGACAGTATTCCATATGGTACCTTTTGAACTTTTTTTCTCCTCAAAAGGTCTAAAAGCTACATGATGTCCTCATAGACACTTTCTGATGTTAAAAAGTCAAGTCAGGACCTCCAGACAGTAGTCCATATGGGACCTTTTGAAACTTTTTTCTCCTCAGAGGGTCCCCAGAAGGTCTAAAAGCTACATGATGTACTCATAGACTCTTTCTGATGTTAAAAAGTCAAATAAGGACCTCCAGACAGTCGTCCATATGGGACCTTTTGAACTTTTTTTCTCCTCAGAAGGTCCCCAGAAGGTCTAAAAGCGACATGATGTCCTCGTAGACTCTTTCTGATGTTAAAAAGTCGTCAAGTCCGCCAGACAGTAGTCAATATGGGACCTTTTGATCTTTTTTCTGCTCAGAGGGTCCCCAGAAGGTCTAAAAGCTACATGTTGTCCTCATAGACTCTTTCTGATGATAAAAACTCAAGTCAAGTCCGCCACACAGTATTCCATATGGAACCTATTGAACTTTTTTCTCATCAGAAGGTCCCCAGAAGGTCTAAAAGCGACATGATGTCCTAATAGACTCTTTCTGATGTTAAAAGGTCAAGTCAGGACCTCCAGACAGTGGTCCAAATGGGACTTTTTGAACTTCTTTTCTGCTCAGAGGGTCCCCAGAAGGTCTAAATGCTACATGAGGTCCTCATAAACTCTTTCTGATGTTAAAAAGTCAATTCAGGTCCTCCATAAAGTAGTCCATATGGGACCTTTTGAACTTTTTTTCTCCCCAGAAGGTCTAAAAGCTACATGATGTCCTCAGACACTGTCAGATGTTAAAAAGTCAAGTCAGGTCCTCCAGACAGTAGTCCATATGGGACCTTTTGAGCTTTTTTTCTACTCAGAGGTTCCCCAGAAGATCTAAAAGCTACATGATGTCCTCATAGACTCTTTCTGATGTTAAAAAGTCAAGTCAGGTCCTCCAGACAGTAGTCCATATGGGACATTTTGAACTTTGTTTCTCCCCAGAAGGTCTAAAAGCTACATGATGTCCTCATAGACTCTTTCAGATGTTAAAAAGTCAAGTCAGGTCCTCCAGACAGTAGTCCATATTGGACCTTTTGAACTTTTTTTCTACTCAGAGGGTCCCCAGAAGGTCTAAAAGCTACATGATGTCCTCATAGAATCTTTCAGATGTTATAAAGTCAAGTCAGGTCCTCCAGACAGTATTCCATATGGTACCTTTTGAACTTTTTTTCTCCCCAAAAGGTCTAATAGCTACATGATGTCCTCAGAGACTCTTTCTGATGTTAAAAAGTCAAGTCAGGACCTCCAGATAGTAGTCCATATGGGACCTTTTGAAACTTTTTTCTCCTCAGAGGGTCCCCAGAAGGTCTAAAAGCTACATGATGTACTCATAGACTCTTTCTGATGTAAAAAAGTCAAATAAGGACCTCCAGACAGTGGTCCATATGGGACCTTTTGAATTTTTTTCTCCTCAGAAGGTCTCTAGAAGGTCTAAAAGCGACTTGATGTCCTCATAGACTCTTTCTGATGTTAAAAAGTCAAGTCAGGACCTCCAGACATTGGTCCATATAGGACCTTTTGAACTTTTTTTCTCCTCAGAGGGTCCCCAGAAGGTCTAAAAGCTACATGATGTCTTCACAGACTCTTTCTGATGTTAAAAAGTCAAGTCAGGTCCTCCAGACAGTAGTCAATATGGGACCTTTTGAACTTTTTTTCTCCTCAGATGGTCTCCAGAAGGTCTAAAAGCGACATGATGTCCTCATAGACTCTTTCTGATGTTAAAAAGTCAAGTCAGGTCCTCCAGACAGTGGTCCATATAGGACCTTTTGAACTTTTTTTCTCCTCAGAGGGTCCCCAGAAGGTCTAAAAGCTACATGATGTCCTCATAGACTCTTTCTGATGTTAAAAAGTCAAGTCAGGTCCTCCATAAAGTAGTCCATATGGGACCTTTTGAACTTTTTTTCTCCCCAGAAGATCTAAAAGCTACATGATGTCCTCAGAGACTGTCAGATGTTAAAAAGTCAAGTCAGGTCCTCCAGAAAGTAGTCCATATGGGATCTTTTTAACTTTTTTTCTGCTCAGAGTGTCTCCAGAAGATCTAAAAGCTACATGATGTCCTCATAGACTCTTTCTGATGTTAAAAAGTCGTCAGGTCCTCCAGACAGTAGTCCATATGGACCTTTTGAACTTTTTTTCTCCCCAGAAGGTCTAAAAGCTACATGATGTCCTCATAGACTCTTTCTGATGTTAAAAAGTCAAGTCAGGACCTCCAGACAGTGGTCCATATGGGACCTTTTGAACTTTTTTTCTCCCCAGAAGGTCTAAAAGCTACATGATGTCCTCATAGACTCTTTCTGATGTTAAAAAGTCGTCAGGTCCTCCAGACAGTAGTCCATATGGACCTTTTGAAGTTTTTTTCTCCCCAGAAGGTCTAAAATCTACATGATGTCCTCATAGACTCTTTCTGATGTTAAAAAGTCAAGTCAGGACCTCCAGACAGTGGTCCATATGGGACCTTTTGAACTTTTTTTCTCCCCAGAAGGTCTAAAAGCTACATGATGTCCTCATAGACTCTTTCTGATGTTAAAAAGTCGTCAGGTCCTCCAGACAGTAGTCCATATGGACCTTTTGAAGTTTTTTTCTCCCCAGAAGGTCTAAAAGCTACATGATGTCCTCATAGACTCTTTCAGATGTTAAAAAGTCAAGTCAGGTCCTCCAGACAGTAGTCGATATGGGACCTTTTGAAATTTTTTAACACTCAGAGGGTCCCCAGAGGGTCTATAAGCTACATGATGTACTCATAGACTCTTTCTGATGTTAAAAAGTCAAATCAGGACCTCCAGACAGTGGTCCATATGGGACCTTTTGAACTTTTTTCTCCTAAGAAGGTCCCCAGAAGGTCTAAAAGCGACATGATGTCCTCATAGACTCTTTCTGATGTTAAAAAGTCGTCAAGTCCGCCAGACAGTCGTCCATATGGGACCTTATGAACTTTTTTTCTCCCCAGAAGGTCTAAAAGCTACATGATGTCCTCATAGACTCTTTCAGATGTTAAAAAGTCAAGTCAGGTCCTCCAGACAGTAGTCCATATGGGACCTTTTGAAAGTTTTTGCTACTCAGAGGGTCCCCAGAAGGTCTATAAGCTACATGATGTCCTCACAGACTCTTTCTGATGTTAAAAAGTCGTCAGGTCCTCCAGACAGTAGTCCATATGGCACTTTTTTTTAACTTTGTTTCTCCCCAGAAGGTCTAAAAGCTACATGATGTCCTCATAGACTCTTTCAGATGTTAAAAAGTCAAGTCAGGTCCTCCAGACAGTAGTCCATATGGGACCTTTTGAACTTTTTTTCTACTCAGAGGGTCCCCAGAAGGTCTAAAAGCTACATGATGTCCTCTTAGACTCTTTCTGATGTTAAAAAGTCAATTCAGGTCCTCCAGACAGTAGTCCATATGGGACTTTTTGAACTTCTTTTCTGCTCAGAGGGTCCCCAGAAGGTCTAAAAGCTACATGATGTCCTCATAGATTCTTTCTGATGTTAAAAAGTCGTCAGGTCCTCCAGACAGTAGTCCATATGGGACCTTTTGAACTTTTTTTCTCCCCAGAAGGTCTAAAAGCTACATGATGTGCTCATAGACTCTTTCGGATGTTAAAAAGTCAAATCAGGACCTCCAGACAGTCGTCCATATGGGAACTTTTGAACTTTTTTTCTCCCCAGAAGGTCTAAAAGCTACAGGATGTCCTCATAGACTCTTTCAGATGTTAAAAAGTCAAGTCAGGTCCTCCAGACAGTAGTCCATATGGGACCTTTTGAACTTTTTTTCTACTCAGAGGGTCCCCAGAAGGTCTAAAAGCTAGATGATGTCCTCATAGACTCTTTCTGGTGTTAAAAAGTCAAGTCAGGTCCTCCAGACAGTAGTCCATATGGGACCTTTTGAACTTTTTTTCTACTCAGAGGGTCCCCAGAAGGTCTAAAAGCGACATGATGTCCTCATAGACTCTTTCTGATGTTAAAAAGTCGTCAAGTCCGCCAGACAGTCGTCCATATGGGACCTTATGAACTTTTTTTTCTCTCCAGAAGGTCTAAAAGCTACATGATGTCCTCATAGACTCTTTCTGATGTTAAAAAGTCAAGTCAGGACCTTGTGGTCCATATGGGACCTTTCGAAACTTTTTTCTCATCAGAGGGTCCCCAGGAGGTCTAAAAGCTACATGATGTACTCATAGACTCTTTCTGATGTTAAAAAGTCAAATCAGGACCTCCAGACAGTGTCTCCATATGGGACCTTTTGAACTTTTTTTCTCCTAAGAAGGTCCCCAGAAGGTCTAAAAGCGACATGATGTCCTCATAGACTCTTTCTGATGTTAAAAAGTCAAGTCAGGTCCTCCAGAAAGTAGTCCATATGGGAGCTTTTGAACTTTTTTTCTCCCCAGAAGGTCTAAAAGCTACATGATGTCCTCATAGACTCTTTCAGATGTTAAAAAGTCAAGTCAGGTCCTCCAGACAGTAGTCGATATGGGACCTTTTGAAATTTTTTAACACTCAGAGGGTCCCCAGAGGGTCTATAAGCTACATGATGTACTCATAGACTCTTTCTGATGTTAAAAAGTCAAATCAGGACCTCCAGACAGTGGTCCATATGGGACCTTTTGAACTTTTTTCTCCTAAGAAGGTCCCCAGAAGGTCTAAAAGCGACATGATGTCCTCATAGACTCTTTCTGATGTTAAAAAGTCGTCAAGTCCGCCAGACAGTCGTCCATATGGGACCTTATGAACTTTTTTTCTCCCCAGAAGGTCTAAAAGCTACATGATGTCCTCATAGACTCTTTCAGATGTTAAAAAGTCAAGTCAGGTCCTCCAGACAGTAGTCCATATGGGACCTTTTGAAAGTTTTTGCTACTCAGAGGGTCCCCAGAAGGTCTATAAGCTACATGATGTCCTCACAGACTCTTTCTGATGTTAAAAAGTCGTCAGGTCCTCCAGACAGTAGTCCATATGGCACTTTTTTTTAACTTTGTTTCTCCCCAGAAGGTCTAAAAGCTACATGATGTCCTCATAGACTCTTTCAGATGTTAAAAAGTCAAGTCAGGTCCTCCAGACAGTAGTCCATATGGGACCTTTTGAACTTTTTTTCTACTCAGAGGGTCCCCAGAAGGTCTAAAAGCTACATGATGTCCTCTTAGACTCTTTCTGATGTTAAAAAGTCAATTCAGGTCCTCCAGACAGTAGTCCATATGGGACTTTTTGAACTTCTTTTCTGCTCAGAGGGTCCCCAGAAGGTCTAAAAGCTACATGATGTCCTCATAGATTCTTTCTGATGTTAAAAAGTCGTCAGGTCCTCCAGACAGTAGTCCATATGGGACCTTTTGAACTTTTTTTCTCCCCAGAAGGTCTAAAAGCTACATGATGTGCTCATAGACTCTTTCTGATGTTAAAAAGTCAAATCAGGACCTCCAGACAGTCGTCCATATGGGACCTTTTGAACTTTTTTTCTCCTCAGAAGGTCCCCAGAAGGTCTAAAAGCGACATGATGTCCTCATAGACTCTTTCTGATGTTAAAAAGTCGTCAAGTCCGCCAGACAGTAGTCAATATAGGACCTTTTGATCTTTTTTCTGCTCAGAGGGTCCCCAGAAGGTCTAAAAGCTACATGTTGTCCTCATAGACTCTTTCTGATGTTAAAAGGTCAAGTCAGGACCTCCAGACAGTGGTCCAAATGGGACTTTTTGAACTTCTTTTCTGCTCAGAGGGTCCCCAGAAGGTCTAAAAGCTACATGATGTCCTCATAGACTATTTCAGATGTTAAAAAGTCAAGTCACGTCCTCCAGACAGTAGTCCATATGGGATCTTTTGAACTTTTTTGCTACTCAGAGGGTCCCCAGAAGGTCTATAAGCTACATGATGTCCTCATAGACTCTTTCTGATGTTAAAAAGTCGTCAGGTCCTCCAGACAGTAGTCCATAAGGGAGCTTTTGAACTTTTTTTCTGCTCAGAGGGTCCCCAGAAGGTCTAAAAGCTACATGATGTCCTCATAGACTCTTTCTAATGTAAAAACATTCAAGTAAAGTTTGCCAGACTGTAGTCCATATGGGAGCTTTTGAACTTTTTTTCTGGTCAGAGGGTCCCCAGGAGGTCTAAAAGTTCCATGATGTCCTTAAAGACTCTTTCTGATGTTAAAAAGTCTAGTCATGTCCGCCAGACAGTAGTCCATATTGGACCTTTTGAACTTTTTTTCTCCTCAGAGGGTCCCCAGAAGGACTAAAAGCTACATGATGTACTCATAGACTCTTTCTGATGTTAAAAAGTCAAATCAGGACCTCCAGACAGTGGTCCATATGGGACCTTTTGAACTTTTTTTCTCCTAAGAAGGTCTACAGAAGGTCTAAAAGCTACATGATGTCCTCTTAGACTCTTTCTGATGTTAAAAAGTCAATTCAGGTCCTCCAGACAGTAGTCCATATGGGACTTTTTGAACTTCTTTTCTGCTCAGAGGGTCCCCAGAAGGTCTAAAAGCTACATGATGTCCTCATAGATTCTTTCTGATGTTAAAAAGTCGTCAGGTCCTCCAGACAGTAGTCCATATGGGACCTTTTGAACTTTTTTTCTCCCCAGAAGGTCTAAAAGCTACATGATGTGCTCATAGACTCTTTCTGATGTTAAAAAGTCAAATCAGGACCTCCAGACAGTCGTCCATATGGGACCTTTTGAACTTTTTTTCTCCTCAGAAGGTCCCCAGAAGGTCTAAAAGCGACATGATGTCCTCATAGACTCTTTCTGATGTTAAAAAGTCGTCAGGTCCTCCAGACCGTAGTCGATATGGGACCTTTTGAACTTTTTTCTCCCCAGAGGGTCTAAAAGCTACATGATGTCCTCATAGACTCTTTCAGATGTTAAAAAGTCATGTCAGGTCCTCCAGACAGTAGTCCATATGGGATCTTTTGAACTTTTTTGCTACTCAGAGGGTCCCCAGAAGGTCTATAAGCTACATGATGACCTCATAGACTCTTTCTGATGTTAAAAAGTCGTCAGGTCCTCCAGACAGTAGTCCATAAGGGAGCTTTTGAACTTTTTTTCTGCTCAGAGGGTCCCCAGAAGGTCTAAAAGCTACATGATGTCCTCATAGACTCTTTCTAATTTAAAAACATTCAAGTAAAGTTTGCCAGACTCTAGTCCATATGGGAGCTTTTGAACTTTTTTTCTGGTCAGAGGGTCCCCAGGAGGTCTAAAAGTTCCATGATGTCATTATACACTCGTTCTGATGTTAAAAAGTCAAGTAAAGTCCAACGGACAGTAGTCCATATGGGAGCTTTTGAATTTTTTCTGCTCAGAGGGTCCCCAGAAGGTCTAAAAGCTACATGATGTCCTCATAAACTCTTTCTGATGTAAAAACATTCAAGTAAAGTTTGCCAGACTGTAGTCCATATGGGAGCTTTTGAACTTTTTTTCTGCTCAGAGGGTCCCAAGAAGGTCTAAAAGCTACATGATGTCCTCATAAACTCTTTCTGATGTAAAAACATTCAAGTAAAGTTTGCCAGACTGTAGTCCATATGGAAGCTTTTGAACTTTTTTTCTGCTCAGAGGGTCCCAAGAAGGTCTAAAATCTACATGATGTCCTCATAGACTCTTTCTGATGTTAAAAAGTCAAGTCAGGACCTCCAGACAGTGGTCCATATGGGACCTTTTGAACTTTTTTTCTCCCCAGAAGGTCTAAAAGCTACATGATGTCCTCATAGACTCTTTCTGATGTTAAAAAGTCGTCAGGTCCTCCAGACAGTAGTCCATATGGACCTTTTGAAGTTTTTTTCTCCCCAGAAGGTCTAAAAGCTACATGATGTCCTCATAGACTCTTTCAGATGTTAAAAAGTCAAGTCAGGTCCTCCAGACAGTAGTCGATATGGGACCTTTTGAAATTTTTTAACACTCAGAGGGTCCCCAGAGGGTCTATAAGCTACATGATGTACTCATAGACTCTTTCTGATGTTAAAAAGTCAAATCAGGACCTCCAGACAGTGGTCCATATGGGACCTTTTGAACTTTTTTCTCCTAAGAAGGTCCCCAGAAGGTCTAAAAGCGACATGATGTCCTCATAGACTCTTTCTGATGTTAAAAAGTCGTCAAGTCCGCCAGACAGTCGTCCATATGGGACCTTATGAACTTTTTTTCTCCCCAGAAGGTCTAAAAGCTACATGATGTCCTCATAGACTCTTTCAGATGTTAAAAAGTCAAGTCAGGTCCTCCAGACAGTAGTCCATATGGGACCTTTTGAAAGTTTTTGCTACTCAGAGGGTCCCCAGAAGGTCTATAAGCTACATGATGTCCTCACAGACTCTTTCTGATGTTAAAAAGTCGTCAGGTCCTCCAGACAGTAGTCCATATGGCACTTTTTTTTAACTTTGTTTCTCCCCAGAAGGTCTAAAAGCTACATGATGTCCTCATAGACTCTTTCAGATGTTAAAAAGTCAAGTCAGGTCCTCCAGACAGTAGTCCATATGGGACCTTTTGAACTTTTTTTCTACTCAGAGGGTCCCCAGAAGGTCTAAAAGCTACATGATGTCCTCTTAGACTCTTTCTGATGTTAAAAAGTCAATTCAGGTCCTCCAGACAGTAGTCCATATGGGACTTTTTGAACTTCTTTTCTGCTCAGAGGGTCCCCAGAAGGTCTAAAAGCTACATGATGTCCTCATAGATTCTTTCTGATGTTAAAAAGTCGTCAGGTCCTCCAGACAGTAGTCCATATGGGACCTTTTGAACTTTTTTTCTCCCCAGAAGGTCTAAAAGCTACATGATGTGCTCATAGACTCTTTCTGATGTTAAAAAGTCAAATCAGGACCTCCAGACAGTCGTCCATATGGGAACTTTTGAACTTTTTTTCTCCCCAGAAGGTCTAAAAGCTACAGGATGTCCTCATAGACTCTTTCAGATGTTAAAAAGTCAAGTCAGGTCCTCCAGACAGTAGTCCATATGGGACCTTTTGAACTTTTTTTCTACTCAGAGGGTCCCCAGAAGGTCTAAAAGCTAGATGATGTCCTCATAGACTCTTTCTGGTGTTAAAAAGTCAAGTCAGGTCCTCCAGACAGTAGTCCATATGGGACCTTTTGAACTTTTTTTCTACTCAGAGGGTCCCCAGAAGGTCTAAAAGCGACATGATGTCCTCATAGACTCTTTCTGATGTTAAAAAGTCGTCAAGTCCGCCAGACAGTCGTCCATATGGGACCTTATGAACTTTTTTTTCTCTCCAGAAGGTCTAAAAGCTACATGATGTCCTCATAGACTCTTTCTGATGTTAAAAAGTCAAGTCAGGACCTTGTGGTCCATATGGGACCTTTCGAAACTTTTTTCTCATCAGAGGGTCCCCAGGAGGTCTAAAAGCTACATGATGTACTCATAGACTCTTTCTGATGTTAAAAAGTCAAATCAGGACCTCCAGACAGTGTCTCCATATGGGACCTTTTGAACTTTTTTTCTCCTAAGAAGGTCCCCAGAAGGTCTAAAAGCGACATGATGTCCTCATAGACTCTTTCTGATGTTAAAAAGTCAAGTCAGGTCCTCCAGAAAGTAGTCCATATGGGAGCTTTTGAACTTTTTTTCTCCCCAGAAGGTCTAAAAGCTACATGATGTCCTCATAGACTCTTTCAGATGTTAAAAAGTCAAGTCAGGTCCTCCAGACAGTAGTCGATATGGGACCTTTTGAAATTTTTTAACACTCAGAGGGTCCCCAGAGGGTCTATAAGCTACATGATGTACTCATAGACTCTTTCTGATGTTAAAAAGTCAAATCAGGACCTCCAGACAGTGGTCCATATGGGACCTTTTGAACTTTTTTCTCCTAAGAAGGTCCCCAGAAGGTCTAAAAGCGACATGATGTCCTCATAGACTCTTTCTGATGTTAAAAAGTCGTCAAGTCCGCCAGACAGTCGTCCATATGGGACCTTATGAACTTTTTTTCTCCCCAGAAGGTCTAAAAGCTACATGATGTCCTCATAGACTCTTTCAGATGTTAAAAAGTCAAGTCAGGTCCTCCAGACAGTAGTCCATATGGGACCTTTTGAAAGTTTTTGCTACTCAGAGGGTCCCCAGAAGGTCTATAAGCTACATGATGTCCTCACAGACTCTTTCTGATGTTAAAAAGTCGTCAGGTCCTCCAGACAGTAGTCCATATGGCACTTTTTTTTAACTTTGTTTCTCCCCAGAAGGTCTAAAAGCTACATGATGTCCTCATAGACTCTTTCAGATGTTAAAAAGTCAAGTCAGGTCCTCCAGACAGTAGTCCATATGGGACCTTTTGAACTTTTTTTCTACTCAGAGGGTCCCCAGAAGGTCTAAAAGCTACATGATGTCCTCTTAGACTCTTTCTGATGTTAAAAAGTCAATTCAGGTCCTCCAGACAGTAGTCCATATGGGACTTTTTGAACTTCTTTTCTGCTCAGAGGGTCCCCAGAAGGTCTAAAAGCTACATGATGTCCTCATAGATTCTTTCTGATGTTAAAAAGTCGTCAGGTCCTCCAGACAGTAGTCCATATGGGACCTTTTGAACTTTTTTTCTCCCCAGAAGGTCTAAAAGCTACATGATGTGCTCATAGACTCTTTCTGATGTTAAAAAGTCAAATCAGGACCTCCAGACAGTCGTCCATATGGGACCTTTTGAACTTTTTTTCTCCTCAGAAGGTCCCCAGAAGGTCTAAAAGCGACATGATGTCCTCATAGACTCTTTCTGATGTTAAAAAGTCGTCAAGTCCGCCAGACAGTAGTCAATATAGGACCTTTTGATCTTTTTTCTGCTCAGAGGGTCCCCAGAAGGTCTAAAAGCTACATGTTGTCCTCATAGACTCTTTCTGATGTTAAAAGGTCAAGTCAGGACCTCCAGACAGTGGTCCAAATGGGACTTTTTGAACTTCTTTTCTGCTCAGAGGGTCCCCAGAAGGTCTAAAAGCTACATGATGTCCTCATAGACTATTTCAGATGTTAAAAAGTCAAGTCACGTCCTCCAGACAGTAGTCCATATGGGATCTTTTGAACTTTTTTGCTACTCAGAGGGTCCCCAGAAGGTCTATAAGCTACATGATGTCCTCATAGACTCTTTCTGATGTTAAAAAGTCGTCAGGTCCTCCAGACAGTAGTCCATAAGGGAGCTTTTGAACTTTTTTTCTGCTCAGAGGGTCCCCAGAAGGTCTAAAAGCTACATGATGTCCTCATAGACTCTTTCTAATGTAAAAACATTCAAGTAAAGTTTGCCAGACTGTAGTCCATATGGGAGCTTTTGAACTTTTTTTCTGGTCAGAGGGTCCCCAGGAGGTCTAAAAGTTCCATGATGTCCTTAAAGACTCTTTCTGATGTTAAAAAGTCTAGTCATGTCCGCCAGACAGTAGTCCATATTGGACCTTTTGAACTTTTTTTCTCCTCAGAGGGTCCCCAGAAGGACTAAAAGCTACATGATGTACTCATAGACTCTTTCTGATGTTAAAAAGTCAAATCAGGACCTCCAGACAGTGGTCCATATGGGACCTTTTGAACTTTTTTTCTCCTAAGAAGGTCTACAGAAGGTCTAAAAGCTACATGATGTCCTCTTAGACTCTTTCTGATGTTAAAAAGTCAATTCAGGTCCTCCAGACAGTAGTCCATATGGGACTTTTTGAACTTCTTTTCTGCTCAGAGGGTCCCCAGAAGGTCTAAAAGCTACATGATGTCCTCATAGATTCTTTCTGATGTTAAAAAGTCGTCAGGTCCTCCAGACAGTAGTCCATATGGGACCTTTTGAACTTTTTTTCTCCCCAGAAGGTCTAAAAGCTACATGATGTGCTCATAGACTCTTTCTGATGTTAAAAAGTCAAATCAGGACCTCCAGACAGTCGTCCATATGGGACCTTTTGAACTTTTTTTCTCCTCAGAAGGTCCCCAGAAGGTCTAAAAGCGACATGATGTCCTCATAGACTCTTTCTGATGTTAAAAAGTCGTCAGGTCCTCCAGACCGTAGTCGATATGGGACCTTTTGAACTTTTTTCTCCCCAGAGGGTCTAAAAGCTACATGATGTCCTCATAGACTCTTTCAGATGTTAAAAAGTCATGTCAGGTCCTCCAGACAGTAGTCCATATGGGATCTTTTGAACTTTTTTGCTACTCAGAGGGTCCCCAGAAGGTCTATAAGCTACATGATGACCTCATAGACTCTTTCTGATGTTAAAAAGTCGTCAGGTCCTCCAGACAGTAGTCCATAAGGGAGCTTTTGAACTTTTTTTCTGCTCAGAGGGTCCCCAGAAGGTCTAAAAGCTACATGATGTCCTCATAGACTCTTTCTAATTTAAAAACATTCAAGTAAAGTTTGCCAGACTCTAGTCCATATGGGAGCTTTTGAACTTTTTTTCTGGTCAGAGGGTCCCCAGGAGGTCTAAAAGTTCCATGATGTCATTATACACTCGTTCTGATGTTAAAAAGTCAAGTAAAGTCCAACGGACAGTAGTCCATATGGGAGCTTTTGAATTTTTTCTGCTCAGAGGGTCCCCAGAAGGTCTAAAAGCTACATGATGTCCTCATAAACTCTTTCTGATGTAAAAACATTCAAGTAAAGTTTGCCAGACTGTAGTCCATATGGGAGCTTTTGAACTTTTTTTCTGCTCAGAGGGTCCCAAGAAGGTCTAAAAGCTACATGATGTCCTCATAAACTCTTTCTGATGTAAAAACATTCAAGTAAAGTTTGCCAGACTGTAGTCCATATGGAAGCTTTTGAACTTTTTTTCTGCTCAGAGGGTCCCAAGAAGGTCTAAAAGCTACATGATGTCCTCATAAACTCTTTCTGATGTAAAAACATTCAAGTAAAGTTTGCCAGACTGTAGTCCATATGGGAGCTTTTGAACTTTTTTTCTGGTCAGAGGGTCCCCAGGCGGTCTAAAAGATCCATGATGCCCTTATAGACTCGTTCTGATCTTAAAAAGTCTAGTACAGTCCGCCAGACTGTAATCCATATGGGACCTTTTGAACTTTTTTTCTGGTCAGAGGGTCCCCAGGAGGTCTAAAAGTTCCATGATGTCCTTATAGACTCGTTCTGATGTTAAAAAGTCAAGTCAAGTCCGCCAGACAGTAATCCAAATGGGCCCTTTTGAACTTTTTTTCTGCTCAGAGGGTCCCTAGGAGGTCTAAAAGTTCCATGATGTCCTCACAGACTCGTTCTGATGTTAAAAAGTTAAGTCAAGTCCAACAGGCAGTAGTCCATCTTGGACCTTTTGAACTTTTTTCTGCTCAGGGGGTCCCCAGAAGGTCTAAAAGCTACTTGATGTCCACATAGACTCTTTTTGGTGTTAAAAAGTCAAGTCAAATCCACCAGACAGTAGTCCATATGGGATCTTTTGAACTTATTTTCTGCTCAGAGGTTCCCAAGAAGGTCTAAAAGCTACATGATGTCCTCATAAACTCTTTCTGATGTAAAAACATTCAAGTAAAGTTTGCCAGACTGTAGTCCATATGGGAGCTTTTGAACTTTTTTTCTGCTCAGAGGGTCCCAAGAAGGTCTAAAAGCTACATGATGTCCTCATAAACTCTTTCTGATGTAAAAACATTCAAGTAAAGTTTGCCAGACTGTAGTCCATATGGAAGCTTTTGAACTTTTTTTCTGCTCAGAGGGTCCCAAGAAGGTCTAAAAGCTACATGATGTCCTCATAAACTCTTTCTGATGTAAAAACATTCAAGTAAAGTTTGCCAGACTGTAGTCCATATGGGAGCTTTTGAACTTTTTTTCTGGTCAGAGGGTCCCCAGGCGGTCTAAAAGATCCATGCTGCCCTTATAGACTCGTTCTGATCTTAAAAAGTCTAGTACAGTCCGCCAGACTGTAATCCATATGGGACCTTTTGAACTTTTTTTCTGGTCAGAGGGTCCCCAGGAGGTCTAAAAGTTCCATGATGTCCTTATAGACTCGTTCTGATGTTAAAAAGTCAAGTCAAGTCCGCCAGACAGTAATCCAAATGGGCCCTTTTGAACTTTTTTTCTGCTCAGAGGGTCCCTAGGAGGTCTAAAAGTTCCATGATGTCCTCACAAACTCGTTCTGATGTTAAAAAGTTAAGTCAAGTCCAACAGGCAGTAGTCCATCTTGGACCTTTTGAACTTTTTTCTGCTCAGGGGGTCCCCAGAAGGTCTAAAAGCTACTTGATGTCCACATAGACTCTTTTTGGTGTTAAAAAGTCAAGTCAAATCCACCAGACAGTAGTCCATATGGGATCTTTTGAACTTATTTTCTGCTCAGAGGTTCCCCAGAAGATCTAAAAAATACAAGATGTCCTCATAGACTCTTTCTGATGTTAAAAAGTCAAGTCAAATCCGCCAGACAGTAGTCCATATGGGATCTTTTGAACTTTTTTTCTGCTCAGAGGGTCCCCAGAAGATCTAAAAGCTACAAGATGTTCTCGTAGACTCTTTCTGATGTTAAAAAGTCAATTCAAGTCCGCCAGACAGTAATCCATATGTTACCTTTTTGAACTTTTTTCTCTGGTCAGAGGGTCCCCGGGAGGTCTGAAAGTTCTGATGTTAAAAGGTCAAAAGGCATTGTTGAATTACAATGCATTCAAGAACTAACTCATTTTGTAGTGCATCAGCACTACAATGCAATCTGTTGTTTTAATAACATTATTGTTGTTTCATTCCATTGCATAAAAGGACTAACTTATTCCTTTGTGCAATGAAAAAAACTAACGCTAAAAAGCTGCTTTTGCATTGCACATATGATAAAGCAGAATACCATATAAGCGATATGCGCTTTTTTGCATTGCAAAGCATTCAAGAACTAACTCATTCAGTAGGCATTGAAGATATTGAATTGCATTGCACATAAGTTGAAGCGTTGTGCATAAGCAATATGCACTTTTTAGCAATGCACTCAAGAACTAACTCTTTTTGTAGTGCATTAAAGAGATGGGGAACGCAATCTGCTGTTTTCAAAACGTTTTGTTGTTTCATTCCATCGCATACAAGGACTAACTTATTCCTTTGTGCATTGAAAAAAACTAACGCTTAAAAAACAGCTGTTGCATTGCACATATGATAAAGCGTTAGAATAACATATAAGCGATATGCACTTTTTTTGCATTGCAATGCGTTCAAGAACTAACTCATTCCGTAGTGCATTAAGAGACCTGCAATGCAATCTGCTGTTGCATTGTATTGCACATACTATCAAGCGTAACGAAGAATACCAACGAAAAGCATCGAAGAATAACCTATAAGCAATATGCACTTTATTGCATTGCAATGCATTCAAGAACTAGCTCATTCCGTAGTGCATTAAGAGATCTGCAATTCAATCTGCTGTTGCATTGCATTGCACATACGATCAAGCGTAACGAAGAATACCAACGAAAAGCATCGAAGAATAACCTATAAGCAATATGCACTTTATTGCATTGCAATGCATTCAAGAACTAGCTCACTCCGTAGTGCATTAAGAGATCTGCAATGCAATCTGCTGTTGCATTGCATTGCACATACGATCAAGCGTAACGAAGAATACCAACGAAAAGCATCGAAGAATAAACTATAAGCAATATGCACTTTATTGCATTGCAATGCATTCAAGAACTAGCTCATTCCGTAGTGCATTAAAGAGATGGGCAAAGCAATCTGCTGTTTTAATAACATTTTTGTTGTTTCATTCCATTGCATAAAAGGTCTAACTTATTCCTTTGTGCAATGAACAAACTAAGCATAATCATTTGTGTATGAAGGGAAATCATTTTATCAGCTGTTGAAAAGACAACTCACAGCATATTGTTTTTTGCATTGCATACAGCTCATTAATTTGTGTACTCACGAGAAAAATATCACAAAGTGTCGCTTTCCAATGCATGCAATGACTAACTATTTCCATTGTTCAACGAAGAGATGTGCAATGCAGCGTGCTGTTGCATTACACAAGCGTTTTGCATGAAAGATAACATTTAAAAGTAATATTCACTCTGTTGCATTGCAAATGCATTCAAGAACTAATCCAAACAGACAATTGCACAAGCGTGCTGTTGCATTGCACAAGCGTTTTGCATGGAAGAATAACATTTAAAAGTAATATGCACTTTGTTGCATTGCAAATGCATTCAAGAACTAATCCATTTCAGTCAATTACACAAGCGTGCTGTTGCATTGCACAAGCGTTTTGCATGGAAGAATAACATTTAAAAGTAATATGCACTTTGTTGCATTGCAAATGCATTCAAGAATTAATGCGTTTATTCCATTGCAACAGCGTGCTGTTGCATTGCACAAGCGTTTTGCATGGAAGAATAACATTTAAAAGTAATATGCACTTTGTTGCATTGCAAATGCATTCAAGAATTCATGCGTTTCATTCCATTGCAACAGCGTGTTGTTGCATTGCACAAGCGTCTTGCATGGAAGAATAACATTTAAAAGTAATATGCACTTTGTTGCATTGCAAATGCATTCAAGAATTCATGCGTTTCATTCCATTGCAACAGCGTGTTGTTGCATTGCACAAGCGTTTTGCATGGAAGAATAACATTTAAAAGTAATATGCACTTTGTTGCATTGCAAATGCATTCAAGAATTCATGCGTTTCATTCCATTGCAACAGCGTGCTGTTGCATTGCACAAGCGTTTTGCATGGAAGAATAACATTTAAAAGTAATATGCACTTTGTTGCATTGTAAATGCATTCAAGATTTAATGCGTTTCATTCCATTGCAACAGCGTGCTGTTGCATTGCACAAGCGTTTTGAATGGAAGAATAATATTTAAAAGTAATATGCACTTTGTTGCATTACAATGCATTCCAAAACTAATGCGTTTCATTCCATTGCAACAGCGTGTTTTTGCATTTCACAAGCGTTTTGCATGGAAGAATAACATTTAAAAGGAATATGCACTCTGTTTGCATTGCAATGCATTCATGAACTAATGCGTTTCATGACATTGCAACAGCGTTTTGCATGGAAGAATAACATTTAAAAGTAATGTGCACTTTGTTGCATTGCAATGCATTCATGATTCAAGAAATAAAACTCATTCCGTTTTTTTCATGATAAAACTAAAAACATTTTTAAGGTAGCCTATGTCGTACTAAACCGACATGATTTTAATCATTGTTATTACCCTGCTAATTTAGTCAGTATTGATTCTAGCTTCTCTCCTTTCTGTCTCTTTCGTTTCATGTGAAATGAGTAGGCTACACATGCTTCCTTTCATACATATAAACTTTATTTCTATTAAATTTTCAAAAGTATTTATATATGTTTCACATGAGATGTTAAGACCCCCAGACAGTAGTCCATATGAAACTTTTGAACTTTTTTCTCCTTGGAAGGTCTAAAAGCGACATGATGTCCTCATAGACTCTTTCTGATGTTAAAAAGTCAAGTCAGGACCTCCAGACAGTGGTCCAAATGGGACCTTTTGAACTTTTTTTCTCCTTAGAGGGTCCCCAGAAGGTCTAAAAGCTACATGTGGTCCACATAGACTTTCTGATGTTAAAAAGTCAAGTCAGGTCCTCCAGACAGTAGTCCATATGAGACCTTTTGAAATTTTTTCTCCCCAGAAGGTCTAAAAGCTACATGTCCTCATAGACTCTTTCTGATGTTAAAAAGTCAAATCAGGACCTCCAAACAGTGGTCCATATGGGACCTTTTGAACTTTTTTTCTCCTCAGAAGTACCCCAGAAGGTCTAAAAGCGACATGATGTCCTCATAGACTCTTTCTGATGTTAAACAGTCGTCAAGTCCGCCAGAGAGTAGTCAATAAGGGAGCTTTTGATCTTTTTCTGCTCAGAGGGTCCCCAGAAGGTCTAAAAGATACATGATGTCCTCATAGACTCTTTCTGATGTTAAAAAGTCAAGTCAGGTCCTCCAGAAAGTAGTCCATATGGGACCTTTTGAACTTTTTTTCTCCCCAGAAGGTCTAAAAGCTACATGATGTCCTCAGAGACTTTCAGATGTTAAAAAGTCAAGTCAGGTCATCCAGACGGTAGTACATATGGGACCTTTTGAACTTTTTTTCTACTCAGAGGGTCCCCAGAAGATCTAAAAGCTACATGATGTCCACATAGACTCTTTCTGATGTTAAAAAGTCGTCAGGTCCTCCAGACAGTAGTCGATATGGGACCTTTTGAACTTTTTTCTCCCCAGAAGGTCTAAAAGCTACATGATGTCCTCATAGACTCTTTCAGATGTTAAAAAGTCAAGTCTAGTAGACAGTAGTCCATATGGGATCTTTTGAACTTTTTTGCTACTCAGAGGGTCCCCAGAAGGTCTATAAGCTACATGATGACCTCATAGACTCTTTCTGATGTTAAAAAGTCGTCAGGTCCTCCAGACAGTAGTCCATAAGGGAGCTTTTGAACTTTTTTTCTGCTCAGAGGGTCCCCAGAAGGTCTAAAAGCTACATGATGTCCTCAGAGACTCTTTCTAATGTAAAAACATTCAAGTAAAGTTTGCTAGACTGTAGTCCATATGGGAGCTTTTGAACTTTTTTTCTGGTCAGAGGGTCCCGGGAGGTCTAAAAGTTCCATGACGTCATTATACACTCGTTCTGATGTTAAAAAGTCAAGTAAAGTCCAACGGACAGTAGTCCATATGGGAGCTTTAGAATTTTTTCTGCTCAGAGGGTCCCCAAAAGGTCTAAAAGCTACATGATGTCCTCATAGACTCTTTTTGATGTTAAAAAGTCAAGTCAAGTCCGCCAGACAGTAGTCCATATGGGAGCTTTTGAACTTTTTTTCTGCTCAGAGGGTCCCAAGAAGGTCTAAAAGCTACATGATGTCATTATACACTCGTTCTGATGTTAAAAAGTCAAGTAAAGTCCAACGGACAGTAGTCCATATGGGAGCTTTTGAATTTTTTCTGCTCAGAGGGTCCCCAGAAGGTCTAAAAGCTACATGATGTCCTCATAGACTCTTTTTGATGTTAAAAAGTCAAGTCAAGTCCGCCAGACAGTAGTCCATATGGGAGCTTTTGAACTTTTTTTCTGCTCAGAGGGTCCCAAGAAGGTCTAAAAGCGACATGATGTCCTCATAAACTCTTTCTGATGTAAAATCATTCAAGTAAAGTTTGCCAGACTGTAGTCCATATGGGAGCTTTTGAACTTTTTTTCTGGTCAAAGGGTCCCCAGGCGGTCTAAAAGATCCATGATGCCCTTATAGACTCGTTCTGATCTTAAAAAGTCTAGTCAAGTCCGCCAGACTGTAATCCATATGTGACCTTTTGAACTTTTTTTCTGGTCAGAGGGTCCCCAGGAGGTCTAAAAGTTCCATGATGTCCTTATAGACTCGTTCTGATGTTAAAAAGTCAAGTAAAGTCCAACAGACAGTAGTCCATATGGAAGCATTTGAACTTTTTTTTGCTCAGAGGGTCCCCCGAAGGTCTAAAAGCTACATGATGACCTCATAGACTCTTTTTGATGTTAAAAAGTCAAGTCAAGTCCGCCAGAGAGTAGTCCATATGGGATCTTTTTAACTTTTTTTCTGCTCAGAGGGTCCCCAGATGGTCTAAAAGCTACATGATGTCCTCATAGACTCTTTCTGATGTTAAAAAGTCAAGTCAAATCCGCCAGACAGTAGTCCATATGGGATCTTTTTAACTTTTTTTCTGCTCAGAGGGTCCCCAGACGGTCTAAAAGCTACATGATGTCCTCATAGACTCTTTCTGATGTTAAAAAGTCAAGTCAAATCCGCCAGACAGTAGTCCATATGGGATCTTTTTAACTTTTTTTCTGCTCAGAGTGTCCCCAGACGGTCTAAAAGCTACATGATGTCCTCATAGACTCTTTCTGATGTTAAAAGGTCAAGTCAAATCCGCCAGACAGTCATCCATATGGGATCTTTTTAACTTTTTTTCTGCTCAGAGTGTCCCCAGAAGATCTAAAAGCTACAAGATTTCCTCATAGACTCTTTCTTATGTTAAAAAGTCAAGTCAAGTCCGCCAGACAGTAGTCCATATGGGATATTTTTAACTTTTTTTCTGCTCAGAGTGTCCCCAGAAGTTCTAAAAGCTACAAGATTTCCTCATAGACTCTTTCTTATGTTAAAAAGTCAAGTCATGTCCGCCAGACAGTAATCCATATGGGCCCTTTTGAACTTTTTTTCTGCTCAGAGGGTCCCCAGAAGGTCTAAAAGCTACATGAAGTCCTCATAGACACTTTCTGATGTTAAAAAGTCAAGTCAGGACCTCCAGACAGTGGTCCATATGGGACCTTTCGAAACTTTTTTCTCCTCAGAGGGTCCCCAGAAGGTCTAAAAGCTACATGATGTACTCATAGACTTTCTGATGTTAAAAAGTCAAGTCAGGTCCTCCAGACAGTGGTCCATATGGGACCTTTCGAACTTTTTTTCTCCTCAGAGGGTCCCCAGAAGGTCTAAAAGCTACATGTGGTCCACATAGACTTACTGATGTTAAAAATTCAAGTCAGGTCCTCCAGACAGTAGTCCATATTGGACCTTTTGAACTTATTTCTCCCCAGAAGGTCTAAAAGCTACATGTCCTCATAGACTCTTTCTGATGTTAAAAAGTCAAGTCAGGTCCTCCAGACAGTAGTCCATATTGGACCTTTTGAACTTTTTTTCTACTCAGAGGGTCCCCAGAAGGTCTAAAAGCTACATGATGTCCTCATAGAATCTTTCAGATGTTATAAAGTCAAGTCAGGTCCTCCAGACAGTATTCCATATGGTACCTTTTGAACTTTTTTTCTCCCCAAAAGGTCTAAAAGCTACATGATGTCCTCATAGACTCTTTCTGATGTTAAAAAGTCAAGTCAGGACCTCCAGACAGTAGTCCATATGGGACCTTTTGAAACTTTTTTCTCCTCAGAGGGTCCCCAGAAGGTCTAAAAGCTACATGATGTACTCATAGACTCTTTCTGATGTTAAAAAGTCAAATAAGGACCTCCAGACAGTGGTCCATATGGGACCTTTTGAATTTTTTTCTCCTCAGAAGGTCTCCAGAAGGTCTAAAAGCGACATGATGTCCTCATAGACTCTTTCTGATGTTAAAAAGTCAAGTCAGGACCTCCAGACATTGGTCCATATAGGACCTTTTGAACTTTTTTTCTCCTCAGAGGGTCCCCAGAAGGTCTAAAAGCTACATGATGTCTTCAGAGACTCTTTCTGATGTTAAAAAGTCAAGTCAGGTCCTCCAGACAGTAGTCCGTATGGGACCTTTTGAACTTTTTTTGTCCTCAGATGGTCTCCAGAAGGTCTAAAAGCGACATGATGTCCTGATAGACTCTTTCTGATGTTAAAAAGTCAAGTCAGGACCTCCAGACATTGGTCCATATAGGACCTTTTGAACTTTTTTTCTCCTCAGAGGGTCCCCAGAAGGTCTAAAAGCTACATGATGTCCTCATAGACTCTTTCTGATGTTAAAAAGTCAAGTCAGGTCCTCCATAAAGTAGTCCATATGGGACCTTTTGAACTTTTTTTCTCCCCAGAAGGTCTAAAAGCTACATGATGTCCTCAGAGACTGTCAGATGTTAAAAAGTCAAGTCAGGTCCTTCAGACAGTAGTCCATATGGGACCTTTTGAGCTTTTTTTCTACTCAGAGGTTCCCCAGAAGATCTAAAAGCTACATGATGTCCTCATAGACTCTTTCTGATGTTAAAAAGTCAAGTCAGGTCCTCCAGACAGTAGTCCATATGGGACCTTTTGAACTTTGTTTCTCCCCAGAAGGTCTAAAAGCTACATGATGTCCTCAAAGACTCTTTCAGATGTTAAAAAGTCAAGTCAGGTCCTGCAGACAGTAGTTCATATTGGACCTTTTGAACTTTTTTTCTACTCAGAGGGTCCCCAGAAGGGCTAAAAGCTACATGATGTCCTCATAGAATCTTTCAGATGTTATAAAGTCAAGTCAGGTCCTCCAGACAGTATTCCATATGGTACCTTTTGAACTTTTTTTCTCCTCAAAAGGTCTAAAAGCTACATGATGTCCTCATAGACACTTTCTGATGTTAAAAAGTCAAGTCAGGACCTCCAGACAGTAGTCCATATGGGACCTTTTGAAACTTTTTTCTCCTCAGAGGGTCCCCAGAAGGTCTAAAAGCTACATGATGTACTCATAGACTCTTTCTGATGTTAAAAAGTCAAATAAGGACCTCCAGACAGTCGTCCATATGGGACCTTTTGAACTTTTTTTCTCCTCAGAAGGTCCCCAGAAGGTCTAAAAGCGACATGATGTCCTCATAGACTCTTTCTGATGTTAAAAAGTCGTCAAGTCCGCCAGACAGTAGTCAATATGGGACCTTTTGATCTTTTTTCTGCTCAGAGGGTCCCCAGAAGGTCTAAAAGCTACATGTTGTCCTCATAGACTCTTTCTGATGATAAAAACTCAAGTCAAGTCCGCCACACAGTATTCCATATGGAACCTTTTGAACTTTTTTCTCATCAGAAGGTCCCCAGAAGGTCTAAAAGCGACATGATGTCCTAATAGACTCTTTCTGATGTTAAAAGGTCAAGTCAGGACCTCCAGACAGTGGTCCAAATGGGACTTTTTGAACTTCTTTTCTGCTCAGAGGGTCCCCAGAAGGTCTAAATGCTACATGAGGTCCTCATAAACTCTTTCTGATGTTAAAAAGTCAATTCAGGTCCTCCATAAAGTAGTCCATATGGGACCTTTTGAACTTTTTTTCTCCCCAGAAGGTCTAAAAGCTACATGATGTCCTCAGACACTGTCAGATGTTAAAAAGTCAAGTCAGGTCCTCCAGACAGTAGTCCATATGGGACCTTTTGAGCTTTTTTTCTACTCAGAGGTTCCCCAGAAGATCTAAAAGCTACATGATGTCCTCATAGACTCTTTCTGATGTTAAAAAGTCAAGTCAGGTCCTCCAGACAGTAGTCCATATGGGACATTTTGAACTTTGTTTCTCCCCAGAAGGTCTAAAAGCTACATGATGTCCTCATAGACTCTTTCAGATGTTAAAAAGTCAAGTCAGGTCCTCCAGACAGTAGTCCATATTGGACCTTTTGAACTTTTTTTCTACTCAGAGGGTCCCCAGAAGGTCTAAAAGCTACATGATGTCCTCATAGAATCTTTCAGATGTTATAAAGTCAAGTCAGGTCCTCCAGACAGTATTCCATGTGGTACCTTTTGAACTTTTTTTCTCCCCAAAAGGTCTAATAGCTACATGATGTCCTCAGAGACTCTTTCTGATGTTAAAAAGTCAAGTCAGGACCTCCAGATAGTAGTCCATATGGGACCTTTTGAAACTTTTTTCTCCTCAGAGGGTCCCGGGAAGGTCTAAAAGCTACATGATGTACTCATAGACTCTTTCTGATGTAAAAAAGTCAAATAAGGACCTCCAGACAGTGGTCCATATGGGACCTTTTGAAATTTTTTCTCCTCAGAAGGTCTCTAGAAGGTCTAAAAGCGACTTGATGTCCTCATAGACTCTTTCTGATGTTAAAAAGTCAAGTCAGGACCTCCAGACATTGGTCCATATAGGACCTTTTGAACTTTTTTTCTCCTCAGAGGGTCCCCAGAAGGTCTAAAAGCTACATGATGTCTTCACAGACTCTTTCTGATGTTAAAAAGTCAAGTCAGGTCCTCCAGACAGTAGTCAATATGGGACCTTTTGAACTTTTTTTCTCCTCAGATGGTCTCCAGAAGGTCTAAAAGCGACATGATGTCCTCATAGACTCTTTCTGATGTTAAAAAGTCAAGTCAGGTCCTCCAGACATTGGTCCATATAGGACCTTTTGAACTTTTGTTCTCCTCAGAGGGTCCCCAGAAGGTCTAAAAGCTACATGATGTCCTCATAGACTCTTTCTGATGTTAAAAAGTCAAGTCAGGTCCTCCATAAAGTAGTCCATATGGGACCTTTTGAACTTTTTTTCTCCCAAAAAAGGTCTAAAAGCTACATGATGTCCTCAGAGACTGTCAGATGTTAAAAAGTCAAGTCAGGTCCTCCAGACAGTCGTCCATATGGGACCTTTTGAGCTTTTTTTCTACTCAGAGGTTCCCCAGAAGATCTAAAAGCTACAAGATGTCCTCATAGACTCTTTCTGATGTTAAAAAGTCAAGTCAGGTCCTCCAGACAGTAGTCCATATGGGACCTTTTGAACCTTGTTTCTCCCCACAAGGTCTAAAAGCTACATGATGTCCTCATAGACTCTTTCAGATGTTAAAAAGTCAAGTCAGGTCCTCGAGACAGTAGTCCATATTGGACCTTTTGAACTTTTTTCTACTCAGAGAGTCCCCAGAAGGTCTAAAAGCTACATGATGTCCTCATAGAATCTTTCAGATGTTATAAAGTCAAGTCAGGTCCTCCAGACAGTATTCCATATGGTACCTTTTGAACTTTTTTTCTCCCCAAAAGGTCTAAAAGCTACATGATGTCCTCATAGACTCTTTCTGATGTTAAAAAGTCAAGTCAGGACCTCCAGACAGTAGTCCATATGGGACCTTTTGAAACTTTTTTCTCCTCAGAGGGTCCCCAGAAGGTCTAAAAGCTACATGATGTACTCATAGACTCTTTCTGATGTTAAAAAGTCAAATAAGGACCTCCAGACAGTGGTCCATATGGGACCTTTTGAATTTTTTTCTCCTCAGAAGGTCTCCAGAAGGTCTAAAAGCGACATGATGTCCTCATAGACTCTTTCTGATGTTAAAAAGTCAAGTCAGGACCTCCAGATATTGGTCCATATAGGACCTTTTGAACTTTTTTTCTCCTCAGAGGGTCCCCAGAAGGTCTAAAAGCTACATGATGTCTTCACAGACTCTTTCTGATGTTAAAAAGTCAAGTCAGGTCCTCCAGACAGTAGTCCATATGGGACCTTTTGAACTTTTTTTCTCCTCAGATGGTCTCCAGAAGGTCTAAAAGCGACATGATGTACTCATAAACTCTTTCTGATGTTAAAAAGTCAAATCAGGACCTCCAGACAGTCGTCCATATGGGACCTTTTGAACTTTTTTTCTCCTCAGAAGGTCCCCAGAAGGTCTAAAAGCGACATGATGTCCTCATAGACTCTTTCTGATGTTAAAAAGTCGTCAAGTCCGCCAGACAGTAGTCAGTATGGGACCTTTTGATATTTTTTCTGCTCAGAGGGTCCCCAGAAGGTCTAAAAGCTACATGTTGTCCTCATAGACTCTTTCTGATGATAAAAACTCAAGTCAGGTCCGCCACACAGTATTCCATATGGGACCTTTTGAACTTTTTTCTCCTCAGAAGGTCCCCAGAAGGTCTAAAAGCGACATGATGTCCTAATAGACTCTTTCTGATGTTAAAAGGTCAAGTCAGGACCTCCAGACAGTGGTCCAAATGGGACTTTTTGAACTTCTTTTCTGCTCAGAGGGTCCCCAGAAGGTCTAAATGCTACATGAGGTCCTCATAAACTCTTTCTGATGTTAAAAAGTCAATTCAGGTCCTCCATAAAGTAGTCCATATGGGACCTTTTGAACTTTTTTTCTCCCCAGAAGGTCTAAAAGCTACATGATGTCCTCAGAGACTGTCAGATGTTAAAAAGTCAAGTCAGGTCCTCCAGAGAGTAGTCCATATGGGACCTTTTGAGCTTTTTTTCTACTCAGAGGTTCCCCAGAAGATCTAAAAGCTACATGATGTCCTCATAGACTCTTTCTGATGTTAAAAAGTCAAGTCAGGTCCTCCAGACAGTAGTCCATATGGGACCTTTTGAACTTTGTTTCTCCCCAGAAGGTCTAAAAGCTACATGATGTCCTCATAGACTCTTTCAGATGTTATAAAGTCAAGTCAGGTCCTCCAGACAGTATTCCATATGGTACCTTTTGAACTTTTTTTCTCCCCAAAAGGTCTAAAAGCTACATGATGTCCTCATAGACTCTTTCTGATGTTAAAAAGTCAAGTCAGGACCTCCAGACAGTAGTCCATATGGGACCTTTTGAAACTTTTTTCTCCTCAGAGGGTCCCCAGAAGGTCTAAAAGCTACATGATGTACTCATAGACTCTTTCTGATGTTAAAAAGTCAAATAAGGACCTCCAGACAGTGGTCCATATGGGACCTTTTGAATTTTTTTCTCCTCAGAAGGTCTCCAGAAGGTCTAAAAGCGACATGATGTCCTCATAGACTCTTTCTGATGTTAAAAAGTCAAGTCAGGACCTCCAGACATTGGTCAATATAGGACCTTTTGAACTTTTTTTCTCCTCAGAGGGTCCCCAGAAGGTCTAAAAGCTACATGATGTCTTCACAGACTCTTTCTGATGTTAAAAAGTCAAGTCAGGTCCTCCAGACAGTAGTCCGTATGGGACCTTTTGAACTTTTTTTGTCCTCAGATGGTCTCCAGAAGGTCTAAAAGCGACATGATGTCCTGATAGACTCTTTCTGATGTTAAAAAGTCAAGTCAGGACCTCAAGACATTGGTCCATATAGGACCTTTTGAACTTTTTTTCTCCTCAGAGGGTCCCCAGAAGGTCTAAAAGCTACATGATGTCCTCATAGACTCTTTCTGATGTTAAAAAGTCAAGTCAGGTCCTCCATAAAGTAGTCCATATGGGACCTTTTGAACTTTTTTTCTCCCCAGAAGGTCTAAAAGCTACATGATGTCCTCAGAGACTGTCAGATGTTAAAAAGTCAAGTCAAGTCCTTCAGACAGTAGTCCATATGGGACCTTTTGAGCTTTTTTTCTACTCAGAGGTTCCCCAGAAGATCTAAAAGCTACATGATGTCCTCATAGACTCTTTCTGATGTTAAAAAGTCAAGTCAGGTCCTCCAGACAGTAGTCCATATGGGACCTTTTGAACTTTGTTTCTCCCCAGAAGGTCTAAAAGCTACATGATGTCCTCAAAGACTCTTTCAGATGTTAAAAAGTCAAGTCAGGTCCTGCAGACAGTAGTTCATATTGGACCTTTTGAACTTTTTTTCTACTCAGAGGGTCCCCAGAAGGTCTAAAAGCTACATGATGTCCTCATAGAATCTTTCAGATGTTATAAAGTCAAGTCAGGTCCTCCAGACAGTATTCCATATGGTACCTTTTGAACTTTTTTTCTCCTCAAAAGGTCTAAAAGCTACATGATGTCCTCATAGACACTTTCTGATGTTAAAAAGTCAAGTCAGGACCTCCAGACAGTAGTCCATATGGGACCTTTTGAAACTTTTTTCTCCTCAGAGGGTCCCCAGAAGGTCTAAAAGCTACATGATGTACTCATAGACTCTTTCTGATGTTAAAAAGTCAAATAAGGACCTCCAGACAGTCGTCCATATGGGACCTTTTGAACTTTTTTTCTCCTCAGAAGGTCCCCAGAAGGTCTAAAAGCGACATGATGTCCTCGTAGACTCTTTCTGATGTTAAAAAGTCGTCAAGTCCGCCAGACAGTAGTCAATATGGGACCTTTTGATCTTTTTTCTGCTCAGAGGGTCCCCAGAAGGTCTAAAAGCTACATGTTGTCCTCATAGACTCTTTCTGATGATAAAAACTCAAGTCAAGTCCGCCACACAGTATTCCATATGGAACCTATTGAACTTTTTTCTCATCAGAAGGTCCCCAGAAGGTCTAAAAGCGACATGATGTCCTAATAGACTCTTTCTGATGTTAAAAGGTCAAGTCAGGACCTCCAGACAGTGGTCCAAATGGGACTTTTTGAACTTCTTTTCTGCTCAGAGGGTCCCCAGAAGGTCTAAATGCTACATGAGGTCCTCATAAACTCTTTCTGATGTTAAAAAGTCAATTCAGGTCCTCCATAAAGTAGTCCATATGGGACCTTTTGAACTTTTTTTCTCCCCAGAAGGTCTAAAAGCTACATGATGTCCTCAGACACTGTCAGATGTTAAAAAGTCAAGTCAGGTCCTCCAGACAGTAGTCCATATGGGACCTTTTGAGCTTTTTTTCTACTCAGAGGTTCCCCAGAAGATCTAAAAGCTACATGATGTCCTCATAGACTCTTTCTGATGTTAAAAAGTCAAGTCAGGTCCTCCAGACAGTAGTCCATATGGGACATTTTGAACTTTGTTTCTCCCCAGAAGGTCTAAAAGCTACATGATGTCCTCATAGACTCTTTCAGATGTTAAAAAGTCAAGTCAGGTCCTCCAGACAGTAGTCCATATTGGACCTTTTGAACTTTTTTTCTACTCAGAGGGTCCCCAGAAGGTCTAAAAGCTACATGATGTCCTCATAGAATCTTTCAGATGTTATAAAGTCAAGTCAGGTCCTCCAGACAGTATTCCATATGGTACCTTTTGAACTTTTTTTCTCCCCAAAAGGTCTAATAGCTACATGATGTCCTCAGAGACTCTTTCTGATGTTAAAAAGTCAAGTCAGGACCTCCAGATAGTAGTCCATATGGGACCTTTTGAAACTTTTTTCTCCTCAGAGGGTCCCCAGAAGGTCTAAAAGCTACATGATGTACTCATAGACTCTTTCTGATGTAAAAAAGTCAAATAAGGACCTCCAGACAGTGGTCCATATGGGACCTTTTGAATTTTTTTCTCCTCAGAAGGTCTCTAGAAGGTCTAAAAGCGACTTGATGTCCTCATAGACTCTTTCTGATGTTAAAAAGTCAAGTCAGGACCTCCAGACATTGGTCCATATAGGACCTTTTGAACTTTTTTTCTCCTCAGAGGGTCCCCAGAAGGTCTAAAAGCTACATGATGTCTTCACAGACTCTTTCTGATGTTAAAAAGTCAAGTCAGGTCCTCCAGACAGTAGTCAATATGGGACCTTTTGAACTTTTTTTCTCCTCAGATGGTCTCCAGAAGGTCTAAAAGCGACATGATGTCCTCATAGACTCTTTCTGATGTTAAAAAGTCAAGTCAGGTCCTCCAGACAGTGGTCCATATAGGACCTTTTGAACTTTTTTTCTCCTCAGAGGGTCCCCAGAAGGTCTAAAAGCTACATGATGTCCTCATAGACTCTTTCTGATGTTAAAAAGTCAAGTCAGGTCCTCCATAAAGTAGTCCATATGGGACCTTTTGAACTTTTTTTCTCCCCAGAAGATCTAAAAGCTACATGATGTCCTCAGAGACTGTCAGATGTTAAAAAGTCAAGTCAGGTCCTCCAGAAAGTAGTCCATATGGGATCTTTTTAACTTTTTTTCTGCTCAGAGTGTCTCCAGAAGATCTAAAAGCTACATGATGTCCTCATAGACTCTTTCTGATGTTAAAAAGTCGTCAGGTCCTCCAGACAGTAGTCCATATGGACCTTTTGAACTTTTTTTCTCCCCAGAAGGTCTAAAAGCTACATGATGTCCTCATAGACTCTTTCTGATGTTAAAAAGTCAAGTCAGGACCTCCAGACAGTGGTCCATATGGGACCTTTTGAACTTTTTTTCTCCCCAGAAGGTCTAAAAGCTACATGATGTCCTCATAGACTCTTTCTGATGTTAAAAAGTCGTCAGGTCCTCCAGACAGTAGTCCATATGGACCTTTTGAAGTTTTTTTCTCCCCAGAAGGTCTAAAATCTACATGATGTCCTCATAGACTCTTTCTGATGTTAAAAAGTCAAGTCAGGACCTCCAGACAGTGGTCCATATGGGACCTTTTGAACTTTTTTTCTCCTAAGAAGTTCCCCAGAAGGTCTAAAAGTGACATGATGTCCTCATAGACTCTTTCTGTTGTTAAAAAGTCAAGTCAGGTCCTCCAGAAAGTAGTCCATATGGGACCTTTTGAACTTTTTTTCTCCCCAGAAGGTCTAAAAGCTACATGATGTCCTCAGAGACTTTCAGATGTTAAAAAGTCAAGTCAGGTCATCCAGACGGTAGTACATATGGGACCTTTTGAACTTTTTTTGTACTCAGAGGGTCCCCAGAAGATCTGAAAGCTACATGATGTCCACATAGACTCTTTCTGATGTTAAAAAGTCGTCAGGTCCTCCAGACAGTAGTCGATATGGGACCTTTTGAACTTTTTTCTCCCCAGAAGGTCTAAAAGCTACATGATGTCCTCATAGACTCTTTCAGATGTTAAAAAAGTCAAGTCTAGTAGACAGTAGTCCATATGGGATCTTTTGAACTTTTTTGCTACTCAGAGGGTCCCCAGAAGGTCTATAAGCTACATGATGACCTCATAGACTCTTTCTGATGTTAAAAAGTCGTCAGGTCCTCCAGACAGTAGTCCATAAGGGAGCTTTTGAACTTTTTTTCTGCTCAGAGGGTCCCCAGAAGGTCTAAAAGCTACATGATGTCCTCATAGACTCTTTCTAATGTAAAAACATTCAAGTAAAGTTTGCTAGACTGTAGTCCATATGGGAGCTTTTGAACTTTTTTTCTGGTCAGAGGGTCCCGGGAGGTCTAAAAGTTCCATGACGTCATTATACACTCGTTCTGATGTTAAAAAGTCAAGTAAAGTCCAACGGAGAGTAGTCCATATGGGAGCTTTTGAATTTTTTCTGCTCAGAGGGTCCCCAGAAGGTCTAAAAGCTACATGATGTCCTCATAGACTCTTTTTGATGTTAAAAAGTCAAGTCAAGTCCGCCAGACAGTAGTCCATATGGGAGCTTTTGAACTTTTTTTCTGCTCAGAGGGTCCCAAGAAGGTCTAAAAGCTACATGATGTCATTATACACTCGTTCTGATGTTAAAAAGTCAAGTAAAGTCCAACGGACAGTAGTCCATATGGGAGCTTTTGAATTTTTTCTGCTCAGAGGGTCCCCAGAAGGTCTAAAAGCTACATGATGTCCTCATAGACTCTTTTTGATGTTAAAAAGTCAAGTCAAGTCCGCCAGACAGTAGTCCATATGGGAGCTTTTGAACTTTTTTTCTGCTCAGAGGGTCCCAAGAAGGTCTAAAAGCGACATGATGTCCTCATAAACTCTTTCTGATGTAAAAACATTCAAGTAAAGTTTGCCAGACTGTAGTCCATATGGGAGCTTTTGAACTTTTTTTTTGGTCAAAGGGTCCCCAGGCGGTCTAAAAGATCCATGATGCCCTTATAGACTCGTTCTGATCTTAAAAAGTCTAGTCAAGTCCGCCAGACTGTAATCCATATGGGACCTTTTGAACTTTTTTTCTGGTCAGAGGGTCCCCAGAAGGTCTAAAAGTTCCATGATGTCCTTATAGACTCGCTCTGATGTTAAAAAGTCAAGTAAAGTCCAACAGACAGTAGTCCATATGGAAGCTTTTGAACTTTTTTTTGCTCAGAGGGTCCCCCGAAGGTCTAAAAGCTACATGATGACTCATAGCTCATAGACTCTTTTTGATGTTAAAAATTCAAGTCAAGTCCGCCAGACAGTAGTCCATATGGGATCTTTTTAACTTTTTTTCTGCTCAGAGGGTCCCCAGATGGTCTAAAAGCTACATGATGTCCTCATAGACTCTTTCTGATGTTAAAAAGTCAAGTCAAATCCGCCAGACAGTAGTCCATATGGGATCTTTTTAACTTTTTTTCTGCTCAGAGGGTCCCCAGACGGTCTAAAAGCTACATGATGTCCTCATAGACTCTTTCTGATGTTAAAAAGTCAAGTCAAATCCGCCAGACAGTAGTCCATATGGGATCTTTTTAACTTTTTTTCTGCTCAGAGTGTCCCCAGACGGTCTAAAAGCTACATGATGTCCTCATAGACTCTTTCTGATGTTAAAAGGTCAAGTCAAATCCGCCAGACAGTAGTCCATATGGGATCTTTTTAACTTTTTTTCTGCTCAGAGTGTCCCCAGAAGATCTAAAAGCTACAAGATTTCCTCATAGACTCTTTCTTATGTTAAAAAGTCAAGTCCGCCAGACAGTAGTCCATATGGGATATTTTTAACTTTTTTTCTGCTCAGAGTGTCCCCAGAAGATCTAAAAGCTACAAGATTTCCTCATAGACTCTTTCTTATGTTAAAAAGTCAAGTCAAGTCTGCCAGACAGTAATCCATATGGGCCCTTTTTAACTTTTTTTCTGCTCAGAGGGTCCCCAGAAGGTCTAAAAGCTACTTGATGTCCTCATAGACTCTTTCTGATGTTAAAAAGTCAAGTCAAATCGGCCAGACAGTAGTCCATATGGGATCTTTTTAACTTTTTTTCTGCTCAGAGGGTCCCCAGGATGTCTAAAAGTTCCATGATGTCCTCACAGACTCGTTCTGATGTTAAAAAGTTAAGTCAGGACCTCCAGACAGCGGTCCATATGAGACCTTTTGAACTTTTTTCTCCTCAGAAGGTCCCCAGAAGGTCTAAAAGCTACATGATGTCCTCATAGACTCTTTCTGATGTTAAAAAGTCAAGTCAGGACCTCCAGACAGTGGTCCATATGGGACCTGTTGAACTTTTTTCTCCTCAGAAGGTCTCCAGAAGATCTAAAAGCTACATGATGTCTTCACAGACTCTTTCTGGTTTTAAAAAGTCAAGTCAGGTCCTCCAGACAGTAGTCCATATGGGACCTTTTGAACTTTTTTTATCCTCAGATGGTCTCCAGAAGGTCTAAAAGCGACATGATGTCCTCATAGACTCTTTCTGACGTTAAAAAGTCATGTCAGGACCTCCAGACATTGGTCCATATAGGACCTTTTGAACTTTTTTTCTCCTCAGAGGGTCCCCAGAAGGTCTAAAAGCTACATGATGTCCTCATAGACTCTTTCTGATGTTAAAAAGTCGTCAGGTCCTCCAGACAGTAGTCCATATGGACCTTTTGAACTTTTTTTCTCCCCAGAAGGTCTAAAAGCTACATGATGTCCTCATAGACTCTTTCTGATGTTAAAAAGTCAAGTCAGGACCTCCAGACAGTGGTCCATATGGGACCTTTTGAACTTTTTTTCTCCCCAGAAGGTCTAAAAGCTACATGATGTCCTCATAGACTCTTTCTGATGTTAAAAAGTCAAATCAGGACCTCCAGACAGTCGTCCATATTGGACCTTTTGAACTTTTTTTCTCCTCAGAAGGTCCCCAGAAGGTCTAAAAGCGAAATGATGTCCTCATAGACTCTTTCTGATGTTAAAAAGTCGTCAAGTCCGCCAGACAGTAGTCAATATGGTACCTTTTGATCTTTTTTCTGCTCATAGGGTCCCCAGAAGGTCTAAAAGCTACATGATGTCCTCATAGACTCTTTCTGATGTTAAAAAGTCAAGTCAGGTCCGCCACACAGTATTCCATATGGGACCTTTTGAACTTTTTTTCTACTCAGAGGGTCCCCAGAAGGTCTAAAAGCTACATGATGTCCTCATAGACTCTTTCTGATGTTAAAAAGTCAAGTCAGGTCCTCCAGACATTAGTCCAAATGGGACCTTTTGAACTTTTTTCTCCTCAGAAGGTCCCCAGAAGGTCTAAAAGAGACATGATGTCCTCACAGACTCTTTCTGATGTTAAAAAGTCGTCAAGTCCGCCAGACAGTAGTCAATATGGGAGCTTTTGATCTTTTTTCTCCTCAGAGGGTCCCCAGAAGGTCTAAAAGCTACATGATGTACTCACAGACTCTTTCTGGTTTTAAAAAGTCAAGTCAGGTCCTCCAGACAGTAGTCCATATGGGACCTTTTGAACTTTTTTTATCCTCAGATGGTCTCCAGAAGGTCTAAAAGCGACATGATGTCCTCATAGACTCTTTCTGATGTTAAAAAGTCATGTCAGGACCTCCAGACATTGGTCCATATAGGACCTTTTGAACTTTTTTTCTCCTCAGAGGGTCCCCAGAAGGTCTAAAAGCTACATGATGTCCTCATAGACTCTTTCTGATGTTAAAAAGTCGTCAGGTCCTCCAGACAGTAGTCCATATGGACCTTTTGAACTTTTTTTCTCCCCAGAAGGTCTAAAAGCTACATGATGTCCTCATAGACTCTTTCTGATGTTAAAAAGTCAAGTCAGGACCTCCAGACAGTGGTCCATATGGGACCTTTTGAACTTTTTTTCTCCCCAGAAGGTCTAAAAGCTACATGATGTCCTCATAGACTCTTTCTGATGTTAAAAAGTCAAATCAGGACCTCCAGACAGTCGTCCATATTGGACCTTTTGAACTTTTTTTCTCCTCAGAAGGTCCCCAGAAGGTCTAAAAGCGACATGATGTCCTCATAGACTCTTTCTGATGTTAAAAAGTCGTCAAGTCCGCCAGACAGTAGTCAATATGGTACCTTTTGATCTTTTTTCTGCTCATAGGGTCCCCAGAAGGTCTAAAAGCTACATGATGTCCTCATAGACTCTTTCTGATGTTAAAAAGTCAAGTCAGGTCCGCCACACAGTATTCCATATGGGACCTTTTGAACTTTTTTTCTACTCAGAGGGTCCCCAGAAGGTCTAAAAGCTACATGATGTCCTCATAGACTCTTTCTGATGTTAAAAAGTCAAGTCAGGACCTCCAGACATTGGTCCATATAGGACCTTTTTAACTTTTTTTCTCCTCAGAGGGTCCCCAGAAGTTCTAAAAGCTACATGATGTCTTCATAGACTCTTTCTGATGTTAAAAAGTCAAGTCAGGTCTTCCAGACAGTAGTCCATATGGGACCTTTTGAACTTTTTTTCTCCTCAGAGGGTCCCCAGAAGATCTAAAAGCTACATGATGTCCTCATAGTCTCTTTCTGATGTTAAAAAGTCAAGTCAGGTACTCCAGACATTAGTCCAAATGGGACCTTTTGAACTTTTTTCTCCTCAGAAGGTCCCCAGAAGGTCTAAAAGAGACATGATGTCCTCACAGACTCTTTCTGATGTTAAAAAGTCGTCAAGTCCGCCAGACAGTAGTCAATATGGGAGCTTTTGATCTTTTTTCTGCTCAGAGGGTCCCCAGAAGGTCTAAAAGCTATACGATGTCCTCATAGACTCTTTCTGATGTTAAAAAGTCAAATCAGGACCTCCAGACAGTGGTCCATATGGGACCTTTTGAACTTTTTTCTCCTCAGAGGGTCCCCAGAAGGTCTAAAAGCTACATGATGTACTCATAGACTCTTTCTGATGTTAAAAAGTCAAATCAGGACCTCCAGACAGTCGTCCATATGGGACCTTTTGAACTTTTTTTCTACTCAGAGGGTCACCAGAAGGTCTAAAAGCTACATGATGTCCTCATAGAATCTATCAGATGTTATAAAGTCAAGTCAGGTCTTCCAGACAGTAGTCCATATGGTACCTTTTGAACTTTTTTCTCCCCAGAGGTCTAAAAGCTACATGATGTCCTCATAGACTCTTTCTGATGTTAAAAAGTCAAGTCAGGACCTCCAGACAGTAGTCCATATGGGACCTTTCGAAACTTTTGTCTCCTCAGAGGGTCCCCAGAAGGTCTAAAAGCTACATGATGTACTCATAGACTCTTTCTGATGTTAAAAAGTCAAATCAGGACCTTCCAGACAGTCGTCCATATGGGACCTTTTGAACTTTTTTTCTCCTCAGAAGGTCCCCAGAAGGTCTAAAAGAGACATGATTTCCTCATAGACTCTTTCTGATGTTAAAAAGTCAAGTCAGGACCTCCAGACATTGGTCCATTTAGGACCTTTTGAACTTTTTTTCTCCTCAGAGGGTCCCCAGAAGTTCTAAAAGCTACATGATATCTTCATAGACTCTTTCTGATGTTAAAAAGTCAAGTCAGGTCTTCCAGACAGTAGTCCATATGGGACCTTTTGAACTTTTTTTCTCCTCAGAGGGTCCCCAGAAGATCTAAAAGCTACATGATGTCCTCATAGTCTCTTTCTGATGTTAAAAAGTCAAATCATTACCTCCAGACAGCGGTCCATATGGGACCTTTTGAACTTTTTTCTCCTCAGAAGGTCCCCAGAAGGTCTAAAAGTGACATGATGTCCTCACAGACTCTTTCTGATGTTAAAAAGTCGTCGAGTCCGCCAGACAGTAGTCAATATGGGAGCTTTTGATCTTTTTTCTGCTCAGAGGGTCCACAGAAGGTCTAAAAGCTACATGATGTCCTCATAGACTCTTTCTGATGTTAAAAAGTCAAGTCAGGACCTCCAGACAGTGGTCCATATGGGACCTGTTGAACTTTTTTTCTGCTCAGAGGGTCCCCAGAAGGTCTAAAAGCTACATTAAGTCCTCATAGACACTTTCTGATGTTAAAAAGTCAAGTCAGGACCTCCAGACAGTGGTCCATATGGGACCTTTCGAAACTTTTTTCTCCTCAGAGGGTCCCCAGAAGGTCTAAAAGCTACATGATGTACTCATAGACTTTCTGATGTTAAAAAGTCAAGTCAGGTCCTCCAGACAGTGGTCCATATTGGACCTTTCGAACTTTTTTTTTCTCTTCAGAGGGTCCCCAGAAGGTCTAAAAGCTACATGTGGTCCACATAGACTTACTGATGTTAAAAATTCAAGTCAGGTCCTCCAGACAGTAGTCCATATGGGACCTTTTGAACTTATTTCTCCCCAGAAGGTCTAAAAGCTACATGTCCTCATAGACTCTTTCTGATGTTAAAACGTCAAATCAGGACCTCCAGACAGTAGTCCATATGGGACCTTTTGAAACTTTTTTCTCCTCAGAGGGTCCCCAGATGGTCTAAAAGCTACATGATGTCCTCATAGAATCTTTCAGATGTTATAAAGTCAAGTCAGGTCCTCCAGATAGTATTCCATATGGTACCTTTTGAACTTTTTTTCTCCCCAAAAGGTCTAAAAGCTACATGATGTCCTCATAGACTCTTTCTGATGTTAAAAAGTCAAGTCAGGACCTCCAGACAGTGGTCCATATGGGACCTTTTGAATTTTTTTCTCCTCAGAAGGACTCCAGAAGGTCTAAAAGCGACATGATGTCCTCATAGACTCTTTCTGATGTTAAAAAGTCAAGTCAGGCCCTCCAGACATTGGTCCATATAGGACCGTTTGAACTTTTTTTCTCCTCAGAAGGACTCCAGAAGGTCTAAAAGCGACATGATGTCCTCATAGACTCTTTCTGATGTTAAAAAGTCAAGTCAGGACCTCAAGACATTGGTCCACCTTTTGAACTTTTTTTCTCCTCAGAGGGTCCCCAGAAGGTCTAAAAGCTACATGATGTCCTCATAGAGTCTTTCTGATGTTAAAAAGTCAAGTCAGGTCCTCCATAAGGTATTCCATATGGGACCTTTTGAACTTTTTTTCTCCCAAAAAAGGTCTAAAAGCTACATGATGTCCTCAGAGACTGTCAGATGTTAAAAAGTCAAATCAGGACCTCCAGACATCGTCCATATGGGACCTTTTGAACTTTTTTTCTACTCAGAGGGTCACCAGAAGGTCTAAAAGCTACATGATGTCCTCATAGAATCTTTCAGATGTTATAAAGTCAAGTCAGGTCCTCCAGACAGTAGTCCATATTTGACCTTTTGAACTTTTTTTCTACTCAGAGGGTCACCAGAAGGTCTAAAAGCTACATGATGTCCTCATAGAATCTTTCAGATGTTATAAAGTCAAGTCAGGTCCTCCAGACAGTGGTCCATATGGTACCTTTTGAACTTTTTTTCTCCCCAGAGGTCTAAAAGCTACATGATGTCCTCATAGACTCTTTCTGATGTTAAAAAGTCAAGTCAGGACCTCCAGACAGTAGTCCATATGGGACCTTTTGAACTTTTTTCTCCTCAGAGGGTCCCCAGAAGGTCTAAAAGCTACATGATGTACTCATAGACTCTTTCTGATGTTAAAAAGTCAAATCAGGACCTCCAGACAGTGGTCCATATGGGACCTTTTGAACTTTTTTCTCCTCAGAGGGTCCCCAGAAGGTCTAAAAGCGACATGATGTACTCATAGACTCTTTCTGATGTTATAAAGTCAAGTCAGGTCCTCCAGACAGTAGTCCATATGGTACCTTTTGAACTTTTTTTCTCCCCAGAGGTCTAAAAGCTACATGATGTCCTCATAGACTCTTTCTGATGTTAAAAAGTCAAGTCAGGACCTCCAGACAGTAGTCCATATGGGACCTTTTGAACTTTTTTCTCCTCAGAGGGTCCCCAGAAGGTCTAAAAGCTACATGATGTACTCATAGACTCTTTCTGATGTTAAAAAGTCAAATCAGGACCTCCAGACAGTGGTCCATATGGGACCTTTTGAACTTTGTTCTCCTCAGAGGGTCCCCAGAAGGTCTAAAAGCGACATGATGTACTCATAGACTCTTTCTGATATTAAAAAGTCAAATCAGGACCTCCAGACAGTCGTCCATATGGGACCTTTTGAACTTTTTTTCTACTCAGAGGGTCACCAGAAGGTCTAAAAGCTACATGATGTCCTCATAGAATCTTTCAGATGTTATAAAGTCAAGTCAGGTCCTCCAGACAGTAGTCCATATGGTAGCTTTTGAACTTTTTTTCTCCCCAGAGGTCTAAAAGCTACATGATGTCCTCATAGACTCTTTCTGATGTTAAAAAGTCAAGTCAGGACCTCCAGACAGTAGTCCATATGGGACCTTTTGAACTTTTTTCTCCTCAGAGGGTCCCCAGAAGGTCTAAAAGCTACATGATGTCCTCAGAGTCTCTTTCTGATGTTAAAAAGTCAAATCAGGACCTCCAGACAGCGGTCCATATGGGACCTTTTGAACTTTTTTCTCGTCAGAAGGTCCCCAGAAGGTCTAAAAGCGACATGATGTCCTCACAGACTCTTTCTGATGTTAAAAAGTCGTCAAGTCTGCCAGACAGTAGTCAATATGGGAGCTTTTGATCTTTTTTCTGCTCAGAGGGTTCCCAGAAGGTCTAAAAGCTACATGATGTCCTCATAGACTCTTTCTGATGTTAAAAAGTCAAATCAGGACCTCCAGACAGTGGTCCATATGGGACCTTTTGAACTTTTTTCTCCTCAGAGGGTCCCCAGAATGTTTAAAAGCTACATGATGTACTCATAGACTCTTTCTGATGTTAAAAAGTCAAAACAGGACCTCCAGACAGTCGTCCATATGGGACCTTTTGAACTTTTTTTCTACTCAGAGGGTCACCAGAAGGTCTAAAAGCTACATGATGTCCTCATAGAATCTTTCAGATGTTATAAAGTCAAGTCAGGTCCTCCAGACAGTAGTCCATATGGTACCTTTTGAACTTCTTTTCTCCCCAGAGGTCTAAAAGCTACATGATGTCCTCATAGACTCTTTCTGATGTTAAAAAGTCAAATAAGGACCTCCAGACAGTGGTCCATATGGGACCTTTTGAATTTTTTTCTCCTCAGAAGGTCTCCAGAAGGTCTAAAAGCGACATGATGTCCTCATAGACTCTTTCAGATGTTAAAAAGTCAAGTCAGGTCCTCCAGACAGTAGTCCATATTGGACCTTTTGAACTTTTTTTCTACTCTGAGGGTCCCCAGAAGGTCTAAAAGCTACATGATGTCCTCATAGAATCTTTCAGATGTTATAAAGTCAAGTCAGGTCCTCCAGACAGTATTCCATATGGTACCTTTTGAACTTTTTTTCTCCCCAAAAGGTCTAAAAGCTACATGATGTCCTCATAGACTCTTTCTGATGTTAAAAAGTCAAGTCAGGACCTCCAGACAGTAGTCCATATGGGACCTTTTGAAACTTTTTTCTCCTCAGAGGGTCCCCAGAAGGTCTAAAAGCTACATGATGTACTCATAGACTCTTTCTGATGTTAAAAAGTCAAATAAGGACCTCCAGACAGTGGTCCATATGGGACCTTTTGAATTTTTTTTCTCCTCAGAAGGACTCCAGAAGGTCTAAAAGCGACATGATGTCCTCATAGACTCTTTCTGATGTTAAAAAGTCAGGTCCTCCATAAGGTATTCCATATGGGACCTTTTGAACTTTTTTTCTCCCAAAAAAGGTCTAAAAGCTACATGATGTCCTCAGAGACTGTCAGATGTTAAAAAGTCAAGTTAGGTCCTCCAGACAGTCGTCCATATGGGACCTTTCGAAACTTTTTTCTCCTCAGAGGGTCCCCAGAAGGTATAAAAGCTACATAATGTACTCATAGACTCTTTCTGATGTTAAAAAGTCAAATCAGGACCTCCAGACAGTGGTCCATATGGGACCTTTTGAACTTTTTTCCTCTCAGAGGGTCCCCAGAAGGTCTGAAAGCTACATGATGTACTCATAGAATCTTTCTGATGTTGAAAAGTCAAATCAGGTCCTCCAGACAGTCGTCCATATGGGACCTTTTGAACTTTTTTTCTACTCAGAGGGTCACCAGAAGGTCTAAAAGCTACATGATGTCCTCATAGAATCTTTCAGATGTTATAAAGTCAAGTCAGGTCCTCCAGACAGTAGTCCATATTTGACCTTTTGAACTTTTTTTCTACTCAGAGGGTCACCAGAAGGTCTAAAACCTACATGATGTCCTCATAGAATCTTTCAGATGTTATAAAGTCAAGTCAGGTCCTCCAGACAGTAGTCCATATGGTACCTTTTGAACTTTTTTTCTCCCCAGAGGTCTAAAAGCTACATGATGTCCTCATAGACTCTTTCTGATGTTAAAAAGTCAAGTCAGGACCTCCAGACAGTAGTCCATATGGGACCTTTCGAAACTTTTTTCTCCTCAGAGGGTCCCCAGAAGGTATAAAAGCTACATGATGTACTCATAGACTCTTTCTGATGTTAAAAAGTCAAATCAGGACCTCCAGACAGTGGTCCATATGGGACCTTTTGAACTTTTTTCCTCTCAGAGGGTCCCCAGAAGGTCTAAAAACTACATGATGTACTCATAGAATCTGTCTGATGTTGAAAAGTCAAATCAGGACCTCCAGACAGTCGTCCATATGGGACCTTTTGAACTTTTTTTCTACTCAGAGGGTCACCAGAAGGTCTAAAAGCTACATGATGTCCTCATAGAATCTTTCAGATGTTATAAAGTCAAGTCAGGTCTTCCAGACAGTAGTCCATATTTGACCTTTTGAACTTTTTTTCTACTCAGAGGGTCACCAGAAGGTCTAAAAGCTACATGATGTCCTCATAGAATCTTTCAGATGTTATAAAGTCGTCAGGTCCTCCAGACAGTAGTCCATATGGTACCTTTTGAACTTTTTTTCTCCCCAGAGGTCTAAAAGCTACATGATGTCCTCATAGACTCTTTCTGATGTTAAAAAGTCAAGTCAGGACCTCCAGACAGTAGTCCATATGGGACCTTTTGAACTTTTTTCTCCTCAGAGGGTCCCCAGAAGGTCTAAAAGCTACATGATGTACTCATAGACTCTTTCTGATGTTAAAAAGTCAAATCAGGACCTCCAGACAGTGGTCCATATGGGACCTTTTGAACTTTTTTCTCCTCAGAGGGTCCCCAGAAGGTCTAAAAGCGACATGATGTACTCATAGACTCTTTCTGATGTTAAAAAGTCAAATCAGGACCTCCAGACAGTGGTCCATATGGGACCTTTTGAACTTTTTTTCTACTCAGAGGGTCACCAGAAGGTCTAAAAGCTACATGATGTCCTCATAGAATCTTTCAGATGTTATAAAGTCAAGTCAGGTCCTCCAGACAGTAGTCCTTATGGTACCTTTTGAACTTTTTTTCTCCCCAGAGGTCTAAAAGCTACATGATGTCCTCATAGACTCTTTCCGATGTTAAAAAGTCAAGTCAGGACCTCCAGACAGTAGTCCATATGGAACCTTTCGAAACTTTTGTCTCCTCAGAGGGTCCCCAGAAGATCTAAAAGCTACATGATGTCCTCAGAGTCTCTTTCTGATGTTAAAAAGTCAAGTCAAATCCGCCAGACAGTAGTCCATATGGGATCTTTTTAACTTTTTTTCTGCTCAGAGGGTCCCCAGACGGTCTAAAAGCTACATGATGTCCTCATAGACTCTTTCTGATGTTAAAAAGTCAAGTCAAATCCGCCAGACAGTAGTCCATATGGGATCTTTTTAACTTTTTTTCTGCTCAGAGTGTCCCCAGACGGTCTAAAAGCTACATGATGTCCTCATAGACTCTTTCTGATGTTAAAAGGTCAAGTCAAATCCGCCAGACAGTAGTCCATATGGGATCTTTTTAACTTTTTTTCTGCTCAGAGTGTCCCCAGAAGATCTAAAAGCTACAAGATTTCCTCATAGACTCTTTCTTATGTTAAAAAGTCAAGTCCGCCAGACAGTAGTCCATATGGGATATTTTTAACTTTTTTTCTGCTCAGAGTGTCCCCAGAAGATCTAAAAGCTACAAGATTTCCTCATAGACTCTTTCTTATGTTAAAAAGTCAAGTCAAGTCTGCCAGACAGTAATCCATATGGGCCCTTTTTAACTTTTTTTCTGCTCAGAGGGTCCCCAGAAGGTCTAAAAGCTACTTGATGTCCTCATAGACTCTTTCTGATGTTAAAAAGTCAAGTCAAATCGGCCAGACAGTAGTCCATATGGGATCTTTTTAACTTTTTTTCTGCTCAGAGGGTCCCCAGGATGTCTAAAAGTTCCATGATGTCCTCACAGACTCGTTCTGATGTTAAAAAGTTAAGTCAAGTCCAACAGGCAGTAGTCCATCTTGGACCTTTTGAACTTTTTTCTGCTCAGGGGGTCCCCAGAAGGTCTAAAAGCTACATGATGTCCTCATAGACTCTTTCTGATGTTAAAAAGTCAAATCAGGACCTCCAGACAGCGGTCCATATGAGACCTTTTGAACTTTTTTCTCCTCAGAAGGTCCCCAGAAGGTCTAAAAGCTACATGATGTCCTCATAGACTCTTTCTGATGTTAAAAAGTCAAGTCAGGACCTCCAGACAGTGGTCCATATGGGACCTGTTGAACTTTTTTCTCCTCAGAAGGTCTCCAGAAGATCTAAAAGCTACATGATGTCTTCACAGACTCTTTCTGGTTTTAAAAAGTCAAGTCAGGTCCTCCAGACAGTAGTCCATATGGGACCTTTTGAACTTTTTTTATCCTCAGATGGTCTCCAGAAGGTCTAAAAGCGACATGATGTCCTCATAGACTCTTTCTGACGTTAAAAAGTCATGTCAGGACCTCCAGACATTGGTCCATATAGGACCTTTTGAACTTTTTTTCTCCTCAGAGGGTCCCCAGAAGGTCTAAAAGCTACATGATGTCCTCATAGACTCTTTCTGATGTTAAAAAGTCGTCAGGTCCTCCAGACAGTAGTCCATATGGACCTTTTGAACTTTTTTTCTCCCCAGAAGGTCTAAAAGCTACATGATGTCCTCATAGACTCTTTCTGATGTTAAAAAGTCAAGTCAGGACCTCCAGACAGTGGTCCATATGGGACCTTTTGAACTTTTTTTCTCCCCAGAAGGTCTAAAAGCTACATGATGTCCTCATAGACTCTTTCTGATGTTAAAAAGTCAAATCAGGACCTCCAGACAGTCGTCCATATTGGACCTTTTGAACTTTTTTTCTCCTCAGAAGGTCCCCAGAAGGTCTAAAAGCGAAATGATGTCCTCATAGACTCTTTCTGATGTTAAAAAGTCGTCAAGTCCGCCAGACAGTAGTCAATATGGTACCTTTTGATCTTTTTTCTGCTCATAGGGTCCCCAGAAGGTCTAAAAGCTACATGATGTCCTCATAGACTCTTTCTGATGTTAAAAAGTCAAGTCAGGTCCGCCACACAGTATTCCATATGGGACCTTTTGAACTTTTTTTCTACTCAGAGGGTCCCCAGAAGGTCTAAAAGCTACATGATGTCCTCATAGACTCTTTCTGATGTTAAAAAGTCAAGTCAGGTCCTCCAGACATTAGTCCAAATGGGACCTTTTGAACTTTTTTCTCCTCAGAAGGTCCCCAGAAGGTCTAAAAGAGACATGATGTCCTCACAGACTCTTTCTGATGTTAAAAAGTCGTCAAGTCCGCCAGACAGTAGTCAATATGGGAGCTTTTGATCTTTTTTCTCCTCAGAGGGTCCCCAGAAGGTCTAAAAGCTACATGATGTACTCACAGACTCTTTCTGGTTTTAAAAAGTCAAGTCAGGTCCTCCAGACAGTAGTCCATATGGGACCTTTTGAACTTTTTTTATCCTCAGATGGTCTCCAGAAGGTCTAAAAGCGACATGATGTCCTCATAGACTCTTTCTGATGTTAAAAAGTCATGTCAGGACCTCCAGACATTGGTCCATATAGGACCTTTTGAACTTTTTTTCTCCTCAGAGGGTCCCCAGAAGGTCTAAAAGCTACATGATGTCCTCATAGACTCTTTCTGATGTTAAAAAGTCGTCAGGTCCTCCAGACAGTAGTCCATATGGACCTTTTGAACTTTTTTTCTCCCCAGAAGGTCTAAAAGCTACATGATGTCCTCATAGACTCTTTCTGATGTTAAAAAGTCAAGTCAGGACCTCCAGACAGTGGTCCATATGGGACCTTTTGAACTTTTTTTCTCCCCAGAAGGTCTAAAAGCTACATGATGTCCTCATAGACTCTTTCTGATGTTAAAAAGTCAAATCAGGACCTCCAGACAGTCGTCCATATTGGACCTTTTGAACTTTTTTTCTCCTCAGAAGGTCCCCAGAAGGTCTAAAAGCGACATGATGTCCTCATAGACTCTTTCTGATGTTAAAAAGTCGTCAAGTCCGCCAGACAGTAGTCAATATGGTACCTTTTGATCTTTTTTCTGCTCATAGGGTCCCCAGAAGGTCTAAAAGCTACATGATGTCCTCATAGACTCTTTCTGATGTTAAAAAGTCAAGTCAGGTCCGCCACACAGTATTCCATATGGGACCTTTTGAACTTTTTTTCTACTCAGAGGGTCCCCAGAAGGTCTAAAAGCTACATGATGTCCTCATAGACTCTTTCTGATGTTAAAAAGTCAAGTCAGGACCTCCAGACATTGGTCCATATAGGACCTTTTTAACTTTTTTTCTCCTCAGAGGGTCCCCAGAAGTTCTAAAAGCTACATGATGTCTTCATAGACTCTTTCTGATGTTAAAAAGTCAAGTCAGGTCTTCCAGACAGTAGTCCATATGGGACCTTTTGAACTTTTTTTCTCCTCAGAGGGTCCCCAGAAGATCTAAAAGCTACATGATGTCCTCATAGTCTCTTTCTGATGTTAAAAAGTCAAGTCAGGTACTCCAGACATTAGTCCAAATGGGACCTTTTGAACTTTTTTCTCCTCAGAAGGTCCCCAGAAGGTCTAAAAGAGACATGATGTCCTCACAGACTCTTTCTGATGTTAAAAAGTCGTCAAGTCCGCCAGACAGTAGTCAATATGGGAGCTTTTGATCTTTTTTCTGCTCAGAGGGTCCCCAGAAGGTCTAAAAGCTACACGATGTCCTCATAGACTCTTTCTGATGTTAAAAAGTCAAATCAGGACCTCCAGACAGTGGTCCATATGGGACCTTTTGAACTTTTTTCTCCTCAGAGGGTCCCCAGAAGGTCTAAAAGCTACATGATGTACTCATAGACTCTTTCTGATGTTAAAAAGTCAAATCAGGACCTCCAGACAGTCGTCCATATGGGACCTTTTGAACTTTTTTTCTACTCAGAGGGTCACCAGAAGGTCTAAAAGCTACATGATGTCCTCATAGAATCTATCAGATGTTATAAAGTCAAGTCAGGTCTTCCAGACAGTAGTCCATATGGTACCTTTTGAACTTTTTTCTCCCCAGAGGTCTAAAAGCTACATGATGTCCTCATAGACTCTTTCTGATGTTAAAAAGTCAAGTCAGGACCTCCAGACAGTAGTCCATATGGGACCTTTCGAAACTTTTGTCTCCTCAGAGGGTCCCCAGAAGGTCTAAAAGCTACATGATGTACTCATAGACTCTTTCTGATGTTAAAAAGTCAAATCAGGACCTTCCAGACAGTCGTCCATATGGGACCTTTTGAACTTTTTTTCTCCTCAGAAGGTCCCCAGAAGGTCTAAAAGAGACATGATTTCCTCATAGACTCTTTCTGATGTTAAAAAGTCAAGTCAGGACCTCCAGACATTGGTCCATTTAGGACCTTTTGAACTTTTTTTCTCCTCAGAGGGTCCCCAGAAGTTCTAAAAGCTACATGATATCTTCATAGACTCTTTCTGATGTTAAAAAGTCAAGTCAGGTCTTCCAGACAGTAGTCCATATGGGACCTTTTGAACTTTTTTTCTCCTCAGAGGGTCCCCAGAAGATCTAAAAGCTACATGATGTCCTCATAGTCTCTTTCTGATGTTAAAAAGTCAAATCATTACCTCCAGACAGCGGTCCATATGGGACCTTTTGAACTTTTTTCTCCTCAGAAGGTCCCCAGAAGGTCTAAAAGTGACATGATGTCCTCACAGACTCTTTCTGATGTTAAAAAGTCGTCGAGTCCGCCAGACAGTAGTCAATATGGGAGCTTTTGATCTTTTTTCTGCTCAGAGGGTCCACAGAAGGTCTAAAAGCTACATGATGTCCTCATAGACTCTTTCTGATGTTAAAAAGTCAAGTCAGGACCTCCAGACAGTGGTCCATATGGGACCTGTTGAACTTTTTTTCTGCTCAGAGGGTCCCCAGAAGGTCTAAAAGCTACATTAAGTCCTCATAGACACTTTCTGATGTTAAAAAGTCAAGTCAGGACCTCCAGACAGTGGTCCATATGGGACCTTTCGAAACTTTTTTCTCCTCAGAGGGTCCCCAGAAGGTCTAAAAGCTACATGATGTACTCATAGACTTTCTGATGTTAAAAAGTCAAGTCAGGTCCTCCAGACAGTGGTCCATATTGGACCTTTCGAACTTTTTTTTTCTCTTCAGAGGGTCCCCAGAAGGTCTAAAAGCTACATGTGGTCCACATAGACTTACTGATGTTAAAAATTCAAGTCAGGTCCTCCAGACAGTAGTCCATATGGGACCTTTTGAACTTATTTCTCCCCAGAAGGTCTAAAAGCTACATGTCCTCATAGACTCTTTCTGATGTTAAAACGTCAAATCAGGACCTCCAGACAGTAGTCCATATGGGACCTTTTGAAACTTTTTTCTCCTCAGAGGGTCCCCAGATGGTCTAAAAGCTACATGATGTCCTCATAGAATCTTTCAGATGTTATAAAGTCAAGTCAGGTCCTCCAGATAGTATTCCATATGGTACCTTTTGAACTTTTTTTCTCCCCAAAAGGTCTAAAAGCTACATGATGTCCTCATAGACTCTTTCTGATGTTAAAAAGTCAAGTCAGGACCTCCAGACAGTGGTCCATATGGGACCTTTTGAATTTTTTTCTCCTCAGAAGGACTCCAGAAGGTCTAAAAGCGACATGATGTCCTCATAGACTCTTTCTGATGTTAAAAAGTCAAGTCAGGCCCTCCAGACATTGGTCCATATAGGACCTTTTGAACTTTTTTTCTCCTCAGAGGGTCCCCAGAAGGTCTAAAAGCTACATGATGTCCTCATAGAGTCTTTCTGATGTTAAAAAGTCAAGTCAGGTCCTCCATAAGGTATTCCATATGGGACCTTTTGAACTTTTTTTCTCCCAAAAAAGGTCTAAAAGCTACATGATGTCCTCAGAGACTGTCAGATGTTAAAAAGTCAAATCAGGACCTCCAGACAGTCGTCCATATGGGACCTTTTGAACTTTTTTTCTACTCAGAGGGTCACCAGAAGGTCTAAAAGCTACATGATGTCCTCATAGAATCTTTCAGATGTTATAAAGTCAAGTCAGGTCCTCCAGACAGTAGTCCATATTTGACCTTTTGAACTTTTTTTCTACTCAGAGGGTCACCAGAAGGTCTAAAAGCTACATGATGTCCTCATAGAATCTTTCAGATGTTATAAAGTCAAGTCAGGTCCTCCAGACAGTGGTCCATATGGTACCTTTTGAACTTTTTTTCTCCCCAGAGGTCTAAAAGCTACATGATGTCCTCATAGACTCTTTCTGATGTTAAAAAGTCAAGTCAGGACCTCCAGACAGTAGTCCATATGGGACCTTTTGAACTTTTTTCTCCTCAGAGGGTCCCCAGAAGGTCTAAAAGCTACATGATGTACTCATAGACTCTTTCTGATGTTAAAAAGTCAAATCAGGACCTCCAGACAGTGGTCCATATGGGACCTTTTGAACTTTTTTCTCCTCAGAGGGTCCCCAGAAGGTCTAAAAGCGACATGATGTACTCATAGACTCTTTCTGATGTTATAAAGTCAAGTCAGGTCCTCCAGACAGTAGTCCATATGGTACCTTTTGAACTTTTTTTCTCCCCAGAGGTCTAAAAGCTACATGATGTCCTCATAGACTCTTTCTGATGTTAAAAAGTCAAGTCAGGACCTCCAGACAGTAGTCCATATGGGACCTTTTGAACTTTTTTCTCCTCAGAGGGTCCCCAGAAGGTCTAAAAGCTACATGATGTACTCATAGACTCTTTCTGATGTTAAAAAGTCAAATCAGGACCTCCAGACAGTGGTCCATATGGGACCTTTTGAACTTTGTTCTCCTCAGAGGGTCCCCAGAAGGTCTAAAAGCGACATGATGTACTCATAGACTCTTTCTGATATTAAAAAGTCAAATCAGGACCTCCAGACAGTCGTCCATATGGGACCTTTTGAACTTTTTTTCTACTCAGAGGGTCACCAGAAGGTCTAAAAGCTACATGATGTCCTCATAGAATCTTTCAGATGTTATAAAGTCAAGTCAGGTCCTCCAGACAGTAGTCCATATGGTAGCTTTTGAACTTTTTTTCTCCCCAGAGGTCTAAAAGCTACATGATGTCCTCATAGACTCTTTCTGATGTTAAAAAGTCAAGTCAGGACCTCCAGACAGTAGTCCATATGGGACCTTTTGAACTTTTTTCTCCTCAGAGGGTCCCCAGAAGGTCTAAAAGCTACATGATGTCCTCAGAGTCTCTTTCTGATGTTAAAAAGTCAAATCAGGACCTCCAGACAGCGGTCCATATGGGACCTTTTGAACTTTTTTCTCGTCAGAAGGTCCCCAGAAGGTCTAAAAGCGACATGATGTCCTCACAGACTCTTTCTGATGTTAAAAAGTCGTCAAGTCTGCCAGACAGTAGTCAATATGGGAGCTTTTGATCTTTTTTCTGCTCAGAGGGTTCCCAGAAGGTCTAAAAGCTACATGATGTCCTCATAGACTCTTTCTGATGTTAAAAAGTCAAATCAGGACCTCCAGACAGTGGTCCATATGGGACCTTTTGAACTTTTTTCTCCTCAGAGGGTCCCCAGAATGTTTAAAAGCTACATGATGTACTCATAGACTCTTTCTGATGTTAAAAAGTCAAAACAGGACCTCCAGACAGTCGTCCATATGGGACCTTTTGAACTTTTTTTCTACTCAGAGGGTCACCAGAAGGTCTAAAAGCTACATGATGTCCTCATAGAATCTTTCAGATGTTATAAAGTCAAGTCAGGTCCTCCAGACAGTAGTCCATATGGTACCTTTTGAACTTCTTTTCTCCCCAGAGGTCTAAAAGCTACATGATGTCCTCATAGACTCTTTCTGATGTTAAAAAGTCAAATAAGGACCTCCAGACAGTGGTCCATATGGGACCTTTTGAATTTTTTTCTCCTCAGAAGGTCTCCAGAAGGTCTAAAAGCGACATGATGTCCTCATAGACTCTTTCAGATGTTAAAAAGTCAAGTCAGGTCCTCCAGACAGTAGTCCATATTGGACCTTTTGAACTTTTTTTCTACTCTGAGGGTCCCCAGAAGGTCTAAAAGCTACATGATGTCCTCATAGAATCTTTCAGATGTTATAAAGTCAAGTCAGGTCCTCCAGACAGTATTCCATATGGTACCTTTTGAACTTTTTTTCTCCCCAAAAGGTCTAAAAGCTACATGATGTCCTCATAGACTCTTTCTGATGTTAAAAAGTCAAGTCAGGACCTCCAGACAGTAGTCCATATGGGACCTTTTGAAACTTTTTTCTCCTCAGAGGGTCCCCAGAAGGTCTAAAAGCTACATGATGTACTCATAGACTCTTTCTGATGTTAAAAAGTCAAATAAGGACCTCCAGACAGTGGTCCATATGGGACCTTTTGAATTTTTTTTCTCCTCAGAAGGACTCCAGAAGGTCTAAAAGCGACATGATGTCCTCATAGACTCTTTCTGATGTTAAAAAGTCAGGTCCTCCATAAGGTATTCCATATGGGACCTTTTGAACTTTTTTTCTCCCAAAAAAGGTCTAAAAGCTACATGATGTCCTCAGAGACTGTCAGATGTTAAAAAGTCAAGTTAGGTCCTCCAGACAGTCGTCCATATGGGACCTTTCGAAACTTTTTTCTCCTCAGAGGGTCCCCAGAAGGTATAAAAGCTACATAATGTACTCATAGACTCTTTCTGATGTTAAAAAGTCAAATCAGGACCTCCAGACAGTGGTCCATATGGGACCTTTTGAACTTTTTTCCTCTCAGAGGGTCCCCAGAAGGTCTGAAAGCTACATGATGTACTCATAGAATCTTTCTGATGTTGAAAAGTCAAATCAGGTCCTCCAGACAGTCGTCCATATGGGACCTTTTGAACTTTTTTTCTACTCAGAGGGTCACCAGAAGGTCTAAAAGCTACATGATGTCCTCATAGAATCTTTCAGATGTTATAAAGTCAAGTCAGGTCCTCCAGACAGTAGTCCATATTTGACCTTTTGAACTTTTTTTCTACTCAGAGGGTCACCAGAAGGTCTAAAACCTACATGATGTCCTCATAGAATCTTTCAGATGTTATAAAGTCAAGTCAGGTCCTCCAGACAGTAGTCCATATGGTACCTTTTGAACTTTTTTTCTCCCCAGAGGTCTAAAAGCTACATGATGTCCTCATAGACTCTTTCTGATGTTAAAAAGTCAAGTCAGGACCTCCAGACAGTAGTCCATATGGGACCTTTCGAAACTTTTTTCTCCTCAGAGGGTCCCCAGAAGGTATAAAAGCTACATGATGTACTCATAGACTCTTTCTGATGTTAAAAAGTCAAATCAGGACCTCCAGACAGTGGTCCATATGGGACCTTTTGAACTTTTTTCCTCTCAGAGGGTCCCCAGAAGGTCTAAAAACTACATGATGTACTCATAGAATCTGTCTGATGTTGAAAAGTCAAATCAGGACCTCCAGACAGTCGTCCATATGGGACCTTTTGAACTTTTTTTCTACTCAGAGGGTCACCAGAAGGTCTAAAAGCTACATGATGTCCTCATAGAATCTTTCAGATGTTATAAAGTCAAGTCAGGTCTTCCAGACAGTAGTCCATATTTGACCTTTTGAACTTTTTTTCTACTCAGAGGGTCACCAGAAGGTCTAAAAGCTACATGATGTCCTCATAGAATCTTTCAGATGTTATAAAGTCGTCAGGTCCTCCAGACAGTAGTCCATATGGTACCTTTTGAACTTTTTTTCTCCCCAGAGGTCTAAAAGCTACATGATGTCCTCATAGACTCTTTCTGATGTTAAAAAGTCAAGTCAGGACCTCCAGACAGTAGTCCATATGGGACCTTTTGAACTTTTTTCTCCTCAGAGGGTCCCCAGAAGGTCTAAAAGCTACATGATGTACTCATAGACTCTTTCTGATGTTAAAAAGTCAAATCAGGACCTCCAGACAGTGGTCCATATGGGACCTTTTGAACTTTTTTCTCCTCAGAGGGTCCCCAGAAGGTCTAAAAGCGACATGATGTACTCATAGACTCTTTCTGATGTTAAAAAGTCAAATCAGGACCTCCAGACAGTGGTCCATATGGGACCTTTTGAACTTTTTTTCTACTCAGAGGGTCACCAGAAGGTCTAAAAGCTACATGATGTCCTCATAGAATCTTTCAGATGTTATAAAGTCAAGTCAGGTCCTCCAGACAGTAGTCCTTATGGTACCTTTTGAACTTTTTTTCTCCCCAGAGGTCTAAAAGCTACATGATGTCCTCATAGACTCTTTCCGATGTTAAAAAGTCAAGTCAGGACCTCCAGACAGTAGTCCATATGGAACCTTTCGAAACTTTTGTCTCCTCAGAGGGTCCCCAGAAGATCTAAAAGCTACATGATGTCCTCAGAGTCTCTTTCTGATGTTAAAAAGTCAAATCAGGACCTCCAGACAGCGGTCCATATGGGACCTTTTGAACTTTTTTCTCCTCAGAAGGTCCCCAGAAGGTCTAAAAGCGACATGATGTCCTCACAGACTCTTTCTGATGTTAAAAAGTCGTCAAGTCCGCCAGACAGTAGTCAATATGGGAGCTTTTGATCTTTTTTCTGCTCAGAGGGTCCCCAGAAGGTCTAAAAGCTACATGATGTCCTCATAGACTCTTTCTGATGTTAAAAAGTCAAGTCAGGCCCTCCACACATTGGTCCATATAGGACCTTTTGAACTTTTTTTCTCCTCAGAAGGACTCCAGAAGGTCTAAAAGCGACATGATGTCCTCATAGACTCTTTCTGATGTTAAAAAGTCAAGTCAGGACCTCCAGACATTGGTCCACCTTTTGAACTTTTTTCTCCTCAGAGGGTCCCCAGAAGGTCTAAAAGCTACATGATGTCCTCATAGACTCTTTCTGATGTTAAAAAGTCAAGTCAGGTCCTCCATAAGGTATTCCATATGGGACCTTTTGAACTTTTTTTCTCCCAAAAAAGGTCTAAAAGCTACATGATGTCCTCAGAGACTGTCAGATGTTAAAAAGTAAAGTTAGGTCCTCCAGACAGTCGTCCATATGGGACCTTTTGAACTTTTTTTCTACTCAGAGGGTCCGCAGAAGGTCTAAAAGCTACATGATGTCCTCATAGACTCTTTCTGATGTTAAAAAGTCAAGTCAGGACCTCCAGACATTGGTCCATATAGGACCTTTTGAACTTTTTTTCTCCTCAGAGGGTCCCCAGAAGGTCTAAAAGCTACATGATGTCTTCACAGACTCTTTCTGATGTTAAAAAGTCAAGTCAGGTCCTCCAGACAGTAGTCCATATGGGACCTTTTGAACTTTTTTTATCCTCAGATGGTCTCCAGAAGGTCTAAAAGCGACATGATGTCCTCATAGACTCTTTCTGATGTTAAAAAGTCAAGTCAGGACCTCCAGACATTGGTCCATATAGGACCTTTTGAACTTTTTTTCTCCTCAGAGGGTCCCCAGAAGGTCTAAAAGCTACATGATGTCCTCATAGACTCTTTCTGATGTTAAAAAGTCGTCAGGTCCTCCAGACAGTAGTCCATATGGACCTTTTGAACTTTTTTTCTCCCCAGAAGGTCTAAAAGCTACATGTTGTCCTCATAGACTCTTTCTGATGTTAAAAAGTCAAGTCAGGACCTCCAGACAGTGGTCCACATGGGACCTTTCGAAACTTTTTTCTCCTCAGAGGGTCCCCAGAAGGTCTAAAAGCTACATGATGTCCTCATAGACTCTTTCTGATGTTAAAAAGTCGTCAGGTCCTCCAGACCATATGGACCTTTTGAACTTTTTTTCTCCCCAGAAGGTCTAAAAGCTACATGATGTACTCATAGACTCTTTCTGATGTTAAAAAGTCAAATCAGGACCTCCAGACAGTGGTCCATATGGGACCTTTTGAATTTTTTTTCTCCTAAGAAGGTCCCCAGAAGGTCTAAAAGCGACATGATGTCCTCATAGACTCTTTCTGAGGTTAAAAAGTCAAGTCAGGTCCTCCAGAAAGTAGTCCATATGGGACCTTTTGAACTTTTTTTCTCCCCAGAAGGTCTAAAAGCTACATGATGTCCTCAGAGACTTTCAGATGTTAAAAAGTCAAGTCAGGTCATCCAGACGGTAGTACATATGGGACCTTTTGAACTTTTTTTCTACTCAGAGGGTCCCCAGAAGATCTAAAAGCTACATGATGTCCACATAGACTCTTTCTGATGTTAAAAAGTCGTCAGGTCCTCCAGACAGTAGTCGATATGGGACCTTTTGAACTTTTTTCTCCCCAAAAGGTCTAAAAGCTACATGATGTCAGATGTTAAAAAGTCAAGTCTAGTAGACAGTAGTCCATATGGGATCTTTAGAACTTTTTTGCTACTCAGAGGGTCCCCAGAAGGTCTATAAGCTACATGATGACCTCATAGACCCTTTCTGATGTTAAAAAGTCGTCAGGTCCTCCAGACAGTAGTCCATAAGGGAGCTTTTGAACTTTTTTTCTGCTCAGAGGGTCCCCAGAAGGTCTAAAAGCTACATGATGTCCTCATAGACTCTTTCTAATATAAAAACATTCAAGTAAAGTTTGCCAGACTGTAGTCCATATGGGAGCTTTTGAACTTTTTTTCTGGTCAGAGGGTCCCGGGAGGTCTAAAAGTTCCATGATGTCATTATACACTCGTTCTGATGTTAAAAAGTCAAGTAAAGTCCAACGGACAGTAGTCCATATGGGAGCTTTTGAATTTTTTCTGCTCAGAGGGTCCCCAGAAGGTCTAAAAGCTACATGATGTCCTCATAGACTCTTTTTGATGTTAAAAAGTCAAATCAAGTCCGCCACAGACAGTAGTCCATATGGGAGCTTTTGAAATTTTTTTCTGCTCAGAGGGTCCCAAGAAGGTCTAAAAGCTACATGATGTCCTCATAAACTCTTTCTGATGTAAAAACATTCAAGTAAAGTTTGCCAGACTGTAGTCCATATGGGAGCTTTTGAACTTTTTTTCTGGTCAGAGGGTCCCCAGGCGGTCTAAAAGATCCATGATGCCCTTATAGACTCGTTCTGATCTTAAAAAGTCTAGTCAAGTCCGCCAGACTGTAATCCATATGGGACCTTTTGAACTTTTTTTCTGGTCAGAGGGTCCCCAGGAGGTCTAAAAGTTCCATGATGTCCTTATAGACTCGTTCTGATGTTAAAAAGTCAAGTAAAGTCCAACAGACAGTAGTCCATATGGAAGCTTCTGAAACTTTTTTCTGCTCAGAGGGTCCCCCGAAGGTCTAAAAGCTACATGATGACCTCATAGACTCTTTTTGATGTTAAAAAGTCAAGTCAAGTCCGCCAGACAGTAGTCCATATGGGATCTTTTTAACTTTTTTTCTGCTCAGAGGGTCCCCAGACGGTCTAAAAGCTACATGATGTCCTCATAGACTCTTTCAGATGTTAAAAAGTCAAGTCAAATCCGCCACACAGTAGTCCATATGGGATCTTTTGAACTTATTTTCTGCTCAGAGGGTCCCCAGACGGTCTAAAAGCTACATGATGTCCTCATAGACTCTTTGTGATGTTAAAAAGTCAAGTCAAATCCGCCAGACAGTAGTCCATATGGGATCTTTTTAACTTTTTCTCTGCTCAGAATGTCCCCAGAAGATCTAAAAGCTACTTGATGTCCTAATAGACTCTTTCTGATGTTAAAAAGTCAAGTCAAATCCGCCAGACAGTAGTCCATATGGGATCTTTTGAACTTTTTATCTGCTCAGAGGGTCCCCAGAAGATCTAAAAGCTACAAGATGTTCTCGTAGACTCTTTCTGATGTTAAAAAGTCAATTCAAGTTCGCCAGACAGTAATCCATATGTTACCTTTTTGAACTTTTTTTCTGGTCAGAGGGTCCCCGGGAGGTCTGAAAGTTCTGATGTTAAAAGGTCAAAAGGCATTGTTGAATTACAATGCATTCAAGAACTAACTCATTTTGTAGTGCATTAGCACTACAATGCAATCAGTTGTTTTAATAACATTATTGTTGTTTCATTCCATTGCATAAAAGGACTAACTTATTCCTTTGTGCAATGAAAAAAACTAACGCTAAAAAGCTGCTTTTGCATTGCACATATGATAAAGCAGAATAACATATAAGCGATATGCGCTTTTTTGCATTGCAAAAGCATTCAAGAACTAACTCATTCAGTAGGCATTGAAGATATTGAATTGCATTGCACATAAGTTGAAGCGTTGTGCATAAGCAATATGCACTTTTTAGCAATGCACTCAAGAACTAACTCTTTTTGTAGTGCATTAAAGAGATGGGGAACGCAATCTGCTGTTTTCAAAACGTTTTGTTGTTTCATTCCATCGCATAAAAGGACTAACTTATTCCTTTGTGCATTGAAAAAAACTAACGCTTAAAAAAACAGCTGTTGCATTGCACATATGATAAAGCGTTAGAATAACCTATAAGCAATATGCACTTTATTGCATTGCAATGCATTCAAGAACTAGCTCATTCCGTAGTGCATTAAGAGATCTGCAATGCAATCTGCTGTTGCATTGCATTGCACATACGATCAAGCGTAACGAAGAATACCAACGAAAAGCATCGAAGAATAAACTATAAGCAATATGCACTTTATTGCATTGCAATGCATTCAAGAACTAGCTCATTCCGTAGTGCATTAAAGAGATGGGCAAAGCAATCTGCTGTTTTAATAACATTTTTGTTGTTTCATTCCATTGCATAAAAGGTCTAACTTATTCCTTTGTGCAATGAACAAACTAACCATAATCATTTCTGTATGAAGGGAAATCATTTTATCAGCTGTTGAAAATTCAACTCACAGCATATTGTTTTTTGCATTGCATACAGCTCATTAATTTGTGTACTCACGAGAAAAATATCACAGTGTCGCTTTCCAATGTTCAACGAAGAGATGTGCAATGCAGCGTGCTGTTGCATTACACAAGCGTTTTGCATGAAAGTATAACATTTAAAAGTAATATTCACTTTGTTGCATTGCAAATGCATTTGCGTTTCATTCAACAACGTGCTGTTGCATTGCACAAGCGTTTTGCATGGAAGAATAACATTTAAAAGTAATATGCACTTTGTTGCATTGCAAATGCATTCAAGAACTAATCCATTTCAGTCAATTGCACAAGCGTGCTGTTGCATTGCACAAGCGTTTTGCATGGAAGAATAACATTTAAAAGTAATATGCACTTTGTTGCATTGCAAATGCATTCAAGAACTAATCCATTTCAGTCAATTGCACAAGCGTGCTGTTGAATTGCACAAGCCTTTTGCATGGAAGAATAATATTTAAAAGTAATATGCACTTTGTTGCATTGCAAATGCATTCAAGAATTAATGCGTTTCATTCCATTGCAACAGCGTGCTGTTGCATTGCACAAGCGTTTTGCATGGAAGAATAACATTTAAAAGTAATATGCACTTTGTTGCATTGCAAATGCATTCAAGAATTCATGCGTTTCATTCCATTGCAACAGCGTGCTGTTGCATTGCACAAGCGTTTTGCATGGAAGAATAACATTTAAAAGTAATATGCACTTTGTTGCATTGTAAATGCATTCAAGAAATCATGCGTTTCATTCCATTGCAACAGCGTGCTGTTGCATTGCACAAGCGTTTTGCATCGAAGAATAACATTTAAAAGTAATATGCACTTTGTTGCATTGTAAATGCATTCAAGATTTAATGCGTTTCATTCCATTGCAACAGCGTGCTGTTGCATTGCACAAGCGTTTTGCATGGAAGAATAACATTTAAAAGTAATATGCACTTTGTTGCATTGCAATGCATTCCAAAACTAATGCGTTTCATTCCATTGCAACAGCGTGTTGTTGCATTTCACAAGCGTTTTGCATGGAAGAATAACATTTGAAAGTAATATGCACTCTGTTTGCATTGCAATGCATTTAAGAACTAATGCGTTTCATTACATTGCAACAGCGTTTTGCATGGAAGAATAACATTTAAAAGGAATATGCACTCTGTTTGCATTGCAATGCATTCATGAACTAATACGTTTCATGACATTGCAACAGCGTTTTGCATGGAAGAATAACATTTAAAAGTAATATACACTCTTGCATTAAAATGCACACAAGCACTAATGCGTTTCATTTGCATTGCACAAGCGTTTTGCATGGAAGAATAACATTTGAAAATAATATGCACTCTGTTGCATTGCAATGCATTTATGAACTAATGTGTTTCATTATATTGCAACAGGGTTTTGAATGTAAGAATAACATTTAAATGTAATATGCACTCTGTTGCATTAAAATGCATTCAAGCACTAATGCGTTTCATTACATTGCACAAGCGTTTTGCATGGAAGAATAACATTTAAAAGTAATATGCACTTTGTTGCATTGCAATGCATTCATGATTCAAGAAATAAAACTCATTCCGTTTTTTTCATGATAAAACTAAAAACATTTTTAAGGTAGCCTATGTCGTACTAAACCGACATGATTTTAATCATTGCTATTACCCTGCTAATTTAGTCAGTATTGATTCTAGCTTCTCTCCTTTCTGTCTCTTTCGTTTCATGTGAAATGAGTAGGCTACACATGCTTACTTTCATACATATAAACTTTATTTCTATTAAATTTTCAAAAGTATTTATATATGTTTCACATGATGATGTTAAGACCGCCAGAGAGTAGTCCATATGAAACTTTTGAACTTTTTTCTCCTTGGAAGGTCTAAAAGCGACATGATGTCCTCATAGACTCTTTCTGATGTTAAAAAGTCAAGTCAGGACCTCCAGACAGTGGTCCAAATGGGACCTTTTGAACTTTTTTTCTCCTTAGAGGGTCCCCAGAAGGTCTAAAAGCTACATGTGGTCCACATAGACTTTCTGATGTTAAAAAGTCAAGTCAGGTCCTCCAGACAGTAGTCCATATGAGACCTTTTGAAATTTTTTTCTCCCCAGAAGGTCTAAAAGCTACATGTCCTCATAGACTCTTTCTGATGTTAAAAAGTCAAGTCAGGACCTCCAGACAATGGTCCATATGGGACCTTTCGAAACTTTTTTCTCCTCAGAGGGTCCCCAGAAGGTCTAAAAGCTACATGATGTACTCATAGACTCTTTCTGATGTTAAAAAGTCAAATCAGGACCTATAGGCCTTTCGAACTTTTTTTCTCCTCAGAAGTACCCCAGAAGGTCTAAAAGCGACATGATGTCCTCATAGACTCTTTCTGATGTTAAAAAGTCGTCAAGTCCGCCAGAGAGTAGTCAATATGGGAGCTTTTGATCTTTTTTCTGCTCAGAGGGTCCCCAGAAGGTCTAAAAGCTACATGATTTCCTCATAGACTCTTTCTGATGTTAAAAAGTCAAGTCAAGTCCGCCGCACAGTATTCCATATGGGACCTTTTGAACTTTTATTCTACTCAGAGGGTCCCCCAGAAGGTCTAAAAGCTACATGATGTCCTCATAGACTCTTTCTGATGTCAAAAAGTCAAATCAGGTCCTCCAGACAGTGGTCCATATGGGACCTTTTGAACTTTTTTCTCCTCAGAGGGTCCCCAGAAGGTCTAAAAGCTACATGATGTCCTCATAGACTCTTTCTGATGTTAAAATGTCAAGTCAGGACCTCCTGACAGTGGTCCATAAGGGACCTTTTGAACTTTTTTTCTCCTCAGAAGGTCCCCAGAAGGTCTAAAAGCGACATGATGTAATCATAGACTCTTTCTGATGTTAAAAAGTCGTCAAGTCCGCCAGACAGTAGTCAATATAGGACCTTTTGATCTTTTTTCTGCTCAGAGGGTCCCCAGAAGGTCTAAAAGCTACATGATGTCCTCATAGACTCTTTCTGATGTTAAAAAGTCGTCAAGTCCGCCAGACAGTAGTCAATATGGTACCTTTTGATGTTTTTTCTGCTCATAGGGTCCCCAGAAGGTCTAAAAGCGACATGATGTACTCATAGACTCTTTCTGATGTTAAAAAGTCAAGTCAGGTCCGCCACACAGTATTCCATATGGGACCTTTTGAACTTTTTTTCTACTCAGAGGGTCCCCAGAAGGTCTAAAAGCTACATGATGTCCTCATAGACTCTTTCTGATGTTAAAAAGTCAAGTCAGGTCCTCCAGACAGTAGTCCATACGGGACCTTTTGAACTTTGTTTCTCCCCAGAAGGTCTAAAAGCTACATGATGTCCTCATAGACTCTTTCAGATGTTAAAAAGTCAAGTCAGGTCCTCCAGACAGTAGTCCATATTTGACCTTTTGACCTTTTTTTCTACTCAGAAGGTCACCAGAAGTTCTAAAAGCTACATGATGTCCTCATAGAATCTTTCAGATGTTATAAAGTCAAGTCAGGTCCTCCAGACAGTAGTCCATATGGTACCTTTTGAACTTTTTTTCTCCCCAGAGGTCTAAAAGCTACATGATGTCCTCATAGACTCTTTCTGATGTTAAAAAGTCAAGTCAGGACCTCCAGACAGTATTCCATATGGGACCTTTTGAACTTTTTTTCTACTCAGAGGGTCCCCAGAAGGTCTAAAAGCTACATGATGTCCTCATAGACTCTTTCTGATGTTAAAAAGTCAAGTCAGGTCCTCCAGACAGTAGTCCATACGGGACCTTTTGAACTTTGTTTCTCCCCAGAAGGTCTAAAAGCTACATGATGTACTCATAGACTCTTTCTGATGTTAAAAAGTCAAATCAGGACCTCCAGACAGTCGTCCATATGGGACCTTTTGAACTTTTTTTCTACTCAGAGGGTCACCAGAAGGTCTAAAAGCTACATGATGTACTCATAGACTCTTTCTGATGTTAAAAAGTCAAATCAGGACCTCCAGACAGTGGTCCATATGGGACCTTTTGAACTTTTTTCTCCTCAGAGGGTCCCCAGAAGGTCTAAAAGCTACATGATGTACTCATAGACTCTTTCTGATGTTAAAAAGTCAATCAGGACCTCCAGACAGTCGTCCATATGGGACCTTTGGAACTTTTTTTCTACTCAGAGGGTCACCAGAAGGTCTAAAAGCTACATGATGTCCTCATAGAATCTTTCAGATGTTATAAAGTCAAGTCAGGTCCTCCAGACGGTAGTCCATATGGGACCTTTTGAACTTTTTTTCTCCCCAGAGGTCTAAAAGCTACATGATGTCCTCATAGACTCTTTCTGATGTTAAAAAGTCAAGTCAGGACCTCCAGACAGTAGTCCATATAGGACCTTTTGAACTTTTTTTCTCCTCAGAGGGTCCCCAGAAGTTCTAAAATCTACATGATGTACTCATAGACTCTTTCTGATGTTAAAAAGTCAAATCAGGACCTTCCAGACAGTGGTCAATATGGGACCTTTTGAACTTTTTTTCTCCTCAGAAGGTCCCCAGAAGGTCTAAAAGCGACATGATGTAATCATAGACTCTTTCTGATGTTAAAAAGTCGTCAAGTCCGCCAGACAGTAGTCAATATTGTACCTTTTGATCTTTTTTCTGCTCATAGGGTCCCCAGAAGGTCTAAAAGCTACATGATGTCCTCATAGACTCTTTCTGATGTTAAAAAGTCAAGTCAGGTCCGCCACACAGTATTCCATATGGGACCTTTTGAACTTTTTTTCTACTCAGAGGGTGCCCAGAAGGTCTAAAAGCTACATGATGTCCTCATAGACTCTTTCTGATGTTAAAAAGTCAAGTCAGGACCTCCAGACATTGGTCCATATAGGACCTTTTGAACTTTTTTTCTCCTCAGAGGGTCCCCAGAAGTTCTAAAAGCTACATGATGTCTTCATAGACTCTTTCTGATGTTAAAAAGTCAAGTCAGGTCTTCCAGACAGTAGTCCATATGGGACCTTTTGAACTTTTTTTCTCCTCAGAGGGTCCCCAGAAGATCTAAAAGCTACATGATGTCCTCATAGTCTCTTTCTGATGTTAAAAAGTCAAGTCAGGTCCTCCAGACAGTAGTCCATATGGGACCTTTTGAACTTTTTTCTCCTCAGAAGGTCCCCAGAAGGTCTAAAAGAGACATGATGTCCTCACAGACTCTTTCTGGTGTTAAAAAGTCGTCAAGTCCGCCAGACAGTAGTCAATATGGGAGCTTTTGATCTATTTTCTGCTCAGAGGGTCCCCAGAAGGTCTAAAAGCTACATGATGTCCTCATAGACTCTTTCTGATGTTAAAAAGTCAAATCAGGACCTCCAGACAGTGGTCCATATGGGACCTTTTGAACTTTTTTCTCCTCAGAGGGTCCCCAGAAGGTCTAAAAGCTACATGATGTACTCATAGACTCTTTCTGATGTTAAAAAGTCAAATCAGGACCTCCAGACAGTCGTCCATATGGGACCTTTTGAACTTTTTTTCTACTCAGAGGGTCACCAGAAGGTCTAAAAGCTACATGATGTCCTCATAGAATCTATCAGATGTTATAAAGTCAAGTCAGGTCCTCCAGACAGTAGTCCATATGGTACCTTTTGAACTTTTTTCTCCCCAGAGGTCTAAAAGCTACATGATGTCCTCATAGACTCTTTCTGATGTTAAAAAGTCAAGTCAGGACCTCCAGACAGTAGTCCATATGGGACCTTTCGAAACTTTTGTCTCCTCAGAGGGTCCCCAGAAGGTCTAAAAGCTACATGATGTACTCATAGACTCTTTCTGATGTTAAAAAGTCAAATCAGGACCTTCCAGACAGTCGTCCATATGGGACCTTTTGAACTTTTTTTCTCCTCAGAAGGTCCCCAGAAGGTCTAAAAGAGACATGATTTCCTCATAGACTCTTTCTGATGTTAAAAAGTCAAGTCAGGACCTCCAGACATTGGTCCATTTAGGACCTTTTGAACTTTTTTTCTCCTCAGAGGGTCCCCAGAAGTTCTAAAAGCTACATGATGTCCTCATAGTCTCTTTCTGATGTTAAAAAGTCAAATCATTACCTCCAGTCAGCGGTCCATATGGGACCTTTTGAACTTTTTTTCTACTCAGAGGGTCACCAGAAGGTCTAAAAGCTACATGATGTCCTCATAGAATCTATCAGATGTTATAAAGTCAAGTCAGGTCCTCCAGACAGTAGTCCATATGGTACCTTTTGAACTTTTTTCTCCCCAGAGGTCTAAAAGCTACATGATGTACTCATAGACTTTCTGATGTTAAAAAGTCAGGTCAGGTCCTCCAGACAGTGGTCCATATTGGACCTTTCGAACTTTTTTTCTCCTCAGAAGGTATAAAAGCTACATGTCCTCATAGACTCTTTTTGATGTTAAAAAGTCAAGTCAGGACCTCCAGACAGTGGTCCATATGGGACCTTTCGAAACTTTTTTCTCCTCAGAGGGTCCCCAGAAGGTCTAAAAGCTACATGATGTACTCATAGACTTTCTGATGTTAAAAAGTCAAGTCAGGTCCTCCAGACAGTGGTCCATATTGGACCTTTCGAACTTTTTTTCTCCTCAGAGGGTCCCCAGAAGGTCTAAAAGCTACATGTGGTCCACATAGACTTACTGATGTTAAAAATTCAAGTCAGGTCCTCCAGACAGTAGTCCATATGGGACCTTTTGAACTTATTTCTCCCCAGAAGGTCTAAAAGCTACACGTCCTCATAGACTCTTTCTGATGTTAAAAAGTCAAATCAGGACCTCCAGACAGTAGTCCATATGGGACCTTTTCAAACTTTTTTCTCCTCAGAGGGTCCCCAGAAGGTCTAAAAGCTACATGATGTCCTCATAGAATCTTTCAGATGTTATAAAGTCAAGTCAGGTCCTCCAGACAGTATTCCATATGGTACCTTTTGAACTTTTTTTCTCCCCAAAAGGTCTAAAAGCTACATGATGTCCTCATAGACTCTTTCTGATGTTAAAAAGTCAAGTCAGGACCTCCAGACAGTGATCCATATGGGACCTTTTGAATTTTTTTCTCCTCAGAAGGACTCCAGAAGGTCTAAAAGCGACATGATGTCCTCATAGACTCTTTCTGATGTTAAAAAGTCAAGTCAGGCCCTCCAGACATTGGTCCATATAGGACCTTTTGAACTTTTTTTCTCCTCAGAAGGACTCCAGAAGGTCTAAAAGCGACATGATGTCCTCATAGACTCTTTCTGATGTTAAAAAGTCAAGTCAGGACCTCCAGACATTGGTCCACCTTTTGAACTTTTTTTCTCCTCAGAGGGTCCCCAGAAGGTCTAAAAGCTACATGATGTCCTCATAGACTCTTTCTGATGTTAAAAAGTCAAGTCAGGTCCTCCATAAGGTATTCCATATGGGACGTTTTGAACTTTTTTTCTCCCAAAAAAGGTCTAAAAGCTACATGATATCCTCAGAGACTGTCAGATGTTACAAAGTCAAGTTAGGTCCTCCAGACAGTCGTCCATATGGGAACTTTTGAACTTTTTTTCTACTCAGAGGGTCCCCAGAAGGTCTAAAAGCTACATGATGTCCTCATAGACTCTTTCTGATGTTAAAAAGTCAAGTCAGGTCCTCCAGACAGTAGTCCAAACGGGACCTTTTGAACTTTGTTTCTCCCCAGAAGGTCTAAAAGCTACATGATGTCCTCATAGACTCTTTCAGATGTTAAAAAGTCAAGTCAGGTCCTCCAGACAGTAGTCCATATTTGACCTTTTGAACTTTTTTTCTACTCAGATGGTCACCAGGAGGTCTAAAAGCTACATGATGTCCTCATAGAATCTTTCAGATGTTATAAAGTCAAGTCAGGTCCTCCAGACAGTAGTCCATATGGTACCTTTTGAACTTTTTTTCTCCCCAGAGGTCTAAAAGCTACATGATGTCCTCATAGACTCTTTCTGATGTTAAAAAGTCAAGTCAGGACCTCCAGACAGTAGTCCATATGGGACCTTTCGAAACTTTTTTCTCCTCAGAGGGTCCCCAGAAGGTATAAAAGCTACATGATGTACTCATAGACTCTTTCTGATGTTAAAAAGTCAAATCAGGACCTCCAGACAGTGGTCCATATTGGACCTTTTGAACTTTTTCCTCTCAGAGGGTCCCCAGAAGGTCTAAAAGCGACATGATGTACTCATAGAATCTTTCTGATGTTGAAAAGTCAAATCAGGACCTCCAGACAGTCGTCCGTATGGGACCTTTTGAACTTTTTTTCTACTCAGAGGGTCACCAGAAGGTCTAAAAGCTACATGATGTCCTCATAGAATCTTTCAGATGTTATAAAGTCAAGTCAGGTCCTCCAGACAGTAGTCCATATTTGACCTTTTGAACTTTTTTTCTACTCAGAGGGTCACCAGAAGGTCTAAAAGCTACATGATGTCCTCATAGAATCTTTCAGATGTTATAAAGTCAAGTCAGGTCCTCCAGACAGTAGTCCATATGGTACCTTTTGAACTTTTTTTCTCCCCAGAGGTCTAAAAGCTACATGATGTCCTCATAGACTCTTTCTGATGTTAAAAAGTCAAGTCAGGACCTCCAGACAGTAGTCCATATGGGACCTTTCGAAACTTTTTTCTCCTCAGAGGGTCCCATGAAGGTATAAAAGCTACATGATGTACTCATAGACTCTTTCTGATGTTAAAAAGTCAAATCAGGACCTCCAGACAGTGGTCCATATGGGACCTTTTGAACTTTTTTCCTCTCAGAGGGTCCCCAGAAGGTCTAAAAGCTACATGATGTACTCATAGAATCTTTCTGATGTTGAAAAGTCAAATCAGGACCTCCAGACAGTCGTCCATATGGGACCTTTTGAACTTTTTTTCTACTCAGAGGGTCACCAGAAGGTCTAAAAGCTACATGATGTCCTCATAGAATCTTTCAGATGTTATAAAGTCAAGTCAGGTCCTCCAGACAGTAGTCCATATTTGACCTTTTGAACTTTTTTTCTACTCAGAGGGTCACCAGAAGGTCTAAAAGCTACATGATGTCCTCATAGAATCTTTCAGATGTTATAAAGTCAAGTCAGGTCCTCCAGACAGTAGTCCATATGGTACCTTTTGAACTTTTTTTCTCCCCAGAGGTCTAAAAGCTACATGATGTCCTCATAGACTCTTTCTGATGTTAAAAAGTCAAGTCAGGACCTCCAGACAGTAGTCCATATGGGACCTTTTGAACTTTTTTCTCCTCAGAGGGTCCCCAGAAGGTCTAAAAGCTACATGATGTACTCATAGACTCTTTCTGATGTTAAAAAGTCAAATCAGGACCTCCAGACAGTGGTCCATATGGGACCTTTTGAACTTTTTTCTCCTCAGAGGGTCCCCAGAAGGTCTAAAAGCGACATGATGTACTCATAGACTCTTTCTGATGTTGAAAAGTCAAATCAGGACCTCCAGACAGTCGTCCATATGGGACCTTTTGAACTTTTTTTCTACTCAGAGGGTCACCAGAAGGTCTAAAAGCTACATGATGTCCTCATAGAATCTTTCAGATGTTATAAAGTCAAGTCAGGTCCTCCAGACAGTAGTCCTTATGGTACCTTTTTAACTTTTTTTCTCCCCAGAGGTCTAAAAGCTACATGATGTCCTCATAGACTCTTTCTGATGTTAAAAAGTCAAGTCAGGACCTCCAGACAGTAGTCCATATGGAACCTTTCGAAACTTTTGTCTCCTCAGAGGGTCCCCAGAAGATCTAAAAGCTACATGATGTCCTCAGAGTCTCTTTCTGATGTTAAAAAGTCAAATCAGGACCTCCAGAGAGCGGTCCATATGGGACCTTTTGAACTTTTTTCTCCTCCGAAGGTCCCCAGAAGGTCTAAAAGCGACATGATGTCCTCACAGACTCTTTCTGATGTTCAAAAGTCGTCAAGTCCGCCAGACAGTAGTCAATATGGGAGCTTTTGATCTTTTTTCTGCTCAGAGGGTCCCCAGAAGGTCTAAAAGCTACATGATGTCCTCATAGACTCTTTCTGATGTTAAAAAGTCAAATCAGGACCTCCAGACAGTGGTCCATATGGGACCTTTTGAACTTTTTTCTCCTCAGAGGGTCCCCAGAAGGTCTAAAAGCTACATGATGTACTCATAGACTCTTTCTGATGTTAAAAAGTCAAATCAGGACCTCCAGACAGTCGTCCATATGGGACCTTTTGAACTTTTTTTCTACTCCGAGGGTCACCAGAAGGTCTAAAAGCTACATGATGTCCTCATAGAATCTTTCAGATGTTATAAAGTCAAGTCAGGTCCTCCAGACAGTAGTCCATATGGTACCTTTTGAACTTCTTTTCTCCCCAGAGGTCTAAAATCTACATGATGTCCTCATAGACTCTTTCTGATGTTAAAAAGTCAAATAAGGACCTCCAGACAGTGGTCCATATGGGACCTTTAGAATTTTTTTCTCCTCAGAAGGTCTCCAGAAGGTCTAAAAGCGACATGATGTCCTCATAGACTCTTTCAGATGTTAAAAAGTCAAGTCAGGTCCTCCAGACAGTAGTCCATATGGTACCTTTTGAACTTTTTTTCTCCCCAAAAGGTCTAAAAGCTACATGATGTCCTCATAGACTCTTTCTGATGTTAAAAAGTCAAGTCAGGACCTCCAGACAGTAGTCCATATGGGACCTTTTGAAACTTTTTTCTCCTCAGAGGGTCCCCAGAAGGTCTAAAAGCTACATGATGTACTCATAGACTCTTTCTGATGTTAAAAAGTCAAATAAGGACCTCCAGAGAGTGGTCCATATGGGACCTTTTGAATTTTTTTTTCTCCTCAGAAGGACTCCAGAAGGTCTAAAAGCGACATGATGTCCTCATAGACTCTTTCTGATGTTAAAAAGTCAAGTCAGGCCCTCCAGACATTGGTCCATATAGGACCTTTTGAACTTTTTTTCTCCTAAGAAGGACTCCAGAAGGTCTAAAAGCGACATGATGTCCTCATAGACTCTTTCTGATGTTAAAAAGTCAAGTCAGGACCTCCAGACATTGGTCCACCTTTTGAACTTTTTTTCTCCTCAGAGGGTCCCCAGAAGGTCTAAAAGCTACATGATGTCCTCATACACTCTTTCTGATGTTAAAAAGTCAAGTCAGGTCCTCCATAAGGTATTCCATATGGGACCTTTTGAACTTTTTTTCTCCCAAAAAAGGTCTAAAAGCTACATGATGTCCTCAGAGACTGTCAGATGTTAAAAAGTAAAGTTAGGTCCTCCAGACAGTCGTCCATATGGGACCTTTTGAACTTTTTTTCTACTCAGAGGGTCCGCAGAAGGTCTAAAAGCTACATGATGTCCTCATAGACTCTTTCTGATGTTAAAAAGTCAAGTCAGGTCCTCCAGACAGTAGTCCATACGGGACCTTTTGAACTTTGTTTCTCCCCAGAAGGTCTAAAAGCTACTTGATGTCCTCATAGACTCTTTCAGATGTTAAAAAGTCAAGTCAGGTCCTCCAGACAGTAGTCCATATTTGACCTTTTGAACTTTTTTTCTACTCAGAGGGTCACCAGAAGGTCTAAAAGCTACATGATGTCCTCATAGAATCTTTCAGATGTTATAAAGTCAAGTCAGGTCCTCCATAAGGTATTCCATATGGGACCTTTTGAACTTTTTTTCTCCCAAAAAAGGTCTAAAAGCTACATGATGTCCTCAGAGACTGTCAGATGTTAAAAAGTAAAGTTAGGTCCTCCAGACAGTCGTCCATATGGGACCTTTTGAACTTTTTTTCTACTCAGAGGGTCCGCAGAAGGTCTAAAAGCTACATGATGTCCTCATAGACTCTTTCTGATGTTAAAAAGTCAAGTCAGGTCCTCCAGACAGTAGTCCATACGGGACCTTTTGAACTTTGTTTCTCCCCAGAAGGTCTAAAAGCTACTTGATGTCCTCATAGACTCTTTCAGATGTTAAAAAGTCAAGTCAGGTCCTCCAGACAGTAGTCCATATTTGACCTTTTGAACTTTTTTTCTACTCAGAGGGTCACCAGAAGGTCTAAAAGCTACATGATGTCCTCATAGAATCTTTCAGATGTTATAAAGTCAAGTCAGGTCCTCCAGACAGTAGTCCATATGGTACCTTTTGAACTTTTTTTCTCCCCAGAGGTCTAAAAGCTACATGATGTCCTCATAGACTCTTTCTGATGTTAAAAAGTCAAGTCAGGACCTCCAGACAGTAGTCCATATGGGACCTTTCGAAACTTTTTTCTCCTCAGAGGGTCCCATGAAGGTATAAAAGCTACATGATGTACTCATAGACTCTTTCTGATGTTAAAAAGTCAAATCAGGACCTCCAGACAGTGGTCCATATGGGACCTTTTGAACTTTTTTCCTCTCAGAGGGTCCCCAGAAGGTCTAAAAGCTACATGATGTACTCATAGAATCTTTCTGATGTTGAAAAGTCAAATCAGGACCTCCAGACAGTCGTCCATATGGGACCTTTTGAACTTTTTTTCTACTCAGAGGGTCACCAGAAGGTCTAAAAGCTACATGATGTCCTCATAGAATCTTTCAGATGTTATAAAGTCAAGTCAGGTCCTCCAGACAGTAGTCCATATTTGACCTTTTGAACTTTTTTTCTACTCAGAGGGTCACCAGAAGGTCTAAAAGGTACATGATGTCCTCATAGAATCTTTCAGATGTTATAAAGTCAAGTCAGGTCCTCCAGACAGTAGTCCATATGGTACCTTTTGAACTTTTTTTCTCCCCAGAGGTCTAAAAGCTACATGATGTCCTCATAGACTCTTTCTGATGTTAAAAAGTCAAGTCAGGACCTCCAGACAGTAGTCCATATGGGACCTTTTGAACTTTTTTCTCCTCAGAGAGTCCCCAGAAGGTCTAAAAGCTACATGATGTACTCATAGACTCTTTCTGATGTTAAAAAGTCAAATCAGGACCTCCAGACAGTGGTCCATATGGGACCTTTTGAACTTTTTTCTCCTCAGAGGGTCCCCAGAAGGTCTAAAAGCGACATGATGTACTCATAGACTCTTTCTGATGTTAAAAAGTCAAATCAGGACCTCCAGACAGTGGTCCATATGGGACCTTTTGAACTTTTTTTCTACTCAGAGGGTCACCAGAAGGTCTAAAAGCTACATGATGTCCTCATAGAATCTTTCAGATGTTATAAAGTCAAGTCAGGTCCTCCAGACAGTAGTCCTTATGGTACCTTTTTAACTTTTTTTCTCCCCAGAGGTCTAAAAGCTACATGATGTCCTCATAGACTCTTTCTGATGTTAAAAAGTCAAGTCAGGACCTCCAGACAGTAGTCCATATGGAACCTTTCAAAACTTTTGTCTCCTCAGAGGGTCCCCAGAAGATCTTAAAGCTACATGATGTCCTCAGAGTCTCTTTCTGATGTTAAAAAGTCAAATCAGGACCTCCAGACAGCGGTCCATATGGGACCTTTTGAACTTTTTTCTCCTCAGAAGGTCCCCAGAAGGTCTAAAAGCGACATGATGTCCTCACAGACTCTTTCTGATGTTCAAAAGTCGTCAAGTCCGCCAGACAGTAGTCAATATGGGAGCTTTTGATCTTTTTTCTGCTCAGAGGGTCCCCAGAAGGTCTAAAAGCTACATGACTCTTTCTGATGTTAAAAAGTCAAATCAGGACCTCCAGACAGTGGTCCATATGGGACCTTTTGAACTTTTTTCTCCTCAGAGGGTCCCCAGAAGGTCTAAAAGCTACATGATGTACTCATAGACTCTTTCTGATGTTAAAAAGTCAAATCAGGACCTCCAGACAGTCGTCCATATGGGACCTTTTGAACTTTTTTTCTACTCCGAGGGTCACCAGAAGGTCTAAAAGCTACATGATGTCCTCATAGAATCTTTCAGATGTTATAAAGTCAAGTCAGGTCCTCCAGACAGTAGTCCATATGGTACCTTTTGAACTTCTTTTCTCCCCAGAGGTCTAAAATCTACATGATGTCCTCATAGACTCTTTCTGATGTTAAAAAGTCAAATAAGGACCTCCAGACAGTGGTCCATATGGGACCTTTAGAATTTTTTTCTCCTCAGAAGGTCTCCAGAAGGTCTAAAAGCGACATGATGTCCTCATAGACTCTTTCAGATGTTAAAAAGTCAAGTCAGGTCCTCCAGACAGTAGTCCATCTTGGACCTTTTGAACTTTTTTTCTACTCAGAGGGTCCCCAGAAGGTCTAAAAGCTACATGATGTCCTCATAGAATGTTTCAGATGTTATAAAGTCAAGTCAGGTCCTCCAGACAGTATTCCATATGGTACCTTTTGAACTTTTTTTCTCCCCAAAAGGTCTAAAAGCTACATGATGTCCTCATAGACTCTTTCTGATGTTAAAAAGTCAAGTCAGGACCTCCAGACAGTAGTCCATATGGGACCTTTTGAAACTTTTTTCTCCTCAGAGGGTCCCCAGAAGGTCTAAAAGCTACATGATGTACTCATAGACTCTTTCTGATGTTAAAAAGTCAAATAAGGACCTCCAGACAGTGGTCCATATGGGACCTTTTGAATTTTTTTTCTCCTCAGAAGGACTCCAGAAGGTCTAAAAGCGACATGATGTCCTCATAGACTCTTTCTGATGTTAAAAAGTCAAGTCAGGCCCTCCAGACATTGGTCCATATAGGACCTTTTGAACTTTTTTTCTCCTAAGAAGGACTCCAGAAGGTCTAAAAGCGACATGATGTCCTCATAAACTCTTTCTGATGTTAAAAAGTCAAGTCAGGACCTCCAGACATTGGTCCACCTTTTGAACTTTTTTTCTCCTCAGAGGGTCCCCAGAAGGTCTAAAAGCTACATGATGTCCTCATACACTCTTTCTGATGTTAAAAAGTCAAGTCAGGTCCTCCATAAGGTATTCCATATGGGACCTTTTGAACTTTTTTTCTCCCAAAAAAGGTCTAAAAGCTACATGATGTCCTCAGAGACTGTCAGATGTTAAAAAGTAAAGTTAGGTCCTCCAGACAGTCGTCCATATGGGACCTTTTGAACTTTTTTTCTACTCAGAGGGTCCGCAGAAGGTCTAAAAGCTACATGATGTCCTCATAGACTCTTTCTGATGTTAAAAAGTCAAGTCAGGTCCTCCAGACAGTAGTCCATACGGGACCTTTTGAACTTTGTTTCTCCCCAGAAGGTCTAAAAGCTACTTGATGTCCTCATAGACTCTTTCAGATGTTAAAAAGTCAAGTCAGGTCCTCCAGACAGTAGTCCATATTTGACCTTTTGAACTTTTTTTCTACTCAGAGGGTCACCAGAAGGTCTAAAAGCTACATGATGTCCTCATAGAATCTTTCAGATGTTATAAAGTCAAGTCAGGTCCTCCAGACAGTAGTCCATATGGTACCTTTTGAACTTTTTTTCTCCCCAGAGGTCTAAAAGCTACATGATGTCCTCATAGACTCTTTCTGATGTTAAAAAGTCAAGTCAGGACCTCCAGACAGTAGTCCATATGGGACCTTTCGAAACTTTTTTCTCCTCAGAGGGTCCCATGAAGGTATAAAAGCTACATGATGTACTCATAGACTCTTTCTGATGTTAAAAAGTCAAATCAGGACCTCCAGACAGTGGTCCATATGGGACCTTTTGAACTTTTTTCCTCTCAGAGGGTCCCCAGAAGGTCTAAAAGCTACATGATGTACTCATAGAATCTTTCTGATGTTGAAAAGTCAAATCAGGACCTCCAGACAGTCGTCCATATGGGACCTTTTGAACTTTTTTTCTACTCAGAGGGTCACCAGAAGGTCTAAAAGCTACATGATGTCCTCATAGAATCTTTCAGATGTTATAAAGTCAAGTCAGGTCCTCCAGACAGTAGTCCATATTTGACCTTTTGAACTTTTTTTCTACACAGAGGGTCACCAGAAGGTCTAAAAGCTACATGATGTCCTCATAGAATCTTTCAGATGTTATAAAGTCAAGTCAGGTCCTCCAGACAGTAGTCCATATGGTACCTTTTGAACTTTTTTTCTCCCCAGAGGTCTAAAAGCTACATGATGTCCTCATAGACTCTTTCTGATGTTAAAAAGTCAAGTCAGGACCTCCAGACAGTAGTCCATATGGGACCTTTTGAACTTTTTTCTCCTCAGAGGGTCCCCAGAAGGTCTAAAAGCTACATGATGTACTCATAGACTCTTTCTGATGTTAAAAAGTCAAATGAGGACCTCCAGACAGTGGTCCATATGGGACCTTTTGAACTTTTTTCTCCTCAGAGGGTCCCCAGAAGGTCTAAAAGCGACATGATGTACTCATAGACTCTTTCTGATGTTAAAAAGTCAAATCAGGACCTCCAGACAGTGGTCCATATGGGACCTTTTGAACTTTTTTTCTACTCAGAGGGTCACCAGAAGGTCTAAAAGCTACATGATGTCCTCATAGAATCTTTCAGATGTTATAAAGTCAAGTCAGGTCCTCCAGACAGTAGTCCTTATGGTACCTTTTTAACTTTTTTTCTCCCCAGAGGTCTAAAAGCTACATGATGTCCTCATAGACTCTTTCTGATGTTAAAAAGTCAAGTCAGGACCTCCAGACAGTAGTCCATATGGAACCTTTCGAAACTTTTGTCTCCTCAGAGGGTCCCCAGAAGATCTAAAAGCTACATGATGTCCTCAGAGTCTCTTTCTGATGTTAAAAAGTCAAATCAGGACCTCCAGACAGCGGTCCATATGGGACCTTTTGAACTTTTTTCTCCTCAGAAGGTCCCCAGAAGGTCTAAAAGCGACATGATGTCCTCACAGACTCTTTCTGATGTTCAAAAGTCGTCAAGTCCGCCAGACAGTAGTCAATATGGGAGCTTTTGATCTTTTTTCTGCTCAGAGGGTCCCCAGAAGGTCTAAAAGCTACATGATGTCCTCATAGACTCTTTCTGATGTTAAAAAGTCAAATCAGGACCTCCAGACAGTGGTCCATATGGGACCTTTTGAACTTTTTTCTCCTCAGAGGGTCCCCAGAAGGTCTAAAAGCTACATGATGTACTCATAGACTCTTTCTGATGTTAAAAAGTCAAATCAGGACCTCCAGACAGTCGTCCATATGGGACCTTTTGAACTTTTTTTCTACTCCGAGGGTCACCAGAAGGTCTAAAAGCTACATGATGTCCTCATAGAATCTTTCAGATGTTATAAAGTCAAGTCAGGTCCTCCAGACAGTAGTCCATATGGTACCTTTTGAACTTCTTTTCTCCCCAGAGGTCTAAAATCTACATGATGTCCTCATAGACTCTTTCTGATGTTAAAAAGTCAAATAAGGACCTCCAGACAGTGGTCCATATGGGACCTTTAGAATTTTTTTCTCCTCAGAAGGTCTCCAGAAGGTCTAAAAGCGACATGATGTCCTCATAGACTCTTTCAGATGTTAAAAAGTCAAGTCAGGTCCTCCAGACAGTAGTCCATATTGGACCTTTTGAACTTTTTTTCTACTCAGAGGGTCCCCAGAAGGTCTAAAAGCTACATGATGTCCTCATAGAATCTTTCAGATGTTATAAAGTCAAGTCAGGTCCTCCAGACAGTATTCCATATGGTACCTTTTGAACTTTTTTTCTCCCCAAAAGGTCTAAAAGCTACATGATGTCCTCATAGACTCTTTCTGATGTTAAAAAGTCAAGTCAGGACCTCCAGACAGTAGTCCATATGGGACCTTTTGAAACTTTTTTCTCCTCAGAGGGTCCCCAGAAGGTCTAAAAGCTACATGATGTACTCATAGACTCTTTCTGATGTTAAAAAGTCAAATAAGGACCTCCAGACAGTGGTCCATATGGGACCTTTTGAATTTTTTTTCTCCTCAGAAGGACTCCAGAAGGTCTAAAAGCGACATGATGTCCTCATAGACTCTTTCTGATGTTAAAAAGTCAAGTCAGGCCCTCCAGACATTGGTCCATATAGGACCTTTTGAACTTTTTTTCTCCTAAGAAGGACTCCAGAAGGTCTAAAAGCGACATGATGTCCTCATAGACTCTTTCTGATGTTAAAAAGTCAAGTCAGGACCTCCAGACATTGGTCCACCTTTTGAACTTTTTTTCTCCTCAGAGGGTCCCCAGAAGGTCTAAAAGCTACATGATGTCCTCATACACTCTTTCTGATGTTAAAAAGTCAAGTCAGGTCCTCCATAAGGTATTCCATATGGGACCTTTTGAACTTTTTTTCTCCCAAAAAAGGTCTAAAAAGCTACATGATGTCCTCAGAGACTGTCAGATGTTAAAAAGTAAAGTTAGGTCCTCCAGACAGTCGTCCATATGGGACCTTTTGAACTTTTTTTCTACTCAGAGGGTCCGCAGAAGGTCTAAAAGCTACATGATGTCCTCATAGACTCTTTCTGATGTTAAAAAGTCAAGTCAGGTCCTCCAGACAGTAGTCCATAGGGGCCTTTTGAACTTTGTTTCTCCCCAGAAGGTCTAAAAGCTACTTGATGTCCTCATAGACTCTTTCAGATGTTAAAAAGTCAAGTCAAGTCCTCCAGACAGTAGTCCATATTTGACCTTTTGAACTTTTTTTTCTACTCAGAGGGTCACCAGAAGGTCTAAAAGCTACATGATGTCCTCATAGAATCTTTCAGATGTTATAAAGTCAAGTCAGGTCCTCCAGACAGTAGTCCATATGGTACCTTTTGAACTTTTTTTCTCCCCAGAGGTCTAAAAGCTACATGATGTCCTCATAGACTCTTTCTGATGTTAAAAAGTCAAGTCAGGACCTCCAGACAGTAGTCCATATGGGACCTTTCGAAACTTTTTTCTCCTCAGAGGGTCCCCAGAAGGTATAAAAGCTACATGATGTACTCATAGACTCTTTCTGATGTTAAAAAATCAAATCAGGACCTCCAGACAGTGGTCCATATGGGACCTTTTGAACTTTTTTCCTCTCAGAGGGTCCCCAGAAGGTCTAAAAGCTACATGATGTACTCATAGAATCTTTCTGATGTTGAAAAGTCAAATCAGGACCTCCAGACAGTCGTCCATATTGGACCTTTTGAATTTTTTTCTCCTCAGAAGGTCTCCAGAAGGTCTAAAAGCGACATGATGTCCTCATAGACTCTTTCAGATGTTAAAAAGTCAAGTCAGGTCCTCCAGACAGTGGTCCATATTGGACCTTTTGAACTTTTTTTCTACTCAGAGGGTCCCCAGAAGGTCTAAAAGCTACATGATGTCCTCATAGAATCTTTCAGATGTTATAAAGTCAAGTCAGGTCCTCCAGACAGTATTCCATATGGTACCTTTTGAACTTTTTTTCTCCCCAAAAGGTCTAAAAGCTACATGATGTCCTCATAGACTCTTTCTGATGTTAAAAAGTCAAGTCAGGATCTCCAGACAGTAGTCCATATGGGACCTTTTGAAACTTTTTTCTCCTCAGAGGGTCCCCAGAAGGTCTAAAAGCTACATGATGTACTCATAGACTCTTTCTGATGTTAAAAAGTCAAATAAGGACCTCCAGACAGTGGTCCATATGGGACCTTTTGAATTTTTTTTCTCCTCAGAAGGACTCCAGAAGGTCTAAAAGCGACATGATGTCCTCATAGACTCTTTCTGATGTTAAAAAGTCAGGTCCTCCATAAGGTATTCCATATGGGACCTTTTGAACTTTTTTTCTCCCAAAAAAGGTCTAAAAGCTACATGATGTCCTCAGAGACTGTCAGATGTTAAAAAGTCAAGTTAGGTCCTCCAGACAGTCGTCCATATGGGACCTTTTGAACTTTTTTTCTACTCAGAGGGTCCCCAGAAGGTCTAAAAGCTACATGATGTCCTCATAGACTCTTTCTGATGTTAAAAAGTCGTCAGGTCCTCCAGACAGTAGTCCATACGGGACCTTTTGAACTTTGTTTCTCCCCAGAAGGTCTAAAAGCTACATGATGTCCTCATAGACTCTTTCAGATGTTAAAAAGTCAAGTCAGGTCCTCCAGACAGTAGTCCATATTTGACCTTTTGAACTTTTTTTCTACTCAGAGGGTCACCAGAAGGTCTAAAAGCTACATGATGTCCTCATAGAATCTTTCAGATGTTATAAAGTCAAGTCAGGACCTCCAGACAGTAGTCCATATCCCATTTGTCCCTTTTGAACTTTTTTTCTCCCCAGAGGTCTAAAAGCTACATGATGTCCTCATAGACTCTTTCTGATGTTAAAAAGTCAAGTCAGGACCTCCAGACAGTAGTCCATATGGGACCTTTCGAAACTTTTTTCTCCTCAGAGGGTCCCCAGAAGGTATAAAAGCTACATGATGTACTCATAGACTCTTTCTGATGTTAAAAAGTCAAATCAGGACCTCCAGACAGTGGTCCATATGGGACCTTTTGAACTTTTTTCCTCTCAGAGGGTCCCCAGAAGGTCTAAAAGCTACATGATGTACTCATAGAATCTTTCTGATGTTGAAAAGTCAAATCAGGACCTCCAGACAGTCGTCCATATGGGACCTTTTGAACTTTTTTTCTACTCAGAGGGTCACCAGAAGGTCTAAAAGCTACATGATGTCCTCATAGAATCTTTCAGATGTTATAAAGTCAAGTCAGGTCCTCCAGACAGTAGTCCATATTTGACCTTTTGAACTTTTTTTCTACTCAGAGGGTCACCAGAAGGTCTAAAAGCTACATGATGTCCTCATAGAATCTTTCAGATGTTATAAAGTCAAGTCAGGTCCTCCAAACAGTAGTCCATATGGTACCTTTTGAACTTTTTTTCTCCCCAGAGGTCTAAAAGCTACATGATGTCCTCATAGACTCTTTCTGATGTTAAAAAGTCAAGTCAGGACCTCCACACAGTAGTCCATATGGGACCTTTTGAACTTTTTTCTCCTCAGAGGGTCCCCAGAAGGTCTAAAAGCTACATGATGTACTCATAGACTCTTTCTGATGTTAAAAAGTCAAATCAGGACCTCCAGACAGTGGTCCATATGGGACCTTTTGAACTTTTTTCTCCTCAGAGGGTCCCCAGAAGGTCTAAAAGCGACATGATGTACTCATAGACTCTTTCTGATGTTATAAAGTCAAGTCAGGTCCTCCAGACAGTAGTCCATATGGTACCTTTTGAACTTTTTTTCTCCCCAGAGGTCTAAAAGCTACATGATGTCCTCATAGACTCTTTCTGATGTTAAAATGTCAAGTCAGGACCTCCAGACAGTAGTCCATATGGGACCTTTTGAACTTTTTTCTCCTCAGAGGGTCCCCAGAAGGTCTAAAAGCTACATGATGTATTCATAGACTCTTTCTGATGTTAAAAAGTCAAATCTGGACCTCCAGACAGTGGTCCATATGGGACCTTTTGAACTTTTTTCTCCTCAGAGGGTCCCCAGAAGGTCTAAAAGCGACATGATGTACTCATAGACTCTTTCTGATATTAAAAAGTCAAATCAGGACCTCCAGACAGTCGTCCATATGGGACCTTTTGAACTTTTTTTCTACTCAGAGGGTCACCAGAAGGTCTAAAAGCTACATGATGTCCTCATAGAATCTTTCAGATGTTATAAAGTCAAGTCAGGTCCTCCAGACAGTAGTCCATATGGGACCTTTTGAACTTTTTTCTCCTCAGAGGGTCCCCAGAAGGTCTAAAAGCTACATGATGTCCTCAGAGTCTCTTTCTGATGTTAAAAAGTCAAATCAGGACCTCCAGACAGCGGTCCATATGGGACCTTTTGAACTTTTTTCTCGTCAGAAGGTCCCCAGAAGGTCTAAAAGCGACATGATGTCCTCACAGACTCTTTCTGATGTTAAAAAGTCGTCAAGTCTGCCAGACAGTAGTCAATATGGGAGCTTTTGATCTTTTTTCTGCTCAGAGGGTTCCCAGAAGGTCTAAAAGCTACATGATGTCCTCATAGACTCTTTCTGATGTTAAAAAGTCAAATCAGGACCTCCAGACAGTGGTCCATATGGGACCTTTTGAACTTTTTTCTCCTCAGAGGGTCCCCAGAATGTCTAAAAGCTACATGATGTACTCATAGACTCTTTCTGATGTTAAAAAGTCAAATCAGGACCTCCAGACAGTCGTCCATATGGGACCTTTTGAACTTTTTTTCTACTCAGAGGGTCACCAGAAGGTCTAAAAGCTACATGATGTCCTCATAGAATCTTTCAGATGTTATAAAGTCAAGTCAGGTCCTCCAGACAGTAGTCCATATGGTACCTTTTGAACTTCTTTTCTCCCCAGAGGTCTAAAAGCTACATGATGTCCTCATAGACTCTTTCTGATGTTAAAAAGTCAAATAAGGACCTCCAGACAGTGGTCCATATGGGACCTTTTGAATTTTTTTCTCCTCAGAAGGTCTCCAGAAGGTCTAAAAGCGACATGATGTCCTCATAGACTCTTTCAGATGTTAAAAAGTCAAGTCAGGTCCTCCAGACAGTAGTCCATATTGGACCTTTTGAACTTTTTTTCTACTCTGAGGGTCCCCAGAAGGTCTAAAAGCTACATGATGTCCTCATAGAATCTTTCAGATGTTATAAAGTCAAGTCAGGTCCTCCAGACAGTATTCCATATGGTACCTTTTGAACTTTTTTTCTCCCCAAAAGGTCTAAAAGCTACATGATGTCCTCATAGACTCTTTCTGATGTTAAAAAGTCAAGTCAGGACCTCCAGACAGTAGTCCATACGGGACCTTTTGAAACTTTTTTCTCCTCAGACGGTCCCCAGAAGGTCTAAAAGCTACATGATGTACTCATAGACTCTTTCTGATGTTAAAAAGTCAAATAAGGACCTCCAGACAGTGGTCCATATGGGACTTTTTGAATTTTTTTTCTCCTCAGAAGGACTCCAGAAGGTCTAAAAGCGACATGATGTCCTCATAGACTCTTTCTGATGTTAAAAAGTCAGGTCCTCCATAAGGTATTCCATATGGGACCTTTTGAACTTTTTTTCTCCCAAAAAAGGTCTAAAAGCTACATGATGTCCTCAGAGACTGTCAGATGTTAAAAAGTCAAGTTAGGTCCTCCAGACAGTCGTCCATATGGGACCTTTTGAACTTTTTTTCTACTCAGAGGGTCCCCAGAAGGTCTAAAAGCTACATGATGTACTCATAGACTCTTTCTGATGTTAAAAAGTCAAGTCAGGTCCTCCAGACAGTAGTCAATATGGGAGCTTTTGATCTTTTTTCTGCTCAGAGGGTTCCCAGAAGGTGTAAAAGCTACATGATGTCCTCATAGACTCTTTCTGATGTTAAAAAGTCAAATCAGGACCTCCAGACAGGGGTCCATATGGGACCTTTTGAACTTTTTTCTCCTCAGAGGGTCCCCAGAATGTCTAAAAGCTACATGATGTACTCATAGACTCTTTCTGATGTTAAAAAGTCAAATCAGGACCTCCAGACAGTCGTCCATATGGGACCTTTTGAACTTTTTTTCTACTCAGAGGGTCACCAGAAGGTCTAAAAGCTACATGATGTCCTCATAGAATCTTTCAGATGTTATAAAGTCAAGTCAGGTCCTCCAGACAGTAGTCCATATGGTACCTTTTGAACTTCTTTTCTCCCCAGAGGTCTAAAAGCTACATGATGTCCTCATAGACTCTTTCTGATGTTAAAAAGTCAAATAAGGACCTCCAGACAGTGGTCCATATGGGACCTTTTGAATTTTTTTCTCCTCAGAAGGTCTCCAGAAGGTCTAAAAGCGACATGATGTCCTCATAGACTCTTTCAGATGTTAAAAAGTCAAGTCAGGTCCTCCAGACAGTAGTCCATATTGGACCTTTTGAACTTTTTTTCTACTCTGAGGGTCCCCGGAAGGTCTAAAAGCTACATGATGTCCTCATAGAATCTTTCAGATGTTATAAAGTCAAGTCAGGTCCTCCAGACAGTATTCCATATGGTACCTTTTGAACTTTTTTTCTCCCCAAAAGGTCTAAAAGCTACATGATGTCCTCATAGACTCTTTCTGATGTTAAAAAGTCAAGTCAGGACCTCCAGACAGTAGTCCATATGGGACCTTTTGAAACTTTTTTCTCCTCAGAGGGTCCCCAGAAGGTCTAAAAGCTACATGATGTACTCATAGACTCTTTCTGATGTTAAAAAGTCAAATAAGGACCTCCAGACAGTGGTCCATATGGGACCTTTTGAATTTTATTTCTCCTCAGAAGGACTCCAGAAGGTCTAAAAGCGACATGATGTCCTCATAGACTCTTTCTGATGTTAAAAAGTCAGGTCCTCCATAAGGTATTCCATATGGGACCTTTTGAACTTTTTTTCTCCCAAAAAAGGTCTAAAAGCTACATGATGTCCTCAGAGACTGTCAGATGTTAAAAAGTCAAGTTAGGTCCTCCAGTCAGTCGTCCATATGGGACCTTTTGAACTTTTTTTCTACTCAGAGGGTCCCCAGAAGGTCTAAAAGCTACATGATGTACTCATAGACTCTTTCTGATGTTAAAAAGTCAAGTCAGGTCCTCCAGGCAGTAGTCCATACGGGACCTTTTGAACTTTGTTTCTCCCCAGAAGGTCTAAAAGCTACATGATGTCCTCATAGACTCTTTCAGATGTTAAAAAGTCAAGTCAGGTCCTCCAGACAGTAGTCCATATTTGACCTTTTGAACTTTTTTTCTACTCAGAGGGTCACCAGAAGGTCTAAAAGCTACATGATGTCCTCATAGAATCTTTCAGATGTTATAAAGTCAAGTCAGGTCCTCCAGACAGTAGTCCATATCCCTTTTGTCCCTTTTGAACTTTTTTTCTCCCCAGAGGTCTAAAAGCTACATGATGTCCTCATAGACTCTTTCTGATGTTAAAAAGTCAAGTCAGGACCTCCAGACAGTAGTCCATATGGGACCTTTCGAAACTTTTTTCTCCTCAGAGGGTCCCCAGAAGGTATAAAAGCTACATGATGTACTCATAGACTCTTTCTGATGTTAAAAAGTCAAATCAGGACCTCCAGACAGTGGTCCATATGGGACCTTTTGAACTTTTTTCCTCTCAGAGGGTCCCCAGAAGGTCTAAAAGCTACATGATGTACTCATAGAATCTTTCTGATGTTGAAAAGTCAAATCAGGACTTCCAGACAGTCGTCCATATGGGACCTTTTGAACTTTTTTTCTACTCAGAGGGTCACCAGAAGGTCTAAAAGCTACATGATGTCCTCATAGAATCTTTCAGATGTTATAAAGTCAAGTCAGGTCCTCCAGACAGTAGTCCATATTTGACCTTTTGAACTTTTTTTCTACTCAGAGGGTCACCAGAAGGTCTAAAAGCTACATGATGTCCTCATAGAATCTTTCAGATGTTATAAAGTCAAGTCAGGTCCTCCAGACAGTAGTCCATATGGTACCTTTTGATTTTTTTTTCTCCCCAGAGGTCTAAAAGCTACATGATGTCCTCATAGACTCTTTCTGATGTTAAAAAGTCAAGTCAGGACCTCCAGACAGTAGTCCATATGGGACCTTTTGAACTTTTTTCTCCTCAGAGGGTCCCCAGAAGGCCTAAAAGCTACATGATGTACTCATAGACTCTTTCTGATGTTAAAAAGTCAAATCAGGACCTCCAGACAGTGGTCCATATGGGACCTTTTGAACTTTTTTCTCCTCAGAGGGTCCCCAGAAGGTCTAAAAGCGACATGATGTACTCATAGACTCTTTCTGATGTTAAAAAGTCAAATCAGGACCTCCAGACAGTGGTCCATATGGGACCTTTTGAACTTTTTTTCTACTCAGAGGGTCACCAGAAGGTCTAAAAGCTACATGATGTCCTCATAGAATCTTTCAGATGTTATAAAGTCAAGTCAGGTCCTCCAGACAGTAGTCCTTATGGTACCTTTAGAACTTTTTTTCTCCCCAGAGGTCTAAAAGCTACATGATGTCCTCATAGACTCTTTCTGATGTTAAAAAGTCAAGTCAGGACCTCCAGACAGTAGTCCATATGGAACCTTTCGAAACTTTTGTCTCCTCAGAGGGTCCCCAGAAAATCTAAAAGCTACATGATGTCCTCAGAGTCTCTTTCTGATGTTAAAAAGTCAAATCAGGACCTCCAGACAGCGGTCCATATGGGACCTTTTGAACTTTTTTCTCCTCAGAAGGTCCCCAGAAGGTCTAAAAGCGACATGATGTCCTCACAGACTCTTTCTGATGTTAAAAAGTCGTCAAGTCCGCCAGACAGTAGTCAATATGGGAGCTTTTGATCTTTTTTCTGCTCAGAGGGTCCCCAGAAGGTCTAAAAGCTACATGATGTCCTCATAGACTCTTTCTGATGTTAAAAAGTCAAATCAGGACCTCCAGACAGTGGTCCATATGGGACCTTTTGAACTTTTTTCTCCTCAGAGGGTCCCCAGAAGGTCTAAAAGCTACATGATGTACTCATAGACTCTTTCTGATGTTAAAAAGTCAAATAAGGACCTCCAGACAGTGGTCCATATGGGACCTTTTGAATTTTTTTTCTCCTCAGAAGGACTCCAGAAGGTCTAAAAGCGACATGATGTCCTCATAGACTCTTTCTGATGTTAAAAAGTCAAGTCAGGCCCTCCAGACATTGGTCCATATAGGACCTTTTGAACTTTTTTTCTCCTCAGAAGGACTCCAGAAGGTCTAAAAGCGACATGATGTCCTCATAGACTCTTTCTGATGTTAAAAAGTCAAGTCAGGACCTCAAGACATTGGTCCACCTTTTGAACTTTTTTTCTCCTCAGAGGGTCCCCAGAAGGTCTAAAAGCTACATGATGTCCTCATACACTCTTTCTGATGTTAAAAAGTCAAGTCAGGTCCTCCATAAGGTATTCCATATGGGACCTTTTGAACTTTTTTTCTCCCAAAAAAGGTCTAAAAGCTACATGATGTCCTCAGAGACTGTCAGATGTTAAAAAGTAAAGTTAGGTCCTCCAGACAGTCGTCCATATGGGACCTTTTGAACTTTTTTTCTACTCAGAGGGTCCGCAGAAGGTCTAAAAGCTACATGATGTCCTCATAGACTCTTTCTGATGTTAAAAAGTCAAGTCAGGTCCTCCAGACAGTAGTCCATACGGGACCTTTTGAACTTTGTTTCTCCCCAGAAGGTCTAAAAGCTACATGATGTCCTCATAGACTCTTTCAGATGTTAAAAAGTCAAGTCAGGTCCTCCAGACAGTAGTCCATATTTGACCTTTTGAACTTTTTTTCTACTCAGAGGGTCACCAGAAGGTCTAAAAGCTACATGATGTCCTCATAGAATCTTTCAGATGTTATAAAGTCAAGTCAGGTCCTCCAGACAGTAGTCCATATGGTACCTTTTGAACTTTTTTTCTCCCCAGAGGTCTAAAAGCTACATGATGTCCTCATAGACTCTTTCTGATGTTAAAAAGTCAAGTTAGGACCTCCAGACAGTAGTCCATATGGGACCTTTCGAAACTTTTTTCTCCTCAGAGGGTCCCCAGAAGGTATAAAAGCTACATGATGTACTCATAGACTCTTTCTGATGTTAAAAAATCAAATCAGGACCTCCAGACAGTGGTCCATATGGGACCTTTTGAACTTTTTTCCTCTCAGAGGGTCCCCAGAAGGTCTAAAAGCTACATGATGTACTCATAGAATCTTTCTGATGTTGAAAAGTCAAATCAGGACCTCCAGAACAGTCGTCCATATGGGACCTTTTGAACTTTTTTTCTACTCAGAGGGTCACCAGAAGGTCTAAAAGCTACATGATGTCCTCATAGAATCTTTCAGATGTTATAAAGTCAAGTCAGGTCCTCCAGACAGTAGTCCATATTTGACCTTTTGAACTCTTTTTCTACTCAGAGGGTCACCAGAAGGTCTAAAAGCTACATGATGTCCTCATAGAATCTTTCAGATGTTATAAAGTCAAGTCAGGTCCTCCAGACAGTAGTCCATATGGTACCTTTTGAACTTTTTTTCTCCCCAGAGGTCTAAAAGCTACATGATGTCCTCATAGACTCTTTCTGATGTTAAAAAGTCAAGTCAGGACCTCCAGACAGTAGTCCATATGGGACCTTTCGAAACTTTTTTCTCCTCAGAGGGTCCCCAGAAGGTATAAAAGCTACATGATGTACTCATAGACTCTTTCTGATGTTAAAAAATCAAATCAGGACCTCCAGACAGTGGTCCATATGGGACCTTTTGAACTTTTTTCCTCTCAGAGGGTCCCCAGAAGGTCTAAAAGCTACATGATGTACTCATAGAATCTTTCTGATGTTGAAAAGTCAAATCAGGACCTCCAGACAGTCGTCCATATGGGACCTTTTGAACTTTTTTTCTACTCAGAGGGTCACCAGAAGGTCTAAAAGCTACATGATGTCCTCATAGAATCTTTCAGATGTTATAAAGTCAAGTCAGGTCCTCCAGACAGTTTTCCATATTTGACCTTTTGAACTCTTTTTCTACTCAGAGGGTCACCAGAAGGTCTAAAAGCTACATGATGTCCCCATAGAATCTTTCAGATGTTATAAAGTCAAGTCAGGTCCTCCAGACAGTAGTCCATATGGTACCTTTTGAACTTTTTTTCTCCCCAGAGGTCTAAAAGCTACATGATGTCCTCATAGACTCTTTCTGATGTTAAAAAGTCAAGTCAGGACCTCCAGACAGTAGTCCATATGGGACCTTTTGAACTTTTTTCTCCTCAGAGGGTCCCCAGAAGGTCTAAAAGCTACATGATGTCCTCAGAGTCTCTTTCTGATGTTAAAAAGTCAAATCAGGACCTCCAGACAGCGGTCCATATGGGACCTTTTGAACTTTTTTCTCGTCAGAAGGTCCCCAGAAGGTCTAAAAGCGACATGATGTCCTCACAGACTCTTTCTGATATTAAAAAGTCGTCAAGTCTGCCAGACAGTAGTCAATATGGGAGCTTTTGATCTTTTTTCTGCTCAGAGGGTCCCCAGAAGGTCTAAAAGCTACATGATGTCCTCATAGACTCTTTCTGATGTTAAAAAGTCAAATCAGGACCTCCAGACAGTGGTCCATATGGGACCTTTTGAACTTTTTTCTCCTCAGAGGGTCCCCAGAAGGTCTAAAAGCTACATGATGTCCTCATAGACTCTTTCTGATGTTAAAAAGTCAAATCAGGACCTCCAGACAGTCGTCCATATGGGACCTTTTGAACTTTTTTTCTACTCAGAGGGTCACCAGAAGGTCTAAAAGCTACATGATGTCCTCATAGAATCTTTCAGATGTTATAAAGTCAAGTCAGGTCCTCCAGACAGTAGTCCATATGGTACCTTTTGAACTTCTTTTCTCCCCAGAGGTCTAAAAGCTACATGATGTCCTCATAGACTCTTTCTGATGTTAAAAAGTCAAATAAGGACCTCCAGACAGTGGTCCATATGGGACCTTTTGAATTTTTTTCTCCTCAGAAGGTCTCCAGAAGGTCTAAAAGCGACAAGATGTCCTCATAGACTCTTTCAGATGTTAAAAAGTCAAGTCAGGTCCTCCACACAGTAGTCCATATTGGACCTTTTGAACTTTTTTTCTCCTCAGAAGGTCTCCAGAAGGTCTAAAAGCGACATGATGTCCTCAGAGTCTCTTTCTGATGTTAAAAAGTCAAATCAGGACCTCCAGACAGCGGTCCATATGGGACCTTTTGAACTTTTTTCTCGTCAGAAGGTCCCCAGAAGGTCTAAAAGCGACATGATGTCCTCACAGACTCTTTCTGATGTTAAAAAGTCGTCAAGTCTGCCAGACAGTAGTCAATATGGGAGCTTTTGATCTTTTTTCTGCTCAGAGGGTCCCCAGAAGGTCTAAAAGCTACATGATGTCCTCATAGACTCTTTCTGATGTTAAAAAGTCAAATCAGGACCTCCAGACAGTGGTCCATATGGGACCTTTTGAACTTTTTTTCTACTCAGAGGGTCACCAGAAGGTCTAAAAGCTACATGATGTCCTCATAGAATCTTTCAGATGTTATAAAGTCAAGTCAGGTCCTCCAGACAGTAGTCCATATGGTACCTTTTGAACTTCTTTTCTCCCCAGAGGTCTAAAAGCTACATGATGTCCTCATAGACTCTTTCTGATGTTAAAAAGTCAAATAAGGACCTCCAGACAGTGGTCCATATGGGACCTTTTGAATTTTTTTCTCCTCAGAAGGTCTCCAGAAGGTCTAAAAGCGACATGATGTCCTCATAGACTCTTTCAGATGTTAAAAAGTCAAGTCAGGTCCTCCAGACAGTAGTCCATATTGGACCTTTTGAACTTTTTTTCTACTCAGAGGGTCCCCAGAAGGTCTAAAAGCTACATGATGTCCTCATAGAATCTTTCAGATGTTATAAAGTCAAGTCAGGTCCTCCAGACAGTATTCCATATGGTACCTTTTGAACTTTTTTTCTCCCCAAAAGGTCTAAAAGCTACATGATGTCCTCATAGACTCTTTCTGATGTTAAAAAGTCAAGTCAGGACCTCCAGACAGTAGTCCATATGGGACCTTTTGAAACTTTTTTCTCCTCAGAGGGTCCCCAGAAGGTCTAAAAGCTACATGATGTACTCATAGACTCTTTCTGATGTTAAAAAGTCAAATAAGGACCTCCAGACAGTGGTCCATATGGGACCTTTTGAATTTTTTTTCTCCCCAGAGGTCTAAAAGCTACATGATGTCCTCATAGACTCTTTCTGATGTTAAAAAGTCAAGTCAGGACCTCCAGACAGTAGTCCATATGGGACCTTTTGAAACTTTTTTCTCCTCAGAGGGTCCCCAGAAGGTCTAAAAGCTACATGATGTACTCATAGACTCTTTCTGATGTTAAAAAGTCAAATCAGGACCTCCAGACAGTGGTCCATATGGGACCTTTTGAACTTTTTTCTCCTCAGAGGGTCCCCAGAAGGTCTAAAAGCGACATGATGTACTCATAGACTCTTTCTGATGTTAAAAAGTCAAATCAGGTCCTCCAGACAGTGGTCCAAATGGGACTTTTTGAACTTCTTTTCGGCTCAGAGGGTCCCCAGAAGGTCTAAATGCTACATGAGGTCCTCATAAACTCTTTCTGATGTTAAAAAGTCAATTCAGGTCCTCCAGACAGTAGTCCATATGGGACCTTTTGAGCTTTTTTTCTCCCCAGAAGGTCTAAAAGCTACATGATGTCCTCAGAGACTGTCAGATGTTAAAAAGTCAAGTCAGGTCCTCCAGACAGTAGTCCATATGGGACCTTTTGAGCATTTTTTCTACTCAGAGGTTCCCCAGAAGATCTAAAAGCTACATGATGTCCTCATAGGATCTTTCTGATGTTAAAAAGTCAAGTCAGGTCCTCCAGACAGTAGTCCATATGGGACCTTTTGAACTTTGTTTCTCCCCAGAAGGTCTAAAAGCTACATGATGTCCTCATAGACTCTTTCAGATGTTAAAAAGTCAAGTCAGGTCCTCCAGACAGTAGTCCATATTGGACCTTTTGAACTTTTTTTCTACTCAGAGGGTCCCCAGAAGGTCTAAAAGCTACATGATGTCCTCATAGAATCTTTCAGATGTTATAAAGTCAAGTCAGGTCCTCCAGACAGTATTCCATATGGTACCTTTTGAACTTTTTTTCTCCCCAAAAGGTCTAAAGGCTACATGATGTCCTCATAGACTCTTTCTGATGTTAAAAAGTCAAGTCAGGACCTCCAGACAGTAGTCCATATGGGACCTTTTGAAACTTTTTTCTCCTCAGAGGGTCCCCAGAAGGTCTAAAAGCTACATGATGTACTCATAGACTCTTTCTGATGTTAAAAAGTCGTCAGGTCCTCCAGACAGTAGTCCATATGGACCTTTTGAACTTTTTTTCTCCCCAGAAGGTCTAAAAGCTACATGATGTCCTCATAGACTCTTTCTGATGTTAAAAAGTCAAGTCAGGACCTCCAGACAGTGGTCCATATGGGACCTTTTGAACTTTTTTTCTCCCCAGAAGGTCTAAAAGCTACATGATGTCCTCATAGACTCTTTCTGATGTTAAAAAGTCAAATCAGGACCTCCAGACAGTGGTCCATATGGGACCTTTTGAACTTTTTTTCTCCTAAGAAGTTCCCCAGAAGGTCTAAAAGCGACATGATGTCCTCATAGACTCTTTCTGATGTTAAAAAGTCAAGTCAGGTCCTCCAGAAAGTAGTCCATATGGGACCTTTTGAACTTTTTTTCTCCCCAGAAGGTCTAAAAGCTACATGATGTCCTCAGAGACTTTCAGATGTTAAAAAGTCAAGTCAGGTCATCCAGACGGTAGTACATATGGGACCTTTTGAACTTTTTTTCTACTCAGAGGGTCCCCAGAAGATCTAAAAGCTACATGATGTCCACATAGACTCTTTCTGATGTTAAAAAGTCGTCAGGTCCTCCAGACAGTAGTCGATATGGGACCTTTTGAACTTTTTTCTCCCCAGAAGGTCTAAAAGCTACATGATGTCCTCATAGACTCTTTCAGATGTTAAAAAGTCAAGTCTAGTAGACAGTAGTCCAAATGGGATCTTTTGAACTTTTTTGCTACTCAGAGGGTCCCCAGAAGGTCTATAAGCTACATGATGACCTCATAGACTCTTTCTGATGTTAAAAAGTCGTCAGGTCCTCCAGACAGTAGTCCATAAGGGAGCTTTTGAACTTTTTTTCTGCTCAGAGGGTCCCCAGAAGGTCTAAAAGCTACATGATGTCCTCATAGAATCTTTCAGATGTTATAAAGTCAAGTCAGGTCCTCCAGACAGTAGTCCATATGGTACCTTTTGAACTTCTTTTCTCCCCAGAGGTCTAAAAGCTACATGATGTCCTCATAGACTCTTTCTGATGTTAAAAAGTCAAATAAGGACCTCCAGACAGTGGTCCATATGGGACCTTTTGAATTTTTTTCTCCTCAGAAGGTCTCCAGAAGGTCTAAAAGCGACATGATGTCCTCATAGACTCTTTCAGATGTTAAAAAGTCAAGTCAGGTCCTCCAGACAGTAGTCCATATTGGACCTTTTGAACTTTTTTTCTACTCAGAGGGTCCCCAGAAGGTCTAAAAGCTACATGATGTCCTCATAGAATCTTTCAGATGTTATAAAGTCAAGTCAGGTCCTCCAGACAGTATTCCATATGGTACCTTTTGAACTTTTTTTCTCCCCAAAAGGTCTAAAAGCTACATGATGTCCTCATAGACTCTTTCTGATGTTAAAAAGTCAAGTCAGGACCTCCAGACAGTAGTCCATATGGGACCTTTTGAAACTTTTTTCTCCTCAGAGGGTCCCCAGAAGGTCTAAAAGCTACATGATGTACTCATAGACTCTTTCTGATGTTAAAAAGTCAAGTCAGGACCTCCAGACAGTGGTCCATATGGGACCTTTTGAATTTTTTTTCTCCCCAGAGGTCTAAAAGCTACATGATGTCCTCATAGACTCTTTCTGATGTTAAAAAGTCAAGTCAGGACCTCCAGACAGTAGTCCATATGGGACCTTTTGAAACTTTTTTCTCCTCAGAGGGTCCCCAGAAGGTCTAAAAGCTACATGATGTACTCATAGACTCTTTCTGATGTTAAAAAGTCAAATCAGGACCTCCAGACAGTGGTCCATATGGGACCTTTTGAACTTTTTTCTCCTCAGAGGGTCCCCAGAAGGTCTAAAAGCGACATGATGTACTCATAGACTCTTTCTGATGTTAAAAAGTCAAATCAGGTCCTCCAGACAGTGGTCCAAATGGGACTTTTTGAACTTCTTTTCGGCTCAGAGGGTCCCCAGAAGGTCTAAATGCTACATGAGGTCCTCATAAACTCTTTCTGATGTTAAAAAGTCAATTCAGGTCCTCCAGACAGTAGTCCATATGGGACCTTTTGAGCTTTTTTTCTCCCCAGAAGGTCTAAAAGCTACATGATGTCCTCAGAGACTGTCAGATGTTAAAAAGTCAAGTCAGGTCCTCCAGACAGTAGTCCATATGGGACCTTTTGAGCATTTTTTCTACTCAGAGGTTCCCCAGAAGATCTAAAAGCTACATGATGTCCTCATAGGATCTTTCTGATGTTAAAAAGTCAAGTCAGGTCCTCCAGACAGTAGTCCATATGGGACCTTTTGAACTTTGTTTCTCCCCAGAAGGTCTAAAAGCTACATGATGTCCTCATAGACTCTTTCAGATGTTAAAAAGTCAAGTCAGGTCCTCCAGACAGTAGTCCATATTGGACCTTTTGAACTTTTTTTCTACTCAGAGGGTCCCCAGAAGGTCTAAAAGCTACATGATGTCCTCATAGAATCTTTCAGATGTTATAAAGTCAAGTCAGGTCCTCCAGACAGTATTCCATATGGTACCTTTTGAACTTTTTTTCTCCCCAAAAGGTCTAAAGGCTACATGATGTCCTCATAGACTCTTTCTGATGTTAAAAAGTCAAGTCAGGACCTCCAGACAGTAGTCCATATGGGACCTTTTGAAACTTTTTTCTCCTCAGAGGGTCCCCAGAAGGTCTAAAAGCTACATGATGTACTCATAGACTCTTTCTGATGTTAAAAAGTCAAGTCAGGACCTCCAGACAGTGGTCCATATGGGACCTTTTGAACTTTTTTTCTCCCCAGAAGGTCTAAAAGCTACATGATGTCCTCATAGACTCTTTCTGATGTTAAAAAGTCAAATCAGGACCTCCAGACAGTGGTCCATATGGGACCTTTTGAACTTTTTTTCTCCCCAGAAGGTCTAAAAGCTACATGATGTCCTCATAGACTCTTTCTGATGTTAAAAAGTCAAATCAGGACCTCCAGACAGTGGTCCATATGGGACCTTTTGAACTTTTTTTCTCCCCAGAAGGTCTAAAAGCTACATGATGTCCTCATAGACTCTTTCTGATGTTAAAAAGTCAAGTCAGGACCTCCAGACAGTGGTCCATATGGGACCTTTTGAACTTTTTTTCTCCCCAGAAGGTCTAAAAGCGACATGATGTCCTCATAGACTCTTTCTGATGTTAAAAAGTCAAGTCAGGTCCTCCAGAAAGTAGTCCATATGGGACCTTTTGAACTTTTTTTCTCCCCAGAAGGTCTAAAAGCTACATGATGTCCTCAGAGACTTTCAGATGTTAAAAAGTCAAGTCAGGTCATCCAGACGGTAGTACATATGGGACCTTTTGAACTTTTTTTCTACTCAGAGGGTCCCCAGAAGATCTAAAAGCTACATGATGTCCACATAGACTCTTTCTGATGTTAAAAAGTCGTCAGGTCCTCCAGACAGTAGTCGATATGGGACCTTTTGAACTTTTTTCTCCCCAGAAGGTCTAAAAGCTACATGATGTCCTCATAGACTCTTTCAGATGTTAAAAAGTCAAGTCTAGTAGACAGTAGTCCATATGGGATCTTTTGAACTTTTTTGCTACTCAGAGGGTCCCCAGAAGGTCTATAAGCTACATGATGACCTCATAGACTCTTTCTGATGTTAAAAAGTCGTCAGGTCCTCCAGACAGTAGTCCATAAGGGAGCTTTTGAACTTTTTTTCTGCTCAGAGGGTCCCCAGAAGGTCTAAAAGCTACATGATGTCCTCATAGACTCTTTCTAATGTAAAAACATTCAAGTAAAGTTTGCCAGACTGTAGTCCATATGGGAGCTTTTGAACTTTTTTTCTGGTCATAGGGTCCCGGGAGGTCTAAAAGTTCCATGATGTCATTATACACTCGTTCTGATGTTAAAAAGTCAAGTAAAGTCCAACGGACAGTAGTCCATATTGGAGCTTTTGAATTTTTTCTGCTCAGAGGGTCCCCAGAAGGTCTAAAAGCTACATGATGTCCTCATAGACTCATTTTGATGTTAAAAAGTCAAGTCAAGTCCGCCAGACAGTAGTCCATATGGGAGCTTTTGAACTTTTTTTCTGCTCAGAGGGTCCCAAGAAGGTCTAAAAGCTACATGATGTCATTATACACTCGTTCTGATGTTAAAAAGTCAAGTAAAGTCCAACGGACAGTAGTCCATATGGGAGCTTTTGAATTTTTTCTGCTCAGAGGGTCCCCAGAAGGTCTAAAAGCTACATGATGTCCTCATAGACTCTTTTTGATGTTAAAAAGTCAAGTCAAGTCCGCCAGACAGTAGTCCATATGGGAGCTTTTGAACTTTTTTTCTGCTCAGAGGGTCCCAAGAAGGTCTAAAAGCTACATGATGTCCTCATAGACTCTTTCTGATGTTAAAAAGTCAAATCAGGACCTCCAGACAGTGGTCCATATGGGACCTTTTGAACTTTTTTCTCCTCAGAGGGTCCCCAGAAGGTCTAAAAGCTACATGATGTACTCATAGACTCTTTCTGATGTTAAAAAGTCAAATCAGGACCTCCAGACAGTCGTCCATATGGGACCTTTTGAACTTTTTTTCTACTCAGAGGGTCACCAGAAGGTCTAAAAGCTACATGATGTCCTCATAGAATCTTTCAGATGTTATAAAGTCAAGTCAGGTCCTCCAGACAGTAGTCCATATGGTACCTTTTGAACTTCTTTTCTCCCCAGAGGTCTAAAATCTACATGATGTCCTCATAGACTCTTTCTGATGTTAAAAAGTCAAATAAGGACCTCCAGACAGTGGTCCATATGGGACCTTTAGAATTTTTTTCTCCTCAGAAGGTCTCCAGAAGGTCTAAAAGCGACATGATGTCCTCATAGACTCTTTCAGATGTTAAAAAGTCAAGTCAGGTCCTCCAGACAGTAGTCCATATTGGACATTTTGAACTTTTTTTCTACTCAGAGGGTCCCCAGAAGGTCTAAAAGCTACATGATGTCCTCATAGAATCTTTCAGATGTTATAAGGTCAAGTCAGGTCCTCCAGACAGTATTCCATATGGTACCTTTTGAACTTTTTTTCTCCCCAAAAGGTCTAAAAGCTACATGATGTCCTCATAGACTCTTTCTATTGTTAAAAAGTCAAGTCAGGACCTCCAGACAGTAGTCCATATGGGACCTTTTGAAACTTTTTTCTCCTCAGAGGGTCCCCAGAAGGTCTAAAAGCTACATGATGTACTCATAGACTCTTTCTGATGTTAAAAAGTCAAATAAAGACCTCCAGACAGTGGTCCATATGGGACCTTTTGAATTTTTTTTCTCCTCAGAAGGACTCCAGAAGGTCTAAAAGCGACATGATGTCCTCATAGACTCTTTCTGATGTTAAAAAGTCAAGTCAGGCCCTCCAGACATTGGTCCATATAGGACCTTTTGAACTTTTTTTCTCCTCAGAAGGACTCCAGAAGGTCTAAAAGCGACAAGATGTCCTCATAGACTCTTTCTGATGTTAAAAAGTCAAGTCAGGACCTCCAGACATTGGTCCACCTTTTGAACTTTTTTTCTCCTCAGAGGGTCCCCAGAAGGTCTAAAAGCTACATGATGTCCTCATACACTCTTTCTGATGTTAAAAAGTCAAGTCAGGTCCTCCATAAGGTATTCCATATGGGACCTTTTGAACTTTTTTTCTCCCAAAAAAGTCTAAAAGCTACATGATGTCCTCAGAGACTGTCAGATGTTAAAAAGTAAAGTTAGGTCCTCCAGACAGTCGTCCATATGGGACCTTTTGAACTTTTTTTCTACTCAGAGGGTCCGCAGAAGGTCTAAAAGCTACATGATGTCCTCATAGACTCTTTCTGATGTTAAAAAGTCAAGTCAGGTCCTCCAGACAGTAGTCCATATTTGACCTTTTGAACTTTTTTTCTACTCAGAGGGTCACCAGAAGGTCTAAAAGCTACATGATGTCCTCATAGAATCTTTCAGATGTTATAAAGTCAAGTCAGGTCCTCCAGACAGTAGTCCATATGGTACCTTTTGAACTTTTTTTCTCCCCAGAGGTCTAAAAGCTACATGATGTCCTCATAGACTCTTTCTGATGTTAAAAAGTCAAGTTAGGACCTCCAGACAGTAGTCCATATGGGACCTTTCGAAACTTTTTTCTCCTCAGAGGGTCCCCAGAAGGTATAAAAGCTACATGATGTACTCATAGACTCTTTCTGATGTTAAAAAATCAAATCAGGACCTCCAGACAGTGGTCCATATGGGACCTTTTGAACTTTTTTCCTCTCAGAGGGTCCCCAGAAGGTCTAAAAGCTACATGATGTACTCATAGAATCTTTCTGATGTTGAAAAGTCAAATCAGGACCTCCAGACAGTCGTCCTTATGGGACCTTTTGAACTTTTTTTCTACTCAGAGGGTCACCAGAAGGTCTAAAAGCTACATGATGTCCTCATAGAATCTTTCAGATGTTATAAAGTCAAGTCAGGTCCTCCAGACAGTAGTCCATATTTGACCTTTTGAACTCTTTTTCTACTCAGAGGGTCACCAGAAGGTCTAAAAGCTACATGATGTCCTCATAGAATCTTTCAGATGTTATAAAGTCAAGTCAGGTCCTCCAGACAGTAGTCCATATGGTACCTTTTGAACTTTTTTTCTCCCCAGAGGTCTAAAAGCTACATGATGTCCTCATAGACTCTTTCTGATGTTAAAAAGTCAAGTCAGGACCTCCAGACAGTAGTCCATATGGGACCTTTCGAAACTTTTTTCTCCTCAGAGGGTCCCCAGAAGGTATAAAAGCTACATGATGTACTCATAGACTCTTTCTGATGTTAAAAAATCAAATCAGGACCTCCAGACAGTGGTCCATATGGGACCTTTTGAACTTTTTTCCTCTCAGAGGGTCCCCAGAAGGTCTAAAAGCTACATGATGTACTCATAGAATCTTTCTGATGTTGAAAAGTCAAATCAGGACCTCCAGACAGTCGTCCATATGGGACCTTTTGAACTTTTTTTCTACTCAGAGGGTCACCAGAAGGTCTAAAAGCTACATGATGTCCTCATAGAATCTTTCAGATGTTATAAAGTCAAGTCAGGTCCTCCAGACAGTTTTCCATATTTGACCTTTTGAACTCTTTTTCTACTCAGAGGGTCACCAGAAGGTCTAAAAGCTACATGATGTCCTCATAGAATCTTTCAGATGTTATAAAGTCAAGTCAGGTCCTCCAGACAGTAGTCCATATGGTACCTTTTGAACTTTTTTTCTCCCCAGAGGTCTAAAAGCTACATGATGTCCTCATAGACTCTTTCTGATCTTAAAAAGTCAAGTCAGGACCTCCAGACAGTAGTCCATATGGGACCTTTTGAACTTTTTTCTCCTCAGAGGGTCCCCAGAAGGTCTAAAAGCTACATGATGTCCTCAGAGTCTCTTTCTGATGTTAAAAAGTCAAATCAGGACCTCCAGACAGCGGTCCATATGGGACCTTTTGAACTTTTTTCTCGTCAGAAGGTCCCCAGAAGGTCTAAAAGCGACATGATGTCCTCACAGACTCTTTCTGATGTTAAAAAGTCGTCAAGTCTGCCAGACAGTAGTCAATATGGGAGCTTTTGATCTTTTTTCTGCTCAGAGGGTCCCCAGAAGGTCTAAAAGCTACATGATGTCCTCATAGACTCTTTCTGATGTTAAAAAGTCAAATCAGGACCTCCAGACAGTGGTCCATATGGGACCTTTTGAACTTTTTTCTCCTCAGAGGGTCCCCAGAAGGTCTAAAAGCTACATGATGTCCTCATAGACTCTTTCTGATGTTAAAAAGTCAAATCAGGACCTCCAGACAGTCGTCCATATGGGACCTTTTGAACTTTTTTTCTACTCAGAGGGTCACCAGAAGGTCTAAAAGCTACATGATGTCCTCATAGAATCTTTCAGATGTTATAAAGTCAAGTCAGGTCCTCCAGACAGTAGTCCATATGGTACCTTTTGAACTTCTTTTCTCCCCAGAGGTCTAAAAGCTACATGATGTCCTCATAGACTCTTTCTGATGTTAAAAAATCAAATAAGGACCTCCAGACAGTGGTCCATATGGGACCTTTTGAATTTTTTTCTCCTCAGAAGGTCTCCAGAAGGTCTAAAAGCGACAAGATGTCCTCATAGACTCTTTCAGATGTTAAAAAGTCAAGTCAGGTCCTCCAGACAGTAGTCCATATTGGACCTTTTGAACTTTTTTTCTCCTCAGAAGGTCTCCAGAAGGTCTAAAAGCGACATGATGTCCTCAGAGTCTCTTTCTGATGTTAAAAAGTCAAATCAGGACCTCCAGACAGCGGTCCATATGGGACCTTTTGAACTTTTTTCTCGTCAGAAGGTCCCCAGAAGGTCTAAAAGCGACATGATGTCCTCACAGACTCTTTCTGATGTTAAAAAGTCGTCAAGTCTGCCAGACAGTAGTCAATATGGGAGCTTTTGATCTTTTTTCTGCTCAGAGGGTCCCCAGAAGGTCTAAAAGCTACATGATGTCCTCATAGACTCTTTCTGATGTTGAAAAGTCAAATCAGGACCTCCAGACAGTCGTCCATATGGGACCTTTTGAACTTTTTTTCTACTCAGAGGGTCACCAGAAGGTCTAAAAGCTACATGATGTCCTCATAGAATCTTTCAGATGTTATAAAGTCAAGTCAGGTCCTCCAGACAGTAGTCCATATTTGACCTTTTGAACTTTTTTTCTACTCAGAGGGTCACCAGAAGGTCTAAAAGCTACATGATGTCCTCATAGAATCTTTCAGATGTTATAAAGTCAAGTCAGGTCCTCCAGACAGTAGTCCATATGGTACCTTTTGAACTTTTTTTCTCCCCAGAGGTCTAAAAGCTACATGATGTCCTCATAGACTCTTTCTGATGTTAAAAAGTCAAGTCAGGACCTCCAGACAGTAGTCCATATGGGACCTTTTGAACTTTTTTCTCCTCAGAGGGTCCCCAGAAGGTCTAAAAGCTACATGATGTACTCATAGACTCTTTCTGATGTTAAAAAGTCAAATCAGGACCTCCAGACAGTGGTCCATATGGGACCTTTTGAACTTTTTTCTCCTCAGAGGGTCCCCAGAAGGTCTAAAAGCGACATGATGTACTCATAGACTCTTTCTGATGTTAAAAAGTCAAATCAGGACCTCCAGACAGTGGTCCATATGGGACCTTTTGAACTTTATTTCTACTCAGAGGGTCACCAGAAGGTCTAAAAGCTACATGATGTCCTCATAGAATCTTTCAGATGTTATAAAGTCAAGTCAGGTCCTCCAGACAGTAGTCCTTATGGTACCTTTTTAACTTTTTTTCTCCCCAGAGGTCTAAAAGCTACATGATGTCCTCATAGACTCTTTCTGATGTTAAAAAGTCAAGTCAGGACCTCCAGACAGTAGTCCATATGGAACCTTTCGAAACTTTTGTCTCCTCAGAGGGTCCCCAGAAGATCTAAAAGCTACATGATGTCCTCAGAGTCTCTTTCTGATGTTAAAAAGTCAAATCAGGACCTCCAGACAGCGGTCCATATGGGACCTTTTGAACTTTTTTCTCCTCAGAAGGTCCCCAGAAGGTCTAAAAGCGACATGATGTTCTCACAGACTCTTTCTGATGTTCAAAAGTCGTCAAGTCCGCCAGACAGTAGTCAATATGGGAGCTTTTGATCTTTTTTCTGCTCAGAGGGTCCCCAGAAGGTCTAAAAGCTACATGATGTCCTCATAGACTCTTTCTGATGTTAAAAAGTCAAATCAGGACCTCCAGACAGTGGTCCATATGGGACCTTTTGAACTTTTTTCTCCTCAGAGGGTCCCCAGAAGGTCTAAAAGCTACATGATGTACTCATAGACTCTTTCTGATGTTAAAAAGTCAAATCAGGACCTCCAGACAGTCGTCCATATGGGACCTTTTGAACTTTTTTTCTACTCCGAGGGTCACCAGAAGGTCTAAAAGCTACATGATGTCCTCATAGAATCTTTCAGATGTTATAAAGTCAAGTCAGGTCCTCCAGACAGTAGTCCATATGGTACCTTTTGAACTTCTTTTCTCCCCAGAGGTCTAAAAGCTACATGATGTCCTCATAGACTCTTTCTGATGTTAAAAAGTCAAATAAGGACCTCCAGACAGTGGTCCATATGGGACCTTTAGAATTTTTTTCTCCTCAGAAGGTCTCCAGAAGGTCTAAAAGCGACATGATGTCCTCATAGACTCTTTCAGATGTTAAAAAGTCAAGTCAGGTCCTCCAGACAGTAGTCCATATTGGACCTTTTGAACTTTTTTTCTACTCAGAGGGTCCCCAGAAGGTCTAAAAGCTACATGATGTACTCATAGACTCTTTCTGATGTTAAAAAGTCAAATCAGGACCTCCAGACAGTGGTCCATATGGGACCTTTTGAACTTTTTTCTCCTCAGAGGGTCCCCAGAAGGTCTAAAAGCGACATGATGTACTCATAGACTCTTTCTGATGTTAAAAAGTCAAATCAGGTCCTCCAGACAGTGGTCCAAATGGGACTTTTTGAACTTCTTTTCGGCTCAGAGGGTCCCCAGAAGGTCTAAATGCTACATGAGGTCCTCATAAACTCTTTCTGATGTTAAAAAGTCAATTCAGGTCCTCCAGACAGTAGTCCATATGGGACCTTTTGAGCTTTTTTTCTCCCCAGAAGGTCTAAAAGCTACATGATGTCCTCAGAGACTGTCAGATGTTAAAAAGTCAAGTCAGGTCCTCCAGACAGTAGTCCATATGGGACCTTTTGAGCATTTTTTCTACTCAGAGGTTCCCCAGAAGATCTAAAAGCTACATGATGTCCTCATAGGATCTTTCTGATGTTAAAAAGTCAAGTCAGGTCCTCCAGACAGTAGTCCATATGGGACCTTTTGAACTTTGTTTCTCCCCAGAAGGTCTAAAAGCTACATGATGTCCTCATAGACTCTTTCAGATGTTAAAAAGTCAAGTCAGGTCCTCCAGACAGTAGTCCATATTGGACCTTTTGAACTTTTTTTCTACTCAGAGGGTCCCCAGAAGGTCTAAAAGCTACATGATGTCCTCATAGAATCTTTCAGATGTTATAAAGTCAAGTCAGGTCCTCCAGACAGTATTCCATATGGTACCTTTTGAACTTTTTTTCTCCCCAAAAGGTCTAAAAGCTACATGATGTCCTCATAGACTCTTTCTGATGTTAAAAAGTCAAGTCAGGACCTCCAGACAGTAGTCCATATGGGACCTTTTGAAACTTTTTTCTCCTCAGAGGGTCCCCAGAAGGTCTAAAAGCTACATGATGTACTCATAGACTCTTTCTGATGTTAAAAAGTCGTCAGGTCCTCCAGACAGTAGTCCATATGGACCTTTTGAACTTTTTTTCTCCCCAGAAGGTCTAAAAGCTACATGATGTCCTCATAGACTCTTTCTGATGTTAAAAAGTCAAGTCAGGACCTCCAGACAGTGGTCCATATGGGACCTTTTGAACTTTTTTTCTCCCCAGAAGGTCTAAAAGCTACATGATGTCCTCATAGACTCTTTCTGATGTTAAAAAGTCGTCAGGTCCTCCAGACAGTAGTCCATATGGACCTTTTGAACTTTTTTTCTCCCCAGAAGGTCTAAAATCTACATGATGTCCTCATAGACTCTTTCTGATGTTAAAAAGTCAAATCAGGACCTCCAGACAGTGGTCCATATGGGACCTTTTGAACTTTTTTTCTCCTAAGAAGTTCCCCAGAAGGTCTAAAAGCGACATGATGTCCTCATAGACTCTTTCTGATGTTAAAAAGTCAAGTCAGGTCCTCCAGAAAGTAGTCCATATGGGACCTTTTGAACTTTTTTTCTCCCCAGAAGGTCTAAAAGCTACATGATGTCCTCAGAGACTTTCAGATGTTAAAAAGTCAAGTCAGGTCATCCAGACGGTAGTACATATGGGACCTTTTGAACTTTTTTTCTACTCAGAGGGTCCCCAGAAGATCTAAAAGCTACATGATGTCCACATAGACTCTTTCTGATGTTAAAAAGTCGTCAGGTCCTCCAGACAGTAGTCGATATGGGACCTTTTGAACTTTTTTCTCCCCAGAAGGTCTAAAAGCTACATGATGTCCTCATAGACTCTTTCAGATGTTAAAAAGTCAAGTCTAGTAGACAGTAGTCCATATGGGATCTTTTGAACTTTTTTGCTACTCAGAGGGTCCCCAGAAGGTCTATAAGCTACATGATGACCTCATAGACTCTTTCTGATGTTAAAAAGTCGTCAGGTCCTCCAGACAGTAGTCCATAAGGGAGCTTTAGAACTTTTTTTCTGCTCAGAGGGTCCCCAGAAGGTCTAAAAGCTACATGATGTCCTCATAGACTCTTTCTAATGTAAAAACATTCAAGTAAAGTTTGCCAGACTGTAGTCCATATGGGAGCTTTTGAACTTTTTTTCTGGTCATAGGGTCCCGGGAGGTCTAAAAGTTCCATGATGTCATTATACACTCGTTCTGATGTTAAAAAGTCAAGTAAAGTCCAACGGACAGTAGTCCATATGGGAGCTTTTGAATTTTTTCTGCTCAGAGGGTCCCCAGAAGGTCTAAAAGCTACATGATGTCCTCATAGACTCATTTTGATGTTAAAAAGTCAAGTCAAGTCCGCCAGACAGTAGTCCATATGGGAGCTTTTGAACTTTTTTTCTGCTCAGAGGGTCCCAAGAAGGTCTAAAAGCTACATGATGTCATTATACACTCGTTCTGATGTTAAAAAGTCAAGTAAAGTCCAACGGACAGTAGTCCATATGGGAGCTTTTGAATTTTTTCTGCTCAGAGGGTCCCCAGAAGGTCTAAAAGCTACATGATGTCCTCATAGACTCTTTTTGATGTTAAAAAGTCAAGTCAAGTCCGCCAGACAGTAGTCCATATGGGAGCTTTTGAACTTTTTTTCTGCTCAGAGGGTCCCAAGAAGTTCTAAAAGCGACATGATGTCCTCATAAACTCTTTCTGATGTAAAAACATTCAAGTAAAGTTTGCCAGACTGTAGTCCATATGGGAGCTTTTGAACTTTTTTTCTGGTCAGAGGGTCCCCAGGCGGTCTAAAAGATCCATGATGCCCTTATAGACTCGTTCTGATCTTAAAAAGTCTAGTCAAGTCCGCCAGACTGTAATCCATATGGGACCTTTTGAACTTTTTTTCTGGTCAGAGGGTCCCCAGGAGGTCTAAAAGTTCCATGATGTCCTTATAGACTCGTTCTGATGTTAAAAAGTCAAGTAAAGTCCAACAGACAGTAGTCCATATGGAAGCTTTTGAACTTGTTTTTGCTCAGAGGGTCCCCCGAAGGTCTAAAAGCTACATGATGACCTCATAGACTCTTTTTGATGTTAAAAAGTCAAGTCCGCCAGACAGTAGTCCATATGGGATCTTTTTAACTTTTTTTCTGCTCAGAGGGTCCCCAGATGGTCTAAAAGCTACATGATGTCCTCATAGACTCTTTCTGATGTTAAAAAGTCAAGTCAAATCCGCCAGACAGTAGTCCATATGGGATCTTTTTAACTTTTTTTCTGCTCAGAGGGTCCCCAGACGGTCTAAAAGCTACATGATGTCCTCATAGACTCTTTCTGATGTTAAAAAGTCAAGTCAAATCCGCCAGACAGTAGTCCATATGGGATCTTTTTAACTTTTTTTCTGCTCAGAGTGTCCCCAGACGGTCTAAACGCTACATGATGTCCTCATAGACTCTTTCTGATGTTAAAAAGTCAAGTCAAATCCGCCAGACAGTAGTCCATATGGGATCTTTTTAACTTTTTTTCTGCTCAGAGTGTCCCCAGAAGATCTAAAAGCTACAAGATTTCCTCATAGACTCTTTCTTATGTTAAAAAGTCGTCAAGTCCTCCAGACAGTAGTCCATATGGGATATTTTTAACTTTTTTTCTGCTCAGAGTGTCCCCAGAAGATCTAAAAGCTACAAGATTTCCTCATAGACTCTTTCTTATGTTAAAAAGTCAAGTCAAGTCCGCCAGACAGTAATCCATATGGGCCCTTTTGAACTTTTTTTCTGCTCAGAGGGTCCCCAGAAGGTCTAAAAGCTACTTGATGTCCTCATAGACTCTTTCTGATGTTAAAAAGTCAAGTCAAATCGGCCAGACTGTAGTCCATATGGGATCTTTTTTACTTTTTTTCTGCTCAGAGGGTCCCCAGGATGTCTAAAAGTTCCATGATGTCCTCACAGACTCGTTCTGATGTTAAAAAGTTAAGTCAAGTCCAACAGGCAGTAGTCCATCTTGGACCTTTTGAACTTTTTTCTGCTCAGGGGGTCCCCAGAAGGTCTAAAAGCTACTTGATGTCCACATAGACTCTTTTTGGTGTTAAAAAGTCAAGTCAAATCCACCAGACAGTAGTCCATATGGGATCTTTTGAACTTATTTTCTGCTCAGAGGTTCCCCAGAAGATCTAAAAGCTTCGAGATGTCCTCATAGACTCTTTCTGATGTTAAAAAGTCAAGTTAAGTCCGCCAGACAGTAATCCATATGGGACCTTTTGAACTTTTTTTCTGCTCAGAGGGTCCCCAGAAGGTCTAAAAGCTACTTGATGTCCTAATAGACTCTTTCTGATGTTAAAAAGTCAAGTCAAATCCGCCAGACAGTAGTCCATATGGGATCTTTTGAACTTTTTTTCTGCTCAGAGGGTCCCCAGAAGATCTAAAAGCTACAAGATGTACTCGTAGACTCTTTCTGATGTTAAAAAGTCAATTCAAGTCCGCCAGACAGTAATCCATATGTTACCTTTTTGAACTTTTTTTCTGGTCAGAGGGTCCCCGGGAGGTCTGAAAGTTCTGATGTTAAAAGGTCAAAAGGCATTGTTGAATTACAATGCATTCAAGAACTATCTCATTTTGTAGTGCATCAGCACTACAATGCAATCTGTTGTTTTAATAACATTATTGTTGTTTCATTCCATTGCATAAAAGGACTAACTTATTCCTTTGTGCAATGAAAAAAACTAACGCTAAAAAGCTGCTTTTGCATTGCACATATGATAAAGCAGAATAACATATAAGCGATATGCGCTTTTTTGCATTGCAAAGCATTCAAGAACTAACTCATTCAGTAGGCATTGAAGATATTGAATTGCATTGCACATAAGTTGAATTGTTGTGCATAAGCAATATGCACTTTTTAGCAATGCACTCAAGAACTAACTCTTTTTGTAGTGCATTAAAGAGATGGGGAACGCAATCTGCTGTTTTCAAAACGTTTTGTTGTTTCATTCCATCGCATAAAAGGACTAACTTATTCCTTTGTGCATTGAAAAAAACTAACGCTTAAAAAAACAGCTGTTTTATTGCACATATGATAAAGCGTTAGAATAACATATAAGCGATATGCACTTTTTTTGCATTGCAATGCGTTCAAGAACTAACTCATTCAGTAGTGCATTAAGAGACCTGCAATGCAATCTGCTGTTGCATTGTATTGCACATACTATCAAGCGTAACGAAGAATACCAACGAAAAGCATCGAAGAATAACCTATAACAATATGCACTTTATTGCATTGCAATGCATTCAAGAACTAGCTCATTCCGTAGTGCATTAAGAGATCTGCAATTCAATCTGCTGTTGCATTGCATTGCACATACGATCAAGCGTAACGAAGAATACCAACGAAAAGCATCGAAGAATAAACTATAAGCAATATGCACTTTATTGCATTGCAATGCATTCAAGAACTAGCTCATTCCGTAGTGCATTAAAGAGATGGGCAAAGCAATCTGCTGTTTTAATAACATTTTTGTTGTTTCATTCCATTGCATAAAAGGTCTAACTTATTCCTTTGTGCAATGAACAAACTAACCATAATCATTTGTGTATGAAGGGAAATCATTTTATCAGCTGTTGAAAAGACAACTCACAGCATATTGTTTTTTGCATTGCATACAGCTCATTTATTTGTGTACTCACGAGAAAAATATCACAGTGTCGCTTTCCAATGTTCAACGAAGAGATGTGCAATGCAGCGTGCTGTTGCATTACACAAGCGTTTTGCATGAAAGAATAACATTTAAAAGTAATATTCACTTTGTTGCATTTGCAAATGCATTCAAGAACTAATCCATTTCAGTCAATTGCACAAGCGTGCTGTTGCATTGCACAAGCGTTTTGCATGGAAGAATAATATTTAAAAGTAATATGCACTTTGTTGCATTGCAAATGCATTCAAGAACTAATCCATTTCAGTCAATTGCACAAGCGTGCTGTTGCATTGCACAAGCGTTTTGCATGGAAGAATAACATTTAAAAGTAATATGCACTTTGTTGCATTGCAAATGCATTCAAGAACTAATCCATTTCAGTCAATTGCACAAGCCTGCTGTTGCATTGCACAAGCGTTTTGCATGGAAGAATAACATTTAAAAGTAATATGCACTTTGTTGCATTGCAAATGCATTCAAGAACTAATCCATTTCAGTCAATTGCACAAGCGTGCTGTTGCATTGCACAAGCGTTTTGCATGGAAGAATAACATTTAAAAGTAATATGCACTTTGTTGCATTGCAAATGCATTCAAGAACTAATCCATTTCAGTCAATTGCACAAGCGTGCTGTTGCATTGCACAAGCGTTTTGCATGGAAGAATAACATTTAAAAGTAATATGCACTTTGTTGCATTGCAAATGCATTCAAGAAGTAATCCATTTCAGTCAATTGCACAAGCGTGCTGTTGCATTGCACAAGCGTTTTGCATGCAAGAATAATATTTAAAAGTAATATGCACTTTGTTGCATTGCAAATGCATTCAAGAATTAATGCGTTTCATTCCATTGCAACAGCGTGCTGTTGCATTGCACAAGCGTTTTGCATGGAAGAATAACATTTAAAAGTAATATGCACTTTGTTGCATTGCAAATGCATTCAAGAATTCATGCGTTTCATTCCATTGCAACAGCGTGCTGTTGCATTGCACAAGCGTTTTGCATGGAAGAATACCATTTAAAAGTAATATGCACTTTGTTGCATTGTAAATGCATTCAAGAATTCATGCGTTTAATTCCATTGCAACAGCGTGCTGTTGCATTGCACAAGCGTTTTGCATGGAAGAATAACATTTAAAAGTAATATGCACTTTGTTGCATTGTAAATGCATTCAAGATTTAATGCGTTTCATTCCATTGCAACAGCGTGCTGTTGCATTGCACAAGCGTTTTGCATGGAAGAATAACATTTAAAAGTAATATGCACTTTGTTGCATTGCAATGCATTCCAAAACTAATGCGTTTAATTCCATTGCAACAGGGTGTTGTTGCATTTCACAAGCGTTTTGCATGGAAGAATAACATTTGAAAGTAATATGCACTCTGTTTGCATTGCAAATGCATTTATGAACTAATGCGTTTCATTACATTGCAACAGCGTTTTGCATGGAAGAATAACATTTAAAAGGAATATGCACTCTGCATTGCAATGCATTCATGAACTAATGCGTTTCATGACATTGCAACAGCGTTTTGCATGGAAGAATAACATTTAAAAGTAATATGCACTCTTGCATTAAAATGCACTCAAGCACTAATGCGTTTCATTTACATTGCACAAGCGTTTTGCATGGAAGAATAACAATTGAAAATAATATGCACTCTGTTGCATTGCAATGCATTTATGAACTAATGTGTTTCATTATATTACAACAGGGTTTTGAATGTAAGAATAACATTTAAATGTAATATGCACTTTGTTGCATTAAAATGCATTCAAGCACTAATGCGTTTCATTACATTGCACAAGCGTTTTGCATGGAAGAATAACATTTAAAAGTAATATGCACTTTGTTGCATTGCAATGCATTCATGATTCAAGAAATAAAACTCATTCCGTTTTTTTCATGATAAAGCTAAAAACATTTTTAAGGTAGCCTATGTCGTACTAAACCGACATGATTTTAATCATTGCTATTACCCTGCTAATTTAGTCAGTATTGATTCTAGCTTCTCTCCTTTCTGTCTCTTTCGTTTCATGTGAAATGAGTAGGCTACACATGCTTACTTTCATACATATAAACTTTATTTCTATTAAATTTTCAAAAGTATTTATATATGTTTCACATGATGATGTTAAGACCGCCAGACAGAAGTCCATATGAAACTTTTGAACTTTTTTCTCCTTGGAAGGTCTAAAAGCGACATGATGTCCTCATAGACTCTTTCTGATGTTAAAAAGTCAAGTCAGGACCTCCAGACAGTGGTCCAAATGGGACCTTTTGAACTTTTTTTCTCTTTAGAGGGTCCCCAGAAGGTCTAAATGGCTACATGTGGTCCACATAGACTTTCTGATGTTAAAAAGTCAAGTCAGGTCCTCCAGACAGTAGTCCATATGGGACCTTTTGAACTTTTTTTCTCCCCAGAAGGTCTAAAAGCTACATGATGTCCTCTTAGACTCTTTCTGATGTTAAAATGTCAAGTAGGGACCTCCAGACAGTGGTCCATAAGGGACCTTTTGAAACTTTTGTCTCCTCAGAGGGTCCCCAGAAGGTCTAAAAGCTACATGATGTACTCATAGACTCTTTCTGATGTTAAAAAGTCGTCAAGTCCGCCAGACAGTAGTCAATATGGTACCTTTTGATCTTTTTTCTGCTCATAGGGTCCCCAGAAGGTCTAAAAGCTACATGATGTCCTCATAGACTCTTTCTGATGTTAAAAAGTCAAGTCAGGTCCGCCACACAGTATTCCATTCGGGAGCTTTTGAACTTTTTTTCTACTCAGAGGGTCCCCAGAAGGTCTTAAAGCTACATGATGTCCTCATAGACTCTTTCTGATGTTAAAAAGTGAAGTCAGGTCCTCCAGACAGTAGTCCATACGTGACCTTTTGAACTTTGTTTCTCCCCAGAAGGTCTAAAAGCTACATGATGTCCTCATAGACTCTTTCAGATGTTAAAAAGTCAAGTCAGGTCCTCCAGACAGTAGTCCATAATTGACCTTTTGAACTTTTTTTCTACTCAGAGGGTCACCAGAAGGTCTAAAAGCTACATGACGTCCTCATAGAATCTTTCAGATGTTATATAGTCAAGTCAGGTCCTCCAGACAGTAGTCCATATGGTACCTTTTGAACTTTTTTCTCCCCAGAGGTCTAAAAGCTACATGATGTCCTCATAGACTCTTTCTGATGTTAAAAACCTTTCGAAACTTTTTTCTCCTCAGAGGGTCCCCAGAAGGTCTAAAAGCTACATGATGTACTCATATACTCTTTCTGATGTTAAAAAGTCAAATCAGGACCTCCAGACAGTGGTCCATATGGGACCTTTTGAACTTTTTTCTCCTCAGAGGGTCCCCAGAAGGTCTAAAAGCTACATGATGTACTCATAGACTCTTTCTGATGTTAAAAAGTCAAATCAGGACCTCCAGACAGTCGTCCATATGGGACCTTTTGAACTTTTTTCTCCTCAGAAGGTCCCCAGAAGGTCTAAAAGCGACATGATGTCCTCACAGACTCTTTCTGATGTTAAAAAGTCGTCAAGTCCGCTAGACAGTAGTCAATATGGGAGCTTTTGATCTTTTTCTGCTCAGAGGGTCCCCAGAAGCTCTAAAAGCTACATGATGTACTCATAGACTCTTTCTGATGTTAAAAAGTCAAATCAGGACCTCCAGACAGTCGTCCATATGGGACCTTTTGAACTTTTTTCTCCTCAGAAGGTCCACAGAAGGTTTAAAAGCGACATAATGTCCTCACAGACTCTTTCTGATGTTAAAAAGTCAAGTCAGGTCCTCCATAAAGTAGTCCATATGGGACCTTTTGAACTTTTTTTTTCCCAAAAAAGGTCTAAAAGCTACATGATGTCCTCAGAGACTGTCAGATGTTAAAAAGTCAAGTCAGGTCCTCCAGACAGTCGTTCATATGGGACCTTTTGAGCTTTTTTTCTACTCAGAGGTTCCCCAGAAGATCTAAAAGCTACATGATGTCCTCATAGACTCTTTCTGATGTTAAAAAGTCAAGTCAGGTCCTCCAGACAGTAGTCCATATAGGACCTTTTGAACTTTTTTTCTCCTCAGAGGGTCCCCAGAAGGTCTAAAAGCTACATGATGTCCTCATAGACTCTTTCTGATGTTAAAAAGTCAAGTCAGGTCCTCCATAAAGTAGTCCATATGTGACCTTTTGAACTTTTTTTCTCCCAAAAAAGGTCTAAAAGCTACATGATGTCCTCAGAGACTGTCAGATGTTAAAAAGTCAAGTCAGGTCCTGCAGACAGTAGTCCATATTGGACCTTTTGAACTTTTTTTCTACTCAGAGGGTCCCCAGAAGGTCTAAAAGCTACATGATGTCCTCATAGAATCTTTCAGATGTTATAAAGTCAAGACAGGTCCTCCAGACAGTATTCCATATGGTACCTTTTGATCTTTTTTTCTCCTCAAAAGGTCTAAAAGCTACATGATGTCCTCATAGACTCTTTCTGATGTTAAAAAGTCAAGTCAGGACCTCCAGACAGTAGTCCATATGGGACCTTTTGAAACTTTTTTCTCCTCAGAGGGTCCCCAGAAGGTCTAAAAGCTACATGATGTACTCATAGACTCTTTCTGATGTTAAAAAGTCAAATAAGGACCTCCAGACAGTGGTCCATATGGGACCTTTTGAATTTTTTTCTCCTCAGAAGGTCTCCAGAAGGTCTAAAAGCGACATGATGTCCTCATAGACTCTTTCTGATGTTAAAAAGTCAAGTCAGGACCTCCAGACATTGGTCCATATAGGACCTTTTGAACTTTTTTTCTCCTCAGAGGGTCCCCAGAAGGTCTAAAAGCTACATGATGTCTTCACAGACTCTTTCTGATGTTAAAAAGTCAAGTCAGGTCCTCCAGACAGTAGGCCATATGGGACCTTTTGAACTTTTTTTATCCTCAGATGGTCTCCAGAAGGTCTAAAAGCGACATGATGTCCTCATAGACTCTTTCTGATGTTAAAAAGTCAAGTCAGGACCTCCAGACATTGGTCTATATAGGACCTTTTGAACTTTTTTTCTCCTCAGAGGGTCCCCAGAAGGTCTAAAAGCTACATGATGTCCTCATAGACTCTTTCTGATGTTAAAAAGTCAAGTCAGGTCCTCCAGAAAGTAGTCCATATGGGATCTTTTTAACTTTTTTTCTGCTCAGAGTGTCCCCAGAAGATCTAAAAGCTACATGATGTCCTCATAGACTCTTTCTGATGTTAAAAAGTCGTCAGGTCCTCCAGACAGTAGTCCATATGGACCTTTTGAACTTTTTTTCTCCCCAGAAGGTCTAAAAGCTACATGATGTCCTCATAGACTCTTTCTGATGTTAAAAAGTCAAGTCAGGACCTCCAGACAGTGGTCCATATGGGACCTTTTGAACTTTTTTTCTCCCCAGAAGGTCTAAAAGCTACATGATGTCCTCATAGACTCTTTCTGATGTTAAAAAGTCAAATCAGGACCTCCAGACAGTGGTCCATATGGGACCTTTTGAACTTTTTTTCTCCTAAGAAGGTCCCCAGAAGGTCTAAAAGCGACATGATGTCCTCATAGACTCTTTCTGATGTTAAAAAGTCAAGTCAGGTCCTCCAGAAAGTAGTCCATATGGGACCTTTTGAACTTTTTTTCTCCCAAGAAGGTCTAAAAGCTACACGATGTACTCATAGACTCTTTCTGATGTTAAAAAGTCAAATAAGGACCTCCAGACAGTGGTCCATATGGGACCTTTTGAATTTTTTTCTCCTCAGAAGGACTCCAGAAGGTCTAAAAGCGACATGATGTCCTCATAGACTCTTTCTGATGTTAAAAAGTCAAGTCAGGCCCTCCAGACATTGGTCCATATAGGACCTTTTGAACTTTTTTTCTCCTCAGAGGGTCCCCAGAAGGTCTAAAAGCTACATGATGTCCTCATAGGCTCTTTCTGATGTTAAAAAGTCAAATCAGGACCTCCAGACAGTGGTCCATATGGGACCTTTTGAACTTTTTTTCTCCTCAGAAGGACTCCAGAAGGTCTAAAAGCGACATGATGTCCTCATAGACTCTTTCTGATGTTAAAAAGTCAAATCAGGACCTCCAGACAGTGGTCCATATGGGACCTTTTGAACTTTTTTTCTCCTCAGAAGGACTCCAGAAGGTCTAAAAGCGACATGATGTCCTCATAGACTCTTTCTGATGTTAAAAAGTCAAATCAGGACCTCCAGACATTGGTCCATATAGGACCTTTTGAACTTTTTTTCTCCTCAGAGGGTCCCCAGAAGGTCTAAAAGCTACATGATGTCTTCACAGACTCTTTCTGATGTTAAAAAGTCAAGTCAGGTCCTCCAGACAGTAGTCCATATTGGACCTTTTGAACTTTTTTTCTCCTCAGATGGTCTCCAGAAGGTCTAAAAGCAACATGATGTCCTCATAGACTCTTTCTGATGTTAAAAAGTCAAGTCAGGACCTCCAGACATTGGTCCATATAGGACCTTTTGAACTTTTTTTCTCCTCAGAGGGTCCCCAGAAGGTCTAAAAGCTACATGATGTCCTCATAGGCTCTTTCTGATGTTAAAAAGTCAAATCAGGACCTCCAGACAGTGGTCCATATGGGACCTTTTGAACTTTTTTTCTCCTAAGAAGGTCCCCAGAAGGTCTAAAAGCGACATGATGTCCTCATAGACTCTTTCTGATGTTAAAAAGTCAAATAAGGACCTCCAGACAGTGGTCCATATGGGACCTTTTGAATTTGTTTCTCCTCAGAAGGTCTCCAGAAGGTCTAAAAGCGACATGATGTCCTCATAGACTCTTTCTGATGTTAAAAAGTCAAGTCAGGACCTCCAGACATTGGTCCATATAGGACCTTTTGAACTTTTTTTCTCCTCAGAGGGTCCCCAGAAGGTCTAAAAGCTACATGATGTCTTCACAGACTCTTTCTGATGTTAAAAAGTCAAGTCAGGACCTCCAGACATTGGTCCATATAGGACCTTTTGAACTTTTTTTCTCCTCAGAGGGTCCCCAGAAGGTCTAAAAGCTACATGATGTCCTCATAGACTCTTTCTGATGTTAAAAAGTCAAGTCAGGTCCTCCATAAAGTAGTCCATATGGGACCTTTTGAACTTTTTTTCTCCCCAGAAGGTCTAAAAGCTACATGATGTCCTCAGAGACTGTCAGATGTTAAAAAGTCAAGTCAGGTCCTTCAGACAGTAGTCCATATGGGACCTTTTGAGCTTTTTTTCTACTCAGAGGTTCCCCAGAAGATCTAAAAGCTACATGATGTCCTCATAGACTCTTTCTGATGTTAAAAAGTCAAGTCAGGTCCTCCAGACAGTATTCCATATGGTACCTTTTGAACTTTTTTTCTCCTCAAAAGGTCTAAAAGCTACATGATGTCCTCATAGACTCTTTCTGATGTTAAAAAGTCAAGTCAGGACCTCCAGACAGTAGTCCATATGGGACCTTTTGAAACTTTTTTCTCCTCAGAGGGTCCCCAGAAGGTCTAAAAGCTACATGATGTACTCATAGACTCTTTCTGATGTTAAAAAGTCAAACAAGGACCTCCAGACAGTGGTCCATATGGGACCTTTTGAATTTTTTTCTCCTCAGAAGGTCTCCAGAAGGTCTAAAAGCGACATGATGTCCTCATAGACTCTTTCTGATGTTAAAAAGTCAAGTCAGGACCTCCAGACATTGGTCCATATAGGACCTTTTGAACTTTTTTTCTCCTCAGAGGGTCCCCAGAAGGTCTAAAAGCTACATGATGTCTTCACAGACTCTTTCTGATGTTAAAAAGTCAAGTCAGGTCCTCCAGACAGTAGTCCATATGGGACCTTTTGAACTTTTTTTATCCTCAGATGGTCTCCAGAAGGTCTTAAACCGACTTGATGTCCTCATAGACTCTTTCTGATGTTAAAAAGTCAAGTCAGGACCTCCAGACATTGGTCCATATAGGACCTTTTGAACTTTTTTTCTCCTCAGAGGGTCCCCAGAAGGTCTAAAAGCTACATGATGTCCTCATAGACTCTTTCTGATGTTAAAAAGTCAAGTCAGGTCCTCCATAAAGTAGTCCATATGGGACCTTTTGAACTTTTTTTCTCCCCAGAGGTCTAAAAGCTACATGATGTACTCATAGACTCTTTCTGATGTTAAAAAGTCAAGTCAGGTCCTCCAGACAGTAGTCCATACGGGACCTTTTGAACTTTGTTTCTCCCCAGAAGGTCTATAAGCTACATGATGTCTTCATAGACTCTTTCAGATGTTAAAAAGTCAAGTCAGGTCCTCCAGACAGTAGTCCATATTTGACCTTTTGAACTTTTTTTCTACTCAGAGGGTCACCAGAAGGTCTAAAAGCTACATGATGTCCTCATAGAATCTTTCAGATGTTATAAAGTCAAGTCAGGTCCTCCAGACAGTAGTCCATATCCCTTTTGTCCCTTTTGAACTTTTTTTCTCCCCAGAGGTCTAAAAGCTACATGATGTCCTCATAGACTCTTTCTGATGTTAAAAAGTCAAGTCAGGACCTCCAGACAGTAGTCCATATGGGACCTTTCGAAACTTTTTTCTCCTCAGAGGGTCCCCAGAAGGTATAAAAGCTACATGATGTACTCATAGACTCTTTCTGATGTTAAAAAGTCAAATCAGGACCTCCAGACAGTGGTCCATATGGGACCTTTTGAACTTTTTTCCTCTCAGAGGGTCCCCAGAAGGTCTAAAAGCTACATGATGTACTCATAGAATCTTTCTGATGTTGAAAAGTCAAATCAGGACCTCCAGACAGTGGTCCATATGGGACCTTTTGAACTTTTTTTCTACTCAGAGGGTCACCAGAAGGTCTAAAAGCTACATGATGTCCTCATAGAATCTTTCAGATGTTATAAAGTCAAGTCAGGTCCTCCAGACAGTAGTCCATATTTGACCTTTTGAACTTTTTTTCTACTCAGAGGGTCACCAGAAGGTCTAAAAGCTACATGATGTCCTCATAGAATCTTTCAGATGTTATAAAGTCAAGTCAGGTCCTCCAGACAGTAGTCCATATGGTACCTTTTGAACTTTTTTTCTCCCCAGAGGTCTAAAAGCTACATGATGTCCTCATAGACTCTTTCTGATGTTAAAAAGTCAAGTCAGGACCTCCAGACAGTAGTCCATATGGGACCTTTCGAAACTTTTTTCTCCTCAGAGGGTCCCATGAAGGTATAAAAGCTACATGATGTACTCATAGACTCTTTCTGATGTTAAAAAGTCAAATCAGGACCTCCAGACAGTGGTCCATATGGGACCTTTTGAACTTTTTTCCTCTCAGAGGGTCCCCAGAAGGTCTAAAAGCTACATAATGTACTCATAGAATCTTTCTGATGTTGAAAAGTCAAATCAGGACCTCCAGACAGTCGTCCATATGGGACCTTTTGAACTTTTTTTCTACTCAGAGGGTCACCAGAAGGTCTAAAAGCTACATGATGTCCTCATAGAATCTTTCAGATGTTATAAAGTCAAATCAGGTCCTCCAGACAGTAGTCCATATTTGACCTTTTGAACTTTTTTTCTACTCAGAGGGTCACCAGAAGGTCTAAAAGCTACATGATGTCCTCATAGAATCTTTCAGATGTTATAAAGTCAAGTCAGGTCCTCCAGACAGTAGTCCATATGGTACCTTTTGAACTTTTTTTCTCCCCAGAGGTCTAAAAGCTACATGATGTCCTCATAGACTCTTTCTGATGTTAAAAAGTCAAGTCAGGACCTCCAGACAGTAGTCCATATGGGACCTTTTGAACTTTTTTCTCCTCAGAGGGTCCCCAGAAGGTCTAAAAGCTACATGATGTACTCATAGACTCTTTCTGATGTTAAAAAGTCAAATCAGGACCTCCAGACAGTGGTCCATATGGGACCTTTTGAACTTTTTTCTCCTCAGAGGGTCCCCAGAAGGTCTAAAAGCGACATGATGTACTCATAGACTCTTTCTGATGTTGAAAAGTCAAATCAGGACCTCCAGACAGTCGTCCATATGGGACCTTTTGAACTTTTTTTCTACTCAGAGGGTCACCAGAAGGTCTAAAAGCTACATGATGTCCTCATAGAATCTTTCAGATGTTATAAAGTCAAGTCAGGTCCTCCAGACAGTAGTCCTTATGGTACCTTTTTAACTTTTTTTCTCCCCAGAGGTCTAAAAGCTACATGATGTCCTCATAGACTCTTTCTGATGTTAAAAAGTCAAGTCAGGACCTCCAGACAGTAGTCCATATGGAACCTTTCGAAACTTTTGTCTCCTCAGAGGGTCCCCAGAAGATCTAAAAGCTACATGATGTCCTCAGAGTCTCTTTCTGATGTTAAAAAGTCAAATCAGGACCTCCAGAGAGCGGTCCATATGGGACCTTTTGAACTTTTTTCTCCTCCGAAGGTCCCCAGAAGGTCTAAAAGCGACATGATGTCCTCACAGACTCTTTCTGATGTTCAAAAGTCGTCAAGTCCGCCAGACAGTAGTCAATATGGGAGCTTTTGATCTTTTTTCTGCTCAGAGGGTCCCCAGAAGGTCTAAAAGCTACATGATGTCCTCATAGACTCTTTCTGATGTTAAAAAGTCAAATCAGGACCTCCAGACAGTGGTCCATATGGGACCTTTTGAACTTTTTTCTCCTCAGAGGGTCCCCAGAAGGTCTAAAAGCTACATGATGTACTCATAGACTCTTTCTGATGTTAAAAAGTCAAATCAGGACCTCCAGACAGTCATCCATATGGGACCTTTTGAACTTTTTTTCTACTCCGAGGGTCACCAGAAGGTCTAAAAGCTACATGATGTCCTCATAGAATCTTTCAGATGTTATAAAGTCAAGTCAGGTCCTCCAGACAGTAGTCCATATGGTACCTTTTGAACTTCTTTTCTCCCCAGAGGTCTAAAATCTACATGATGTCCTCATAGACTCTTTCTGATGTTAAAAAGTCAAATAAGGACCTCCAGACAGTGGTCCATTTGGGACCTTTAGAATTTTTTTCTCCTCAGAAGATCTCCAGAAGGTCTAAAAGCGACATGATGTCCTCATAGACTCTTTCAGATGTTAAAAAGTCAAGTCAGGTCCTCCAGACAGTAGTCCATATGGTACCTTTTGAACTTTTTTTCTCCCCAAAAGGTCTAAAAGCTACATGATGTCCTCATAGACTCTTTCTGATGTTAAAAAGTCAAGTCAGGACCTCCAGACAGTAGTCCATATGGGACCTTTTGAAACTTTTTTCTCCTCAGAGGGTCCCCAGAAGGTCTAAAAGCTACATGATGTACTCATAGACTCTTTCTGATGTTAAAAAGTCAAATAAGGACCTCCAGACAGTGGTCCATATGGGACCTTTTGAATTTTTTTTTTCTCCTCAGAAGGACTCCAGAAGGTCTAAAAGCGACATGATGTCCTCATAGACTCTTTCTGATGTTAAAAAGTCAAGTCAGGCCCTCCAGACATTGGTCCATATAGGACCTTTTGAACTTTTTTTCTCCTAAGAAGGACTCCAGAAGGTCTAAAAGCGACATGATGTCCTCATAGACTCTTTCTGATGTTAAAAAGTCAAGTCAGGACCTCCAGACATTGGTCCACCTTTTGAACTTTTTTTCTCCTCAGAGGGTCCCCAGAAGGTCTAAAAGCTACATGATGTCCTCATACACTCTTTCTGATGTTAAAAAGTCAAGTCAGGTCCTCCATAAGGTATTCCATATGGGACCTTTTGAACTTTTTTTCTCCCAAAAAAGGTCTAAAAGCTACATGATGTCCTCAGAGACTGTCAGATGTTAAAAAGTAAAGTTAGGTCCTCCAGACAGTCGTCCATATGGGACCTTTTGAACTTTTTTTCTACTCAGAGGGTCCGCAGAAGGTCTAAAAGCTACATGATGTCCTCATAGACTCTTTCTGATGTTAAAAAGTCAAGTCAGGTCCTCCAGACAGTAGTCCATACGGGACCTTTTGAACTTTGTTTCTCCCCAGAAGGTCTAAAAGCTACTTGATGTCCTCATAGACTCTTTCAGATGTTAAAAAGTCAAGTCAGGTCCTCCAGACAGTAGTCCATATTTGACCTTTTGAACTTTTTTTCTACTCAGAGGGTCACCAGAAGGTCTAAAAGCTACATGATGTCCTCATAGAATCTTTCAGATGTTATAAAGTCAAGTCAGGTCCTCCATAAGGTATTCCATATGGGACCTTTTGAACTTTTTTTCTCCCAAAAAAGGTCTAAAAGCTACATGATGTCCTCAGAGACTGTCAGATGTTAAAAAGTAAAGTTAGGTCCTCCAGACAGTCGTCCATATGGGACCTTTTGAACTTTTTTTCTACTCAGAGGGTCCGCAGAAGGTCTAAAAGCTACATGATGTCCTCATAGACTCTTTCTGATGTTAAAAAGTCAAGTCAGGTCCTCCAGACAGTAGTCCATACGGGACCTTTTGAACTTTGTTTCTCCCCAGAAGGTCTAAAAGCTACTTGATGTCCTCATAGACTTTTTCAGATGTTAAAAAGTCAAGTCAGGTCCTCCAGACAGTAGTCCATATTTGACCTTTTGAACTTTTTTTCTACTCAGAGGGTCACCAGAAGGTCTAAAAGCTACATGATGTCCTCATAGAATCTTTCAGATGTTATAAAGTCAAGTCAGGTCCTCCAGACAGTAGTCCATATGGTACCTTTTGAACTTTTTTTCTCCCCAGAGGTCTAAAAGCTACATGATGTCCTCATAGACTCTTTCTGATGTTAAAAAGTCAAGTCAGGACCTCCAGACAGTAGTCCATATGGGACCTTTCGAAACTTTTTTCTCCTCAGAGGGTCCCATGAAGGTATAAAAGCTACATGATGTACTCATAGACTCTTTCTGATGTTAAAAAGTCAAATCAGGACCTCCAGACAGTGGTCCATATGGGACCTTTTGAACTTTTTTCCTCTCAGAGGGTCCCCAGAAGGTCTAAAAGCTACATGATGTACTCATAGAATCTTTCTGATGTTGAAAAGTCAAATCAGGACCTCCAGACAGTCGTCCATATGGGACCTTTTGAACTTTTTTTCTACTCAGAGGGTCACCAGAAGGTCTAAAAGCTACATGATGTCCTCATAGAATCTTTCAGATGTTATAAAGTCAAGTCAGGTCCTCCAGACAGTAGTCCATATTTGACCTTTTGAACTTTTTTTCTACTCAGAGGGTCACCAGAAGGTCTAAAAGGTACATGATGTCCTCATAGAATCTTTCAGATGTTATAAAGTCAAGTCAGGTCCTCCAGACAGTAGTTCATATGGTACCTTTTGAACTTTTTTTCTCCCCAGAGGTCTAAAAGCTACATGATGTCCTCATAGACTCTTTCTGATGTTAAAAAGTCAAGTCAGGACCTCCAGACAGTAGTCCATATGGGACCTTTTGAACTTTTTTCTCCTCAGAGGGTCCCCAGAAGGTCTAAAAGCTACATGATGTACTCATAGACTCTTTCTGATGTTAAAAAGTCAAATCAGGACCTCCAGACAGTGGTCCATATGGGACCTTTTGAACTTTTTTCTCCTCAGAGGGTCCCCAGAAGGTCTAAAAGCGACATGATGTACTCATAGACTCTTTCTGATGTTAAAAAGTCAAATCAGGACCTCCAGACAGTGGTCCATATGGGACCTTTTGAACTTTTTTTCTACTCAGAGGGTCACCAGAAGGTCTAAAAGCTACATGATGTCCTCATAGAATCTTTCAGATGTTATAAAGTCAAGTCAGGTCCTCCAGACAGTAGTCCTTATGGTACCTTTTTAACTTTTTTTCTCCCCAGAGGTCTAAAAGCTACATGATGTCCTCATAGACTCTTTCTGATGTTAAAAAGTCAAGTCAGGACCTCCAGACAGTAGTCCATATGGAACCTTTCAAAACTTTTGTCTCCTCAGAGGGTCCCCAGAAGATCTAAAAGCTACATGATGTCCTCAGAGTCTCTTTCTGATGTTAAAAAGTCAAATCAGGACCTCCAGACAGCGGTCCATATGGGACCTTTTGAACTTTTTTCTCCTCAGAAGGTCCCCAGAAGGTCTAAAAGCGACATGATGTCCTCACAGACTCTTTCTGATGTTCAAAAGTCGTCAAGTCCGCCAGACAGTAGTCAATATGGGAGCTTTTGATCTTTTTTCTGCTCAGAGGGTCCCCAGAAGGTCTAAAAGCTACATGATGTCCTCATAGACTCTTTCTGATGTTAAAAAGTCAAATCAGGACCTCCAGACAGTGGTCCATATGGGACCTTTTGAACTTTTTTCTCCTCAGAGGGTCCCCAGAAGGTCTAAAAGCTACATGATGTACTCATAGACTCTTTCTGATGTTAAAAAGTCAAATCAGGACCTCCAGACAGTCGTCCATATGGGACCTTTTGAACTTTTTTTCTACTCCGAGGGTCACCAGAAGGTCTAAAAGCTACATGATGTCCTCATAGAATCTTTCAGATGTTATAAAGTCAAGTCAGGTCCTCCAGACAGTAGTCCATATGGTACCTTTTGAACTTCTTTTCTCCCCAGAGGTCTAAAATCTACATGATGTCCTCATAGACTCTTTCTGATGTTAAAAAGTCAAATAAGGACCTCCAGACAGTGGTCCATATGGGACCTTTAGAATTTTTTTCTCCTCAGAAGGTCTCCAGAAGGTCTAAAAGCGACATGATGTCCTCATAGACTCTTTCAGATGTTAAAAAGTCAAGTCAGGTCCTCCAGACAGTAGTCCATCTTGGACCTTTTGAACTTTTTTTCTACTCAGAGGGTCCCCAGAAGGTCTAAAAGCTACATGATGTCCTCATAGAATGTTTCAGATGTTATAAAGTCAAGTCAGGTCCTCCAGACAGTATTCCATATGGTACCTTTTGAACTTTTTTTCTCCCCAAAAGGTCTAAAAGCTACATGATGTCCTCATAGACTCTTTCTGATGTTAAAAAGTCAAGTCAGGACCTCCAGACAGTAGTCCATATGGGACCTTTTGAAACTTTTTTCTCCTCAGAGGGTCCCCAGAAGGTCTAAAAGCTACATGATGTACTCATAGACTCTTTCTGATGTTAAAAAGTCAAATAAGGACCTCCAGACAGTGGTCCATATGGGACCTTTTGAATTTTTTTTCTCCTCAGAAGGACTCCAGAAGGTCTAAAAGCGACATGATGTCCTCATAGACTCTTTCTGATGTTAAAAAGTCAAGTCAGGCCCTCCAGACATTGGTCCATATAGGACCTTTTGAACTTTTTTTCTCCTAAGAAGGACTCCAGAAGGTCTAAAAGCGACATGATGTCCTCATAGACTCTTTCTGATGTTAAAAAGTCAAGTCAGGACCTCCAGACATTGGTCCACCTTTTGAACTTTTTTTCTCCTCAGAGGGTCCCCAGAAGGTCTAAAAGCTACATGATGTCCTCATACACTCTTTCTGATGTTAAAAAGTCAAGTCAGGTCCTCCATAAGGTATTCCATATGGGACCTTTTGAACTTTTTTTCTCCCAAAAAAGGTCTAAAAGCTACATGATGTCCTCAGAGACTGTCAGATGTTAAAAAGTAAAGTTAGGTCCTCCAGACAGTCGTCCATATGGGACCTTTTGAACTTTTTTTCTACTCAGAGGGTCCGCAGAAGGTCTAAAAGCTACATGATGTCCTCATAGACTCTTTCTGATGTTAAAAAGTCAAGTCAGGTCCTCCAGACAGTAGTCCATACGGGACCTTTTGAACTTTGTTTCTCCCCAGAAGGTCTAAAAGCTACTTGATGTCCTCATAGACTCTTTCAGATGTTAAAAAGTCAAGTCAGGTCCTCCAGACAGTAGTCCATATTTGACCTTTTGAACTTTTTTTCTACTCAGAGGGTCACCAGAAGGTCTAAAAGCTACATGATGTCCTCATAGAATCTTTCAGATGTTATAAAGTCAAGTCAGGTCCTCCAGACAGTAGTCCATATGGTACCTTTTGAACTTTTTTTCTCCCCAGAGGTCTAAAAGCTACATGATGTCCTCATAGACTCTTTCTGATGTTAAAAAGTCAAGTCAGGACCTCCAGACAGTAGTCCATATGGGACCTTTCGAAACTTTTTTCTCCTCAGAGGGTCCCATGAAGGTATAAAAGCTACATGATGTACTCATAGACTCTTTCTGATGTTAAAAAGTCAAATCAGGACCTCCAGACAGTGGTCCATATGGGACCTTTTGAACTTTTTTCCTCTCAGAAGGACTCCAGAAGGTCTAAAAGCGACATGATGTCCTCATAGACTCTTTCTGATGTTAAAAAGTCAAGTCAGGCCCTCCAGACATTGGTCCATATAGGACCTTTTGAACTTTTTTTCTCCTAAGAAGGACTCCAGAAGGTCTAAAAGCGACATGATGTCCTCATAGACTCTTTCTGATGTTAAAAAGTCAAGTCAGGACCTCCAGACATTGGTCCACCTTTTGAACTTTTTTTCTCCTCAGAGGGTCCCCAGAAGGTCTAAAAGCTACATGATGTCCTCATACACTCTTTCTGATGTTAAAAAGTCAAGTCAGGTCCTCCATAAGGTATTCCATATGGGACCTTTTGAACTTTTTTTCTCCCAAAAAAGGTCTAAAAGCTACATGATGTCCTCAGAGACTGTCAGATGTTAAAAAGTAAAGTTAGGTCCTCCAGACAGTCGTCCATATGGGACCTTTTGAACTTTTTTTCTACTCAGAGGGTCCGCAGAAGGTCTAAAAGCTACATGATGTCCTCATAGACTCTTTCTGATGTTAAAAAGTCAAGTCAGGTCCTCCAGACAGTAGTCCATACGGGACCTTTTGAACTTTGTTTCTCCCCAGAAGGTCTAAAAGCTACTTGATGTCCTCATAGACTCTTTCAGATGTTAAAAAGTCAAGTCAGGTCCTCCAGACAGTAGTCCATATTTGACCTTTTGAACTTTTTTTCTACTCAGAGGGTCACCAGAAGGTCTAAAAGCTACATGATGTCCTCATAGAATCTTTCAGATGTTATAAAGTCAAGTCAGGTCCTCCAGACAGTAGTCCATATGGTACCTTTTGAACTTTTTTTCTCCCCAGAGGTCTAAAAGCTACATGATGTCCTCATAGACTCTTTCTGATGTTAAAAAGTCAAGTCAGGACCTCCAGACAGTAGTCCATATGGGACCTTTCGAAACTTTTTTCTCCTCAGAGGGTCCCATGAAGGTATAAAAGCTACATGATGTACTCATAGACTCTTTCTGATGTTAAAAAGTCAAATCAGGACCTCCAGACAGTGGTCCATATGGGACCTTTTGAACTTTTTTCCTCTCAGAGGGTCCCCAGAAGGTCTAAAAGCTACATGATGTACTCATAGAATCTTTCTGATGTTGAAAAGTCAAATCAGGACCTCCAGACAGTCGTCCATATGGGACCTTTTGAACTTTTTTTCTACTCAGAGGGTCACCAGAAGGTCTAAAAGCTACATGATGTCCTCATAGAATCTTTCAGATGTTATAAAGTCAAGTCAGGTCCTCCAGACAGTAGTCCATATTTGACCTTTTGAACTTTTTTTCTACTCAGAGGGTCACCAGAAGGTCTAAAAGCTACATGATGTCCTCATAGAATCTTTCAGATGTTATAAAGTCAAGTCAGGTCCTCCAGACAGTAGTCCATATGGTACCTTTTGAACTTTTTTTCTCCCCAGAGGTCTAAAAGCTACATGATGTCCTCATAGACTCTTTCTGATGTTAAAAAGTCAAGTCAGGACCTCCAGACAGTAGTCCATATGGGACCTTTTGAACTTTTTTCTCCTCAGAGGGTCCCCAGAAGGTCTAAAAGCTACATGATGTACTCATAGACTCTTTCTGATGTTAAAAAGTCAAATGAGGACCTCCAGACAGTGGTCCATATGGGACCTTTTGAACTTTTTTCTCCTCAGAGGGTCCCCAGAAGGTCTAAAAGCGACATGATGTACTCATAGACTCTTTCTGATGTTAAAAAGTCAAATCAGGACCTCCAGACAGTGGTCCATATGGGACCTTTTGAACTTTTTTTCTACTCAGAGGGTCACCAGAAGGTCTAAAAGCTACATGATGTCCTCATAGAATCTTTCAGCTGTTATAAAGTCAAGTCAGGTCCTCCAGACAGTAGTCCTTATGGTACCTTTTTAACTTTTTTTCTCCCCAGAGGTCTAAAAGCTACATGATATCCTCATAGACTCTTTCTGATGTTAAAAAGTCAAGTCAGGACCTCCAGACAGTAGTCCATATGGAACCTTTCGAAACTTTTGTCTCCTCAGAGGGTCCCCAGAAGATCTAAAAGCTACATGATGTCCTCAGAGTCTCTTTCTGATGTTAAAAAGTCAAATCAGGACCTCCAGACAGCGGTCCATATGGGACCTTTTGAACTTTTTTCTCCTCAGAAGGTCCCCAGAAGGTCTAAAAGCGACATGATGTCCTCACAGACTCTTTCTGATGTTCAAAAGTCGTCAAGTCCGCCAGACAGTAGTCAATATGGGAGCTTTTGATCTTTTTTCTGCTCAGAGGGTCCCCAGAAGGTCTAAAAGCTACATGATGTCCTCATAGACTCTTTCTGATGTTAAAAAGTCAAATCAGGACCTCCAGACAGTGGTCCATATGGGACCTTTTGAACTTTTTTCTCCTCAGAGGGTCCCCAGAAGGTCTAAAAGCTACATGATGTACTCATAGACTCTTTCTGATGTTAAAAAGTCAAATCAGGACCTCCAGACAGTCGTCCATATGGGACCTTTTGAACTTTTTTTCTACTCCGAGGGTCACCAGAAGGTCTAAAAGCTACATGATGTCCTCATAGAATCTTTCAGATGTTATAAAGTCAAGTCAGGTCCTCCAGACAGTAGTCCATATGGTACCTTTTGAACTTCTTTTCTCCCCAGAGGTCTAAAATCTACATGATGTCCTCATAGACTCTTTCTGATGTTAAAAAGTCAAATAAGGACCTCCAGACAGTGGTCCATATGGGACCTTTAGAATTTTTTTCTCCTCAGAAGGTCTCCAGAAGGTCTAAAAGCGACATGATGTCCTCATAGACTCTTTCAGATGTTAAAAAGTCAAGTCAGGTCCTCCAGACAGTAGTCCATATTGGACCTTTTGAACTTTTTTTCTACTCAGAGGGTCCCCAGAAGGTCTAAAAGCTACATGATGTCCTCATAGAATCTTTCAGATGTTATAAAGTCAAGTCAGGTCCTCCAGACAGTATTCCATATGGTACCTTTTGAACTTTTTTTCTCCCCAAAAGGTCTAAAAGCTACATGATGTCCTCATAGACTCTTTCTGATGTTAAAAAGTCAAGTCAGGACCTCCAGACAGTAGTCCATATGGGACCTTTTGAAACTTTTTTCTCCTCAGAGGGTCCCCAGAAGGTCTAAAAGCTACATGATGTCCTCATAGACTCTTTCTGATGTTAAAAAGTCAAGTCAGGACCTCCAGACAGTAGTCCATATGGGACCTTTTGAAACTTTTTTCTCCTCAGAGGGTCCCCAGAAGGTCTAAAAGCTACATGATGTACTCATAGACTCTTTCTGATGTTAAAAAGTCAAATAAGGACCTCCAGACAGTGGTCCATATGGGACCTTTTGAATTTTTTTTCTCCTCAGAATGACCCCAGAAGGTCTAAAAGCTACATGATGTACTCATAGACTCTTTCTGATGTTAAAAAGTCAAATCAGGACCTCCAGACAGTGGTCCATATGGGACCTTTTGAACTTTTTTCTCCTCAGAGGGTCCCCAGAAGGTCTAAAAGCTACTTGATGTCCTCATAGACTCTTTCAGATGTTAAAAAGTCAAGTCAAGTCCTCCAGACAGTAGTCCATATTTGACCTTTTGGACTTTTTTTCTACTCAGAGGGTCACCAGAAGGTCTAAAAGCTACATGATGTCCTCATAGAATCTTTCAGATGTTATAAAGTCAAGTCAGGTCCTCCAGACAGTAGTCCATATGGTACCTTTTGAACTTTTTTTCTCCCCAGAGGTCTAAAAGCTACATGATGTCCTCATAGACTCTTTCTGATGTTAAAAAGTCAAGTCAGGACCTCCAGACAGTAGTCCATATGGGACCTTTCGAAACTTTTTTCTCCTCAGAGGGTCCCCAGAAGGTATAAAAGCTACATGATGTACTCATAGACTCTTTCTGATGTTAAAAAATCAAATCAGGACCTCCAGACAGTGGTCCATATGGGACCTTTTGAACTTTTTTCCTCTCAGAGGGTCCCCAGAAGGTCTAAAAGCTACATGATGTACTCATAGACTCTTTCTGATGTTAAAAAGTCAAGTCAGGCCCTCCAGACATTGGTCCATATAGGACCTTTTGAACTTTTTTTCTCCTAAGAAGGACTTCAGAAGGTCTAAAAGCGACATGATGTCCTCATAGACTCTTTCTGATGTTAAAAAGTCAAGTCAGGACCTCCAGACATTGGTCCACCTTTTGAACTTTTTTTCTCCTCAGAGGGTCCCCAGAAGGTCTAAAAGCTACATGATGTCCTCATACACTCTTTCTGATGTTAAAAAGTCAAGTCAGGTCCTCCATAAGGTATTCCATATGGGACCTTTTGAACTTTTTTTCTCCCAAAAAAGGTCTAAAAGCTACATGATGTCCTCAGAGACTGTCAGATTTTAAAAAGTAAAGTTAGGTCCTCCAGACAGTCGTCCATATGGGACCTTTTGAACTTTTTTTCTACTCAGAGGGTCCGCAGAAGGTCTAAAAGCTACATGATGTCCTCATAGACTCTTTCTGATGTTAAAAAGTCAAGTCAGGTCCTCCAGACAGTAGTCCATACGGGACCTTTTGAACTTTGTTTCTCCCCAGAAGGTCTAAAAGCTACTTGATGTCCTCATAGACTCTTTCAGATGTTAAAAAGTCAAGTCAAGTCCTCCAGACAGTAGTCCATATTTGACCTTTTGAACTTTTTTTTCTACTCAGAGGGTCACCAGAAGGTCTAAAAGCTACATGATGTCCTCATAGAATCTTTCAGATGTTATAAAGTCAAGTCAGGTCCTCCAGACAGTAGTCCATATGGTACCTTTTGAACTTTTTTTCTCCCCAGAGGTCTAAAAGCTACATGATGTCCTCATAGACTCTTTCTGATGTTAAAAAGTCAAGTCAGGACCTCCAGACAGTAGTCCATATGGGACCTTTCGAAACTTTTTTCTCCTCAGAGGGTCCCCAGAAGGTATAAAAGCTACATGATGTACTCATAGACTCTTTCTGATGTTAAAAAATCAAATCAGGACCTCCAGACAGTGGTCCATATGGGACCTTTTGAACTTTTTTCCTCTCAGAGGGTCCCCAGAAGGTCTAAAAGCTACATGATGTACTCATAGAATCTTTCTGATGTTGAAAAGTCAAATCAGGACCTCCAGACAGTCGTCCATATTGGACCTTTTGAATTTTTTTCTCCTCAGAAGGTCTCCAGAAGGTCTAAAAGCGACATGATGTCCTCATAGACTCTTTCTGATGTTAAAAAGTCAAATAAGGACCTCCAGACAGTGGTCCATATGGGACCTTTTGAATTTTTTTTCTCCTCAGAAGGACTCCAGAAGGTCTAAAAGCGACATGATGTCCTCATAGACTCTTTCTGATGTTAAAAAGTCAGGTCCTCCATAAGGTATTCCATATGGGACATTTTGAACTTTTTTTCTCCCAAAAAAGGTCTAAAAGCTACATGATGTCCTCAGAGACTGTCAGATGTTAAAAAGTCAAGTTAGGTCCTCCAGACAGTCGTCCATATGGGACCTTTTGAACTTTTTTTCTACTCAGAGGGTCCCCAGAAGGTCTAAAAGCTACATGATGTCCTCATAGACTCTTTCTGATGTTAAAAAGTCGTCAGGTCCTCCATAAAGTAGTCCATATGGGACCTTTTGAACTTTTTTTCTCCCCAGAGGTCTAAAAGCTACATGATGTACTCATAGACTCTTTCTGATGTTAAAAAGTCAAGTCAGGTCCTCCAGACAGTAGTCCATACGGGACCTTTTGAACTTTGTTTCTCCCCAGAAGGTCTATAAGCTACATGATGTCTTCATAGACTCTTTCAGATGTTAAAAAGTCAAGTCAGGTCCTCCAGACAGTAGTCCATATTTGACCTTTTGAACTTTTTTTCTACTCAGAGGGTCACCAGAAGGTCTAAAAGCTACATGATGTCCTCATAGAATCTTTCAGATGTTATAAAGTCAAGTCAGGTCCTCCAGACAGTAGTCCATATCCCTTTTGTCCCTTTTGAACTTTTTTTCTCCCCAGAGGTCTAAAAGCTACATGATGTCCTCATAGACTCTTTCTGATGTTAAAAAGTCAAGTCAGGACCTCCAGACAGTAGTCCATATGGGACCTTTCGAAACTTTTTTCTCCTCAGAGGGTCCCCAGAAGGTATAAAAGCTACATGATGTACTCATAGACTCTTTCTGATGTTAAAAAGTCAAATCAGGACCTCCAGACAGTGGTCCATATGGGACCTTTTGAACTTTTTTCCTCTCAGAGGGTCCCCAGAAGGTCTAAAAGCTACATGATGTACTCATAGAATCTTTCTGATGTTGAAAAGTCAAATCAGGACCTCCAGACAGTGGTCCATATGGGACCTTTTGAACTTTTTTTCTACTCAGAGGGTCACCAGAAGGTCTAAAAGCTACATGATGTCCTCATAGAATCTTTCAGATGTTATAAAGTCAAGTCAGGTCCTCCAGACAGTAGTCCATATTTGACCTTTTGAACTTTTTTTCTACTCAGAGGGTCACCAGAAGGTCTAAAAGCTACATGATGTCCTCATAGAATCTTTCAGATGTTATAAAGTCAAGTCAGGTCCTCCAGACAGTAGTCCATATGGTACCTTTTGAACTTTTTTTCTCCCCAGAGGTCTAAAAGCTACATGATGTCCTCATAGACTCTTTCTGATGTTAAAAAGTCAAGTCAGGACCTCCAGACAGTAGTCCATATGGGACCTTTCGAAACTTTTTTCTCCTCAGAGGGTCCCATGAAGGTATAAAAGCTACATGATGTACTCATAGACTCTTTCTGATGTTAAAAAGTCAAATCAGGACCTCCAGACAGTGGTCCATATGGGACCTTTTGAACTTTTTTCCTCTCAGAGGGTCCCCAGAAGGTCTAAAAGCTACATAATGTACTCATAGAATCTTTCTGATGTTGAAAAGTCAAATCAGGACCTCCAGACAGTCGTCCATATGGGACCTTTTGAACTTTTTTTCTACTCAGAGGGTCACCAGAAGGTCTAAAAGCTACATGATGTCCTCATAGAATCTTTCAGATGTTATAAAGTCAAATCAGGTCCTCCAGACAGTAGTCCATATTTGACCTTTTGAACTTTTTTTCTACTCAGAGGGTCACCAGAAGGTCTAAAAGCTACATGATGTCCTCATAGAATCTTTCAGATGTTATAAAGTCAAGTCAGGTCCTCCAGACAGTAGTCCATATGGTACCTTTTGAACTTTTTTTCTCCCCAGAGGTCTAAAAGCTACATGATGTCCTCATAGACTCTTTCTGATGTTAAAAAGTCAAGTCAGGACCTCCAGACAGTAGTCCATATGGGACCTTTTGAACTTTTTTCTCCTCAGAGGGTCCCCAGAAGGTCTAAAAGCTACATGATGTACTCATAGACTCTTTCTGATGTTAAAAAGTCAAATCAGGACCTCCAGACAGTGGTCCATATGGGACCTTTTGAACTTTTTTCTCCTCAGAGGGTCCCCAGAAGGTCTAAAAGCGACATGATGTACTCATAGACTCTTTCTGATGTTGAAAAGTCAAATCAGGACCTCCAGACAGTCGTCCATATGGGACCTTTTGAACTTTTTTTCTACTCAGAGGGTCACCAGAAGGTCTAAAAGCTACATGATGTCCTCATAGAATCTTTCAGATGTTATAAAGTCAAGTCAGGTCCTCCAGACAGTAGTCCTTATGGTACCTTTTTAACTTTTTTTCTCCCCAGAGGTCTAAAAGCTACATGATGTCCTCATAGACTCTTTCTGATGTTAAAAAGTCAAGTCAGGACCTCCAGACAGTAGTCCATATGGAACCTTTCGAAACTTTTGTCTCCTCAGAGGGTCCCCAGAAGATCTAAAAGCTACATGATGTCCTCAGAGTCTCTTTCTGATGTTAAAAAGTCAAATCAGGACCTCCAGAGAGCGGTCCATATGGGACCTTTTGAACTTTTTTCTCCTCCGAAGGTCCCCAGAAGGTCTAAAAGCGACATGATGTCCTCACAGACTCTTTCTGATGTTCAAAAGTCGTCAAGTCCGCCAGACAGTAGTCAATATGGGAGCTTTTGATCTTTTTTCTGCTCAGAGGGTCCCCAGAAGGTCTAAAAGCTACATGATGTCCTCATAGACTCTTTCTGATGTTAAAAAGTCAAATCAGGACCTCCAGACAGTGGTCCATATGGGACCTTTTGAACTTTTTTCTCCTCAGAGGGTCCCCAGAAGGTCTAAAAGCTACATGATGTACTCATAGACTCTTTCTGATGTTAAAAAGTCAAATCAGGACCTCCAGACAGTCATCCATATGGGACCTTTTGAACTTTTTTTCTACTCCGAGGGTCACCAGAAGGTCTAAAAGCTACATGATGTCCTCATAGAATCTTTCAGATGTTATAAAGTCAAGTCAGGTCCTCCAGACAGTAGTCCATATGGTACCTTTTGAACTTCTTTTCTCCCCAGAGGTCTAAAATCTACATGATGTCCTCATAGACTCTTTCTGATGTTAAAAAGTCAAATAAGGACCTCCAGACAGTGGTCCATTTGGGACCTTTAGAATTTTTTTCTCCTCAGAAGATCTCCAGAAGGTCTAAAAGCGACATGATGTCCTCATAGACTCTTTCAGATGTTAAAAAGTCAAGTCAGGTCCTCCAGACAGTAGTCCATATGGTACCTTTTGAACTTTTTTTCTCCCCAAAAGGTCTAAAAGCTACATGATGTCCTCATAGACTCTTTCTGATGTTAAAAAGTCAAGTCAGGACCTCCAGACAGTAGTCCATATGGGACCTTTTGAAACTTTTTTCTCCTCAGAGGGTCCCCAGAAGGTCTAAAAGCTACATGATGTACTCATAGACTCTTTCTGATGTTAAAAAGTCAAATAAGGACCTCCAGACAGTGGTCCATATGGGACCTTTTGAATTTTTTTTTTCTCCTCAGAAGGACTCCAGAAGGTCTAAAAGCGACATGATGTCCTCATAGACTCTTTCTGATGTTAAAAAGTCAAGTCAGGCCCTCCAGACATTGGTCCATATAGGACCTTTTGAACTTTTTTTCTCCTAAGAAGGACTCCAGAAGGTCTAAAAGCGACATGATGTCCTCATAGACTCTTTCTGATGTTAAAAAGTCAAGTCAGGACCTCCAGACATTGGTCCACCTTTTGAACTTTTTTTCTCCTCAGAGGGTCCCCAGAAGGTCTAAAAGCTACATGATGTCCTCATACACTCTTTCTGATGTTAAAAAGTCAAGTCAGGTCCTCCATAAGGTATTCCATATGGGACCTTTTGAACTTTTTTTCTCCCAAAAAAGGTCTAAAAGCTACATGATGTCCTCAGAGACTGTCAGATGTTAAAAAGTAAAGTTAGGTCCTCCAGACAGTCGTCCATATGGGACCTTTTGAACTTTTTTTCTACTCAGAGGGTCCGCAGAAGGTCTAAAAGCTACATGATGTCCTCATAGACTCTTTCTGATGTTAAAAAGTCAAGTCAGGTCCTCCAGACAGTAGTCCATACGGGACCTTTTGAACTTTGTTTCTCCCCAGAAGGTCTAAAAGCTACTTGATGTCCTCATAGACTCTTTCAGATGTTAAAAAGTCAAGTCAGGTCCTCCAGACAGTAGTCCATATTTGACCTTTTGAACTTTTTTTCTACTCAGAGGGTCACCAGAAGGTCTAAAAGCTACATGATGTCCTCATAGAATCTTTCAGATGTTATAAAGTCAAGTCAGGTCCTCCATAAGGTATTCCATATGGGACCTTTTGAACTTTTTTTCTCCCAAAAAAGGTCTAAAAGCTACATGATGTCCTCAGAGACTGTCAGATGTTAAAAAGTAAAGTTAGGTCCTCCAGACAGTCGTCCATATGGGACCTTTTGAACTTTTTTTCTACTCAGAGGGTCCGCAGAAGGTCTAAAAGCTACATGATGTCCTCATAGACTCTTTCTGATGTTAAAAAGTCAAGTCAGGTCCTCCAGACAGTAGTCCATACGGGACCTTTTGAACTTTGTTTCTCCCCAGAAGGTCTAAAAGCTACTTGATGTCCTCATAGACTTTTTCAGATGTTAAAAAGTCAAGTCAGGTCCTCCAGACAGTAGTCCATATTTGACCTTTTGAACTTTTTTTCTACTCAGAGGGTCACCAGAAGGTCTAAAAGCTACATGATGTCCTCATAGAATCTTTCAGATGTTATAAAGTCAAGTCAGGTCCTCCAGACAGTAGTCCATATGGTACCTTTTGAACTTTTTTTCTCCCCAGAGGTCTAAAAGCTACATGATGTCCTCATAGACTCTTTCTGATGTTAAAAAGTCAAGTCAGGACCTCCAGACAGTAGTCCATATGGGACCTTTCGAAACTTTTTTCTCCTCAGAGGGTCCCATGAAGGTATAAAAGCTACATGATGTACTCATAGACTCTTTCTGATGTTAAAAAGTCAAATCAGGACCTCCAGACAGTGGTCCATATGGGACCTTTTGAACTTTTTTCCTCTCAGAGGGTCCCCAGAAGGTCTAAAAGCTACATGATGTACTCATAGAATCTTTCTGATGTTGAAAAGTCAAATCAGGACCTCCAGACAGTCGTCCATATGGGACCTTTTGAACTTTTTTTCTACTCAGAGGGTCACCAGAAGGTCTAAAAGCTACATGATGTCCTCATAGAATCTTTCAGATGTTATAAAGTCAAGTCAGGTCCTCCAGACAGTAGTCCATATTTGACCTTTTGAACTTTTTTTCTACTCAGAGGGTCACCAGAAGGTCTAAAAGGTACATGATGTCCTCATAGAATCTTTCAGATGTTATAAAGTCAAGTCAGGTCCTCCAGACAGTAGTTCATATGGTACCTTTTGAACTTTTTTTCTCCCCAGAGGTCTAAAAGCTACATGATGTCCTCATAGACTCTTTCTGATGTTAAAAAGTCAAGTCAGGACCTCCAGACAGTAGTCCATATGGGACCTTTTGAACTTTTTTCTCCTCAGAGGGTCCCCAGAAGGTCTAAAAGCTACATGATGTACTCATAGACTCTTTCTGATGTTAAAAAGTCAAATCAGGACCTCCAGACAGTGGTCCATATGGGACCTTTTGAACTTTTTTCTCCTCAGAGGGTCCCCAGAAGGTCTAAAAGCGACATGATGTACTCATAGACTCTTTCTGATGTTAAAAAGTCAAATCAGGACCTCCAGACAGTGGTCCATATGGGACCTTTTGAACTTTTTTTCTACTCAGAGGGTCACCAGAAGGTCTAAAAGCTACATGATGTCCTCATAGAATCTTTCAGATGTTATAAAGTCAAGTCAGGTCCTCCAGACAGTAGTCCTTATGGTACCTTTTTAACTTTTTTTCTCCCCAGAGGTCTAAAAGCTACATGATGTCCTCATAGACTCTTTCTGATGTTAAAAAGTCAAGTCAGGACCTCCAGACAGTAGTCCATATGGAACCTTTCAAAACTTTTGTCTCCTCAGAGGGTCCCCAGAAGATCTAAAAGCTACATGATGTCCTCAGAGTCTCTTTCTGATGTTAAAAAGTCAAATCAGGACCTCCAGACAGCGGTCCATATGGGACCTTTTGAACTTTTTTCTCCTCAGAAGGTCCCCAGAAGGTCTAAAAGCGACATGATGTCCTCACAGACTCTTTCTGATGTTCAAAAGTCGTCAAGTCCGCCAGACAGTAGTCAATATGGGAGCTTTTGATCTTTTTTCTGCTCAGAGGGTCCCCAGAAGGTCTAAAAGCTACATGATGTCCTCATAGACTCTTTCTGATGTTAAAAAGTCAAATCAGGACCTCCAGACAGTGGTCCATATGGGACCTTTTGAACTTTTTTCTCCTCAGAGGGTCCCCAGAAGGTCTAAAAGCTACATGATGTACTCATAGACTCTTTCTGATGTTAAAAAGTCAAATCAGGACCTCCAGACAGTCGTCCATATGGGACCTTTTGAACTTTTTTTCTACTCCGAGGGTCACCAGAAGGTCTAAAAGCTACATGATGTCCTCATAGAATCTTTCAGATGTTATAAAGTCAAGTCAGGTCCTCCAGACAGTAGTCCATATGGTACCTTTTGAACTTCTTTTCTCCCCAGAGGTCTAAAATCTACATGATGTCCTCATAGACTCTTTCTGATGTTAAAAAGTCAAATAAGGACCTCCAGACAGTGGTCCATATGGGACCTTTAGAATTTTTTTCTCCTCAGAAGGTCTCCAGAAGGTCTAAAAGCGACATGATGTCCTCATAGACTCTTTCAGATGTTAAAAAGTCAAGTCAGGTCCTCCAGACAGTAGTCCATCTTGGACCTTTTGAACTTTTTTTCTACTCAGAGGGTCCCCAGAAGGTCTAAAAGCTACATGATGTCCTCATAGAATGTTTCAGATGTTATAAAGTCAAGTCAGGTCCTCCAGACAGTATTCCATATGGTACCTTTTGAACTTTTTTTCTCCCCAAAAGGTCTAAAAGCTACATGATGTCCTCATAGACTCTTTCTGATGTTAAAAAGTCAAGTCAGGACCTCCAGACAGTAGTCCATATGGGACCTTTTGAAACTTTTTTCTCCTCAGAGGGTCCCCAGAAGGTCTAAAAGCTACATGATGTACTCATAGACTCTTTCTGATGTTAAAAAGTCAAATAAGGACCTCCAGACAGTGGTCCATATGGGACCTTTTGAATTTTTTTTCTCCTCAGAAGGACTCCAGAAGGTCTAAAAGCGACATGATGTCCTCATAGACTCTTTCTGATGTTAAAAAGTCAAGTCAGGCCCTCCAGACATTGGTCCATATAGGACCTTTTGAACTTTTTTTCTCCTAAGAAGGACTCCAGAAGGTCTAAAAGCGACATGATGTCCTCATAGACTCTTTCTGATGTTAAAAAGTCAAGTCAGGACCTCCAGACATTGGTCCACCTTTTGAACTTTTTTTCTCCTCAGAGGGTCCCCAGAAGGTCTAAAAGCTACATGATGTCCTCATACACTCTTTCTGATGTTAAAAAGTCAAGTCAGGTCCTCCATAAGGTATTCCATATGGGACCTTTTGAACTTTTTTTCTCCCAAAAAAGGTCTAAAAGCTACATGATGTCCTCAGAGACTGTCAGATGTTAAAAAGTAAAGTTAGGTCCTCCAGACAGTCGTCCATATGGGACCTTTTGAACTTTTTTTCTACTCAGAGGGTCCGCAGAAGGTCTAAAAGCTACATGATGTCCTCATAGACTCTTTCTGATGTTAAAAAGTCAAGTCAGGTCCTCCAGACAGTAGTCCATACGGGACCTTTTGAACTTTGTTTCTCCCCAGAAGGTCTAAAAGCTACTTGATGTCCTCATAGACTCTTTCAGATGTTAAAAAGTCAAGTCAGGTCCTCCAGACAGTAGTCCATATTTGACCTTTTGAACTTTTTTTCTACTCAGAGGGTCACCAGAAGGTCTAAAAGCTACATGATGTCCTCATAGAATCTTTCAGATGTTATAAAGTCAAGTCAGGTCCTCCAGACAGTAGTCCATATGGTACCTTTTGAACTTTTTTTCTCCCCAGAGGTCTAAAAGCTACATGATGTCCTCATAGACTCTTTCTGATGTTAAAAAGTCAAGTCAGGACCTCCAGACAGTAGTCCATATGGGACCTTTCGAAACTTTTTTCTCCTCAGAGGGTCCCATGAAGGTATAAAAGCTACATGATGTACTCATAGACTCTTTCTGATGTTAAAAAGTCAAATCAGGACCTCCAGACAGTGGTCCATATGGGACCTTTTGAACTTTTTTCCTCTCAGAAGGACTCCAGAAGGTCTAAAAGCGACATGATGTCCTCATAGACTCTTTCTGATGTTAAAAAGTCAAGTCAGGCCCTCCAGACATTGGTCCATATAGGACCTTTTGAACTTTTTTTCTCCTAAGAAGGACTCCAGAAGGTCTAAAAGCGACATGATGTCCTCATAGACTCTTTCTGATGTTAAAAAGTCAAGTCAGGACCTCCAGACATTGGTCCACCTTTTGAACTTTTTTTCTCCTCAGAGGGTCCCCAGAAGGTCTAAAAGCTACATGATGTCCTCATACACTCTTTCTGATGTTAAAAAGTCAAGTCAGGTCCTCCATAAGGTATTCCATATGGGACCTTTTGAACTTTTTTTCTCCCAAAAAAGGTCTAAAAGCTACATGATGTCCTCAGAGACTGTCAGATGTTAAAAAGTAAAGTTAGGTCCTCCAGACAGTCGTCCATATGGGACCTTTTGAACTTTTTTTCTACTCAGAGGGTCCGCAGAAGGTCTAAAAGCTACATGATGTCCTCATAGACTCTTTCTGATGTTAAAAAGTCAAGTCAGGTCCTCCAGACAGTAGTCCATACGGGACCTTTTGAACTTTGTTTCTCCCCAGAAGGTCTAAAAGCTACTTGATGTCCTCATAGACTCTTTCAGATGTTAAAAAGTCAAGTCAGGTCCTCCAGACAGTAGTCCATATTTGACCTTTTGAACTTTTTTTCTACTCAGAGGGTCACCAGAAGGTCTAAAAGCTACATGATGTCCTCATAGAATCTTTCAGATGTTATAAAGTCAAGTCAGGTCCTCCAGACAGTAGTCCATATGGTACCTTTTGAACTTTTTTTCTCCCCAGAGGTCTAAAAGCTACATGATGTCCTCATAGACTCTTTCTGATGTTAAAAAGTCAAGTCAGGACCTCCAGACAGTAGTCCATATGGGACCTTTCGAAACTTTTTTCTCCTCAGAGGGTCCCATGAAGGTATAAAAGCTACATGATGTACTCATAGACTCTTTCTGATGTTAAAAAGTCAAATCAGGACCTCCAGACAGTGGTCCATATGGGACCTTTTGAACTTTTTTCCTCTCAGAGGGTCCCCAGAAGGTCTAAAAGCTACATGATGTACTCATAGAATCTTTCTGATGTTGAAAAGTCAAATCAGGACCTCCAGACAGTCGTCCATATGGGACCTTTTGAACTTTTTTTCTACTCAGAGGGTCACCAGAAGGTCTAAAAGCTACATGATGTCCTCATAGAATCTTTCAGATGTTATAAAGTCAAGTCAGGTCCTCCAGACAGTAGTCCATATTTGACCTTTTGAACTTTTTTTCTACTCAGAGGGTCACCAGAAGGTCTAAAAGCTACATGATGTCCTCATAGAATCTTTCAGATGTTATAAAGTCAAGTCAGGTCCTCCAGACAGTAGTCCATATGGTACCTTTTGAACTTTTTTTCTCCCCAGAGGTCTAAAAGCTACATGATGTCCTCATAGACTCTTTCTGATGTTAAAAAGTCAAGTCAGGACCTCCAGACAGTAGTCCATATGGGACCTTTTGAACTTTTTTCTCCTCAGAGGGTCCCCAGAAGGTCTAAAAGCTACATGATGTACTCATAGACTCTTTCTGATGTTAAAAAGTCAAATGAGGACCTCCAGACAGTGGTCCATATGGGACCTTTTGAACTTTTTTCTCCTCAGAGGGTCCCCAGAAGGTCTAAAAGCGACATGATGTACTCATAGACTCTTTCTGATGTTAAAAAGTCAAATCAGGACCTCCAGACAGTGGTCCATATGGGACCTTTTGAACTTTTTTTCTACTCAGAGGGTCACCAGAAGGTCTAAAAGCTACATGATGTCCTCATAGAATCTTTCAGCTGTTATAAAGTCAAGTCAGGTCCTCCAGACAGTAGTCCTTATGGTACCTTTTTAACTTTTTTTCTCCCCAGAGGTCTAAAAGCTACATGATATCCTCATAGACTCTTTCTGATGTTAAAAAGTCAAGTCAGGACCTCCAGACAGTAGTCCATATGGAACCTTTCGAAACTTTTGTCTCCTCAGAGGGTCCCCAGAAGATCTAAAAGCTACATGATGTCCTCAGAGTCTCTTTCTGATGTTAAAAAGTCAAATCAGGACCTCCAGACAGCGGTCCATATGGGACCTTTTGAACTTTTTTCTCCTCAGAAGGTCCCCAGAAGGTCTAAAAGCGACATGATGTCCTCACAGACTCTTTCTGATGTTCAAAAGTCGTCAAGTCCGCCAGACAGTAGTCAATATGGGAGCTTTTGATCTTTTTTCTGCTCAGAGGGTCCCCAGAAGGTCTAAAAGCTACATGATGTCCTCATAGACTCTTTCTGATGTTAAAAAGTCAAATCAGGACCTCCAGACAGTGGTCCATATGGGACCTTTTGAACTTTTTTCTCCTCAGAGGGTCCCCAGAAGGTCTAAAAGCTACATGATGTACTCATAGACTCTTTCTGATGTTAAAAAGTCAAATCAGGACCTCCAGACAGTCGTCCATATGGGACCTTTTGAACTTTTTTTCTACTCCGAGGGTCACCAGAAGGTCTAAAAGCTACATGATGTCCTCATAGAATCTTTCAGATGTTATAAAGTCAAGTCAGGTCCTCCAGACAGTAGTCCATATGGTACCTTTTGAACTTCTTTTCTCCCCAGAGGTCTAAAATCTACATGATGTCCTCATAGACTCTTTCTGATGTTAAAAAGTCAAATAAGGACCTCCAGACAGTGGTCCATATGGGACCTTTAGAATTTTTTTCTCCTCAGAAGGTCTCCAGAAGGTCTAAAAGCGACATGATGTCCTCATAGACTCTTTCAGATGTTAAAAAGTCAAGTCAGGTCCTCCAGACAGTAGTCCATATTGGACCTTTTGAACTTTTTTTCTACTCAGAGGGTCCCCAGAAGGTCTAAAAGCTACATGATGTCCTCATAGAATCTTTCAGATGTTATAAAGTCAAGTCAGGTCCTCCAGACAGTATTCCATATGGTACCTTTTGAACTTTTTTTCTCCCCAAAAGGTCTAAAAGCTACATGATGTCCTCATAGACTCTTTCTGATGTTAAAAAGTCAAGTCAGGACCTCCAGACAGTAGTCCATATGGGACCTTTTGAAACTTTTTTCTCCTCAGAGGGTCCCCAGAAGGTCTAAAAGCTACATGATGTCCTCATAGACTCTTTCTGATGTTAAAAAGTCAAGTCAGGACCTCCAGACAGTAGTCCATATGGGACCTTTTGAAACTTTTTTCTCCTCAGAGGGTCCCCAGAAGGTCTAAAAGCTACATGATGTACTCATAGACTCTTTCTGATGTTAAAAAGTCAAATAAGGACCTCCAGACAGTGGTCCATATGGGACCTTTTGAATTTTTTTTCTCCTCAGAATGACCCCAGAAGGTCTAAAAGCTACATGATGTACTCATAGACTCTTTCTGATGTTAAAAAGTCAAATCAGGACCTCCAGACAGTGGTCCATATGGGACCTTTTGAACTTTTTTCTCCTCAGAGGGTCCCCAGAAGGTCTAAAAGCTACTTGATGTCCTCATAGACTCTTTCAGATGTTAAAAAGTCAAGTCAAGTCCTCCAGACAGTAGTCCATATTTGACCTTTTGGACTTTTTTTCTACTCAGAGGGTCACCAGAAGGTCTAAAAGCTACATGATGTCCTCATAGAATCTTTCAGATGTTATAAAGTCAAGTCAGGTCCTCCAGACAGTAGTCCATATGGTACCTTTTGAACTTTTTTTCTCCCCAGAGGTCTAAAAGCTACATGATGTCCTCATAGACTCTTTCTGATGTTAAAAAGTCAAGTCAGGACCTCCAGACAGTAGTCCATATGGGACCTTTCGAAACTTTTTTCTCCTCAGAGGGTCCCCAGAAGGTATAAAAGCTACATGATGTACTCATAGACTCTTTCTGATGTTAAAAAATCAAATCAGGACCTCCAGACAGTGGTCCATATGGGACCTTTTGAACTTTTTTCCTCTCAGAGGGTCCCCAGAAGGTCTAAAAGCTACATGATGTACTCATAGACTCTTTCTGATGTTAAAAAGTCAAGTCAGGCCCTCCAGACATTGGTCCATATAGGACCTTTTGAACTTTTTTTCTCCTAAGAAGGACTTCAGAAGGTCTAAAAGCGACATGATGTCCTCATAGACTCTTTCTGATGTTAAAAAGTCAAGTCAGGACCTCCAGACATTGGTCCACCTTTTGAACTTTTTTTCTCCTCAGAGGGTCCCCAGAAGGTCTAAAAGCTACATGATGTCCTCATACACTCTTTCTGATGTTAAAAAGTCAAGTCAGGTCCTCCATAAGGTATTCCATATGGGACCTTTTGAACTTTTTTTCTCCCAAAAAAGGTCTAAAAGCTACATGATGTCCTCAGAGACTGTCAGATTTTAAAAAGTAAAGTTAGGTCCTCCAGACAGTCGTCCATATGGGACCTTTTGAACTTTTTTTCTACTCAGAGGGTCCGCAGAAGGTCTAAAAGCTACATGATGTCCTCATAGACTCTTTCTGATGTTAAAAAGTCAAGTCAGGTCCTCCAGACAGTAGTCCATACGGGACCTTTTGAACTTTGTTTCTCCCCAGAAGGTCTAAAAGCTACTTGATGTCCTCATAGACTCTTTCAGATGTTAAAAAGTCAAGTCAAGTCCTCCAGACAGTAGTCCATATTTGACCTTTTGAACTTTTTTTTCTACTCAGAGGGTCACCAGAAGGTCTAAAAGCTACATGATGTCCTCATAGAATCTTTCAGATGTTATAAAGTCAAGTCAGGTCCTCCAGACAGTAGTCCATATGGTACCTTTTGAACTTTTTTTCTCCCCAGAGGTCTAAAAGCTACATGATGTCCTCATAGACTCTTTCTGATGTTAAAAAGTCAAGTCAGGACCTCCAGACAGTAGTCCATATGGGACCTTTCGAAACTTTTTTCTCCTCAGAGGGTCCCCAGAAGGTATAAAAGCTACATGATGTACTCATAGACTCTTTCTGATGTTAAAAAATCAAATCAGGACCTCCAGACAGTGGTCCATATGGGACCTTTTGAACTTTTTTCCTCTCAGAGGGTCCCCAGAAGGTCTAAAAGCTACATGATGTACTCATAGAATCTTTCTGATGTTGAAAAGTCAAATCAGGACCTCCAGACAGTCGTCCATATTGGACCTTTTGAATTTTTTTCTCCTCAGAAGGTCTCCAGAAGGTCTAAAAGCGACATGATGTCCTCATAGACTCTTTCTGATGTTAAAAAGTCAAATAAGGACCTCCAGACAGTGGTCCATATGGGACCTTTTGAATTTTTTTTCTCCTCAGAAGGACTCCAGAAGGTCTAAAAGCGACATGATGTCCTCATAGACTCTTTCTGATGTTAAAAAGTCAGGTCCTCCATAAGGTATTCCATATGGGACATTTTGAACTTTTTTTCTCCCAAAAAAGGTCTAAAAGCTACATGATGTCCTCAGAGACTGTCAGATGTTAAAAAGTCAAGTTAGGTCCTCCAGACAGTCGTCCATATGGGACCTTTTGAACTTTTTTTCTACTCAGAGGGTCCCCAGAAGGTCTAAAAGCTACATGATGTCCTCATAGACTCTTTCTGATGTTAAAAAGTCGTCAGGTCCTCCAGACAGTAGTCCATACGGGACCTTTTGAACTTTGTTTCTCCCCAGAAGGTCTAAAAGCTACATGATGTCCTCATAGACTCTTTCAGATGTTAAAAAGTCAAGTCAGGTCCTCCAGACAGTAGTCCATATTTGACCTTTTGAACTTTTTTTCTACTCAGAGGGTCACCAGAAGGTCTAAAAGCTACATGATGTCCTCATAGAATCTTTCAGATGTTATAAAGTCAAGTCAGGACCTCCAGACAGTAGTCCATATCCCTTTTGTCCCTTTTGAACTTTTTTTCTCCCCAGAGGTCTAAAAGCTACATGATGTCCTCATAGACTCTTTCTGATGTTAAAAAGTCAAGTCAGGACCTCCAGACAGTAGTCCATATGGGACCTTTCGAAACTTTTTTCTCCTCAGAGGGTCCCCAGAAGGTATAAAAGCTACATGATGTACTCATAGACTCTTTCTGATGTTAAAAAGTCAAATCAGGACCTCCAGACAGTGGTCCATATGGGACCTTTTGAACTTTTTTCCTCTCAGAGGGTCCCCAGAAGGTCTAAAAGCTACATGATGTACTCATAGAATCTTTCTGATGTTGAAAAGTCAAATCAGGACCTCCAGACAGTCGTCCATATGGGACCTTTTGAACTTTTTTTCTACTCAGAGGGTCACCAGAAGGTCTAAAAGCTACATGATGTCCTCATAGAATCTTTCAGATGTTATAAAGTCAAGTCAGGTCCTCCAGACAGTAGTCCATATTTGACCTTTTGAACTTTTTTTCTACTCAGAGGGTCACCAGAAGGTCTAAAAGCTACATGATGTCCTCATAGAATCTTTCAGATGTTATAAAGTCAAGTCAGGTCCTCCAAACAGTAGTCCATATGGTACCTTTTGAACTTTTTTTCTCCCCAGAGGTCTAAAAGCTACATGATGTCCTCATAGACTCTTTCTGATGTTAAAAAGTCAAGTCAGGACCTCCACACAGTAGTCCATATGGGACCTTTTGAACTTTTTTCTCCTCAGAGGGTCCCCAGAAGGTCTAAAAGCTACATGATGTACTCATAGACTCTTTCTGATGTTAAAAAGTCAAATCAGGACCTCCAGACAGTGGTCCATATGGGACCTTTTGAACTTTTTTCTCCTCAGAGGGTCCCCAGAAGGTCTAAAAGCGACATGATGTACTCATAGACTCTTTCTGATGTTATAAAGTCAAGTCAGGTCCTCCAGACAGTAGTCCATATGGTACCTTTTGAACTTTTTTTCTCCCCAGAGGTCTAAAAGCTACATGATGTCCTCATAGACTCTTTCTGATGTTAAAATGTCAAGTCAGGACCTCCAGACAGTAGTCCATATGGGACCTTTTGAACTTTTTTCTCCTCAGAGGGTCCCCAGAAGGTCTAAAAGCTACATGATGTATTCATAGACTCTTTCTGATGTTAAAAAGTCAAATCTGGACCTCCAGACAGTGGTCCATATGGGACCTTTTGAACTTTTTTCTCCTCAGAGGGTCCCCAGAAGGTCTAAAAGCGACATGATGTACTCATAGACTTTTCTGATATTAAAAAGTCAAATCAGGACCTCCAGACAGTCGTCCATATGGGACCTTTTGAACTTTTTTTCTACTCAGAGGGTCACCAGAAGGTCTAAAAGCTACATGATGTCCTCATAGAATCTTTCAGATGTTATAAAGTCAAGTCAGGTCCTCCAGACAGTAGTCCATATGGGACCTTTTGAACTTTTTTCTCCTCAGAGGGTCCCCAGAAGGTCTAAAAGCTACATGATGTCCTCAGAGTCTCTTTCTGATGTTAAAAAGTCAAATCAGGACCTCCAGACAGCGGTCCATATGGGACCTTTTGAACTTTTTTCTCGTCAGAAGGTCCCCAGAAGGTCTAAAAGCGACATGATGTCCTCACAGACTCTTTCTGATGTTAAAAAGTCGTCAAGTCTGCCAGACAGTAGTCAATATGGGAGCTTTTGATCTTTTTTCTGCTCAGAGGGTTCCCAGAAGGTCTAAAAGCTACATGATGTCCTCATAGACTCTTTCTGATGTTAAAAAGTCAAATCAGGACCTCCAGACAGTGGTCCATATGGGACCTTTTGAACTTTTTTCTCCTCAGAGGGTCCCCAGAATGTCTAAAAGCTACATGATGTACTCATAGACTCTTTCTGATGTTAAAAAGTCAAATCAGGACCTCCAGACAGTCGTCCATATGGGACCTTTTGAACTTTTTTTCTACTCAGAGGGTCACCAGAAGGTCTAAAAGCTACATGATGTCCTCATAGAATCTTTCAGATGTTATAAAGTCAAGTCAGGTCCTCCAGACAGTAGTCCATATGGTACCTTTTGAACTTCTTTTCTCCCCAGAGGTCTAAAAGCTACATGATGTCCTCATAGACTCTTTCTGATGTTAAAAAGTCAAATAAGGACCTCCAGACAGTGGTCCATATGGGACCTTTTGAATTTTTTTCTCCTCAGAAGGTCTCCAGAAGGTCTAAAAGCGACATGATGTCCTCATAGACTCTTTCAGATGTTAAAAAGTCAAGTCAGGTCCTCCAGACAGTAGTCCATATTGGACCTTTTGAACTTTTTTTCTACTCTGAGGGTCCCCAGAAGGTCTAAAAGCTACATGATGTCCTCATAGAATCTTTCAGATGTTATAAAGTCAAGTCAGGTCCTCCAGACAGTATTCCATATGGTACCTTTTGAACTTTTTTTCTCCCCAAAAGGTCTAAAAGCTACATGATGTCCTCATAGACTCTTTCTGATGTTAAAAAGTCAAGTCAGGACCTCCAGACAGTAGTCCATACGGGACCTTTTGAAACTTTTTTCTCCTCAGAGGGTCCCCAGAAGGTCTAAAAGCTACATGATGTACTCATAGACTCTTTCTGATGTTAAAAAGTCAAATAAGGACCTCCAGACAGTGGTCCATATGGGACTTTTTGAATTTTTTTTCTCCTCAGAAGGACTCCAGAAGGTCTAAAAGCGACATGATGTCCTCATAGACTCTTTCTGATGTTAAAAAGTCAGGTCCTCCATAAGGTATTCCATATGGGACCTTTTGAACTTTTTTTCTCCCAAAAAAGGTCTAAAAGCTACATGATGTCCTCAGAGACTGTCAGATGTTAAAAAGTCAAGTTAGGTCCTCCAGACAGTCGTCCATATGGGACCTTTTGAACTTTTTTTCTACTCAGAGGGTCCCCAGAAGGTCTAAAAGCTACATGATGTACTCATAGACTCTTTCTGATGTTAAAAAGTCAAGTCAGGTCCTCCAGACAGTGGTCCATATGGGACCTTTTGAATTTTTTTCTCCTCAGAAGGTCTCCAGAAGGTATAAAAGCTACATGATGTACTCATAGACTCTTTCTGATGTTAAAAAGTCAAATCAGGACCTCCAGACAGTGGTCCATATGGGACCTTTTGAACTTTTTTCCTCTCAGAGGGTCCCCAGAAGGTCTAAAAGCTACGTGATGTCCTCATAGACTCTTTCTGATGTTAAAAAGTCAAGTCAGGACCTCCAGACAGTAGTCCATATGGGACCTTTCGAAACTTTTTTCTCCTCAGAGGGTCCCCAGAAGGTATAAAAGCTACATGATGTACTCATAGACTCTTTCTGATGTTAAAAAGTCAAATCAGGACCTCCAGACAGTGGTCCATATGGGACCTTTTGAACTTTTTTCCTCTCAGAGGGTCCCCAGAAGGTCTAAAAGCTACATGATGTACTCATAGAATCTTTCTGATGTTGAAAAGTCAAATCAGGACTTCCAGACAGTCGTCCATATGGGACCTTTTGAACTTTTTTTCTACTCAGAGGGTCACCAGAAGGTCTAAAAGCTACATGATGTCCTCATAGAATCTTTCAGATGTTATAAAGTCAAGTCAGGTCCTCCAGACAGTAGTCCATATTTGACCTTTTGAACTTTTTTTCTACTCAGAGGGTCCCCAGAAGGTCTAAAAGCTACATGATGTACTCATAGACTCTTTCTGATGTTAAAAAGTCAAATAAGGACCTCCAGACAGTGGTCCATATGGGACCTTTTGAATTTTTTTTTCTCCTCAGAAGGACTCCAGAAGGTCTAAAAGCGACATGATGTCCTCATAGACTCTTTCTGATGTTAAAAAGTCAAGTCAGGCCCTCCAGACATTGGTCCATATAGGACCTTTTGAACTTTTTTTCTCCTCAGAAGGACTCCAGAAGGTCTAAAAGCGACATGATGTCCTCATAGACTCTTTCTGATGTTAAAAAGTCAAGTCAGGACCTCCAGACATTGGTCCACCTTTTGAACTTTTTTTCTCCTCAGAGGGTCCCCAGAAGGTCTAAAAGCTACATGATGTCCTCATACACTCTTTCTGATGTTAAAAAGTCAAGTCAGGTCCTCCATAAGGTATTCCATATGGGACCTTTTGAACTTTTTTTCTCCCAAAAAAGGTCTAAAAGCTACATGATGTCCTCAGAGACTGTCAGATGTTAAAAAGTAAAGTTAGGTCCTCCAGACAGTCGTCCATATGGGATCCTTTTGAACTTTTTTTCTACTCAGAGGGTCCGCAGAAGGTCTAAAAGCTACATGATGTCCTCATAGACTCTTTCTGATGTTAAAAAGTCAAGTCAGGTCCACCAGACAGTAGTCCATACGGGACCTTTTGAACTTTGTTTCTCCCCAGAAGGTCTAAAAGCTACATGATGTCCTCATAGACTCTTTCAGATGTTAAAAAGTCAAGTCAGGTCCTCCAGACAGTAGTCCATATTTGACCTTTTGAACTTTTTTTCTACTCAGAGGGTCACCAGAAGGTCTAAAAGCTACATGATGTCCTCATAGAATCTTTCAGATGTTATAAAGTCAAGTCAGGTCCTCCAGACAGTAGTCCATATGGTACCTTTTGAACTTTTTTTCTCCCCAGAGGTCTAAAAGCTACATGATGTCCTCATAGACTCTTTCTGATGTTAAAAAGTCAAGTTAGGACCTCCAGACAGTAGTCCATATGGGACCTTTCGAAACTTTTTTCTCCTCAGAGGGTCCCCAGAAGGTATAAAAGCTACATGATGTACTCATAGACTCTTTCTGATGTTAAAAAATCAAATCAGGACCTCCAGACAGTGGTCCATATGGGACCTTTTGAACTTTTTTCCTCTCAGAGGGTCCCCAGAAGGTCTAAAAGCTACATGATGTACTCATAGAATCTTTCTGATGTTGAAAAGTCAAATCAGGACCTCCAGAACAGTCGTCCATATGGGACCTTTTGAACTTTTTTTCTACTCAGAGGGTCACCAGAAGGTCTAAAAGCTACATGATGTCCTCATAGAATCTTTCAGATGTTATAAAGTCAAGTCAGGTCCTCCAGACAGTAGTCCATATTTGACCTTTTGAACTCTTTTTCTACTCAGAGGGTCACCAGAAGGTCTAAAAGCTACATGATGTCCTCATAGAATCTTTCAGATGTTATAAAGTCAAGTCAGGTCCTCCAGACAGTAGTCCATATGGTACCTTTTGAACTTTTTTTCTCCCCAGAGGTCTAAAAGCTACATGATGTCCTCATAGACTCTTTCTGATGTTAAAAAGTCAAGTCAGGACCTCCAGACAGTAGTCCATATGGGACCTTTCGAAACTTTTTTCTCCTCAGAGGGTCCCCAGAAGGTATAAAAGCTACATGATGTACTCATAGACTCTTTCTGATGTTAAAAAATCAAATCAGGACCTCCAGACAGTGGTCCATATGGGACCTTTTGAACTTTTTTCCTCTCAGAGGGTCCCCAGAAGGTCTAAAAGCTACATGATGTACTCATAGAATCTTTCTGATGTTGAAAAGTCAAATCAGGACCTCCAGACAGTCGTCCATATGGGACCTTTTGAACTTTTTTTCTACTCAGAGGGTCACCAGAAGGTCTAAAAGCTACATGATGTCCTCATAGAATCTTTCAGATGTTATAAAGTCAAGTCAGGTCCTCCAGACAGTTTTCCATATTTGACCTTTTGAACTCTTTTTCTACTCAGAGGGTCACCAGAAGGTCTAAAAGCTACATGATGTCCCCATAGAATCTTTCAGATGTTATAAAGTCAAGTCAGGTCCTCCAGACAGTAGTCCATATGGTACCTTTTGAACTTTTTTTCTCCCCAGAGGTCTAAAAGCTACATGATGTCCTCATAGACTCTTTCTGATGTTAAAAAGTCAAGTCAGGACCTCCAGACAGTAGTCCATATGGGACCTTTTGAACTTTTTTCTCCTCAGAGGGTCCCCAGAAGGTCTAAAAGCTACATGATGTCCTCAGAGTCTCTTTCTGATGTTAAAAAGTCAAATCAGGACCTCCAGACAGCGGTCCATATGGGACCTTTTGAACTTTTTTCTCGTCAGAAGGTCCCCAGAAGGTCTAAAAGCGACATGATGTCCTCACAGACTCTTTCTGATATTAAAAAGTCGTCAAGTCTGCCAGACAGTAGTCAATATGGGAGCTTTTGATCTTTTTTCTGCTCAGAGGGTCCCCAGAAGGTCTAAAAGCTACATGATGTCCTCATAGACTCTTTCTGATGTTAAAAAGTCAAATCAGGACCTCCAGACAGTGGTCCATATGGGACCTTTTGAACTTTTTTCTCCTCAGAGGGTCCCCAGAAGGTCTAAAAGCTACATGATGTCCTCATAGACCATTTCTGATGTTAAAAAGTCAAATCAGGACCTCCAGACAGTCGTCCATATGGGACCTTTTGAACTTTTTTTCTACTCAGAGGGTCACCAGAAGGTCTAAAAGCTACATGATGTCCTCATAGAATCTTTCAGATGTTATAAAGTCAAGTCAGGTCCTCCAGACAGTAGTCCATATGGTACCTTTTGAACTTCTTTTCTCCCCAGAGGTCTAAAAGCTACATGATGTCCTCATAGACTCTTTCTGATGTTAAAAAGTCAAATAAGGACCTCCAGACAGTGGTCCATATGGGACCTTTTGAATTTTTTTCTCCTCAGAAGGTCTCCAGAAGGTCTAAAAGCGACAAGATGTCCTCATAGACTCTTTCAGATGTTAAAAAGTCAAGTCAGGTCCTCCACACAGTAGTCCATATTGGACCTTTTGAACTTTTTTTCTCCTCAGAAGGTCTCCAGAAGGTCTAAAAGCGACATGATGTCCTCAGAGTCTCTTTCTGATGTTAAAAAGTCAAATCAGGACCTCCAGACAGCGGTCCATATGGGACCTTTTGAACTTTTTTCTCGTCAGAAGGTCCCCAGAAGGTCTAAAAGCGACATGATGTCCTCACAGACTCTTTCTGATGTTAAAAAGTCGTCAAGTCTGCCAGACAGTAGTCAATATGGGAGCTTTTGATCTTTTTTCTGCTCAGAGGGTCCCCAGAAGGTCTAAAAGCTACATGATGTCCTCATAGACTCTTTCTGATGTTAAAAAGTCAAATCAGGACCTCCAGACAGTGGTCCATATGGGACCTTTTGAACTTTTTTTCTACTCAGAGGGTCACCAGAAGGTCTAAAAGCTACATGATGTCCTCATAGAATCTTTCAGATGTTATAAAGTCAAGTCAGGTCCTCCAGACAGTAGTCCATATGGTACCTTTTGAACTTCTTTTCTCCCCAGAGGTCTAAAAGCTACATGATGTCCTCATAGACTCTTTCTGATGTTAAAAAGTCAAATAAGGACCTCCAGACAGTGGTCCATATGGGACCTTTTGAATTTTTTTCTCCTCAGAAGGTCTCCAGAAGGTCTAAAAGCGACATGATGTCCTCATAGACTCTTTCAGATGTTAAAAAGTCAAGTCAGGTCCTCCAGACAGTAGTCCATATTGGACCTTTTGAACTTTTTTTCTACTCAGAGGGTCCCCAGAAGGTCTAAAAGCTACATGATGTCCTCATAGAATCTTTCAGATGTTATAAAGTCAAGTCAGGTCCTCCAGACAGTATTCCATATGGTACCTTTTGAACTTTTTTTCTCCCCAAAAGGTCTAAAAGCTACATGATGTCCTCATAGACTCTTTCTGATGTTAAAAAGTCAAGTCAGGACCTCCAGACAGTAGTCCATATGGGACCTTTTGAAACTTTTTTCTCCTCAGAGGGTCCCCAGAAGGTCTAAAAGCTACATGATGTACTCATAGACTCTTTCTGATGTTAAAAAGTCAAATAAGGACCTCCAGACAGTGGTCCATATGGGACCTTTTGAATTTTTTTTCTCCCCAGAGGTCTAAAAGCTACATGATGTCCTCATAGACTCTTTCTGATGTTAAAAAGTCAAGTCAGGACCTCCAGACAGTAGTCCATATGGGACCTTTTGAAACTTTTTTCTCCTCAGAGGGTCCCCAGAAGGTCTAAAAGCTACATGATGTACTCATAGACTCTTTCTGATGTTAAAAAGTCAAATCAGGACCTCCACACAGTGGTCCATATGGGACCTTTTGAACTTTTTTCTCCTCAGAGGGTCCCCAGAAGGTCTAAAAGCGACATGATGTACTCATAGACTCTTTCTGATGTTAAAAAGTCAAATCAGGTCCTCCAGACAGTGGTCCAAATGGGACTTTTTGAACTTCTTTTCGGCTCAGAGGGTCCCCAGAAGGTCTAAATGCTACATGAGGTCCTCATAAACTCTTTCTGATGTTAAAAAGTCAATTCAGGTCCTCCAGACAGTAGTCCATATGGGACCTTTTGAGCTTTTTTTCTCCCCAGAAGGTCTAAAAGCTACATGATGTCCTCAGAGACTGTCAGATGTTAAAAAGTCAAGTCAGGTCCTCCAGACAGTAGTCCATATGGGACCTTTTGAGCATTTTTTCTACTCAGAGGTTCCCCAGAAGATCTAAAAGCTACATGATGTCCTCATAGGATCTTTCTGATGTTAAAAAGTCAAGTCAGGTCCTCCAGACAGTAGTCCATATGGGACCTTTTGAACTTTGTTTCTCCCCAGAAGGTCTAAAAGCTACATGATGTCCTCATAGACTCTTTCAGATGTTAAAAAGTCAAGTCAGGTCCTCCAGACAGTAGTCCATATTGGACCTTTTGAACTTTTTTTCTACTCAGAGGGTCCCCAGAAGGTCTAAAAGCTACATGATGTCCTCATAGAATCTTTCAGATGTTATAAAGTCAAGTCAGGTCCTCCAGACAGTATTCCATATGGTACCTTTTGAACTTTTTTTCTCCCCAAAAGGTCTAAAGGCTACATGATGTCCTCATAGACTCTTTCTGATGTTAAAAAGTCAAGTCAGGACCTCCAGACAGTAGTCCATATGGGACCTTTTGAAACTTTTTTCTCCTCAGAGGGTCCCCAGAAGGTCTAAAAGCTACATGATGTACTCATAGACTCTTTCTGATGTTAAAAAGTCGTCAGGTCCTCCAGACAGTAGTCCATATGGACCTTTTGAACTTTTTTTCTCCCCAGAAGGTCTAAAAGCTACATGATGTCCTCATAGACTCTTTCTGATGTTAAAAAGTCAAGTCAGGACCTCCAGACAGTGGTCCATATGGGACCTTTTGAACTTTTTTTCTCCCCAGAAGGTCTAAAAGCTACATGATGTCCTCATAGACTCTTTCTGATGTTAAAAAGTCAAGTCAGGTCCTCCAGACAGTAGTCCATATTTGACCTTTTGAACTTTTTTTCTACTCAGAGGGTCCCCAGAAGGTCTAAAAGCTACATGATGTACTCATAGACTCTTTCTGATGTTAAAAAGTCAAATAAGGACCTCCAGACAGTGGTCCATATGGGACCTTTTGAATTTTTTTTTCTCCTCAGAAGGACTCCAGAAGGTCTAAAAGCGACATGATGTCCTCATAGACTCTTTCTGATGTTAAAAAGTCAAGTCAGGCCCTCCAGACATTGGTCCATATAGGACCTTTTGAACTTTTTTTCTCCTCAGAAGGACTCCAGAAGGTCTAAAAGCGACATGATGTCCTCATAGACTCTTTCTGATGTTAAAAAGTCAAGTCAGGACCTCCAGACATTGGTCCACCTTTTGAACTTTTTTTCTCCTCAGAGGGTCCCCAGAAGGTCTAAAAGCTACATGATGTCCTCATACACTCTTTCTGATGTTAAAAAGTCAAGTCAGGTCCTCCATAAGGTATTCCATATGGGACCTTTTGAACTTTTTTTCTCCCAAAAAAGGTCTAAAAGCTACATGATGTCCTCAGAGACTGTCAGATGTTAAAAAGTAAAGTTAGGTCCTCCAGACAGTCGTCCATATGGGATCCTTTTGAACTTTTTTTCTACTCAGAGGGTCCGCAGAAGGTCTAAAAGCTACATGATGTCCTCATAGACTCTTTCTGATGTTAAAAAGTCAAGTCAGGTCCACCAGACAGTAGTCCATACGGGACCTTTTGAACTTTGTTTCTCCCCAGAAGGTCTAAAAGCTACATGATGTCCTCATAGACTCTTTCAGATGTTAAAAAGTCAAGTCAGGTCCTCCAGACAGTAGTCCATATTTGACCTTTTGAACTTTTTTTCTACTCAGAGGGTCACCAGAAGGTCTAAAAGCTACATGATGTCCTCATAGAATCTTTCAGATGTTATAAAGTCAAGTCAGGTCCTCCAGACAGTAGTCCATATGGTACCTTTTGAACTTTTTTTCTCCCCAGAGGTCTAAAAGCTACATGATGTCCTCATAGACTCTTTCTGATGTTAAAAAGTCAAGTTAGGACCTCCAGACAGTAGTCCATATGGGACCTTTCGAAACTTTTTTCTCCTCAGAGGGTCCCCAGAAGGTATAAAAGCTACATGATGTACTCATAGACTCTTTCTGATGTTAAAAAATCAAATCAGGACCTCCAGACAGTGGTCCATATGGGACCTTTTGAACTTTTTTCCTCTCAGAGGGTCCCCAGAAGGTCTAAAAGCTACATGATGTACTCATAGAATCTTTCTGATGTTGAAAAGTCAAATCAGGACCTCCAGAACAGTCGTCCATATGGGACCTTTTGAACTTTTTTTCTACTCAGAGGGTCACCAGAAGGTCTAAAAGCTACATGATGTCCTCATAGAATCTTTCAGATGTTATAAAGTCAAGTCAGGTCCTCCAGACAGTAGTCCATATTTGACCTTTTGAACTCTTTTTCTACTCAGAGGGTCACCAGAAGGTCTAAAAGCTACATGATGTCCTCATAGAATCTTTCAGATGTTATAAAGTCAAGTCAGGTCCTCCAGACAGTAGTCCATATGGTACCTTTTGAACTTTTTTTCTCCCCAGAGGTCTAAAAGCTACATGATGTCCTCATAGACTCTTTCTGATGTTAAAAAGTCAAGTCAGGACCTCCAGACAGTAGTCCATATGGGACCTTTCGAAACTTTTTTCTCCTCAGAGGGTCCCCAGAAGGTATAAAAGCTACATGATGTACTCATAGACTCTTTCTGATGTTAAAAAATCAAATCAGGACCTCCAGACAGTGGTCCATATGGGACCTTTTGAACTTTTTTCCTCTCAGAGGGTCCCCAGAAGGTCTAAAAGCTACATGATGTACTCATAGAATCTTTCTGATGTTGAAAAGTCAAATCAGGACCTCCAGACAGTCGTCCATATGGGACCTTTTGAACTTTTTTTCTACTCAGAGGGTCACCAGAAGGTCTAAAAGCTACATGATGTCCTCATAGAATCTTTCAGATGTTATAAAGTCAAGTCAGGTCCTCCAGACAGTTTTCCATATTTGACCTTTTGAACTCTTTTTCTACTCAGAGGGTCACCAGAAGGTCTAAAAGCTACATGATGTCCCCATAGAATCTTTCAGATGTTATAAAGTCAAGTCAGGTCCTCCAGACAGTAGTCCATATGGTACCTTTTGAACTTTTTTTCTCCCCAGAGGTCTAAAAGCTACATGATGTCCTCATAGACTCTTTCTGATGTTAAAAAGTCAAGTCAGGACCTCCAGACAGTAGTCCATATGGGACCTTTTGAACTTTTTTCTCCTCAGAGGGTCCCCAGAAGGTCTAAAAGCTACATGATGTCCTCAGAGTCTCTTTCTGATGTTAAAAAGTCAAATCAGGACCTCCAGACAGCGGTCCATATGGGACCTTTTGAACTTTTTTCTCGTCAGAAGGTCCCCAGAAGGTCTAAAAGCGACATGATGTCCTCACAGACTCTTTCTGATATTAAAAAGTCGTCAAGTCTGCCAGACAGTAGTCAATATGGGAGCTTTTGATCTTTTTTCTGCTCAGAGGGTCCCCAGAAGGTCTAAAAGCTACATGATGTCCTCATAGACTCTTTCTGATGTTAAAAAGTCAAATCAGGACCTCCAGACAGTGGTCCATATGGGACCTTTTGAACTTTTTTCTCCTCAGAGGGTCCCCAGAAGGTCTAAAAGCTACATGATGTCCTCATAGACCATTTCTGATGTTAAAAAGTCAAATCAGGACCTCCAGACAGTCGTCCATATGGGACCTTTTGAACTTTTTTTCTACTCAGAGGGTCACCAGAAGGTCTAAAAGCTACATGATGTCCTCATAGAATCTTTCAGATGTTATAAAGTCAAGTCAGGTCCTCCAGACAGTAGTCCATATGGTACCTTTTGAACTTCTTTTCTCCCCAGAGGTCTAAAAGCTACATGATGTCCTCATAGACTCTTTCTGATGTTAAAAAGTCAAATAAGGACCTCCAGACAGTGGTCCATATGGGACCTTTTGAATTTTTTTCTCCTCAGAAGGTCTCCAGAAGGTCTAAAAGCGACAAGATGTCCTCATAGACTCTTTCAGATGTTAAAAAGTCAAGTCAGGTCCTCCACACAGTAGTCCATATTGGACCTTTTGAACTTTTTTTCTCCTCAGAAGGTCTCCAGAAGGTCTAAAAGCGACATGATGTCCTCAGAGTCTCTTTCTGATGTTAAAAAGTCAAATCAGGACCTCCAGACAGCGGTCCATATGGGACCTTTTGAACTTTTTTCTCGTCAGAAGGTCCCCAGAAGGTCTAAAAGCGACATGATGTCCTCACAGACTCTTTCTGATGTTAAAAAGTCGTCAAGTCTGCCAGACAGTAGTCAATATGGGAGCTTTTGATCTTTTTTCTGCTCAGAGGGTCCCCAGAAGGTCTAAAAGCTACATGATGTCCTCATAGACTCTTTCTGATGTTAAAAAGTCAAATCAGGACCTCCAGACAGTGGTCCATATGGGACCTTTTGAACTTTTTTTCTACTCAGAGGGTCACCAGAAGGTCTAAAAGCTACATGATGTCCTCATAGAATCTTTCAGATGTTATAAAGTCAAGTCAGGTCCTCCAGACAGTAGTCCATATGGTACCTTTTGAACTTCTTTTCTCCCCAGAGGTCTAAAAGCTACATGATGTCCTCATAGACTCTTTCTGATGTTAAAAAGTCAAATAAGGACCTCCAGACAGTGGTCCATATGGGACCTTTTGAATTTTTTTCTCCTCAGAAGGTCTCCAGAAGGTCTAAAAGCGACATGATGTCCTCATAGACTCTTTCAGATGTTAAAAAGTCAAGTCAGGTCCTCCAGACAGTAGTCCATATTGGACCTTTTGAACTTTTTTTCTACTCAGAGGGTCCCCAGAAGGTCTAAAAGCTACATGATGTCCTCATAGAATCTTTCAGATGTTATAAAGTCAAGTCAGGTCCTCCAGACAGTATTCCATATGGTACCTTTTGAACTTTTTTTCTCCCCAAAAGGTCTAAAAGCTACATGATGTCCTCATAGACTCTTTCTGATGTTAAAAAGTCAAGTCAGGACCTCCAGACAGTAGTCCATATGGGACCTTTTGAAACTTTTTTCTCCTCAGAGGGTCCCCAGAAGGTCTAAAAGCTACATGATGTACTCATAGACTCTTTCTGATGTTAAAAAGTCAAATAAGGACCTCCAGACAGTGGTCCATATGGGACCTTTTGAATTTTTTTTCTCCCCAGAGGTCTAAAAGCTACATGATGTCCTCATAGACTCTTTCTGATGTTAAAAAGTCAAGTCAGGACCTCCAGACAGTAGTCCATATGGGATCTTTTGAAACTTTTTTCTCCTCAGAGGGTCCCCAGAAGGTCTAAAAGCTACATGATGTACTCATAGACTCTTTCTGATGTTAAAAAGTCAAATCAGGACCTCCAGACAGTGGTCCATATGGGACCTTTTGAACTTTTTTCTCCTCAGAGGGTCCCCAGAAGGTCTAAAAGCGACATGATGTACTCATAGACTCTTTCTGATGTTAAAAAGTCAAATCAGGTCCTCCAGACAGTGGTCCAAATGGGACTTTTTGAACTTCTTTTCGGCTCAGAGGGTCCCCAGAAGGTCTAAATGCTACATGAGGTCCTCATAAACTCTTTCTGATGTTAAAAAGTCAATTCAGGTCCTCCAGACAGTAGTCCATATGGGACCTTTTGAGCTTTTTTTCTCCCCAGAAGGTCTAAAAGCTACATGATGTCCTCAGAGACTGTCAGATGTTAAAAAGTCAAGTCAGGTCCTCCAGACAGTAGTCCATATGGGACCTTTTGAGCATTTTTTCTACTCAGAGGTTCCCCAGAAGATCTAAAAGCTACATGATGTCCTCATAGGATCTTTCTGATGTTAAAAAGTCAAGTCAGGTCCTCCAGACAGTAGTCCATATGGGACCTTTTGAACTTTGTTTCTCCCCAGAAGGTCTAAAAGCTACATGATGTCCTCATAGACTCTTTCAGATGTTAAAAAGTCAAGTCAGGTCCTCCAGACAGTAGTCCATATTGGACCTTTTGAACTTTTTTTCTACTCAGAGGGTCCCCAGAAGGTCTAAAAGCTACATGATGTCCTCATAGAATCTTTCAGATGTTATAAAGTCAAGTCAGGTCCTCCAGACAGTATTCCATATGGTACCTTTTGAACTTTTTTTCTCCCCAAAAGGTCTAAAGGCTACATGATGTCCTCATAGACTCTTTCTGATGTTAAAAAGTCAAGTCAGGACCTCCAGACAGTAGTCCATATGGGACCTTTTGAAACTTTTTTCTCCTCAGAGGGTCCCCAGAAGGTCTAAAAGCTACATGATGTACTCATAGACTCTTTCTGATGTTAAAAAGTCGTCAGGTCCTCCAGACAGTAGTCCATATGGACCTTTTGAACTTTTTTTCTCCCCAGAAGGTCTAAAAGCTACATGATGTCCTCATAGACTCTTTCTGATGTTAAAAAGTCAAGTCAGGACCTCCAGACAGTGGTCCATATGGGACCTTTTGAACTTTTTTTCTCCCCAGAAGGTCTAAAAGCTACATGATGTCCTCATAGACTCTTTCTGATGTTAAAAAGTCAAATCAGGACCTCCAGACAGTGGTCCATATGGGACCTTTTGAACTTTTTTTCTCCTAAGAAGTTCCCCAGAAGGTCTAAAAGCGACATGATGTCCTCATAGACTCTTTCTGATGTTAAAAAGTCAAGTCAGGTCCTCCAGAAAGTAGTCCATATGGGACCTTTTGAACTTTTTTTCTCCCCAGAAGGTCTAAAAGCTACATGATGTCCTCAGAGACTTTCAGATGTTAAAAAGTCAAGTCAGGTCATCCAGACGGTAGTACATATGGGACCTTTTGAACTTTTTTTCTACTCAGAGGGTCCCCAGAAGATCTAAAAGCTACATGATGTCCACATAGACTCTTTCTGATGTTAAAAAGTCGTCAGGTCCTCCAGACAGTAGTCGATATGGGACCTTTTGAACTTTTTTCTCCCCAGAAGGTCTAAAAGCTACATGATGTCCTCATAGACTCTTTCAGATGTTAAAAAGTCAAGTCTAGTAGACAGTAGTCCATATGGGATCTTTTGAACTTTTTTGCTACTCAGAGGGTCCCCAGAAGGTCTATAAGCTACATGATGACCTCATAGACTCTTTCTGATGTTAAAAAGTCGTCAGGTCCTCCAGACAGTAGTCCATAAGGGAGCTTTTGAACTTTTTTTCTGCTCAAAGGGTCCCCAGAAGGTCTAAAAGCTACATGATGTCCTCATAGAATCTTTCAGATGTTATAAAGTCAAGTCAGGTCCTCCAGACAGTAGTCCATATGGTACCTTTTGAACTTCTTTATCTCCCCAGAGGTCTAAAAGCTACATGATGTCCTCATAGACTCTTTCTGATGTTAAAAAGTCAAATAAGGACCTCCAGACAGTGGTCCATATGGGACCTTTTGAATTTTTTTCTCCTCAGAAGGTCTCCAGAAGGTCTAAAAGCGACATGATGTCCTCATAGACTCTTTCAGATGTTAAAAAGTCAAGTCAGGTCCTCCAGACAGTAGTCCATATTGGACCTTTTGAACTTTTTTTCTACTCAGAGGGTCCCCAGAAGGTCTAAAAGCTACATGATGTCCTCATAGAATCTTTCAGATGTTATAAAGTCAAGTCAGGTCCTCCAGACAGTATTCCATATGGTACCTTTTGAACTTTTTTTCTCCCCAAAAGGTCTAAAAGCTACATGATGTCCTCATAGACTCTTTCTGATGTTAAAAAGTCAAGTCAGGACCTCCAGACAGTAGTCCATATGGGACCTTTTGAAACTTTTTTCTCCTCAGAGGGTCCCCAGAAGGTCTAAAAGCTACATGATGTACTCATAGACTCTTTCTGATGTTAAAAAGTCAAATAAGGACCTCCAGACAGTGGTCCATATGGGACCTTTTGAATTTTTTTTCTCCCCAGAGGTCTAAAAGCTACATGATGTCCTCATAGACTCTTTCTGATGTTAAAAAGTCAAGTCAGGACCTCCAGACAGTAGTCCATATGGGACCTTTTGAAACTTTTTTCTCCTCAGAGGGTCCCCAGAAGGTCTAAAAGCTACATGATGTACTCATAGACTCTTTCTGATGTTAAAAAGTCAAATCAGGACCTCCACACAGTGGTCCATATGGGACCTTTTGAACTTTTTTCTCCTCAGAGGGTCCCCAGAAGGTCTAAAAGCGACATGATGTACTCATAGACTCTTTCTGATGTTAAAAAGTCAAATCAGGTCCTCCAGACAGTGGTCCAAATGGGACTTTTTGAACTTCTTTTCGGCTCAGAGGGTCCCCAGAAGGTCTAAATGCTACATGAGGTCCTCATAAACTCTTTCTGATGTTAAAAAGTCAATTCAGGTCCTCCAGACAGTAGTCCATATGGGACCTTTTGAGCTTTTTTTCTCCCCAGAAGGTCTAAAAGCTACATGATGTCCTCAGAGACTGTCAGATGTTAAAAAGTCAAGTCAGGTCCTCCAGACAGTAGTCCATATGGGACCTTTTGAGCATTTTTTCTACTCAGAGGTTCCCCAGAAGATCTAAAAGCTACATGATGTCCTCATAGGATCTTTCTGATGTTAAAAAGTCAAGTCAGGTCCTCCAGACAGTAGTCCATATGGGACCTTTTGAACTTTGTTTCTCCCCAGAAGGTCTAAAAGCTACATGATGTCCTCATAGACTCTTTCAGATGTTAAAAAGTCAAGTCAGGTCCTCCAGACAGTAGTCCATATTGGACCTTTTGAACTTTTTTTCTACTCAGAGGGTCCCCAGAAGGTCTAAAAGCTACATGATGTCCTCATAGAATCTTTCAGATGTTATAAAGTCAAGTCAGGTCCTCCAGACAGTATTCCATATGGTACCTTTTGAACTTTTTTTCTCCCCAAAAGGTCTAAAGGCTACATGATGTCCTCATAGACTCTTTCTGATGTTAAAAAGTCAAGTCAGGACCTCCAGACAGTAGTCCATATGGGACCTTTTGAAACTTTTTTCTCCTCAGAGGGTCCCCAGAAGGTCTAAAAGCTACATGATGTACTCATAGACTCTTTCTGATGTTAAAAAGTCGTCAGGTCCTCCAGACAGTAGTCCATATGGACCTTTTGAACTTTTTTTCTCCCCAGAAGGTCTAAAAGCTACATGATGTCCTCATAGACTCTTTCTGATGTTAAAAAGTCAAGTCAGGACCTCCAGACAGTGGTCCATATGGGACCTTTTGAACTTTTTTTCTCCCCAGAAGGTCTAAAAGCTACATGATGTCCTCATAGACTCTTTCTGATGTTAAAAAGTCAAATCAGGACCTCCAGACAGTGGTCCATATGGGACCTTTTGAACTTTTTTTCTCCTAAGAAGTTCCCCAGAAGGTCTAAAAGCGACATGATGTCCTCATAGACTCTTTCTGATGTTAAAAAGTCAAGTCAGGTCCTCCAGAAAGTAGTCCATATGGGACCTTTTGAGCATTTTTTCTACTCAGAGGTTCCCCAGAAGATCTAAAAGCTACATGATGTCCTCATAGGATCTTTCTGATGTTAAAAAGTCAAGTCAGGTCCTCCAGACAGTAGTCCATATGGGACCTTTTGAGCATTTTTTCTACTCAGAGGTTCCCCAGAAGATCTAAAAGCTACATGATGTCCTCATAGGATCTTTCTGATGTTAAAAAGTCAAGTCAGGTCCTCCAGACAGTAGTCCATATGGGACCTTTTGAACTTTGTTTCTCCCCAGAAGGTCTAAAAGCTACATGATGTCCTCATAGACTCTTTCAGATGTTAAAAAGTCAAGTCAGGTCCTCCAGACAGTAGTCCATATTGGACCTTTTGAACTTTTTTTCTACTCAGAGGGTCCCCAGAAGGTCTAAAAGCTACATGATGTCCTCATAGAATCTTTCAGATGTTATAAAGTCAAGTCAGGTCCTCCAGACAGTATTCCATATGGTACCTTTTGAACTTTTTTTCTCCCCAAAAGGTCTAAAGGCTACATGATGTCCTCATAGACTCTTTCTGATGTTAAAAAGTCAAGTCAGGACCTCCAGACAGTAGTCCATATGGGACCTTTTGAAACTTTTTTCTCCTCAGAGGGTCCCCAGAAGGTCTAAAAGCTACATGATGTACTCATAGACTCTTTCTGATGTTAAAAAGTCGTCAGGTCCTCCAGACAGTAGTCCATATGGACCTTTTGAACTTTTTTTCTCCCCAGAAGGTCTAAAAGCTACATGATGTCCTCATAGACTCTTTCTGATGTTAAAAAGTCAAGTCAGGACCTCCAGACAGTGGTCCATATGGGACCTTTTGAACTTTTTTTCTCCCCAGAAGGTCTAAAAGCTACATGATGTCCTCATAGACTCTTTCTGATGTTAAAAAGTCAAATCAGGACCTCCAGACAGTGGTCCATATGGGACCTTTTGAACTTTTTTTCTCCTAAGAAGTTCCCCAGAAGGTCTAAAAGCGACATGATGTCCTCATAGACTCTTTCTGATGTTAAAAAGTCAAGTCAGGTCCTCCAGAAAGTAGTCCATATGGGACCTTTTGAACTTTTTTTCTCCCCAGAAGGTCTAAAAGCTACATGATGTCCTCAGAGACTTTCAGATGTTAAAAAGTCAAGTCAGGTCATCCAGACGGTAGTACATATGGGACCTTTTGAACTTTTTTTCTACTCAGAGGGTCCCCAGAAGATCTAAAAGCTACATGATGTCCACATAGACTCTTTCTGATGTTAAAAAGTCGTCAGGTCCTCCAGACAGTAGTCGATATGGGACCTTTTGAACTTTTTTCTCCCCAGAAGGTCTAAAAGCTACATGATGTCCTCATAGACTCTTTCAGATGTTAAAAAGTCAAGTCTAGTAGACAGTAGTCCATATGGGATCTTTTGAACTTTTTTGCTACTCAGAGGGTCCCCAGAAGGTCTATAAGCTACATGATGACCTCATAGACTCTTTCTGATGTTAAAAAGTCGTCAGGTCCTCCAGACAGTAGTCCATAAGGGAGCTTTTGAACTTTTTTTCTGCTCAGAGGGTCCCCAGAAGGTCTAAAAGCTACATGATGTCCTCATAGACTCTTTCTAATGTAAAAACATTCAAGTAAAGTTTGCCAGACTGTAGTCCATATGGGAGCTTTTGAACTTTTTTTCTGGTCATAGGGTCCCGGGAGGTCTAAAAGTTCCATGATGTCATTATACACTCGTTCTGATGTTAAAAAGTCAAGTAAAGTCCAACGGACAGTAGTCCATATTGGAGCTTTTGAATTTTTTCTGCTCAGAGGGTCCCCAGAAGGTCTAAAAGCTACATGATGTCCTCATAGACTCATTTTGATGTTAAAAAGTCAAGTCAAGTCCGCCAGACAGTAGTCCATATTGGACCTTTTGAACTTTTTTTCTACTCAGAGGGTCCCCAGAAGGTCTAAAAGCTACATGATGTCCTCATAGAATCTTTCAGATGTTATAAAGTCAAGTCAGGTCCTCCAGACAGTATTCCATATGGTACCTTTTGAACTTTTTTTCTCCCCAAAAGGTCTAAAAGCTACATGATGTCCTCATAGACTCTTTCTGATGTTAAAAAGTCAAGTCAGGACCTCCAGACAGTAGTCCATATGGGACCTTTTGAAACTTTTTTCTCCTCAGAGGGTCCCCAGAAGGTCTAAAAGCTACATGATGTACTCATAGACTCTTTCTGATGTTAAAAAGTCAAATAAGGACCTCCAGACAGTGGTCCATATGGGACCTTTTGAATTTTTTTTCTCCCCAGAGGTCTAAAAGCTACATGATGTCCTCATAGACTCTTTCTGATGTTAAAAAGTCAAGTCAGGACCTCCAGACAGTAGTCCATATGGGATCTTTTGAAACTTTTTTCTCCTCAGAGGGTCCCCAGAAGGTCTAAAAGCTACATGATGTACTCATAGACTCTTTCTGATGTTAAAAAGTCAAATCAGGACCTCCAGACAGTGGTCCATATGGGACCTTTTGAACTTTTTTCTCCTCAGAGGGTCCCCAGAAGGTCTAAAAGCGACATGATGTACTCATAGACTCTTTCTGATGTTAAAAAGTCAAATCAGGTCCTCCAGACAGTGGTCCAAATGGGACTTTTTGAACTTCTTTTCGGCTCAGAGGGTCCCCAGAAGGTCTAAATGCTACATGAGGTCCTCATAAACTCTTTCTGATGTTAAAAAGTCAATTCAGGTCCTCCAGACAGTAGTCCATATGGGACCTTTTGAGCTTTTTTTCTCCCCAGAAGGTCTAAAAGCTACATGATGTCCTCAGAGACTGTCAGATGTTAAAAAGTCAAGTCAGGTCCTCCAGACAGTAGTCCATATGGGACCTTTTGAGCATTTTTTCTACTCAGAGGTTCCCCAGAAGATCTAAAAGCTACATGATGTCCTCATAGGATCTTTCTGATGTTAAAAAGTCAAGTCAGGTCCTCCAGACAGTAGTCCATATGGGACCTTTTGAACTTTGTTTCTCCCCAGAAGGTCTAAAAGCTACATGATGTCCTCATAGACTCTTTCAGATGTTAAAAAGTCAAGTCAGGTCCTCCAGACAGTAGTCCATATTGGACCTTTTGAACTTTTTTTCTACTCAGAGGGTCCCCAGAAGGTCTAAAAGCTACATGATGTCCTCATAGAATCTTTCAGATGTTATAAAGTCAAGTCAGGTCCTCCAGACAGTATTCCATATGGTACCTTTTGAACTTTTTTTCTCCCCAAAAGGTCTAAAGGCTACATGATGTCCTCATAGACTCTTTCTGATGTTAAAAAGTCAAGTCAGGACCTCCAGACAGTAGTCCATATGGGACCTTTTGAAACTTTTTTCTCCTCAGAGGGTCCCCAGAAGGTCTAAAAGCTACATGATGTACTCATAGACTCTTTCTGATGTTAAAAAGTCGTCAGGTCCTCCAGACAGTAGTCCATATGGACCTTTTGAACTTTTTTTCTCCCCAGAAGGTCTAAAAGCTACATGATGTCCTCATAGACTCTTTCTGATGTTAAAAAGTCAAGTCAGGACCTCCAGACAGTGGTCCATATGGGACCTTTTGAACTTTTTTTCTCCCCAGAAGGTCTAAAAGCTACATGATGTCCTCATAGACTCTTTCTGATGTTAAAAAGTCAAATCAGGACCTCCAGACAGTGGTCCATATGGGACCTTTTGAACTTTTTTTCTCCTAAGAAGTTCCCCAGAAGGTCTAAAAGCGACATGATGTCCTCATAGACTCTTTCTGATGTTAAAAAGTCAAGTCAGGTCCTCCAGAAAGTAGTCCATATGGGACCTTTTGAACTTTTTTTCTCCCCAGAAGGTCTAAAAGCTACATGATGTCCTCAGAGACTTTCAGATGTTAAAAAGTCAAGTCAGGTCATCCAGACGGTAGTACATATGGGACCTTTTGAACTTTTTTTCTACTCAGAGGGTCCCCAGAAGATCTAAAAGCTACATGATGTCCACATAGACTCTTTCTGATGTTAAAAAGTCGTCAGGTCCTCCAGACAGTAGTCGATATGGGACCTTTTGAACTTTTTTCTCCCCAGAAGGTCTAAAAGCTACATGATGTCCTCATAGACTCTTTCAGATGTTAAAAAGTCAAGTCTAGTAGACAGTAGTCCATATGGGATCTTTTGAACTTTTTTGCTACTCAGAGGGTCCCCAGAAGGTCTATAAGCTACATGATGACCTCATAGACTCTTTCTGATGTTAAAAAGTCGTCAGGTCCTCCAGACAGTAGTCCATAAGGGAGCTTTTGAACTTTTTTTCTGCTCAGAGGGTCCCCAGAAGGTCTAAAAGCTACATGATGTCCTCATAGAATCTTTCAGATGTTATAAAGTCAAGTCAGGTCCTCCAGACAGTAGTCCATATGGTACCTTTTGAACTTCTTTATCTCCCCAGAGGTCTAAAAGCTACATGATGTCCTCATAGACTCTTTCTGATGTTAAAAAGTCAAATAAGGACCTCCAGACAGTGGTCCATATGGGACCTTTTGAATTTTTTTCTCCTCAGAAGGTCTCCAGAAGGTCTAAAAGCGACATGATGTCCTCATAGACTCTTTCAGATGTTAAAAAGTCAAGTCAGGTCCTCCAGACAGTAGTCCATATTGGACCTTTTGAACTTTTTTTCTACTCAGAGGGTCCCCAGAAGGTCTAAAAGCTACATGATGTCCTCATAGAATCTTTCAGATGTTATAAAGTCAAGTCAGGTCCTCCAGACAGTATTCCATATGGTACCTTTTGAACTTTTTTTCTCCCCAAAAGGTCTAAAAGCTACATGATGTCCTCATAGACTCTTTCTGATGTTAAAAAGTCAAGTCAGGACCTCCAGACAGTAGTCCATATGGGACCTTTTGAAACTTTTTTCTCCTCAGAGGGTCCCCAGAAGGTCTAAAAGCTACATGATGTACTCATAGACTCTTTCTGATGTTAAAAAGTCAAATAAGGACCTCCAGACAGTGGTCCATATGGGACCTTTTGAATTTTTTTTCTCCCCAGAGGTCTAAAAGCTACATGATGTCCTCATAGACTCTTTCTGATGTTAAAAAGTCAAGTCAGGACCTCCAGACAGTAGTCCATATGGGACCTTTTGAAACTTTTTTCTCCTCAGAGGGTCCCCAGAAGGTCTAAAAGCTACATGATGTACTCATAGACTCTTTCTGATGTTAAAAAGTCAAATCAGGACCTCCACACAGTGGTCCATATGGGACCTTTTGAACTTTTTTCTCCTCAGAGGGTCCCCAGAAGGTCTAAAAGCGACATGATGTACTCATAGACTCTTTCTGATGTTAAAAAGTCAAATCAGGTCCTCCAGACAGTGGTCCAAATGGGACTTTTTGAACTTCTTTTCGGCTCAGAGGGTCCCCAGAAGGTCTAAATGCTACATGAGGTCCTCATAAACTCTTTCTGATGTTAAAAAGTCAATTCAGGTCCTCCAGACAGTAGTCCATATGGGACCTTTTGAGCTTTTTTTCTCCCCAGAAGGTCTAAAAGCTACATGATGTCCTCAGAGACTGTCAGATGTTAAAAAGTCAAGTCAGGTCCTCCAGACAGTAGTCCATATGGGACCTTTTGAGCATTTTTTCTACTCAGAGGTTCCCCAGAAGATCTAAAAGCTACATGATGTCCTCATAGGATCTTTCTGATGTTAAAAAGTCAAGTCAGGTCCTCCAGACAGTAGTCCATATGGGACCTTTTGAACTTTGTTTCTCCCCAGAAGGTCTAAAAGCTACATGATGTCCTCATAGACTCTTTCAGATGTTAAAAAGTCAAGTCAGGTCCTCCAGACAGTAGTCCATATTGGACCTTTTGAACTTTTTTTCTACTCAGAGGGTCCCCAGAAGGTCTAAAAGCTACATGATGTCCTCATAGAATCTTTCAGATGTTATAAAGTCAAGTCAGGTCCTCCAGACAGTATTCCATATGGTACCTTTTGAACTTTTTTTCTCCCCAAAAGGTCTAAAGGCTACATGATGTCCTCATAGACTCTTTCTGATGTTAAAAAGTCAAGTCAGGACCTCCAGACAGTAGTCCATATGGGACCTTTTGAAACTTTTTTCTCCTCAGAGGGTCCCCAGAAGGTCTAAAAGCTACATGATGTACTCATAGACTCTTTCTGATGTTAAAAAGTCGTCAGGTCCTCCAGACAGTAGTCCATATGGACCTTTTGAACTTTTTTTCTCCCCAGAAGGTCTAAAAGCTACATGATGTCCTCATAGACTCTTTCTGATGTTAAAAAGTCAAGTCAGGACCTCCAGACAGTGGTCCATATGGGACCTTTTGAACTTTTTTTCTCCCCAGAAGGTCTAAAAGCTACATGATGTCCTCATAGACTCTTTCTGATGTTAAAAAGTCAAATCAGGACCTCCAGACAGTGGTCCATATGGGACCTTTTGAACTTTTTTTCTCCTAAGAAGTTCCCCAGAAGGTCTAAAAGCGACATGATGTCCTCATAGACTCTTTCTGATGTTAAAAAGTCAAGTCAGGTCCTCCAGAAAGTAGTCCATATGGGACCTTTTGAACTTTTTTTCTCCCCAGAAGGTCTAAAAGCTACATGATGTCCTCAGAGACTTTCAGATGTTAAAAAGTCAAGTCAGGTCATCCAGACGGTAGTACATATGGGACCTTTTGAACTTTTTTTCTACTCAGAGGGTCCCCAGAAGATCTAAAAGCTACATGATGTCCACATAGACTCTTTCTGATGTTAAAAAGTCGTCAGGTCCTCCAGACAGTAGTCGATATGGGACCTTTTGAACTTTTTTCTCCCCAGAAGGTCTAAAAGCTACATGATGTCCTCATAGACTCTTTCAGATGTTAAAAAGTCAAGTCTAGTAGACAGTAGTCCATATGGGATCTTTTGAACTTTTTTGCTACTCAGAGGGTCCCCAGAAGGTCTATAAGCTACATGATGACCTCATAGACTCTTTCTGATGTTAAAAAGTCGTCAGGTCCTCCAGACAGTAGTCCATAAGGGAGCTTTTGAACTTTTTTTCTGCTCAGAGGGTCCCCAGAAGGTCTAAAAGCTACATGATGTCCTCATAGACTCTTTCTAATGTAAAAACATTCAAGTAAAGTTTGCCAGACTGTAGTCCATATGGGAGCTTTTGAACTTTTTTTCTGGTCATAGGGTCCCGGGAGGTCTAAAAGTTCCATGATGTCATTATACACTCGTTCTGATGTTAAAAAGTCAAGTAAAGTCCAACGGACAGTAGTCCATATTGGAGCTTTTGAATTTTTTCTGCTCAGAGGGTCCCCAGAAGGTCTAAAAGCTACATGATGTCCTCATAGACTCATTTTGATGTTAAAAAGTCAAGTCAAGTCCGCCAGACAGTAGTCCATATGGGAGCTTTTGAACTTTTTTTCTGCTCAGAGGGTCCCAAGAAGGTCTAAAAGCTACATGATGTCATTATACACTCGTTCTGATGTTAAAAAGTCAAGTAAAGTCCAACGGACAGTAGTCCATATGGGAGCTTTTGAATTTTTTCTGCTCAGAGGGTCCCCAGAAGGTCTAAAAGCTACATGATGTCCTCATAGACTCTTTTTGATGTTAAAAAGTCAAGTCAAGTCCGCCAGACAGTAGTCCATATGGGAGCTTTTGAACTTTTTTTCTGCTCAGAGGGTCCCAAGAAGGTCTAAAAGCTACATGATGTCCTCATAGACTCTTTCTGATGTTAAAAAGTCAAATCAGGACCTCCAGACAGTGGTCCATATGGGACCTTTTGAACTTTTTTCTCCTCAGAGGGTCCCCAGAAGGTCTAAAAGCTACATGATGTACTCATAGACTCTTTCTGATGTTAAAAAGTCAAATCAGGACCTCCAGACAGTCGTCCATATGGGACCTTTTGAACTTTTTTTCTACTCAGAGGGTCACCAGAAGGTCTAAAAGCTACATGATGTCCTCATAGAATCTTTCAGATGTTATAAAGTCAAGTCAGGTCCTCCAGACAGTAGTCCATATGGTACCTTTTGAACTTCTTTTCTCCCCAGAGGTCTAAAATCTACATGATGTCCTCATAGACTCTTTCTGATGTTAAAAAGTCAAATAAGGACCTCCAGACAGTGGTCCATATGGGACCTTTAGAATTTTTTTCTCCTCAGAAGGTCTCCAGAAGGTCTAAAAGCGACATGATGTCCTCATAGACTCTTTCAGATGTTAAAAAGTCAAGTCAGGTCCTCCAGACAGTAGTCCATATTGGACATTTTGAACTTTTTTTCTACTCAGAGGGTCCCCAGAAGGTCTAAAAGCAACATGATGTCCTCATAGAATCTTTCAGATGTTATAAGGTCAAGTCAGGTCCTCCAGACAGTATTCCATATGGTACCTTTTGAACTTTTTTTCTCCCCAAAAGGTCTAAAAGCTACATGATGTCCTCATAGACTCTTTCTATTGTTAAAAAGTCAAGTCAGGACCTCCAGACAGTAGTCCATATGGGACCTTTTGAAACTTTTTTCTCCTCAGAGGGTCCCCAGAAGGTCTAAAAGCTACATGATGTACTCATAGACTCTTTCTGATGTTAAAAAGTCAAATAAAGACCTCCAGACAGTGGTCCATATGGGACCTTTTGAATTTTTTTTCTCCTCAGAAGGACTCCAGAAGGTCTAAAAGCGACATGATGTCCTCATAGACTCTTTCTGATGTTAAAAAGTCAAGTCAGGCCCTCCAGACATTGGTCCATATAGGACCTTTTGAACTTTTTTTCTCCTCAGAAGGACTCCAGAAGGTCTAAAAGCGACAAGATGTCCTCATAGACTCTTTCTGATGTTAAAAAGTCAAGTCAGGACCTCCAGACATTGGTCCACGTTTTGAACTTTTTTTCTCCTCAGAGGGTCCCCAGAAGGTCTAAAAGCTACATGATGTCCTCATACACTCTTTCTGATGTTAAAAAGTCAAGTCAGGTCCTCCATAAGGTATTCCATATGGGACCTTTTGAACTTTTTTTCTCCCAAAAAAGGTCTAAAAGCTACATGATGTCCTCAGAGACTGTCAGATGTTAAAAAGTAAAGTTAGGTCCTCCAGACAGTCGTCCATATGGGACCTTTTGAACTTTTTTTCTACTCAGAGGGTCCGCAGAAGGTCTAAAAGCTACATGATGTCCTCATAGACTCTTTCTGATGTTAAAAAGTCAAGTCAGGTCCTCCAGACAGTAGTCCATATTTGACCTTTTGAACTTTTTTTCTACTCAGAGGGTCACCAGAAGGTCTAAAAGCTACATGATGTCCTCATAGAATCTTTCAGATGTTATAAAGTCAAGTCAGGTCCTCCAGACAGTAGTCCATATGGTACCTTTTGAACTTTTTTTCTCCCCAGAGGTCTAAAAGCTACATGATGTCCTCATAGACTCTTTCTGATGTTAAAAAGTCAAGTTAGGACCTCCAGACAGTAGTCCATATGGGACCTTTCGAAACTTTTTTCTCCTCAGAGGGTCCCCAGAAGGTATAAAAGCTACATGATGTACTCATAGACTCTTTCTGATGTTAAAAAATCAAATCAGGACCTCCAGACAGTGGTCCATATGGGACCTTTTGAACTTTTTTCCTCTCAGAGGGTCCCCAGAAGGTCTAAAAGCTACATGATGTACTCATAGAATCTTTCTGATGTTGAAAAGTCAAATCAGGACCTCCAGACAGTCGTCCTTATGGGACCTTTTGAACTTTTTTTCTACTCAGAGGGTCACCAGAAGGTCTAAAAGCTACATGATGTCCTCATAGAATCTTTCAGATGTTATAAAGTCAAGTCAGGTCCTCCAGACAGTAGTCCATATTTGACCTTTTGAACTCTTTTTCTACTCAGAGGGTCACCAGAAGGTCTAAAAGCTGCATGATGTCCTCATAGAATCTTTCAGATGTTATAAAGTCAAGTCAGGTCCTCCAGACAGTAGTCCATATGGTACCTTTTGAACTTTTTTTCTCCCCAGAGGTCTAAAAGCTACATGATGTCCTCATAGACTCTTTCTGATGTTAAAAAGTCAAGTCAGGACCTCCAGACAGTAGTCCATATGGGACCTTTCGAAACTTTTTTCTCCTCAGAGGGTCCCCAGAAGGTATAAAAGCTACATGATGTACTCATAGACTCTTTCTGATGTTAAAAAATCAAATCAGGACCTCCAGACAGTGGTCCATATGGGACCTTTTGAACTTTTTTCCTCTCAGAGGGTCCCCAGAAGGTCTAAAAGCTACATGATGTACTCATAGAATCTTTCTGATGTTGAAAAGTCAAATCAGGACCTCCAGACAGTCGTCCATATGGGACCTTTTGAACTTTTTTTCTACTCAGAGGGTCACCAGAAGGTCTAAAAGCTACATGATGTCCTCATAGAATCTTTCAGATGTTATAAAGTCAAGTCAGGTCCTCCAGACAGTTTTCCATATTTGACCTTTTGAACTCTTTTTCTACTCAGAGGGTCACCAGAAGGTCTAAAAGCTACATGATGTCCTCATAGAATCTTTCAGATGTTATAAAGTCAAGTCAGGTCCTCCAGACAGTAGTCCATATGGTACCTTTTGAACTTTTTTTCTCCCCAGAGGTCTAAAAGCTACATGATGTCCTCATAGACTCTTTCTGATGTTAAAAAGTCAAGTCAGGACCTCCAGACAGTAGTCCATATGGGACCTTTTGAACTTTTTTCTCCTCAGAGGGTCCCCAGAAGGTCTAAAAGCTACATGATGTCCTCAGAGTCTCTTTCTGATGTTAAAAAGTCAAATCAGGACCTCCAGACAGCGGTCCATATGGGACCTTTTGAACTTTTTTCTCGTCAGAAGGTCCCCAGAAGGTCTAAAAGCGACATGATGTCCTCACAGACTCTTTCTGATGTTAAAAAGTCGTCAAGTCTGCCAGACAGTAGTCAATATGGGAGCTTTTGATCTTTTTTCTGCTCAGAGGGTCCCCAGAAGGTCTAAAAGCTACATGATGTCCTCATAGACTCTTTCTGATGTTAAAAAGTCAAATCAGGACCTCCAGACAGTGGTCCATATGGGACCTTTTGAACTTTTTTCTCCTCAGAGGGTCCCCAGAAGGTCTAAAAGCTACATGATGTCCTCATAGACTCTTTCTGATGTTAAAAAGTCAAATCAGGACCTCCAGACAGTCGTCCATATGGGACCTTTTGAACTTTTTTTCTACTCAGAGGGTCACCAGAAGGTCTAAAAGCTACATGATGTCCTCATAGAATCTTTCAGATGTTATAAAGTCAAGTCAGGTCCTCCAGACAGTAGTCCATATGGTACCTTTTGAACTTCTTTTCTCCCCAGAGGTCTAAAAGCTACATGATGTCCTCATAGACTCTTTCTGATGTTAAAAAATCAAATAAGGACCTCCAGACAGTGGTCCATATGGGACCTTTTGAATTTTTTTCTCCTCAGAAGGTCTCCAGAAGGTCTAAAAGCGACAAGATGTCCTCATAGACTCTTTCAGATGTTAAAAAGTCAAGTCAGGTCCTCCAGACAGTAGTCCATATTGGACCTTTTGAACTTTTTTTCTCCTCAGAAGGTCTCCAGAAGGTCTAAAAGCGACATGATGTCCTCAGAGTCTCTTTCTGATGTTAAAAAGTCAAATCAGGACCTCCAGACAGCGGTCCATATGGGACCTTTTGAACTTTTTTCTCGTCAGAAGGTCCCCAGAAGGTCTAAAAGCGACATGATGTCCTCACAGACTCTTTATGATGTTAAAAAGTCGTCAAGTCTGCCAGACAGTAGTCAATATGGGAGCTTTTGATCTTTTTTCTGCTCAGAGGGTCCCCAGAAGGTCTAAAAGCTACATGATGTCCTCATAGACTCTTTCTGATGTTGAAAAGTCAAATCAGGACCTCCAGACAGTCGTCCATATGGGACCTTTTGAACTTTTTTTCTACTCAGAGGGTCACCAGAAGGTCTAAAAGCTACATGATGTCCTCATAGAATCTTTCAGATGTTATAAAGTCAAGTCAGGTCCTCCAGACAGTAGTCCATATTTGACCTTTTGAACTTTTTTTCTACTCAGAGGGTCACCAGAAGGTCTAAAAGCTACATGATGTCCTCTTAGAATCTTTCAGATGTTATAAAGTCAAGTCAGGTCCTCCAGACAGTAGTCCATATGGTACCTTTTGAACTTTTTTTCTCCCCAGAGGTCTAAAAGCTACATGATGTCCTCATAGACTCTTTCTGATGTTAAAAAGTCAAGTCAGGACCTCCAGACAGTAGTCCATATGGGACCTTTTGAACTTTTTTCTCCTCAGAGGGTCCCCAGAAGGTCTAAAAGCTACATGATGTACTCATAGACTCTTTCTGATGTTAAAAAGTCAAATCAGGACCTCCAGACAGTGGTCCATATGGGACCTTTTGAACTTTTTTCTCCTCAGAGGGTCCCCAGAAGGTCTAAAAGCGACATGATGTACTCATAGACTCTTTCTGATGTTAAAAAGTCAAATCAGGACCTCCAGACAGTGGTCCATATGGGACCTTTTGAACTTTATTTCTACTCAGAGGGTCACCAGAAGGTCTAAAAGCTACATGATGTCCTCATAGAATCTTTCAGATGTTATAAAGTCAAGTCAGGTCCTCCAGACAGTAGTCCTTATGGTACCTTTTTAACTTTTTTTCTCCCCAGAGGTCTAAAAGCTACATGATGTCCTCATAGACTCTTTCTGATGTTAAAAAGTCAAGTCAGGACCTCCAGACAGTAGTCCATATGGAACCTTTCGAAACTTTTGTCTCCTCAGAGGGTCCCCAGAAGATCTAAAAGCTACATGATGTCCTCAGAGTCTCTTTCTGATGTTAAAAAGTCAAATCAGGACCTCCAGACAGCGGTCCATATGGGACCTTTTGAACTTTTTTCTCCTCAGAAGGTCCCCAGAAGGTCTAAAAGCGACATGATGTTCTCACAGACTCTTTCTGATGTTCAAAAGTCGTCAAGTCCGCCAGACAGTAGTCAATATGGGAGCTTTTGATCTTTTTTCTGCTCAGAGGGTCCCCAGAAGGTCTAAAAGCTACATGATGTCCTCATAGACTCTTTCTGATGTTAAAAAGTCAAATCAGGACCTCCAGACAGTGGTCCATATGGGACCTTTTGAACTTTTTTCTCCTCAGAGGGTCCCCAGAAGGTCTAAAAGCTACATGATGTACTCATAGACTCTTTCTGATGTTAAAAAGTCAAATCAGGACCTCCAGACAGTCGTCCATATGGGACCTTTTGAACTTTTTTTCTACTCCGAGGGTCACCAGAAGGTCTAAAAGCTACATGATGTCCTCATAGAATCTTTCAGATGTTATAAAGTCAAGTCAGGTCCTCCAGACAGTAGTCCATATGGTACCTTTTGAACTTCTTTTCTCCCCAGAGGTCTAAAAGCTACATGATGTCCTCATAGACTCTTTCTGATGTTAAAAAGTCAAATAAGGACCTCCAGACAGTGGTCCATATGGGACCTTTAGAATTTTTTTCTCCTCAGAATGTCTCCAGAAGGTCTAAAAGCGACATGATGTCCTCATAGACTCTTTCAGATGTTAAAAAGTCAAGTCAGGTCCTCCAGACAGTAGTCCATATTGGACCTTTTGAACTTTTTTTCTACTCAGAGGGTCCCCAGAAGGTCTAAAAGCTACATGATGTCCTCATAGAATCTTTCAGATGTTATAAAGTCAAGTCAGGTCCTCCAGACAGTATTCCATATGGTACCTTTTGAACTTTTTTTCTCCCCAAAAGGTCTAAAAGCTACATGATGTCCTCATAGACTCTTTCTGATGTTAAAAAGTCAAGTCAGGACCTCCAGACAGTAGTCCATATGGGACCTTTTGAAACTTTTTTCTCCTCAGAGGGTCCCCAGAAGGTCTAAAAGCTACATGATGTACTCATAGACTCTTTCTGATGTTAAAAAGTCAAATAAGGACCTCCAGACAGTGGTCCATATGGGACCTTTTGAATTTTTTTTCTCCCCAGAGGTCTAAAAGCTACATGATGTCCTCATAGACTCTTTCTGATGTTAAAAAGTTAAGTCAGGACCTCCAGACAGTAGTCCATATGGGACCTTTTGAAACTTTTTTCTCCTCAGAGGGTCCCCAGAAGGTCTAAAAGCTACATGATGTACTCATAGACTCTTTCTGATGTTAAAAAGTCAAATCAGGACCTCCAGACAGTGGTCCATATGGGACCTTTTGAACTTTTTTCTCCTCAGAGGGTCCCCAGAAGGTCTAAAAGCGACATGATGTACTCATAGACTCTTTCTGATGTTAAAAAGTCAAATCAGGTCCTCCAGACAGTGGTCCAAATGGGACTTTTTGAACTTCTTTTCGGCTCAGAGGGTCCCCAGAAGGTCTAAATGCTACATGAGGTCCTCATAAACTCTTTCTGATGTTAAAAAGTCAAATCAGGACCTCCAGACAGTGGTCCATATGGGACCTTTTGAACTTTATTTCTACTCAGAGGGTCACCAGAAGGTCTAAAAGCTACATGATGTCCTCATAGAATCTTTCAGATGTTATAAAGTCAAGTCAGGTCCTCCAGACAGTAGTCCTTATGGTACCTTTTTAACTTTTTTTCTCCCCAGAGGTCTAAAAGCTACATGATGTCCTCATAGACTCTTTCTGATGTTAAAAAGTCAAGTCAGGACCTCCAGACAGTAGTCCATATGGAACCTTTCGAAACTTTTGTCTCCTCAGAGGGTCCCCAGAAGATCTAAAAGCTACATGATGTCCTCAGAGTCTCTTTCTGATGTTAAAAAGTCAAATCAGGACCTCCAGACAGCGGTCCATATGGGACCTTTTGAACTTTTTTCTCCTCAGAAGGTCCCCAGAAGGTCTAAAAGCGACATGATGTTCTCACAGACTCTTTCTGATGTTCAAAAGTCGTCAAGTCCGCCAGACAGTAGTCAATATGGGAGCTTTTGATCTTTTTTCTGCTCAGAGGGTCCCCAGAAGGTCTAAAAGCTACATGATGTCCTCATAGACTCTTTCTGATGTTAAAAAGTCAAATCAGGACCTCCAGACAGTGGTCCATATGGGACCTTTTGAACTTTTTTCTCCTCAGAGGGTCCCCAGAAGGTCTAAAAGCTACATGATGTACTCATAGACTCTTTCTGATGTTAAAAAGTCAAATCAGGACCTCCAGACAGTCGTCCATATGGGACCTTTTGAACTTTTTTTCTACTCCGAGGGTCACCAGAAGGTCTAAAAGCTACATGATGTCCTCATAGAATCTTTCAGATGTTATAAAGTCAAGTCAGGTCCTCCAGACAGTAGTCCATATGGTACCTTTTGAACTTCTTTTCTCCCCAGAGGTCTAAAAGCTACATGATGTCCTCATAGACTCTTTCTGATGTTAAAAAGTCAAATAAGGACCTCCAGACAGTGGTCCATATGGGACCTTTAGAATTTTTTTCTCCTCAGAAGGTCTCCAGAAGGTCTAAAAGCGACATGATGTCCTCATAGACTCTTTCAGATGTTAAAAAGTCAAGTCAGGTCCTCCAGACAGTAGTCCATATTGGACCTTTTGAACTTTTTTTCTACTCAGAGGGTCCCCAGAAGGTCTAAAAGCTACATGATGTCCTCATAGAATCTTTCAGATGTTATAAAGTCAAGTCAGGTCCTCCAGACAGTATTCCATATGGTACCTTTTGAACTTTTTTTCTCCCCAAAAGGTCTAAAAGCTACATGATGTCCTCATAGACTCTTTCTGATGTTAAAAAGTCAAGTCAGGACCTCCAGACAGTAGTCCATATGGGACCTTTTGAAACTTTTTTCTCCTCAGAGGGTCCCCAGAAGGTCTAAAAGCTACATGATGTACTCATAGACTCTTTCTGATGTTAAAAAGTCAAATAAGGACCTCCAGACAGTGGTCCATATGGGACCTTTTGAATTTTTTTTCTCCCCAGAGGTCTAAAAGCTACATGATGTCCTCATAGACTCTTTCTGATGTTAAAAAGTTAAGTCAGGACCTCCAGACAGTAGTCCATATGGGACCTTTTGAAACTTTTTTCTCCTCAGAGGGTCCCCAGAAGGTCTAAAAGCTACATGATGTACTCATAGACTCTTTCTGATGTTAAAAAGTCAAATCAGGACCTCCAGACAGTGGTCCATATGGGACCTTTTGAACTTTTTTCTCCTCAGAGGGTCCCCAGAAGGTCTAAAAGCGACATGATGTACTCATAGACTCTTTCTGATGTTAAAAAGTCAAATCAGGTCCTCCAGACAGTGGTCCAAATGGGACTTTTTGAACTTCTTTTCGGCTCAGAGGGTCCCCAGAAGGTCTAAATGCTACATGAGGTCCTCATAAACTCTTTCTGATGTTAAAAAGTCAATTCAGGTCCTCCAGACAGTAGTCCATATGGGACCTTTTGAGCTTTTTTTCTCCCCAGAAGGTCTAAAAGCTACATGATGTCCTCAGAGACTGTCAGATGTTAAAAAGTCAAGTCAGGTCCTCCAGACAGTAGTCCATATGGGACCTTTTGAGCATTTTTTCTACTCAGAGGTTCCCCAGAAGATCTAAAAGCTACATGATGTCCTCATAGGATCTTTCTGATGTTAAAAAGTCAAGTCAGGTCCTCCAGACAGTAGTCCATATGGGACCTTTTGAACTTTGTTTCTCCCCAGAAGGTCTAAAAGCTACATGATGTCCTCATAGACTCTTTCAGATGTTAAAAAGTCAAGTCAGGTCCTCCAGACAGTAGTCCATATTGGACCTTTTGAACTTTTTTTCTACTCAGAGGGTCCCCAGAAGGTCTAAAAGCTACATGATGTCCTCATAGAATCTTTCAGATGTTATAAAGTCAAGTCAGGTCCTCCAGACAGTATTCCATATGGTACCTTTTGAACTTTTTTTCTCCCCAAAAGGTCTAAAAGCTACATGATGTCCTCATAGACTCTTTCTGATGTTAAAAAGTCAAGTCAGGACCTCCAGACAGTAGTCCATATGGGACCTTTTGAAACTTTTTTCTCCTCAGAGGGTCCCCAGAAGGTCTAAAAGCTACATGATGTACTCATAGACTCTTTCTGATGTTAAAAAGTCGTCAGGTCCTCCAGACAGTAGTCCATATGGACCTTTTGAACTTTTTTTCTCCCCAGAAGGTCTAAAAGCTACATGATGTCCTCATAGACTCTTTCTGATGTTAAAAAGTCAAGTCAGGACCTCCAGACAGTGGTCCATATGGGACCTTTTGAACTTTTTTTCTCCCCAGAAGGTCTAAAAGCTACATGATGTCCTCATAGACTCTTTCTGATGTTAAAAAGTCGTCAGGTCCTCCAGACAGTAGTCCATATGGACCTTTTGAACTTTTTTTCTCCCCAGAAGGTCTAAAATCTACATGATGTCCTCATAGACTCTTTCTGATGTTAAAAAGTCAAATCAGGACCTCCAGACAGTGGTCCATATGGGACCTTTTGAACTTTTTTTCTCCTAAGAAGTTCCCCAGAAGGTCTAAAAGCGACATGATGTCCTCATAGACTCTTTCTGATGTTAAAAAGTCAAGTCAGGTCCTCCAGAAAGTAGTCCATATGGGACCTTTTGAACTTTTTTTCTCCCCAGAAGGTCTAAAAGCTACATGATGTCCTCAGAGACTTTCAGATGTTAAAAAGTCAAGTCAGGTCATCCAGACGGTAGTACATATGGGACCTTTTGAACTTTTTTTCTACTCAGAGGGTCCCCAGAAGATCTAAAAGCTACATGATGTCCACATAGACTCTTTCTGATGTTAAAAAGTCGTCAGGTCCTCCAGACAGTAGTCGATATGGGACCTTTTGAACTTTTTTCTCCCCAGAAGGTCTAAAAGCTACATGATGTCCTCATAGACTCTTTCAGATGTTAAAAAGTCAAGTCTAGTAGACAGTAGTCCATATGGGATCTTTTGAACTTTTTTGCTACTCAGAGGGTCCCCAGAAGGTCTATAAGCTACATGATGACCTCATAGACTCTTTCTGATGTTAAAAAGTCGTCAGGTCCTCCAGACAGTAGTCCATAAGGGAGCTTTTGAACTTTTTTTCTGCTCAGAGGGTCCCCAGAAGGTCTAAAAGCTACATGATGTCCTCATAGACTCTTTCTAATGTAAAAACATTCAAGTAAAGTTTGCCAGACTGTAGTCCATATGGGAGCTTTTGAACTTTTTTTCTGGTCATAGGGTCCCGGGAGGTCTAAAAGTTCCATGATGTCATTATACACTCGTTCTGATGTTAAAAAGTCAAGTAAAGTCCAACGGACAGTAGTCCATATGGGAGCTTTTGAATTTTTTCTGCTCAGAGGGTCCCCAGAAGGTCTAAAAGCTACATGATGTCCTCATAGACTCATTTTGATGTTAAAAAGTCAAGTCAAGTCCGCCAGACAGTAGTCCATATGGGAGCTTTTGAACTTTTTTTCTGCTCAGAGGGTCCCAAGAAGGTCTAAAAGCTACATGATGTCATTATACACTCGTTCTGATGTTAAAAAGTCAAGTAAAGTCCAACGGACAGTAGTCCATATGGGAGCTTTTGAATTTTTTCTGCTCAGAGGGTCCCCAGAAGGTCTAAAAGCTACATGATGTCCTCATAGACTCATTTTGATGTTAAAAAGTCAAGTCAAGTCCGCCAGACAGTAGTCCATATGGGAGCTTTTGAACTTTTTTTCTGCTCAGAGGGTCCCAAGAAGGTCTAAAAGCGACATGATGTCCTCATAAACTCTTTCTGATGTAAAAACATTCAAGTAAAGTTTGCCAGACTGTAGTCCATATGGGAGCTTTTGAACTTTTTTTCTGGTCAGAGGGTCCCCAGGCGGTCTAAAAGATCCATGATGCCCTTATAGACTCGTTCTGATCTTAAAAAGTCTAGTCAAGTCCGCCAGACTGTAATCCATATGGGACCTTTTGAACTTTTTTTCTGGTCAGAGGGTCCCAAGGAGGTCTAAAAGTTCCATGATGTCCTTATAGACTCGTTCTGATGTTAAAAAGTCAAGTAAAGTCCAACAGACAGTAGTCCATATGGAAGCTTTTGAACTTGTTTTTGCTCAGAGGGTCCCCCGAAGGTCTAAAAGCTACATGATGACCTCATAGACTCTTTTTGATGTTAAAAAGTCAAGTCCGCCAGACAGTAGTCCATATGGGATCTTTTTAACTTTTTTTCTGCTCAGAGGGTCCCCAGATGGTCTAAAAGCTACATGATGTCCTCATAGACTCTTTCTGATGTTAAAAAGTCAAGTCAAATCCGCCAGACAGTAGTCCATATGGGATCTTTTTAACTTTTTTTCTGCTCAGAGGGTCCCCAGACGGTCTAAACGCTACATGATGTCCTCATAGACTCTTTCTGATGTTAAAAAGTCAAGTCAAATCCGCCAGACAGTAGTCCATATGGGATCTTTTTAACTTTTTTTCTGCTCAGAGTGTCCCCAGAAGATCTAAAAGCTACAAGATTTCCTCATAGACTCTTTCTTATGTTAAAAAGTCGTCAAGTCCTCCAGACAGTAGTCCATATGGGATATTTTTAACTTTTTTTCTGCTCAGAGTGTCCCCAGAAGATCCAAAAGCTACAAGATTTCCTCATAGACTCTTTCTTATGTTAAAAAGTCAAGTCAAGTCCGCCAGACAGTAATCCATATGGGCCCTTTTGAACTTTTTTTCTGCTCAGAGGGTCCCCAGAAGGTCTAAAAGCTACTTGATGTCCTCATAGACTCTTTCTGATGTTAAAAAGTCAAGTCAAATCGGCCAGACTGTAGTCCATATGGGATCTTTTTTACTTTTTTTCTGCTCAGAGGGTCCCCAGGATGTCTAAAAGTTCCATGATGTCCTCACAGACTCGTTCTGATGTTAAAAAGTTAAGTCAAGTCCAACAGGCAGTAGTCCATCTTGGACCTTTTGAACTTTTTTCTGCTCAGGGGGTCCCCAGAAGGTCTAAAAGCTACTTGATGTCCACATAGACTCTTTTTGGTGTTAAAAAGTCAAGTCAAATCCACCAGACAGTAGTCCATATGGGATCTTTTGAACTTATTTTCTGCTCAGAGGTTCCCCAGAAGATCTAAAAGCTTCAAGATGTCCTCATAGACTCTTTCTGATGTTAAAAAGTCAAGTTAAGTCCGCCAGACAGTAATCCATATGGGACCTTTTGAACTTTTTTTCTGCTCAGAGGGTCCCCAGAAGGTCTAAAAGCTACTTGATGTCCTAATAGACTCTTTCTGATGTTAAAAAGTCAAGTCAAATCCGCCAGACAGTAGTCCATATGGGATCTTTTGAACTTTTTTTCTGCTCAGAGGGTCCCCAGAAGATCTAAAAGCTACAAGATGTACTCGTAGACTCTTTCTGATGTTAAAAAGTCAATTCAAGTCCGCCAGACAGTAATCCATATGTTACCTTTTTGAACTTTTTTTCTGGTCAGAGGGTCCCCGGGAGGTCTGAAAGTTCTGATGTTAAAAGGTCAAAAGGCATTGTTGAATTACAATGCATTCAAGAACTATCTCATTTTGTAGTGCATCAGCACTACAATGCAATCTGTTGTTTTAATAACATTATTGTTGTTTCATTCCATTGCATAAAAGGACTAACTTATTCCTTTGTGCAATGAAAAAAACTAACGCTAAAAAGCTGCTTTTGCATTGCACATATGATAAAGCAGAATAACATATAAGCGATATGCGCTTTTTTGCATTGCAAAGCATTCAAGAACTAACTCATTCAGTAGGCATTGAAGATATTGAATTGCATTGCACATAAGTTGAATTGTTGTGCATAAGCAATATGCACTTTTTAGCAATGCACTCAAGAACTAACTCTTTTTGTAGTGCATTAAAGAGATGGGGAACGCAATCTGCTGTTTTCAAAACGTTTTGTTGTTTCATTCCATCGCATAAAAGGACTAACTTATTCCTTTGTGCATTGAAAAAAACTAACGCTTAAAAAAACAGCTGTTTTATTGCACATATGATAAAGCGTTAGAATAACATATAAGCGATATGCACTTTTTTTGCATTGCAATGCGTTCAAGAACTAACTCATTCAGTAGTGCATTAAGAGACCTGCAATGCAATCTGCTGTTGCATTGTATTGCACATACTATCAAGCGTAACGAAGAATACCAACGAAAAGCATCGAAGAATAACCTATAACAATATGCACTTTATTGCATTGCAATGCATTCAAGAACTAGCTCATTCCGTAGTGCATTAAGAGATCTGCAATTCAATCTGCTGTTGCATTGCATTGCACATACGATCAAGCGTAACGAAGAATACCAACGAAAAGCATCGAAGAATAAACTATAAGCAATATGCACTTTATTGCATTGCAATGCATTCAAGAACTAGCTCATTCCGTAGTGCATTAAAGAGATGGGCAAAGCAATCTGCTGTTTTAATAACATTTTTGTTGTTTCATTCCATTGCATAAAAGGTCTAACTTATTCCTTTGTGCAATGAACAAACTAACCATAATCATTTGTGTATGAAGGGAAATCATTTTATCAGCTGTTGAAAAGACAACTCACAGCATATTGTTTTTTGCATTGCATACAGCTCATTTATTTGTGTACTCACGAGAAAAATATCACAGTGTCGCTTTCCAATGTTCAACGAAGAGATGTGCAATGCAGCGTGCTGTTGCATTACACAAGCGTTTTGCATGAAAGAATAACATTTAAAAGTAATATTCACTTTGTTGCATTTGCAAATGCATTCAAGAACTAATCCATTTCAGTCAATTGCACAAGCGTGCTGTTGCATTGCACAAGCGTTTTGCATGGAAGAATAATATTTAAAAGTAATATGCACTTTGTTGCATTGCAAATGCATTCAAGAACTAATCCATTTCAGTCAATTGCACAAGCGTGCTGTTGCATTGCACAAGCGTTTTGCATGGAAGAATAACATTTAAAAGTAATATGCACTTTGTTGCATTGCAAATGCATTCAAGAACTAATCCATTTCAGTCAATTGCACAAGCGTGCTGTTGCATTGCACAAGCGTTTTGCATGGAAGAATAACATTTAAAAGTAATATGCACTTTGTTGCATTGCAAATGCATTCAAGAACTAATCCATTTCAGTCAATTGCACAAGCGTGCTGTTGCATTGCACAAGCGTTTTGCATGGAAGAATAACATTTAAAAGTAATATGCACTTTGTTGCATTGCAAATGCATTCAAGAAGTAATCCATTTCAGTCAATTGCACAAGCGTGCTGTTGCATTGCACAAGCGTTTTGCATGCAAGAATAATATTTAAAAGTAATATGCACTTTGTTGCATTGCAAATGCATTCAAGAATTAATGCGTTTCATTCCATTGCAACAGCGTGCTGTTGCATTGCACAAGCGTTTTGCATGGAAGAATAACATTTAAAAGTAATATGCACTTTGTTGCATTGCAAATGCATTCAAGAATTCATGCGTTTCATTCCATTGCAACAGCGTGCTGTTGCATTGCACAAGCGTTTTGCATGGAAGAATACCATTTAAAAGTAATATGCACTTTGTTGCATTGTAAATGCATTCAAGAATTCATGCGTTTAATTCCATTGCAACAGCGTGCTGTTGCATTGCACAAGCGTTTTGCATGGAAGAATAACATTTAAAAGTAATATGCACTTTGTTGCATTGTAAATGCATTCAAGATTTAATGCGTTTCATTCCATTGCAACAGCGTGCTGTTGCATTGCACAAGCGTTTTGCATGGAAGAATAACATTTAAAAGTAATATGCACTTTGTTGCATTGCAATGCATTCCAAAACTAATGCGTTTAATTCCATTGCAACAGGGTGTTGTTGCATTTCACAAGCGTTTTGCATGGAAGAATAACATTTGAAAGTAATATGCACTCTGTTTGCATTGCAAATGCATTTATGAACTAATGCGTTTCATTACATTGCAACAGCGTTTTGCATGGAAGAATAACATTTAAAAGGAATATGCACTCTGCATTGCAATGCATTCATGAACTAATGCGTTTCATGACATTGCAACAGCGTTTTGCATGGAAGAATAACATTTAAAAGTAATATGCACTCTTGCATTAAAATGCACTCAAGCACTAATGCGTTTCATTTACATTGCACAAGCGTTTTGCATGGAAGAATAACAATTGAAAATAATATGCACTCTGTTGCATTGCAATGCATTTATGAACTAATGTGTTTCATTATATTACAACAGGGTTTTGAATGTAAGAATAACATTTAAATGTAATATGCACTTTGTTGCATTAAAATGCATTCAAGCACTAATGCGTTTCATTACATTGCACAAGCGTTTTGCATGGAAGAATAACATTTAAAAGTAATATGCACTTTGTTGCATTGCAATGCATTCATGATTCAAGAAATAAAACTCATTCCGTTTTTTTCATGATAAAACTAAAAACATTTTTAAGGTAGCCTATGTCGTACTAAACCGACATGATTTTAATCATTGCTATTACCCTGCTAATTTAGTCAGTATTGATTCTAGCTTCTCTCCTTTCTGTCTCTTTCGTTTCATGTGAAATGAGTAGGCTACACATGCTTACTTTCATACATATAAACTTTATTTCTATTAAATTTTCAAAAGTATTTATATATGTTTCACATGATGATGTTAAGACCGCCAGACAGAAGTCCATATGAAACTTTTGAACTTTTTTCTCCTTGGAAGGTCTAAAAGCGACATGATGTCCTCATAGACTCTTTCTGATGTTAAAAAGTCAAGTCAGGACCTCCAGACAGTGGTCCAAATGGGACCTTTTGAACTTTTTTTCTCTTTAGAGGGTCCCCAGAAGGTCTAAATGGCTACATGTGGTCCACATAGACTTTCTGATGTTAAAAAGTCAAGTCAGGTCCTCCAGACAGTAGTCCATATGGGACCTTTTGAACTTTTTTTCTCCCCAGAAGGTCTAAAAGCTACATGATGTCCTCTTAGACTCTTTCTGATGTTAAAATGTCAAGTAGGGACCTCCAGACAGTGGTCCATAAGGGACCTTTTGAAACTTTTGTCTCCTCAGAGGGTCCCCAGAAGGTCTAAAAGCTACATGATGTACTCATAGACTCTTTCTGATGTTAAAAAGTCGTCAAGTCCGCCAGACAGTAGTCAATATGGTACCTTTTGATCTTTTTTCTGCTCATAGGGTCCCCAGAAGGTCTAAAAGCTACATGATGTCCTCATAGACTCTTTCTGATGTTAAAAAGTCAAGTCAGGTCCGCCACACAGTATTCCATTCGGGAGCTTTTGAACTTTTTTTCTACTCAGAGGGTCCCCAGAAGGTCTTAAAGCTACATGATGTCCTCATAGACTCTTTCTGATGTTAAAAAGTGAAGTCAGGTCCTCCAGACAGTAGTCCATACGTGACCTTTTGAACTTTGTTTCTCCCCAGAAGGTCTAAAAGCTACATGATGTCCTCATAGACTCTTTCAGATGTTAAAAAGTCAAGTCAGGTCCTCCAGACAGTAGTCCATAATTGACCTTTTGAACTTTTTTTCTACTCAGAGGGTCACCAGAAGGTCTAAAAGCTACATGACGTCCTCATAGAATCTTTCAGATGTTATATAGTCAAGTCAGGTCCTCCAGACAGTAGTCCATATGGTACCTTTTGAACTTTTTTCTCCCCAGAGGTCTAAAAGCTACATGATGTCCTCATAGACTCTTTCTGATGTTAAAAACCTTTCGAAACTTTTTTCTCCTCAGAGGGTCCCCAGAAGGTCTAAAAGCTACATGATGTACTCATATACTCTTTCTGATGTTAAAAAGTCAAATCAGGACCTCCAGACAGTGGTCCATATGGGACCTTTTGAACTTTTTTCTCCTCAGAGGGTCCCCAGAAGGTCTAAAAGCTACATGATGTACTCATAGACTCTTTCTGATGTTAAAAAGTCAAATCAGGACCTCCAGACAGTCGTCCATATGGGACCTTTTGAACTTTTTTCTCCTCAGAAGGTCCCCAGAAGGTCTAAAAGCGACATGATGTCCTCACAGACTCTTTCTGATGTTAAAAAGTCGTCAAGTCCGCTAGACAGTAGTCAATATGGGAGCTTTTGATCTTTTTCTGCTCAGAGGGTCCCCAGAAGCTCTAAAAGCTACATGATGTACTCATAGACTCTTTCTGATGTTAAAAAGTCAAATCAGGACCTCCAGACAGTCGTCCATATGGGACCTTTTGAACTTTTTTCTCCTCAGAAGGTCCACAGAAGGTTTAAAAGCGACATAATGTCCTCACAGACTCTTTCTGATGTTAAAAAGTCGTCAAGTCCGCCAGACAGTGGTCCATATGGGACCTTTTGAACTTTTTTCTCCTTAGAGGGTCCCCAGAAGGTCTAAAAGCTACATGATGTACTCATAGACTCTTTCTGATGTTAAAAAGTCAAATCAGGACCTCCAGACAGTCGTCCATATGGGACCTTTTGAACTTTTTTTCTACTCAGAGGGTCAACAGAAGGTCTAAAAGCTACATGATGTCCTCATAGACTCTTTCTGATGTTAAAAAGTCAAGTCAGGTCCTCCATAAAGTAGTCCATATGGGACCTTTTGAACTTTTTTTTTCCCAAAAAAGGTCTAAAAGCTACATGATGTCCTCAGAGACTGTCAGATGTTAAAAAGTCAAGTCAGGTCCTCCAGACAGTCGTCCATATGGGACCTTTTGAGCTTTTTTTCTACTCAGAGGTTCCCCAGAAGATCTAAAAGCTACATGATGTCCTCATAGACTCTTTCTGATGTTAAAAAGTCAAGTCAGGTCCTCCAGACAGTAGTCCATATAGGACCTTTTGAACTTTTTTTCTCCTCAGAGGGTCCCCAGAAGGTCTAAAAGCTACATGATGTCCTCATAGACTCTTTCTGATGTTAAAAAGTCAAGTCAGGTCCTCCATAAAGTAGTCCATATGGGACCTTTTGAACTTTTTTTCTCCCAAAAAAGGTCTAAAAGCTACATGATGTCCTCAGAGACTGTCAGATGTTAAAAAGTCAAGTCAGGTCCTGCAGACAGTAGTCCATATTGGACCTTTTGAACTTTTTTTCTACTCAGAGGGTCCCCAGAAGGTCTAAAAGCTACATGATGTCCTCATAGAATCTTTCAGATGTTATAAAGTCAAGACAGGTCCTCCAGACAGTATTCCATATGGTACCTTTTGATCTTTTTTTCTCCTCAAAAGGTCTAAAAGCTACATGATGTCCTCATAGACTCTTTCTGATGTTAAAAAGTCAAGTCAGGACCTCCAGACAGTAGTCCATATGGGACCTTTTGAAACTTTTTTCTCCTCAGAGGGTCCCCAGAAGGTCTAAAAGCTACATGATGTACTCATAGACTCTTTCTGATGTTAAAAAGTCAAATAAGGACCTCCAGACAGTGGTCCATATGGGACCTTTTGAATTTTTTTCTCCTCAGAAGGTCTCCAGAAGGTCTAAAAGCGACATGATGTCCTCATAGACTCTTTCTGATGTTAAAAAGTCAAGTCAGGACCTCCAGACATTGGTCCATATAGGACCTTTTGAACTTTTTTTCTCCTCAGAGGGTCCCCAGAAGGTCTAAAAGCTACATGATGTCTTCACAGACTCTTTCTGATGTTAAAAAGTCAAGTCAGGTCCTCCAGACAGTAGGCCATATGGGACATTTTGAACTTTTTTTATCCTCAGATGGTCTCCAGAAGGTCTAAAAGCGACATGATGTCCTCATAGACTCTTTCTGATGTTAAAAAGTCAAGTCAGGACCTCCAGACATTGGTCTATATAGGACCTTTTGAACTTTTTTTCTCCTCAGAGGGTCCCCAGAAGGTCTAAAAGCTACATGATGTCCTCATAGACTCTTTCTGATGTTAAAAAGTCAAGTCAGGTCCTCCAGAAAGTAGTCCATATGGGATCTTTTTAACTTTTTTTCTGCTCAGAGTGTCCCCAGAAGATCTAAAAGCTACATGATGTCCTCATAGACTCTTTCTGATGTTAAAAAGTCGTCAGGTCCTCCAGACAGTAGTCCATATGGACCTTTTGAACTTTTTTTCTCCCCAGAAGGTCTAAAAGCTACATGATGTCCTCATAGACTCTTTCTGATGTTAAAAAGTCAAGTCAGGACCTCCAGACAGTGGTCCATATGGGACCTTTTGAACTTTTTTTCTCCCCAGAAGGTCTAAAAGCTACATGATGTCCTCATAGACTCTTTCTGATGTTAAAAAGTCAAATCAGGACCTCCAGACAGTGGTCCATATGGGACCTTTTGAACTTTTTTTCTCCTAAGAAGGTCCCCAGAAGGTCTAAAAGCGACATGATGTCCTCATAGACTCTTTCTGATGTTAAAAAGTCAAGTCAGGTCCTCCAGAAAGTAGTCCATATGGGACCTTTTGAACTTTTTTTCTCCCAAGAAGGTCTAAAAGCTACATGATGTACTCATAGACTCTTTCTGATGTTAAAAAGTCAAATAAGGACCTCCAGACAGTGGTCCATATGGGACCTTTTGAATTTTTTTCTCCTCAGAAGGACTCCAGAAGGTCTAAAAGCGACATGATGTCCTCATAGACTCTTTCTGATGTTAAAAAGTCAAGTCAGGCCCTCCAGACATTGGTCCATATAGGACCTTTTGAACTTTTTTTCTCCTCAGAGGGTCCCCAGAAGGTCTAAAAGCTACATGATGTCTTCACAGACTCTTTCTGATGTTAAAAAGTCAAGTCAGGTCCTCCAGACAGTAGTCCATATTGGACCTTTTGAACTTTTTTTCTCCTCAGATGGTCTCCAGAAGGTCTAAAAGCAACATGATGTCCTCATAGACTCTTTCTGATGTTAAAAAGTCAAGTCAGGACCTCCAGACATTGGTCCATATAGGACCTTTTGAACTTTTTTTCTCCTCAGAGGGTCCCCAGAAGGTCTAAAAGCTACATGATGTCCTCATAGACTCTTTCTGATGTTAAAAAGTCAAGTCAGGACCTCCAGACATTGGTCCATATAGGACCTTTTGAACTTTTTTTCTCCTCAGAGGGTCCCCAGAAGGTCTAAAAGCTACATGATGTCTTCACAGACTCTTTCTGATGTTAAAAAGTCAAGTCAGGTCCTCCAGACAGTAGTCCATATTGGACCTTTTGAACTTTTTTTCTCCTCAGATGGTCTCCAGAAGGTCTAAAAGCAACATGATGTCCTCATAGACTCTTTCTGATGTTAAAAAGTCAAGTCAGGACCTCCAGACATTGGTCCATATAGGACCTTTTGAACTTTTTTTCTCCTCAGAGGGTCCCCAGAAGGTCTAAAAGCTACATGATGTCCTCATAGACTCTTTCTGATGTTAAAAAGTCAATTCAGGTCCTCCATAAAGTAGTCCATATGGGACCTTTTGAACTTTTTTTCTCCCCAGAAGGTCTAAAAGCTACATGATGTCCTCAGAGACTGTCAGATGTTAAAAAGTCAAGTCAGGTCCTTCAGGCAGTAGTCCATATGGGACCTTTTGAGCTTTTTTTCTACTCAGAGGTTCCCCAGAAGATCTAAAAGCTACATGATGTCCTCATAGACTCTTTCTGATGTTAAAAAGTCAACTCAGGTCCTCCAGACAGTATTCCATATGGTACCTTTTGAACTTTTTTTCTCCTTAAAAGGTCTAAAAGCTACATGATGTCCTCATAGACTCTTTCTGATGTTAAAAAGTCAAGTCAGGACCTCCAGACAGTAGTCCATATGGGACCTTTTGAAACTTTTTTCTCCTCAGAGGGTCCCCAGAAGGTCTAAAAGCTACATGATGTACTCATAGACTCTTTCTGATGTTAAAAAGTCAAATAAGGAGCTCCAGACAGTGGTCCATATGGGACCTTTTGAATTTTTTTCTCCTCAGAAGGTCTCCAGAAGGTCTAAAAGCGACATGATGTCCTCATAGACTCTTTCTGATGTTAAAAAGTCAAGTCAGGACCTCCAGACATTGGTCCATATGGGACCTTTTGAAACTTTTTTCTCCTCAGAGGGTCCCCAGAAGGTCTAAAAGCTACATGATGTACTCATAGACTCTTTCTGATGTTAAAAAGTCAAATAAGGACCTCCAGACAGTGGTCCATATGGGACCTTTTGAATTTTTTTCTCCTCAGAAGGTCTCCAGAAGGTCTAAAAGCGACATGATGTCCTCATAGACTCTTTCTGATGTTAAAAAGTCAAGTCAGGACCTCCAGACATTGGTCCATATAGGACCTTTTGAACTTTTTTTCTCCTCAGAGGGTCCCCAGAAGGTCTAAAAGCTACATGATGTCTTCACAGACTCTTTCTGATGTTAAAAAGTCAAGACAGGTCCTCCAGACAGTATTCCATATGGTACCTTTTGATCTTTTTTTCTCCTCAAAAGGTCTAAAAGCGACATGATGTCCTCATAGACTCTTTCTGATGTTAAAAAGTCAAGTCAGGACCTCCAGACATTGGTCTATATAGGACCTTTTGAACTTTTTTTCTCCTCAGAGGGTCCCCAGAAGGTCTAAAAGCTACATGATGTCCTCATAGACTCTTTCTGATGTTAAAAAGTCAAGTCAGGTCCTCCAGAAAGTAGTCCATATGGGATCTTTTTAACTTTTTTTCTGCTCAGAGTGTCCCCAGAAGATCTAAAAGCTACATGATGTCCTCATAGACTCTTTCTGATGTTAAAAAGTCGTCAGGTCCTCCAGACAGTAGTCCATATGGACCTTTTGAACTTTTTTTCTCCCCAGAAGGTCTAAAAGCTACATGATGTCCTCATAGACTCTTTCTGATGTTAAAAAGTCAAGTCAGGACCTCCAGACAGTGGTCCATATGGGACCTTTTGAACTTTTTTTCTCCCCAGAAGGTCTAAAAGCTACATGATGTCCTCATAGACTCTTTCTGATGTTAAAAAGTCAAATCAGGACCTCCAGACAGTGGTCCATATGGGACCTTTTGAACTTTTTTTCTCCTAAGAAGGTCCCCAGAAGGTCTAAAAGCGACATGATGTCCTCATAGACTCTTTCTGATGTTAAAAAGTCAAGTCAGGTCCTCCAGAAAGTAGTCCATATGGGACCTTTTGAACTTTTTTTCTCCCAAGAAGGTCTAAAAGCTACATGATGTACTCATAGACTCTTTCTGATGTTAAAAAGTCAAATAAGGACCTCCAGACAGTGGTCCATATGGGACCTTTTGAATTTTTTTCTCCTCAGAAGGACTCCAGAAGGTCTAAAAGCGACATGATGTCCTCATAGACTCTTTCTGATGTTAAAAAGTCAAGTCAGGCCCTCCAGACATTGGTCCATATAGGACCTTTTGAACTTTTTTTCTCCTCAGAGGGTCCCCAGAAGGTCTAAAAGCTACATGATGTCTTCACAGACTCTTTCTGATGTTAAAAAGTCAAGTCAGGTCCTCCAGACAGTAGTCCATATTGGACCTTTTGAACTTTTTTTCTCCTCAGATGGTCTCCAGAAGGTCTAAAAGCAACATGATGTCCTCATAGACTCTTTCTGATGTTAAAAAGTCAAGTCAGGACCTCCAGACATTGGTCCATATAGGACCTTTTGAACTTTTTTTCTCCTCAGAGGGTCCCCAGAAGGTCTAAAAGCTACATGATGTCCTCATAGACTCTTTCTGATGTTAAAAAGTCAAGTCAGGACCTCCAGACATTGGTCCATATAGGACCTTTTGAACTTTTTTTCTCCTCAGAGGGTCCCCAGAAGGTCTAAAAGCTACATGATGTCTTCACAGACTCTTTCTGATGTTAAAAAGTCAAGTCAGGTCCTCCAGACAGTAGTCCATATTGGACCTTTTGAACTTTTTTTCTCCTCAGATGGTCTCCAGAAGGTCTAAAAGCAACATGATGTCCTCATAGACTCTTTCTGATGTTAAAAAGTCAAGTCAGGACCTCCAGACATTGGTCCATATAGGACCTTTTGAACTTTTTTTCTCCTCAGAGGGTCCCCAGAAGGTCTAAAAGCTACATGATGTCCTCATAGACTCTTTCTGATGTTAAAAAGTCAATTCAGGTCCTCCATAAAGTAGTCCATATGGGACCTTTTGAACTTTTTTTCTCCCCAGAAGGTCTAAAAGCTACATGATGTCCTCAGAGACTGTCAGATGTTAAAAAGTCAAGTCAGGTCCTTCAGGCAGTAGTCCATATGGGACCTTTTGAGCTTTTTTTCTACTCAGAGGTTCCCCAGAAGATCTAAAAGCTACATGATGTCCTCATAGACTCTTTCTGATGTTAAAAAGTCAACTCAGGTCCTCCAGACAGTATTCCATATGGTACCTTTTGAACTTTTTTTCTCCTTAAAAGGTCTAAAAGCTACATGATGTCCTCATAGACTCTTTCTGATGTTAAAAAGTCAAGTCAGGACCTCCAGACAGTAGTCCATATGGGACCTTTTGAAACTTTTTTCTCCTCAGAGGGTCCCCAGAAGGTCTAAAAGCTACATGATGTACTCATAGACTCTTTCTGATGTTAAAAAGTCAAATAAGGAGCTCCAGACAGTGGTCCATATGGGACCTTTTGAATTTTTTTCTCCTCAGAAGGTCTCCAGAAGGTCTAAAAGCGACATGATGTCCTCATAGACTCTTTCTGATGTTAAAAAGTCAAGTCAGGACCTCCAGACATTGGTCCATATGGGACCTTTTGAAACTTTTTTCTCCTCAGAGGGTCCCCAGAAGGTCTAAAAGCTACATGATGTACTCATAGACTCTTTCTGATGTTAAAAAGTCAAATAAGGACCTCCAGACAGTGGTCCATATGGGACCTTTTGAATTTTTTTCTCCTCAGAAGGTCTCCAGAAGGTCTAAAAGCGACATGATGTCCTCATAGACTCTTTCTGATGTTAAAAAGTCAAGTCAGGACCTCCAGACATTGGTCCATATAGGACCTTTTGAACTTTTTTTCTCCTCAGAGGGTCCCCAGAAGGTCTAAAAGCTACATGATGTCTTCACAGACTCTTTCTGATGTTAAAAAGTCAAGACAGGTCCTCCAGACAGTATTCCATATGGTACCTTTTGATCTTTTTTTCTCCTCAAAAGGTCTAAAAGCGACATGATGTCCTCATAGACTCTTTCTGATGTTAAAAAGTCAAGTCAGGACCTCCAGACATTGGTCTATATAGGACCTTTTGAACTTTTTTTCTCCTCAGAGGGTCCCCAGAAGGTCTAAAAGCTACATGATGTCCTCATAGACTCTTTCTGATGTTAAAAAGTCAAGTCAGGTCCTCCAGAAAGTAGTCCATATGGGATCTTTTTAACTTTTTTTCTGCTCAGAGTGTCCCCAGAAGATCTAAAAGCTACATGATGTCCTCATAGACTCTTTCTGATGTTAAAAAGTCGTCAGGTCCTCCAGACAGTAGTCCATATGGACCTTTTGAACTTTTTTTCTCCCCAGAAGGTCTAAAAGCTACATGATGTCCTCATAGACTCTTTCTGATGTTAAAAAGTCAAGTCAGGACCTCCAGACAGTGGTCCATATGGGACCTTTTGAACTTTTTTTCTCCCCAGAAGGTCTAAAAGCTACATGATGTCCTCATAGACTCTTTCTGATGTTAAAAAGTCAAATCAGGACCTCCAGACAGTGGTCCATATGGGACCTTTTGAACTTTTTTTCTCCTAAGAAGGTCCCCAGAAGGTCTAAAAGCGACATGATGTCCTCATAGACTCTTTCTGATGTTAAAAAGTCAAGTCAGGTCCTCCAGAAAGTAGTCCATATGGGACCTTTTGAACTTTTTTTCTCCCAAGAAGGTCTAAAAGCTACATGATGTACTCATAGACTCTTTCTGATGTTAAAAAGTCAAATAAGGACCTCCAGACAGTGGTCCATATGGGACCTTTTGAATTTTTTTCTCCTCAGAAGGACTCCAGAAGGTCTAAAAGCGACATGATGTCCTCATAGACTCTTTCTGATGTTAAAAAGTCAAGTCAGGCCCTCCAGACATTGGTCCATATAGGACCTTTTGAACTTTTTTTCTCCTCAGAGGGTCCCCAGAAGGTCTAAAAGCTACATGATGTCTTCACAGACTCTTTCTGATGTTAAAAAGTCAAGTCAGGCCCTCCAGACAGTAGTCCATATTGGACCTTTTGAACTTTTTTTCTCCTCAGATGGTCTCCAGAAGGTCTAAAAGCAACATGATGTCCTCATAGACTCTTTCTGATGTTAAAAAGTCAAGTCAGGACCTCCAGACATTGGTCCATATAGGACCTTTTGAACTTTTTTTCTCCTCAGAGGGTCCCCAGAAGGTCTAAAAGCTACATGATGTCCTCATAGACTCTTTCTGATGTTAAAAAGTCAAGTCAGGACCTCCAGACATTGGTCCATATAGGACCTTTTGAACTTTTTTTCTCCTCAGAGGGTCCCCAGAAGGTCTAAAAGCTACATGATGTCTTCACAGACTCTTTCTGATGTTAAAAAGTCAAGTCAGGTCCTCCAGACAGTAGTCCATATTGGACCTTTTGAACTTTTTTTCTCCTCAGATGGTCTCCAGAAGGTCTAAAAGCAACATGATGTCCTCATAGACTCTTTCTGATGTTAAAAAGTCAAGTCAGGACCTCCAGACATTGGTCCATATAGGACCTTTTGAACTTTTTTTCTCCTCAGAGGGTCCCCAGAAGGTCTAAAAGCTACATGATGTCCTCATAGACTCTTTCTGATGTTAAAAAGTCAATTCAGGTCCTCCATAAAGTAGTCCATATGGGACCTTTTGAACTTTTTTTCTCCCCAGAAGGTCTAAAAGCTACATGATGTCCTCAGAGACTGTCAGATGTTAAAAAGTCAAGTCAGGTCCTTCAGGCAGTAGTCCATATGGGACCTTTTGAGCTTTTTTTCTACTCAGAGGTTCCCCAGAAGATCTAAAAGCTACATGATGTCCTCATAGACTCTTTCTGATGTTAAAAAGTCAACTCAGGTCCTCCAGACAGTATTCCATATGGTACCTTTTGAACTTTTTTTCTCCTTAAAAGGTCTAAAAGCTACATGATGTCCTCATAGACTCTTTCTGATGTTAAAAAGTCAAGTCAGGACCTCCAGACAGTAGTCCATATGGGACCTTTTGAAACTTTTTTCTCCTCAGAGGGTCCCCAGAAGGTCTAAAAGCTACATGATGTCCTCATAGACTCTTTCTGATGTTAAAAAGTCAAATAAGGACCTCCAGACAGTGGTCCATATGGGACCTTTTGAATTTTTTTCTCCTCAGAAGGTCTCCAGAAGGTCTAAAAGCGACATGATGTCCTCATAGACTCTTTCTGATGTTAAAAAGTCAAGTCAGGACCTCCAGACATTGGTCCATATGGGACCTTTTGAAACTTTTTTCTCCTCAGAGGGTCCCCAGAAGGTCTAAAAGCTACATGATGTACTCATAGACTCTTTCTGATGTTAAAAAGTCAAATAAGGACCTCCAGACAGTGGTCCATATGGGACCTTTTGAATTTTTTTCTCCTCAGAAGGTCTCCAGAAGGTCTAAAAGCGACATGATGTCCTCATAGACTCTTTCTGATGTTAAAAAGTCAAGTCAGGACCTCCAGACATTGGTCCATATAGGACCTTTTGAACTTTTTTTCTCCTCAGAGGGTCCCCAGAAGGTCTAAAAGCTACATGATGTCTTCACAGACTCTTTCTGATGTTAAAAAGTCAAGTCAGGTCCTCCAGACAGTAGTCCATATGGGACCTTTTGAACTTTTTTTATCCTCAGATGGTCTCCAGAAGGTCTTAAAGTGACTTGATGTCCTCATAGACTCTTTCTGATGTTAAAAAGTCAAGTCAGGACCTCCACACATTGGTCCATATAGGACCTTTTGAACTTTTTTTCTCCTCAGAGGGTCCCCAGAAGGTCTAAAAGCTACATGATGTCCTCATAGACTCTTTCTGATGTTAAAAAGTCAAGTCAGGACCTCCAGACATTGGTCCATATAGGACCTTTTGAACTTTTTTTCTCCTCAGAGGGTCCCCAGAAGGTCTAAAAGCTACATGATGTCCTCATAGACTCTTTCTGATGTTAAAAAGTCAAGTCAGGTCCTCCAGAAAGTAGTCCATATGGGATCTTTTTAACTTTTTTTCTGCTCAGAGTCTCCCCAGAAGATCTAAAAGCTACATGATGTCCTCATAGACTCTTTCTGATGTTAAAAAGTCGTCAGGTCCTCCAGACAGTAGTCCATATGGACCTTTTGAACTTTTTTTCTCCCCAGAAGGTCTAAAAGCTACATGATGTCCTCATAGACTCTTTCTGATGTTAAAAAGTCAAGTCAGGACCTCCAGACAGTGGTCCATATGGGACCTTTTGAACTTTTTTTCTCCCCAGAAGGTCTAAAAGCTACATGATGTCCTCATAGACTCTTTCTGATGTTAAAAAGTCAAATCAGGACCTCCAGACAGTGGTCCATATGGGACCTTTTGAACTTTTTTTCTCCTAAGAAGGTCCCCAAAAGGTCTAAAAGCGACATGATGTCCTCATAGACTCTTTCTGATGTTAAAAAGTCAAGTCAGGTCCTCCAGAAAGTAGTCCATATGGGACCTTTTGAACTTTTTTTCTCCCAAGAAGGTCTAAAAGCTACATGATGTACTCATAGACTCTTTCTGATGTTAAAAAGTCAAATAAGGACCTCCAGACAGTGGTCCATATGGGACCTTTTGAATTTTTTTCTCTTCAGAAGGACTCCAGAAGGTCTAAAAGCGACATGATGTCCTCATAGACTCTTTCTGATGTTAAAAAGTCAAGTCAGGCCCTCCAAATATTGGTCCATATAGGACCTTTTGAACTTTTTTTCTCCTCAGAGGGTCCCCAGAAGGTCTAAAAGCTACATGATGTCTTCACAGACTCTTTCTGATGTTAAAAAGTCAAGTCAGGTCCTCCAGACAGTAGTCCATATGGGACCTTTTGAACTTTTTTTCTCCTCAGATGGTCTCCAGAAGGTCTAAAAGCAACATGATATCCTCATAGACTCTTTCTGATGTTAAAAAGTCAAGTCAGGACCTCCAGACATTGGTCCATATAGGACCTTTTGAACTTTTTTTCTCCTCAGAGGGTCCCCAGAAGGTCTAAAAGCTACATGATGTCCTCATAGACTCTTTCTGATGTTAAAAAGTCAAGTCAGGTCCTCCATAAAGTAGTCCATATGGGACCTTTTGAACTTTTTTTCTCCCAAAAAAGGTCTAAAAGCTACATGATGTCCTCAGAGACTGTCAGATGTTAAAAAGTCAAGTCAGGTCCTCCAGACAGTCGTCCATATGGGACCTTTTGAGCTTTTTTTCTACTCAGAGGTTCCCCAGAAGATCTAAAAGCTACAAGATGTCCTCATAGACTCTTTCTGATGTTAAAAAGTCAAGTCAGGTCCTCCAGACAGTAGTCCATATGGGACCTTTTGAACCTTGTTTCTCCCCACAAGGTCTAAAAGCTACATGATGTCCTCATAGACTCTTTCAGATGTTAAAAAGTCAAGTCAGGTCCTCGAGACAGTAGTCCATATTGGACCTTTTGAACTTTTTTCTACTCAGAGAGTCCCCAGAAGGTCTAAAAGCTACATGATGTCCTCATAGAATCTTTCAGATGTTATAAAGTCAAGTCAGGTCCTCCAGACAGTATTCCATATGGTACCTTTTGAACTTTTTTTCTCCCCAAAAGGTCTAAAAGCTACATGATGTCCTCATAGACTCTTTCTGATGTTAAAAAGTCAAGTCAGGACCTCCAGACAGTAGTCCATATGGGACCTTTTGAAACTTTTTTCTCCTCAGAGGGTCCCCAGAAGGTCTAAAAGCTACATGATGTACTCATAGACTCTTTCTGATGTTAAAAAGTCAAATAAGGACCTCCAGACAGTGGTCCATATGGGACCTTTTGAATTTTTTTCTCCTCAGAAGGTCTCCAGAAGGTCTAAAAGCGACATGATGTCCTCATAGGCTCTTTCTGATGTTAAAAAGTCAAGTCAGGACCTCCAGATATTGGTCCATATAGGACCTTTTGAACTTTTTTTCTCCTCAGAGGGTCCCCAGAAGGTCTAAAAGCTACATGATGTCTTCACAGACTCTTTCTGATGTTAAAAAGTCAAGTCAGGTCCTCCAGACAGTAGTCCATATGGGACCTTTTGAACTTTTTTTCTCCTCAGATGGTCTCCAGAAGGTCTAAAAGCGACATGATGTACTCATAAACTCTTTCTGATGTTAAAAAGTCAAATCAGGACCTCCAGACAGTCGTCCATATGGGACCTTTTGAACTTTTTTTCTCCTCAGAAGGTCCCCAGAAGGTCTAAAAGCGACATGATGTCCTCATAGACTCTTTCTGATGTTAAAAAGTCGTCAAGTCCGCCAGACAGTAGTCAGTATGGGACCTTTTGATCTTTTTTCTCCTCAGAGGGTCCCCAGAAGGTCTAAAAGCTACATGTTGTCCTCATAGACTCTTTCTGATGATAAAAACTCAAGTCAGGTCCGCCACACAGTATTCCACATGGGACCTTTTGAACTTTTTTCTCCTCAGAATGTCCCCAGAAGGTCTAAAAGCGACATGATGTCCTAATAGACTCTTTCTGATGTTAAAAGGTCAAGTCAGGACCTCCAGACAGTGGTCCAAATGGGACTTTTTGAACTTCTTTTCTGCTCAGAGGGTCCCCAGAAGGTCTAAATGCTACATGAGGTCCTCATAAACTCTTTCTGATGTTAAAAAGTCAATTCAGGTCCTCCATAAAGTAGTCCATATGGGACCTTTTGAACTTTTTTTCTCCCCAGAAGGTCTAAAAGCTACATGATGTCCTCAGAGACTGTCAGATGTTAAAAAGTCAAGTCAGGTCCTCCAGACAGTAGTCCATATGGGACCTTTTGAGCTTTTTTTCTACTCAGAGGTTCCCCAGAAGATCTAAAAGCTACATGATGTCCTCATAGACTCTTTCTGATGTTAAAAAGTCAAGTCAGGTCCTCCAGACAGTAGTCCATATGGGACCTTTTGAACTTTGTTTCTCCCCAGAAGGTCTAAAAGCTACATGATGTCCTCATAGACTCTTTCAGATGTTAAAAAGTCAAGTCAGGTCCTGCAGACAGTAGTCCATATTGGACCTTTTGAACTTTTTTTCTAATCAGAGGGTCCCCAGAAGGTCTAAAAGCTACATGATGTCCTCATAGAATCTTTCAGATGTTATAAAGTCAAGTCAGGTCCTCCAGACAGTATTCCATATGGTACCTTTTGAACTTTTTTTCTCCTCAAAAGGTCTAAAAGCTACATGATGTCCTCATAGACTCTTTCTGATGTTAAAAAGTCAAATCAGGACCTCCAGACAGTGGTCCATATGGGACCTTTTGAACTTTTTTCTCCTCAGAGGTTCCCCAGAAGGTCTAAAAGCTACATGATGTACTCATAGACTCTTTCTGATGTTAAAAAGTCAAATCAGCACCTCCAGACAGTCGTCCATATGGGACCTTTTGAACTTTTTTCTCCTCAGAAGGTCCCCAGAAGGTCTAAAAGCGACATGATGTCCTCACAGACTCTTTCTGATGTTAAAAAGTCGTCAAGTCCGCCAGACAGTAGTCAATATGGGAGCTTTTGATCTTTTTCTGCTCAGAGGGTCCCCAGAAGCTCTAAAAGCTACATGATGTACTCATAGACTCTTTCTGATGTTAAAAAGTCAAATCAGGACCTCCAGACAGTCGTCCATATGGGACCTTTTGAACTTTTTTCTCCTCAGAAGGTCCCCAGAAGGTTTAAAAGCGACATGATGTCCTCACAGACTCTTTCTGATGTTAAAAAGTCGTCAAGTCCGCCAGACAGTGGTCCATATGGGACCTTTTGAACTTTTTTCTCCTCAGAGGGTCCCCAGAAGGTCTAAAAGCTACATGATGTACTCATAGACTCTTTCTGATGTTAAAAAGTCAAATCAGGACCTCCAGACAGTCGTCCATATGGGACCTTTTGAACTTTTTTTCTACTCAGAGGGTCACCGGAAGGTCTAAAAGCTACATGATGTCCTCATAGAATCTTTCAGATGTTATAAAGTCAAGTCAGGTCCTCCATAAAGTAGTCCATATGGGACCTTTTGAACTTTTTTTCTCCCCAGAGGTCTAAAAGCTACATGATGTCCTCATAGACTCTTTCTGATGTTAAAAAGTCAAGTCAGGTCCTCCATAAAGTAGTCCATATGGGACCTTTTGAACTTTTTTTTTCCCAAAAAAGGTCTAAAAGCTACATGATGTCCTCAGAGACTGTCAGATGTTAAAAAGTCAAGTCAGGTCCTCCAGACAGTCGTCCATATGGGACCTTTTGAGCTTTTTTTCTACTCAGAGGTTCCCCAGAAGATCTAAAAGCTACATGATGTCCTCATAGACTCTTTCTGATGTTAAAAAGTCAAGTCAGGTCCTCCAGACAGTAGTCCATATAGGACCTTTTGAACTTTTTTTCTCCTCAGAGGGTCCCCAGAAGGTCTAAAAGCTACATGATGTCCTCATAGACTCTTTCTGATGTTAAAAAGTCAAGTCAGGTCCTCCAGACAGTAGTCCATATGGGACCTTTTGAACTTTTTTTCTCCCAAAAAAGGTCTAAAAGCTACATGATGTCCTCAGAGACTGTCAGATGTTAAAAAGTCAAGTCAGGTCCTGCAGACAGTAGTCCATATTGGACCTTTTGAACTTTTTTTCTACTCAGAGGGTCCCCAGAAGGTCTAAAAGCTACATGATGTCCTCATAGAATCTTTCAGATGTTATAAAGTCAAGACAGGTCCTCCAGACAGTATTCCATATGGTACCTTTTGATCTTTTTTTCTCCTCAAAAGGTCTAAAAGCTACATGATGTCCTCATAGACTCTTTCTGATGTTAAAAAGTCAAGTCAGGACCTCCAGACAGTAGTCCATATGGGACCTTTTGAAACTTTTTTCTCCTCAGAGGGTCCCCAGAAGGTCTAAAAGCTACATGATGTACTCATAGACTCTTTCTGATGTTAAAAAGTCAAATAAGGACCTCCAGACAGTGGTCCATATGGGACCTTTTGAATTTTTTTCTCCTCAGAAGGTCTCCAGAAGGTCTAAAAGCGACATGATGTCCTCATAGACTCTTTCTGATGTTAAAAAGTCAAGTCAGGACCTCCAGACATTGGTCCATATAGGACCTTTTGAACTTTTTTTCTCCTCAGAGGGTCCCCAGAAGGTCTAAAAGCTACATGATGTCTTCACAGACTCTTTCTGATGTTAAAAAGTCAAGTCAGGTCCTCCAGACAGTAGGCCATATGGGACCTTTTGAACTTTTTTTATCCTCAGATGGTCTCCAGAAGGTCTAAAAGCGACATGATGTCCTCATAGACTCTTTCTGATGTTAAAAAGTCAAGTCAGGACCTCCAGACATTGGTCTATATAGGACCTTTTGAACTTTTTTTCTCCTCAGAGGGTCCCCAGAAGGTCTAAAAGCTACATGATGTCCTCATAGACTCTTTCTGATGTTAAAAAGTCAAGTCAGGTCCTCCAGAAAGTAGTCCATATGGGATCTTTTTAACTTTTTTTCTGCTCAGAGTGTCCCCAGAAGATCTAAAAGCTACATGATGTCCTCATAGACTCTTTCTGATGTTAAAAAGTCGTCAGGTCCTCCAGACAGTAGTCCATATGGACCTTTTGAACTTTTTTTCTCCCCAGAAGGTCTAAAAGCTACATGATGTCCTCATAGACTCTTTCTGATGTTAAAAAGTCAAGTCAGGACCTCCAGACAGTGGTCCATATGGGACCTTTTGAACTTTTTTTCTCCCCAGAAGGTCTAAAAGCTACATGATGTCCTCATAGACTCTTTCTGATGTTAAAAAGTCAAATCAGGACCTCCAGACAGTGGTCCATATGGGACCTTTTGAACTTTTTTTCTCCTAAGAAGGTCCCCAGAAGGTCTAAAAGCGACATGATGTCCTCATAGACTCTTTCTGATGTTAAAAAGTCAAGTCAGGTCCTCCAGAAAGTAGTCCATATGGGACCTTTTGAACTTTTTTTCTCCCAAGAAGGTCTAAAAGCTACACGATGTACTCATAGACTCTTTCTGATGTTAAAAAGTCAAATAAGGACCTCCAGACAGTGGTCCATATGGGACCTTTTGAATTTTTTTCTCCTCAGAAGGACTCCAGAAGGTCTAAAAGCGACATGATGTCCTCATAGACTCTTTCTGATGTTAAAAAGTCAAGTCAGGCCCTCCAGACATTGGTCCATATAGGACCTTTTGAACTTTTTTTCTCCTCAGAGGGTCCCCAGAAGGTCTAAAAGCTACATGATGTCCTCATAGGCTCTTTCTGATGTTAAAAAGTCAAATCAGGACCTCCAGACAGTGGTCCATATGGGACCTTTTGAACTTTTTTTCTCCTCAGAAGGACTCCAGAAGGTCTAAAAGCGACATGATGTCCTCATAGACTCTTTCTGATGTTAAAAAGTCAAGTCAGGCCCTCCAGACATTGGTCCATATAGGACCTTTTGAACTTTTTTTCTCCTCAGAGGGTCCCCAGAAGGTCTAAAAGCTACATGATGTCTTCACAGACTCTTTCTGATGTTAAAAAGTCAAGTCAGGTCCTCCAGACAGTAGTCCATATTGGACCTTTTGAACTTTTTTTCTCCTCAGATGGTCTCCAGAAGGTCTAAAAGCAACATGATGTCCTCATAGACTCTTTCTGATGTTAAAAAGTCAAGTCAGGACCTCCAGACATTGGTCCATATAGGACCTTTTGAACTTTTTTTCTCCTCAGAGGGTCCCCAGAAGGTCTAAAAGCTACATGATGTCCTCATAGGCTCTTTCTGATGTTAAAAAGTCAAATCAGGACCTCCAGACAGTGGTCCATATGGGACCTTTTGAACTTTTTTTCTCCTAAGAAGGTCCCCAGAAGGTCTAAAAGCGACATGATGTCCTCATAGACTCTTTCTGATGTTAAAAAGTCAAATAAGGACCTCCAGACAGTGGTCCATATGGGACCTTTTGAATTTGTTTCTCCTCAGAAGGTCTCCAGAAGGTCTAAAAGCGACATGATGTCCTCATAGACTCTTTCTGATGTTAAAAAGTCAAGTCAGGACCTCCAGACATTGGTCCATATAGGACCTTTTGAACTTTTTTTCTCCTCAGAGGGTCCCCAGAAGGTCTAAAAGCTACATGATGTCTTCACAGACTCTTTCTGATGTTAAAAAGTCAAGTCAGGACCTCCAGACAGTAGTCCATATAGGACCTTTTGAACTTTTTTTCTCCTCAGAGGGTCCCCAGAAGGTCTAAAAGCTACATGATGTCCTCATAGACTCTTTCTGATGTTAAAAAGTCAAGTCAGGTCCTCCATAAAGTAGTCCATATGGGACCTTTTGAACTTTTTTTCTCCCCAGAAGGTCTAAAAGCTACATGATGTCCTCAGAGACTGTCAGATGTTAAAAAGTCAAGTCAGGTCCTTCAGACAGTAGTCCATATGGGACCTTTTGAGCTTTTTTTCTACTCAGAGGTTCCCCAGAAGATCTAAAAGCTACATGATGTCCTCATAGACTCTTTCTGATGTTAAAAAGTCAAGTCAGGTCCTCCAGACAGTATTCCATATGGTACCTTTTGAACTTTTTTTCTCCTCAAAAGGTCTAAAAGCTACATGATGTCCTCATAGACTCTTTCTGATGTTAAAAAGTCAAGTCAGGACCTCCAGACAGTAGTCCATATGGGACCTTTTGAAACTTTTTTCTCCTCAGAGGGTCCCCAGAAGGTCTAAAAGCTACATGATGTACTCATAGACTCTTTCTGATGTTAAAAAGTCAAACAAGGACCTCCAGACAGTGGTCCATATGGGACCTTTTGAATTTTTTTCTCCTCAGAAGGTCTCCAGAAGGTCTAAAAGCGACATGATGTCCTCATAGACTCTTTCTGATGTTAAAAAGTCAAGTCAGGACCTCCAGACATTGGTCCATATAGGACCTTTTGAACTTTTTTTCTCCTCAGAGGGTCCCCAGAAGGTCTAAAAGCTACATGATGTCTTCACAGACTCTTTCTGATGTTAAAAAGTCAAGTCAGGTCCTCCAGACAGTAGTCCATATGGGACCTTTTGAACTTTTTTTATCCTCAGATGGTCTCCAGAAGGTCTTAAACCGACTTGATGTCCTCATAGACTCTTTCTGATGTTAAAAAGTCAAGTCAGGACCTCCAGACATTGGTCCATATAGGACCTTTTGAACTTTTTTTCTCCTCAGAGGGTCCCCAGAAGGTCTAAAAGCTACATGATGTCCTCATAGACTCTTTCTGATGTTAAAAAGTCAAGTCAGGTCCTCCATAAAGTAGTCCATATGGGACCTTTTGAACTTTTTTTCTCCCCAGAAGGTCTAAAAGCTACATGATGTCCTCAGAGACTGTCAGATGTTAAAAAGTCAAGTCAGGTCCTTCAGACAGTAGTCCATATGGGACCTTTTGAGCTTTTTTTCTACTCAGAGGTTCCCCAGAAGATCTAAAAGCTACATGATGTCCTCATAGACTCTTTCTGATGTTAAAAAGTCAAGTCAGGTCCTCCAGACAGTATTCCATATGGTACCTTTTGAACTTTTTTTCTCCTCAAAAGGTCTAAAAGCTACATGATGTCCTCATAGACTCTTTCTGATGTTAAAAAGTCAAGTCAGGACCTCCAGACAGTAGTCCATATGGGACCTTTTGAAACTTTTTTCTCCTCAGAGGGTCCCCAGAAGGTCTAAAAGCTACATGATGTACTCATAGACTCTTTCTGATGTTAAAAAGTCAAACAAGGACCTCCAGACAGTGGTCCATATGGGACCTTTTGAATTTTTTTCTCCTCAGAAGGTCTCCAGAAGGTCTAAAAGCGACATGATGTCCTCATAGACTCTTTCTGATGTTAAAAAGTCAAGTCAGGACCTCCAGACATTGGTCCATATAGGACCTTTTGAACTTTTTTTCTCCTCAGAGGGTCCCCAGAAGGTCTAAAAGCTACATGATGTCTTCACAGACTCTTTCTGATGTTAAAAAGTCAAGTCAGGTCCTCCAGACAGTAGTCCATATGGGACCTTTTGAACTTTTTTTATCCTCAGATGGTCTCCAGAAGGTCTTAAAGCGACTTGATGTCCTCATAGACTCTTTCTGATGTTAAAAAGTCAAGTCAGGACCTCCACACATTGGTCCATATAGGACCTTTTGAACTTTTTTTCTCCTCAGAGGGTCCCCAGAAGGTCTAAAAGCTACATGATGTCCTCATAGACTCTTTCTGATGTTAAAAAGTCAAGTCAGGACCTCCAGACATTGGTCCATATAGGACCTTTTGAACTTTTTTTCTCCTCAGAGGGTCCCCAGAAGGTCTAAAAGCTTCATGATGTCCTCATAGACTCTTTCTGATGTTAAAAAGTCAAGTCAGGTCCTCCAGAAAGTAGTCCATATGGGATCTTTTTAACTTTTTTTCTGCTCAGAGTCTCCCCAGAAGATCTAAAAGCTACATGATGTCCTCATAGACTCTTTCTGATGTTAAAAAGTCGTCAGGTCCTCCAGACAGTAGTCCATATGGACCTTTTGAACTTTTTTTCTCCCCAGAAGGTCTAAAAGCTACATGATGTCCTCATAGACTCTTTCTGATGTTAAAAAGTCAAGTCAGGACCTCCAGACAGTGGTCCATATGGGACCTTTTGAACTTTTTTTCTCCCCAGAAGGTCTAAAAGCTACATGATGTCCTCTTAGACTCTTTCTGATGTTAAAAAGTCAAATCAGGACCTCCAGACAGTGGTCCATATGGGACCTTTTGAACTTTTTTTCTCCTAAGAAGGTCCCCAAAAGGTCTAAAAGCGACATGATGTCCTCATAGACTCTTTCTGATGTTAAAAAGTCAAGTCAGGTCCTCCAAAAAGTAGTCCATATGGGACCTTTTGAACTTTTTTTCTCCCAAGAAGGTCTAAAAGCTACATGATGTACTCATAGACTCTTTCTGATGTTAAAAAGTCAAATAAGGACCTCCAGACAGTGGTCCATATGGGACCTTTTGAATTTTTTTCTCTTCAGAAGGACTCCAGAAGGTCTAAAAGCGACATGATGTCCTCATAGACTCTTTCTGATGTTAAAATGTCAAGTCAGGCCCTCCAAATATTGGTCCATATAGGACCTTTTGAACTTTTTTTCTCCTCAGAGGGTCCCCAGAAGGTCTAAAAGCTACATGATGTCTTCACAGACTCTTTCTGATGTTAAAAAGTCAAGTCAGGTCCTCCAGACAGTAGTCCATATGGGACCTTTTGAACTTTTTTCTCCTCAGATGGTCTCCAGAAGGTCTAAAAGCAACATGATATCCTCATAGACTCTTTCTGATGTTAAAAAGTCAAGTCAGGACCTCCAGACATTGGTCCATATAGGACCTTTTGAACTTTTTTTCTCCTCAGAGGGTCCCCAGAAGGTCTAAAAGCTACATGATGTCTTCACAGACTCTTTCTGATGTTAAAAAGTCAAGTCAGGTCCTCCAGACAGTAGTCCATATGGGACCTTTTGAACTTTGTTTCTCCCCAGAAGGTCTAAAAGCTACATGATGTCCTCATAGACTCTTTCAGATGTTAAAAAGTCAAGTCAGGTCCTCCAGACAGTAGTCCATATTGGACCTTTTGAACTTTTTTTCTACTCAGAGGGTCCCCAGAAGGTCTAAAAGCTACATGATGTCCTCATAGAATCTTTCAGATGTTATAAAGTCAAGTCAGGTCCTCCAGACAGTATTCCATATGGTACCTTTTGAACTTTTTTTCTCCCCAAAAGGTCTAAAAGCTACATGATGTCCTCATAGACTCTTTCTGATGTTAAAAAGTCAAGTCAGGACCTCCAGACAGTAGTCCATATGGGACCTTTTGAAACTTTTTTCTCCTCAGAGGGTCCCCAGAAGGTCTAAAAGCTACATGATGTACTCATAGACTCTTTCTGATGTTAAAAAGTCAAATAAGGACCTCCAGACAGTGGTCCATATGGGACCTTTTGAATTTTTTTCTCCTCAGAAGGTCTCCAGAAGGTCTAAAAGCGACATAATGTCCTCAAAGACTCTTTCTGATGTTAAAAAGTCAAGTCAGGACCTCCAGACATTGGTCCATATAGGACCTTTTGAACTTTTTTTCTCCTCAGAGGGTCACCAGAAGGTCTAAAAGCTACATGATGTCTTCACAGCCTCTTTCTGATGTTAAAAAGTCAAGTCAGGTCCTCCAGACGGTAGTCCATATGGGACCTTTTGAACTTTTTTTCTCCTCAGATGGTCTCCAGAAGGTCTAAAAGCGACATGATGTCCTCATAGACTCTTTCTGATGTTAAAAAGTCAAGTCAGGACCTCCAGACATTGGTCCATATAGGACCTTTTGAACTTTTTTTCTCCTCAGAGGGTCCCCAGAAGGTCTAAAAAATACATTATGTCCTCATAGACTCTTTCTGATGTTAAAAAGTCAAGTCAGGTCCTCCATAAAGTAGTCCATATGGGACCTTTTGAACTTTTTTTCTCCCCAGAAGGTCTAAAAGCTACATGATGTCCTTAGAGACTGTCAGATGTTAAAAAGTCAAGTCAGGTCCTTCAGACAGTAGTCCATATGGGATCTTTTGAGCTTTTTTTCTACTCAGAGGTTCTCCAGAAGATCTAAAAGCTACATGATGTCCTCATAGACTCTTTCTGATGTTAAAAAGTCAAGTCAGGTCCTCCAGACAGTATTCCATATGGGACCTTTTGAACTTTGTTTCTCCCCAGAAGGTCTAAAAGATACATTATGTCCTCATAGACTCTTTCAGATGTTAAAAAGTCAAGTAAGGTCCTGCAGACAGTAGTCCATATTGGACCTTTTGAACTTTTTTTCTACTCAGAGGGTCCCCAGAAGGTCTAAAAGCTACATGATGTCCTCATAGAATCTTTCAGATGTTATAAAGTCAAGTCAGGTCCTCCAGACAGTATTCCATATGGTACCTTTTGAACTTTTTTTCTCCTCAAAAGGTCTAAAAGCTACATGATGTCCTCATAGGCTCTTTCTGATTTTAAAAAGTAAAGTCAGGACCTCCAGACAGTAGTCCATATGGGACCTTTTGAAACTTTTTTCTCCTCAGAGGGTCCCCAGAAGGTCTAAAAGCTACATGATGTACTCATAGACTCTTTCTGATGTTAAAAAGTCAAATAAGGACCTCCAGACAGTGGTCCATATGGGACCTTTTGAATTTTTTTCTCCTCAGAAGGTCTCCAGAAGGTCTAAAAGCGACATGATGTCCTCATAGACTCTTTATGATGTTAAAAAGTCAAGTCAGGACCTCCAGACATTGGTCCATATAGGACCTTTTGAACTTTTTTTCTCCTCAGAGGGTCCCCAGAAGGTCTAAAAGCTACATGATGTCTTCACAGACTCTTTCTGATGTTAAAAAGTCAAGTCAGGTCCTCCAGACAGTAGTCCATATGGGACCTTTTGAACTTTTTTTATCCTCAGATGGTCTCCAGAAGGTCTAAAAGCGACATGATGTCCTCATAGACTCTTTCTGATGTTAAAAAGTCAAGTCAGGACCTCCAGACATTGGTCCATATAGGACCTTTTGAACTTTTTTTCTCCTCAGAGGGTCCCCAGAAGGTCTAAAAGCTACATGATGTCCTCATAGACTCTTTCTGATGTTAAAAAGTCAAGTCAGGTCCTCCAGAAAGTAGTCCATATGGGATCTTTTTAACTTTTTTTCTGCTCAGAGTGTCTCCAGAAGATCTAAAAGCTACATGATGTCCTCATAGACTCTTTCTGATGTTAAAAAGTCATCAGGTCCTCCAGACAGTAGTCCATATGGACCTTTTGAACTTTTTTTCTCCCCAGAAGGTCTAAAAGCTACATGATGTCCTCATAGAATCTTTCTGATGTTAAAAAGTCAAGTCAGGACCTCCAGACAGTGGTCCATATGGGACCTTTTGAACTTTTTTTCTCCCCAGAAGGTCTAAAAGCTACATGATGTCCTCATAGACTCTTTCTGATGTTAAAAAGTCGTCAGGTCCTCCAGACAGTAGTCCATATGGACCTTTTGAACTTTTTTTCTCCCCAGAAGGTCTAAAATCTACATGATGTCCTCATAGACTCTTTCTGATGTTAAAAAGTCAAATCAGGACCTCCAGACAGTGGTCCATATGGGACCTTTTGAACTTTTTTTCTCCTAAGAAGTTCCCCAGAAGGTCTAAAAGCGACATGATGTCCTCATAGACTCTTTCTGATGTTAAAAAGTCAAGTCAGGTCCTCCATAAAGTAGTCCATATGGGACCTTTTGAACTTTTTTTCTCCCCAGAAGGTCTAAAAGCTACATGATGTCCTCAGAGACTTTCAGATGTTAAAAAGTCAAGTCAGGTCATCCAGACGGTAGTACATATGGGACCTTTTGAACTTTTTTTCTACTCAGAGGGTCCCCAGAAGATCTAAAAGCTACATAATGTCCACATAGACTCTTTCTGATGTTAAAAAGTCGTCAGGTCCTCCAGACAGTAGTCAATATGGGACCTTTTGAACTTTTTTCTCCCCAGAAGGTCTAAAAGCTACATGATGTCCTCATAGACTCTTTCAGATGTTAAAAAGTCAAGTCTAGTAGACAGTAGTCCATATGGGATCTTTTGAACTTTTTTGCTACTCAGAGGGTCCCCAGAAGGTCTATAAGCTACATGATGACCTCATAGACTCTTTCTGATGTTAAAAAGTCGTCAGGTCCTCCAGACAGTAGTCCATAAGGGAGCTTTTGAACTTTTTTTCTGCTCAGAGGGTCATCAGAAGGTCTAAAAGCTACATGATGTCCTCATAGACTCTTTCTAATGTAAAAACATTCAAGTAAAGTTTGCTAGACTGTAGTCCATATGGGAGCTTTTGAACTTTTTTTCTGGTCAGAGGGTCCCGGGAGGTCTAAAAGTTCCATGACGTCATTATACACTCGTTCTGATGTTAAAAAGTCAAGTAAAGTCCAACGGACAGTAGTCCATATGGGAGCTTTTGAACTTTTTTTCTGGTCAAAGGGTCCCCAGGCGGTCTAAAAGATCCATGATGCCCTTATAGACTCGTTCTGATCTTAAAAAGTCTATTCAAGTCCGCCAGACTGTAATCCATATGGGACCTTTTGAACTTTTTTTCTGGTCAGAGGGTCCCCAGGAGGTCTAAAAGTTCCATGATGTCCTTATAGACTCGTTCTGATGTTAAAAAGTCAAGTAAAGTCCAACAGACAGTAGTCCATATGGAAGCTTTTGAACTTTTTTTTGCTCAGAGGGTCCCCCGAAGGTCTAAAAGCTACATGATGACCTCATAGACTCTTTTTGATGTTAAAAAGTCAAGTCAAGTCCGCCAGACAGTAGTCCATATGGGATCTTTTTAACTTTTTTTCTGCTCAGAGGGTCCCCAGATGGTCTAAAAGCTACATGATGTCCTCATAGACTCTTTCTGATGTTAAAAAGTCAAGTCAAATCCGCCAGACAGTAGTCCATATGGGATCTTTTTAACTTTTTTTCTGCTCAGAGGGTCCCCAGACGGTCTAAAAGCTACATGATGTCCTCATAGACTCTTTCTGATGTTAAAAAGTCAAGTCAAATCCGCCAGACAGTAGTCCATATGGGATCTTTTTAACTTTTTTTCTGCTCAGAGTGTCCCCAGACGGTCTAAAAGCTACATGATGTCCTCATAGACTCTTTCTGATGTTAAAAGGTCAAGTCAAATCCGCCAGACAGTAGTCCATATGGGATCTTTTTAACTTTTTTTCTGCTCAGAGTGTCCCCAGAAGATCTAAAAGCTACAAGATTTCCTCATAGACTCTTTCTTATGTTAAAAAGTCAAGTCAAGTCCGCCAGACAGTAGTCCATATGGGATATTTTTAACTTTTTTTCTGCTCAGAGTGTCCCCAGAAGATCTAAAAGCTACAAGATTTCCTCATAGACTCTTTCTTATGTTAAAAAGTCAAGTCAAGTCCGCCAGACAGTAATCCATATGGGCCCTTTTGAACTTTTTTTCTGCTCAGAGGGTCCCCAGAAAGTCTAAAAGCTACTTGATGTCCTCATAGACTCTTTCTGATGTTAAAAAGTCAAGTCAAATCGGCCAGACAGTAGTCCATATGGGATCTTTTTAACTTTTTTCTGCTCAGAGGGTCCCCAGGATGTCTAAAAGTTCCATGATGTCCTCACAGACTCGTTCTGATGCTAAAAAGTTAAGTCAAGTCCAACAGGCAGTAGTCCATCTTGGACCTTTTGAACTTTTTTCTGCTCAGGGGGTCCCCAGAAGGTCTAAAAGCTACATGATGTCCTCATAGACTCTTTCTGATGTTAAAAAGTCAAATCAGGACCTCCAGACAGCGGTCCATATGAGACCTTTTGAACTTTTTTCTCCTCAGAAGGTCCCCAGAAGGTCTAAAAGCTACATGATGTCCTCATAGACTCTTTCTGATGTTAAAAAGTCAAGTCAGGACCTCCAGACAGTGGTCCATATGGGACCTGTTGAACTTTTTTTCTGCTCAGAGTGTCCCCAGAAGGTCTAAAAGCTACATGAAGTCCTCATAGACACTTTCTGATGTTAAAAAGTCAAGTCAGGACCTCCAGACAGTGGTCCATATGGGACCTTTCGAAACTTTTTTCTCCTCAGAGGGTCCCCAGAAGGTCTAAAAGCTACATGATGTACTCATAGACTTTCTGATGTTAAAAAGTCAAGTCAGGTCCTCCAGACAGTGGTCCATATGGGACCTTTCGAACTTTTTTTCTCCTCAGAGGGTCCCCAGAAGGTCTAAAAGCTACATGTGGTCCACATAGACTTACTGATGTTAAAAATTCAAGTCAGGTCTTCCAGACAGTAGTCCATATTGGACCTTTTGAACTTATTTCTCCCCAGAAGGTCTAAAAGCTACATGATGTCCTCATAGACTCTTTCAGATGTTAAAAAGTCAAGTCTAGTAGACAGTAGTCCATATGGGATCTTTTGAACTTTTTTGCTACTCAGAGGGTCCCCAGAAGGTCTATAAGCTACATGATGACCTCATAGACTCTTTCTGATGTTAAAAAGTCGTCAGGTCCTCCAGACAGTAGTCCATAAGGGAGCTTTTGAACTTTTTTTCTGCTCAGAGGGTCACCAGAAGGTCTAAAAGCTACATGATGTCCTCATAGACTCTTTCTAATGTAAAAACATTCAAGTAAAGTTTGCTAGACTGTAGTCCATATGGGAGCTTTTGAACTTTTTTTCTGGTCAGAGGGTCCCGGGAGGTCTAAAAGTTCCATGACGTCATTATACACTCGTTCTGATGTTAAAAAGTCAAGTAAAGTCCAACGGACAGTAGTCCATATGGGAGCTTTTGAACTTTTTTTCTGGTCAAAGGGTCCCCAGGCGGTCTAAAAGATCCATGATGCCCTTATAGACTCGTTCTGATCTTAAAAAGTCTATTCAAGTCCGCCAGACTGTAATCCATATGGGACCTTTTGAACTTTTTTTATGGTCAGAGGGTCCCCAGGAGGTCTAAAAGTTCCATGATGTCCTTATAGACTCGTTCTGATGTTAAAAAGTCAAGTAAAGTCCAACAGACAGTAGTCCATATGGAAGCTTTTGAACTTTTTTTTGCTCAGAGGGTCCCCCGAAGGTCTAAAAGCTACATGATGACCTCATAGACTCTTTTTGATGTTAAAAAGTCAAGTCAAGTCCGCCAGACAGTAGTCCATATGGGATCTTTTTAACTTTTTTTCTGCTCAGAGGGTCCCCAGATGGTCTAAAAGCTACATGATGTCCTCATAGACTCTTTCTGATGTTAAAAAGTCAAGTCAAATCCGCCAGACAGTAGTCCATATGGGATCTTTTTAACTTTTTTTCTGCTCAGAGGGTCCCCAGACGGTCTAAAAGCTACATGATGTCCTCATAGACTCTTTCTGATGTTAAAAAGTCAAGTCAAATCCGCCAGACAGTAGTCCATATGGGATCTTTTTAACTTTTTTTCTGCTCAGAGTGTCCCCAGACGGTCTAAAAGCTACATGATGTCCTCATAGACTCTTTCTGATGTTAAAAGGTCAAGTCAAATCCGCCAGACAGTAGTCCATATGGGATCTTTTTAACTTTTTTTCTGCTCAGAGTGTCCCCAGAAGATCTAAAAGCTACAAGATTTCCTCATAGACTCTTTCTTATGTTAAAAAGTCAAGTCAAGTCCGCCAGACAGTAGTCCATATGGGATATTTTTAACTTTTTTTCTGCTCAGAGTGTCCCCAGAAGATCTAAAAGCTACAAGATTTCCTCATAGACTCTTTCTTATGTTAAAAAGTCAAGTCAAGTCCGCCAGACAGTAATCCATATGGGCCCTTTTGAACTTTTTTTCTGCTCAGAGGGTCCCCAGAAAGTCTAAAAGCTACTTGATGTCCTCATAGACTCTTTCTGATGTTAAAAAGTCAAGTCAAATCGGCCAGACAGTAGTCCATATGGGATCTTTTTAACTTTTTTCTGCTCAGAGGGTCCCCAGGATGTCTAAAAGTTCCATGATGTCCTCACAGACTCGTTCTGATGCTAAAAAGTTAAGTCAAGTCCAACAGGCAGTAGTCCATCTTGGACCTTTTGAACTTTTTTCTGCTCAGGGGGTGCCCAGAAGGTCTAAAAGCTACATGATGTCCTCATAGACTCTTTCTGATGTTAAAAAGTCAAATCAGGACCTCCAGACAGCGGTCCATATGAGACCTTTTGAACTTTTTTCTCCTCAGAAGGTCCCCAGAAGGTCTAAAAGCTACATGATGTCCTCATAGACTCTTTCTGATGTTAAAAAGTCAAGTCAGGACCTCCAGACAGTGGTCCATATGGGACCTGTTGAACTTTTTTTCTGCTCAGAGTGTCCCCAGAAGGTCTAAAAGCTACATGAAGTCCTCATAGACACTTTCTGATGTTAAAAAGTCAAGTCAGGACCTCCAGACAGTGGTCCATATGGGACCTTTCGAAACTTTTTTCTCCTCAGAGGGTCCCCAGAAGGTCTAAAAGCTACTTGTGGTCCACTTAGACTTACTGATGTTAAAAATTCAAGTCAGGTCTTCCAGACAGTAGTCCATATTGGACCTTTTGAACTTATTTCTCCCCAGAAGGTCTAAAAGCTACATGTCCTCATAGACTCTTTCTGATGTTAAAAAGTCAAGTCAGGTCCTCCAGACAGTAGTCCATATTGGACCTTTTGAACTTTTTTTCTACTCAGAGGGTCCCCAGAAGGTCTAAAAGCTACATGATGTCCTCATAGAATCTTTCAGATGTTATAAAGTCAAGTCAGGTCCTCCAGACAGTATTCCATATGGTACCTTTTGAACTTTTTTATCTCCCCAAAAGGTCTAAAAGCTACATGATGTCCTCATAGACTCTTTCTGATGTTAAAAAGTCAAGTCAGGACCTCCAGACAGTAGTCCATATGGGACCTTTTGAAACTTTTTTCTCCTCAGAGGGTCCCCAGAATTTCTTAAAGCTACATGATGTACTCATAGACTCTTTCTGATGTTAAAAAGTCAAATAAGGACCTCCAGACAGTGGTCCATATGGGACCTTTTGAATTTTTTTCTCCTCAGAAGGTCTCCAGAAGGTCTAAAAGCGACATGATGTCCTCATAGACTCTTTCTGATGTTAAAAAGTCAAGTCAGGACCTCCAGACATTGGTCCATATAGGACCTTTTGAACTTTTTTTCTCCTCAGAGGGTCCCCAGAAGGTCTAAAAGCTACATGATGTCATCACAGACTCTTTCTGATGTTAAAAAGTCAAGTCAGGTCCTCCAGACAGTAGTCCATATGGGACCTTTTGAACTTTTTTTATCCTCAGATGGTCTCCAGAAGGTCTAAAAGCGACATGATGTCCTCATAGACTCTTTCTGATGTTAAAAAGTCAAGTCAGGACCTCCAGACATTGGTCCATATAGGACCTTTTGAACTTTTTTTCTCCTCAGAGGGTCCCCAGAAGGTCTAAAAGCTACATGATGTCCTCATAGACTCTTTCTGATGTTAAAAAGTCGTCAGGTCCTCCAGACAGTAGTCCATATGGACCTTTTGAACTTTTTTTCTCCCCAGAAGGTCTAAAAGCTACATGATGTCCTCATAGACTCTTTCTGATGTTAAAAAGTCAAGTCAGGACCTCCAGACAGTGGTCCATATGGGACCTTTCGAAACGTTTTTCTCCTCAGAGGGTCCCCAGAAGGTCTAAAAGCTACATGATGTCCTCATAGACTCTTTCTGATGTTAAAAAGTCGTCAGGTCCTCCTGACAGTAGTCCATATGGACCTTTTGAACTTTTTTTCTCCCCAGAATGTCTAAAAGCTACATGATGTACTCATAGACTCTTTCTGATGTTAAAAAGTCAAATCAGGACCTCCAGACAGTGGTCCATATGGGACCTTTTGAATTTTTTTTCTCCTAAGAAGGTCCCCAGAAGGTCTAAAAGCGACATGATGTCCTCATAGACTCTTTCTGAGGTTAAAAAGTCAAGTCAGGTCCTCCAGAAAGTAGTCCATATGGGACCTTTTGAACTTTTTTTCTCCACAGAAGGTCTAAAAGCTACATGATGTCCTCAGAGACTTTCAGATGTTAAAAAGTCAAGTCAGGTCATCCAGACGGTAGTACATATGGGACCTTTTGAACTTTTTTTCTACTCAGAGGGTCCCCAGAAGATCTAAAAGCTACATGATGTCCACATAGACTCTTTCTGATGTTAAAAAGTCGTCAGGTCCTCCAGACAGTAGTCGATATGGGACCTTTTGAACTTTTTTCTCCCCAGAAGGTCTAAAAGCTACATGATGTCCTCATAGACTCTTTCAGATGTTAAAAAGTCAAGTCTAGTAGACAGTACTCCATATGGGATCTTTAGAACTTTTTTGCTACTCAGAGGGTCCCCAGAAGGTCTATAAGCTACATGGTGACCTCATAGACCCTTTCTGATGTTAAAAAGTCGTCAGGTCCTCCAGACAGTAGTCCATAAGGGAGCTTTTGAACTTTTTTTCTGCTCAGAGGGTCCCCAGAAGGTCTAAAAGCTACATGATGTCCTCATAGACTCTTTTTGATGTTAAAAAGTCAAATCAAGTCCGCCAGACAGTAGTCCATATGGGAGCTTTTGAACTTTTTTTCTGGTCAGAGGGTCCCCAGGCGGTCTAAAAGATCCATGATGCCCTTATAGACTCGTTCTGATCTTAAAAAGTCTAGTCAAGTCCGCCAGACTGTAATCCATATGGGACCTTTTGAACTTTTTTTCTGGTCAGAGGGTCCCCAGGAGGTCTAAAAGTTCCATGATGTCCTTATAGACTCGTTCTGATGTTAAAAAGTCAAGTAAAGTCCAACGGACAGTAGTCCATATGGAAGCTTTTGAACTTTTTTCTGCTCAGAGGGTCCCCCGAAGGTCTAAAAGCTACATGATGACCTCATAGACTCTTTTTGATGTTAAAAAGTCAAGTCAAGTCCGCCAGACAGTAGTCCATATGGGATCTTTTTAACTTTTTTTCTGCTCAGAGGGTCCCCAGACGGTCTAAAAGCTACATGATGTCCTCATAGACTCTTTCTGATGTTAAAAAGTCAAGTCAGGTCCTCCAGACAGTCGTCCATATGGGACCTTTTGAGCTTTTTTTCTACTCAGAGGTTCCCCAGAAGATCTAAAAGCTACATGATGTCCTCATAGACTCTTTCTGATGTTAAAAAGTCAAGTCAGGTCCTCCAGACAGTAGTCCATATGGGACCTTTTGAACTTTGTTTCTCCCCAGAAGGTCTAAAAGCTACATGATGTCCTCATAGACTCTTTCAGATGTTAAAAAGTCAAGTCAGGTCATCCAGACGGTAGTACATATGGGACCTTTTGAACTTTTTTTCTACTCAGAGGGTCCCCAGAAGATCTAAAAGCTACATGATGTCCACATAGACTCTTTCTGATGTTAAAAAGTCGTCAGGTCCTCCAGACAGTTGTTGATATGGGACCTTTTGAACTTTTTTCTCCCCAGAAGGTCTAAAAGCTACATGATATCCTCATAGACACTTTCAGATGTTAAAAAGTCAAGTCTAGTAGACAGTAGTCCATATGGGATCTTTTGAACTTTTTTGTTACTCAGACGGTCCCCAGAAGGTCTATAAGCTACATGATGACCTCATAGACTCTTTCTGATGTTAAAAAGTCGTCAGGTCCTCCAGACAGTAGTCCATATGGGACCTTTTGAACTTTTTTTCCACTCAGAGGGTCCCCAGAAGGTCTAAAAGCTACATGATGTCCTCATAGACTCTTTCTGATGTTAAAAAGTCAAGTCAGGTCCTCCAGACAGTAGTCCATATGGTACCTTTTGAACTTTTTTTCTCCCCAGAAGGTCTAAAAGCTACATGATGTCCTCATAGACTCTTTCTGATGTTAAAAAGTCAAGTCAGGACCTCCAGACAGTAGTCAATATGGGAGTTTTTGATCTTTTTTCTGCTCAGAGGGTCCCCAAGAAGGTCTAAAAGCTACATGATGTCCTCATAGACTCTTTCTGATGTTAAAAAGTCAAGTCAGGACCTCCAGAAAGTGGTCATTATGGGACCTGTTGAACTTTTTTTCTGCTCAGAGGGTCCCCAGAAGGTCTAAAAGCTACATGAAGTCCTCATAGACTCTTTCAGATGTTAAAAAGTCAAGTCAGGTCCTCCAGACAGTAGTCCATATGGGACCTTTTGAACTTTTTTTTCCCCAGAAGTTACTTTCGAAACTTTTTTCTCCTCAGAGGGTCCCCAGAAGGTCTAAAAGCTAGATGATGTACTCATAGACTCTTTCTGGTGTTAAAAAGTCAAATCAGGACCTCCAGACAGTGGTCCATATGGGACCTTTTGCACCTTTTTTCTCCTAAGAAGGTCCCCAGAAGGTCTAAAAGCGACATGATGTCCTCATAGACTCTGTCTGATGTTAAAAAGTCAAGTCAGGTCCTCCAGAAAGTAGTCCATATGGGACCTTTTGAACTTTTTTTCTCCAGAGAAGTTACTTTCGAAACTTTTTTCTCCTCAGAGGGTCCCCAGAAGGTCTAAAAGCTACATGATGTACTCATAGACTCTTTCTGATGTTAAAAAGTCAAATCAGGACCTCCAGACAGTAGTCCATATGGGACCTTTTGAACTTTTTTTCTCCTAAGAAGGTCCCCAGAAGGTCTAAAAGCGACATGATGTCCTCATAGACTCTTTCTGATGTTAAAAAGTCAAGTCATGTCCTCCAGAAAGTAGTCCATATGGGACCTTTTGAATTTTTTTTCTCCCCAGAAGGTCTAAAAGCTACATGAAGTCCTCATAGACTCTTTCAGATGTTAAAAAGTCAAGTCAGGTCCTCCAGACAGTAGTCCATATGGGACCTTTTGAACCTTTTTTTCCCCAGAAGTTACTTTCGAGACTTTTTTCTCCTCAGAGGGTCCCCAGAAGGTCTAAAAGCTAGATGATGTACTCATAGACTATTTCTGGTGTTAAAAAGTCAAATCAGGACCTCCAGACAGTGGTCCATATGGGACCTTTTGAACCTTTTTTCTCCTAAGAAGGTCCCTAGAAGGTCTAAAAGCGACATGATGTCCTCATAGACTCTTTCTGATGTTAAAAAGTCAAGTCAGGTCCTCCAGAAAGTAGTCCATATGGGACCTTTTGAACTTTTTTTCTCCAGAGAAGTTACTTTCGAAACTTTTTTCTCCTCAGAGGGTCCCCAGAAGGTCTAAAAGCTACATGATGTACTCATAGACTCTTTCTGATGTTAAAAAGTAAAATCAGGACCTCCAGACAGTGGTCCATATGGGACCTTTTGAACTTTTTTTCTCCTAAGAAGTTCCCCAGAAAGTCTAAAAGCGACATGATGTCCTCATAGACTTTCTGATGTTAAAAAGTCAAGTCATGTCCTCCAGAAAGTAGTCCATATGGGACCTTTTGAATTTTTTTTCCCCCCAGAAGGTCTAAAAGCTACATGATGTCCTCAGAGACTTTCAGATGTTAAAAAGTCAAGTCAGGTCCTCCAGACAGTTGTCCATATGGGACCTTTTGAACTTTTTTCTACTCAGAGGGTCCCCAGAAGGTCTAAAAGCTACATGATGTGCACATAGACTCTTTCTGATGTTAAAAAGTCGTCAGGTCCTCCAGACAGTAGTCCATATGGGACCTTTTGAACTTTTTTCTCCCCAGAAGGTCTAAAAGCTACATGATGTCCTCATAGACTCTGTCAGATGTTTAAAAGTCAAGTCAGGTCCTCCAAACAGTAGTCCATATGGGACCTTTTGAACTTTTTTTCTACTCAGAGGGTCCCCAGAAGGTCTAAAAGCTACATGATGTCCTCATTGAATCTTTCAGATGTTAAAAAGTCAAGTCAGGTCCTCCAGACAGTAGTCCATATGGGACCTTTTGAAAATTTTTTCTCCCCAGAAGGTCTAAAAGCTACATGATGTCCTCATAGACTCTTTCTGATGTTAAAAAGTAAATTCAGGACCTCCAGACAGTGGTCCATATGGGACCTTTCGAAACTTTTTTCTCCTCAGAGGGTCCCCAGAAGGTCTAAAAGCTACATGATGTACTTATAGACTTTCTGATGTTAAAAAGTCAAGTCAGGTCCTCCAAACAGTAGTCCATATGGTACCTTTTGAACTTTTTTTCTCCCCAGAAGGTCTAGAAGTTCCATGATGTCCTCATAGACTTTTAGATGTTAAAAAGTCAAGTCAGGTCCTCCAGGCAGTACTCCATATGGGACCTTTTGAACTTTTTATCTACTCAGAGGGTCCCCAGAAGGTCTAAAAGCTACATGATGTCCTCATAGACTCTTTCTGATGTTAAAAAGTCAAGTCAGGTCCTCCAGACAGTAGTCCATATGGGACCTTTTGAACTTTTTTTCTACTCAGAGGTCCCCAGAAGGTCTAAAAGCTACATGATGTCCTCATAGACTCTTTCTGATGTTAAAAAGTCAAGTCAGGACCTCCAGACAGTGGTCCATATAGGACCTTTTTTTCTGTTCAGAGGGTCCCGAGAAGGTCTAAAAGCTACATGATTTCCTCATAGACTCTTTCTGATGTTAAAAAGTCAAGTCAAGTCCACCAGACAGTAGTCCATATGGGATCTTTTTAACTTTTTTTCTGCTCAGAGGGTCCCCAGAAGATCTAAACGCTACAAGATGTCCTCATAGACTCTTTTTGATGTTAAAAAGTCAAGTCAAGTCCGCCAGACAGTAGTCCATACGGTAGCTTTTGAACTTTTTTTCTGTTCAGAGGGTCCCCAGAAGGTCTAAAAGCTACATGATGTCCTCATAGACTCTCTTTGGTGTTAAAAAGGCAAATCAAGTCCGCCAGACAGTAGTCCATAAGGGGTCTTTTGAACTTTTTTTCTGCTCAGAGGGTCCCCAGAAGGTCTAAAAGCTACATGATGTCCTCATAGACTCTTTCTGATGTAAAAACATTCAAGTAAAGTTTGCAGACTGTAGTCCATATTGGAGCTTTTGAACTTTTTTTCTGGTCAGAGGGTCCCCAGGAGGTCTAAAAGATCCATGATGTCCTTATAGACTCGTTCTGATGTTAAAAAGTCAAGTCAAGTCCGCCAGACAGTAATCCATATGGGACCTTTTGAACTTTTTTTCTGCTCAGAGGGTCCCCAGACGGTCTAAAAGCTTCATGATGTCCTCATAGACTCTTTCTGATGTTAAAAAGTCAAGTCAAATCTGCCAGACAGTAGTCCATATGGGATCTTTTTAACTTTTTTTCTGCATAGAGGGTCCCCAGAAGATCTAAAAGCTACAAGATGTTCTCATAGATTCCTTCTGATGTTAAAAAGTCAAGTCAAGTCCGCCAGACAGTAATCCATATGGGACCTTTTGAACTTTTTTTCTGCTCAGAGGTCCACAGGAGGTCTAAAAGTTCCATGATGTCCTTATAGACTCGTTCTGATGTTAAAAAGTCAAGTAAAGTCCAACAAACAGTAGTCCATATGGGACTTTTTGAACTTTTTTTCTGCTCAGAGGGTTCCCAGAAAGTCTTAAAGCTACACGATGTCCTCATAGGCTCTTTCTGATGTTAAAAAGGCAAATCAAGTCCGCCAGACAGTAGTCCATATGGGACCTTTTGAGCTTTTTTTCTGCTCAGAGGGTCCCCAGGAGGTCTAAAAGTTCCATGATGTCCTTATAGACTCGTTCTGATGTTAAAAAGTCAAGTAAAGTCCAACAGACAGTAGTCCATATGGGACTTTTTGAACGTTTTTTTCTGCTCAGAGGGTTCCCAGAAGGTCTTAAAGCTACACGATGTCCTCATAGACTCTTAGTGATGTTAAAAAGGCAAATCAAGTCCACCAGACAGTAGTCCATATGGGACCTTTTGAACTTTTTTTCTGCTCAGAGGGTCCCCAGGAGATCTAAAAGTTCCATGATGTCCTTATAGACTCGTTCTGATGTTAAAAATCAAGTAAAGTCCAACAAACAGTAGTCCATATAGGACTTTTTGAACTTTTTTTCTGCTCAGAGGGTTCCCAGAAAGTCTTAAAGCTCCATGATGTCTTCATAAACTTTTTCTGATGTTAAAAAGTCGTCAAGTCCGCCAGACAGTAGTCCATAAGGGAGCTTTTGAACTTTTTTTCTGGTCAGCGGGTCCCCAGGAGGTCTAAAAGCTACAAGAAGTCCTCATAGACTCTTTCTGATGTTAAAAAGTCGTCAGGTCCTCCAGACAGTAGTCCATATGGGACCTTTTGAACTTTTTTTCTCCCCAGAATGTCTAAAAGCTACATGATGTCCTCATAGACTCTTTCTGATGTTAAAAAGTCAAGTCAGGACCTCCAGAGAGTGGTCCATATGGGACATTTCGAAACTTTTTTCTCCCCAGAGGATCCCCAGAAGGTTTAAAAGCTACTGGATGTATTTTATAGACTCTTTCTGATGTTAAAAAGTCAAATCAGGTCCTCCAGACAGTAGTCAATATGGGACCTTTTAAACTTTTTTTCACCTCAGAGGGTCCCCAGAAGGTCTAAAAGCTACATGATGTCCTCAGAGACTCTTTCTGATGTTAAAAAGTAGTCAAGTCCCCTAGACAGTAGTCCATATGGGACCTTTTGAACTTCTTTTCTCCTCAGAGGGTCCCCAGAAGGTCTAAAAGCTACATGATGTCCTTAAAGACTCTTTCTGATGTTAAGAAGTCAAGTGAAGTCCGCTAGACAGTAGTCCATATGGGAGCTTTTGAACTTTTTTTCTGTCAGAGGGTCCCAAGAAGGTCTAAAAGCTACATGATGTCCTCATAGACTCTTTTTGATGTTAAAAAGTCAAATCAAGTCCGCCAGACAGTAGTCCATATGGGAGCTTTTGAACTTTTTTTCTGCTCAGAGGGTCCCAAGAAGGTCTAAAAGCTACATGATGTCCTCATAAACTCTTTCTGATGTAAAAACATTCAAGTAAAGTTTACCAGACTGTAGTCCATATGGGAGCTTTTGAACTTTTTTTCCGGTCAGAGGGTCCCCAGGCGGTCTAAAAGATCCATGATGCCCTTATAGACTCGTTCTGATCTTAAAAAGTCTAGTCAAGTCCGCCAGACTGTAATCCATATGGGACCTTTTGAACTTTTTTTCTGGTCAGAGGGTCCCCAGGAGGTCTAAAAGTTCCATGATGTCCTTATAGACTCGTTCTGATGTTAAAAAGTCAAGTAAAGTCCAACAGACAGTAGTCCATATGGAAGCTTTTGAACTTTTTTCTGCTCAGAGGGTCCCCCGAAGGTCTAAAAGCTACATGATGACCTCATAGACTCTTTCTGATGTTAAAAAGTCAAGTCAAATCCGCCAGACAGTAGTCCATATGGGATCTTTTTACCTTTTTTTCTGCTCAGAGGGTCCCCAGACGGTCTAAAAGCTTCATGATGTCCTCATAGACTCTTTCTGATGTTAAAAAGTCAAGTCAAATCCGCCAGACAGTAGTCCATATGGGATCTTTTGAACTTTTTTTCTGCTCAGAGGGTCCCCAGACGGTCTAAAAGCTACATGATGTCCTCATAGACCCTTTCTGATGTTAAAAAGTCAAGTCAAATCCGCCAGACAGTAGTCCATATGGGATCTTTTTAACTTTTTTTCTGCTCAGAGGGTCCCCAGACGGTCTAAAAGCTACATGATGTCCTCATAGACTCTTTCTGATGTTAAAAAGTCAAGTCAAATCCGCCAGACAGTAGTCCATATGGGATCTTTTTAACTTTTTTTCTGCTCAGAGTGTCCCCAGAAGATCTAAAAGCTACAAGATTTCCTCATAGACTCTTTCTTATGTTAAAAAGTCAAGTCAAGTCCGCCAGACAGTAATCCATATGGGCCCTTTTGAACTTATTTTCTGCTCAGAGGTTCCCCAGAAGATCTAAAATCTACAAGATGTCCTCATAGACTCTTTCTGATGTTAAAAAGTCAAGTCCGCCAGACATTAATCCATATGGGACCTTTTGAACTTTTTTTCTGCTCAGAGGGTCCCCAGAAGGTCTAAAAGCTACTTGATGTCCTAATAGACTCTTTCTGATGTTAAAAAGTCAAGTCAAATCCGCCAGACAGTAGTCCATATGGGATCTTTTGAACTTTTTTTCTGCTCAGAGGATCCCCAGAAGGTCTAAAAGCTACATGATGTCCTCATAGACTCTTTCTAATGTAAAAACATTCAAGTAAAGTTTGCCAGACTGTAGTCCATATGGGACTTTTTGAACTTTTTTTCTGCTCAGAGGGTTCCCAGAAAGTCTTAAAGCTACACGATGTCCTCATAGGCTCTTTCTGATGTTAAAAAGGCAAATCAAGTCCGCCAGACAGTAGTCCATATGGGACCTTTTGAGCTTTTTTTCTGCTCAGAGGGTCCCCAGGAGGTCTAAAAGTTCCATGATGTCCTTATAGACTCGTTCTGATGTTAAAAAGTCAAGTAAAGTCCAACAGACAGTAGTCCATATGGGACTTTTTGAACGTTTTTTTCTGCTCAGAGGGTTCCCAGAAGGTCTTAAAGCTACACGATGTCCTCATAGACTCTTAGTGATGTTAAAAAGGCAAATCAAGTCCACCAGACAGTAGTCCATATGGGACCTTTTGAACTTTTTTTCTGCTCAGAGGGTCCCCAGGAGATCTAAAAGTTCCATGATGTCCTTATAGACTCGTTCTGATGTTAAAAATCAAGTAAAGTCCAACAAACAGTAGTCCATATAGGACTTTTTGAACTTTTTTTCTGCTCAGAGGGTTCCCAGAAAGTCTTAAAGCTCCATGATGTCTTCATAAACTTTTTCTGATGTTAAAAAGTCGTCAAGTCCGCCAGACAGTAGTCCATAAGGGAGCTTTTGAACTTTTTTTCTGGTCAGCGGGTCCCCAGGAGGTCTAAAAGCTACAAGAAGTCCTCATAGACTCTTTCTGATGTTAAAAAGTCGTCAGGTCCTCCAGACAGTAGTCCATATGGGACCTTTTGAACTTTTTTTCTCCCCAGAATGTCTAAAAGCTACATGATGTCCTCATAGACTCTTTCTGATGTTAAAAAGTCAAGTCAGGACCTCCAGAGAGTGGTCCATATGGGACATTTCGAAACTTTTTTCTCCCCAGAGGATCCCCAGAAGGTTTAAAAGCTACTGGATGTATTTTATAGACTCTTTCTGATGTTAAAAAGTCAAATCAGGTCCTCCAGACAGTAGTCAATATGGGACCTTTTAAACTTTTTTTCACCTCAGAGGGTCCCCAGAAGGTCTAAAAGCTACATGATGTCCTCAGAGACTCTTTCTGATGTTAAAAAGTAGTCAAGTCCCCTAGACAGTAGTCCATATGGGACCTTTTGAACTTCTTTTCTCCTCAGAGGGTCCCCAGAAGGTCTAAAAGCTACATGATGTCCTTAAAGACTCTTTCTGATGTTAAGAAGTCAAGTGAAGTCCGCTAGACAGTAGTCCATATGGGAGCTTTTGAACTTTTTTTCTGTCAGAGGGTCCCAAGAAGGTCTAAAAGCTACATTATGTCCTCATAGACTCTTTTTGATGTTAAAAAGTCAAATCAAGTCCGCCAGACAGTAGTCCATATGGGAGCTTTTGAACTTTTTTTCTGCTCAGAGGGTTCCAAGAAGGTCTAAAAGCTACATGATGTCCTCATAAACTCTTTCTGATGTAAAAACATTCAAGTAAAGTTTGCCAGACTGTAGTCCATATGGGAGCTTTTGAACTTTTTTTCCGGTCAGAGGGTCCCCAGGTGGTCTAAAAGATCCATGATGCCCTTATAGACTCGTTCTGATCTTAAAAAGTCTAGTCAAGTCCGCCAGACTGTAATCCATATGGGACCTTTTGAACTTTTTTTCTGGTCAGAGGGTCCCCAGGAGGTCTAAAAGCTACATGATGTCCTCACAGACTCTTTCTGATGTTAAAAAGTCATCAAGTCCAACAGACAGTAGTCAATATGGGATCTTTTTAACTTTTTATCTGCTCAGAGTGTCCCCAGAAGATCTAAAAGCTACAAGATTTCCTCATAGACTCTTTCTTATGTTAAAAAGTCAAGTCAAGTCCGCCAGACAGTAATCCATATGGGCCCTTTTGAACTTATTTTCTGCTCAGAGGTTCCCCAGAAGATCTAAAATCTACAAGATGTCCTCATAGACTCTTTCTGATGTTAAAAAGTCAAGTCCGCCAGACATTAATCCATATGGGACCTTTTGAACTTTTTTTCTGCTCAGAGGGTCCCCAGAAGGTCTAAAAGCTACTTGATGTCCTAATAGACTCTTTCTGATGTTAAAAAGTCAAGTCAAATCCGCCAGACAGTAGTCCATATGGGATCTTTTGAACTTTTTTTCTGCTCAGAGGATCCCCAGAAGGTCTAAAAGCTACATGATGTCCTCATAGACTCTTTCTAATGTAAAAACATTCAAGTAAAGTTTGCCAGAGTGTAGTCCATATGGGAGCTTTTGAACTTTTTTTCTGGTCAGAGGGTCCCCAGGAGGTCTAAAAGATCCATGATGCCCTTATAGACTCGTTCTGATCTTAAAAAGTCTAGTCAAGTCCGCCAGACTGTAATCCATATGGGCCCTTTTGAACTTTTTTTCTGTTCAGAGGGTCCCCAGAAGGTCTAAAAGCTACTTGATGTCCTCATAGACTCTTTCTGATCTTAAAAAGTCAAGTCAAATCGGCCAGACAGTAGTCCATATGGGATCTTTTTAACTTTTTTTCTGCTCAGAGGGTCCCCAGGAGGTCTAAAAGTTCCATGATGTCCTCACAGACTCGTTCTGATGTTAAAAAGTTAAGTCAAGTCCAACAGGCAGTAGTCCATCTTGGACCTTTTGAACTTTTTCTGCTCAGGGGGTCACTAGAAGGTCTAAAAGCTACTTGATGTCCACATAGACTCTTTTTGGTGTTAAAAAGTCAAGTCAAATCCACCAGACAGTAGTCCATATGGGATCTTTTGAACTTATTTTCTGCTCAGAAGTTCCCCAGAAGATCTAAAAGCTACAAGATGTCCTCATAGACTCTTTCTGATGTTAAAAAGTCAAATCAAGTCCGCCAGACAGTAATCCATATGGGACCTTTTGAACTTTTTTTCTGCTCAGAGGGTCCCCAGAAGGTCTAAAAGCTACTTGATGTCCTAATAGACTCTTTCTGATGTCAAAAAGTCAAGTCAAATCCGCCAGACAGTAGTCCATATGGGATCTTTTGAACTTTTTTTCTGCTCAGAGGGTCCCCAGAAGATCTAAAAGCTACAAGATGTTCTCGTAGACTCTTTCTGATGTTAAAAAGTCAATTCAAATTCGCCAGACAGTAATCCATATGTTACCTTTTTGAACTTTTTTTCTGGTCAGAGGGTCCCCGGGAGGTCTGAAAGTTCAGATGTTAAAAGGTCAAAAGGCATTGTTGAATTACAATGCATTCAAGAACTAACTCATTTTGTAGTGCATTAGCACTACAATGCAATCAGTTGTTTTAATAACATTATTGTTGTTTCATTCCATTGCATAAAAGGACTAACTTATTCCTTTGTGCAATGAAAAAAACTAACGCTAAAAAGCTGCTTTTGCATTGCACATATGATAAAGCAGAATAACATATAAGCGATATGCGCTTTTTGCATTGCAAAAGCATTCAAGAACTAACTCATTCAGTAGGCATTGAAGATATTGAATTGCATTGCACATAAGTTGAAGCGTTGTGCATAAGCAATATGCACTTTTTAGCAATGCACTCAAGAACTAACTCTTTTTGTAGTGCATTAAAGAGATGGGGAACGCAATCTGCTGTTTTCAAAACGTTTTGTTGTTTCATTCCATCGCATAAAAGGACTAACTTATTCCTTTGTGCATTGAAAAAAACTAACACTTAAAAAAACAGCTGTTGCATTGCACATATGATAAAGCGTTAGAATAACATATAAGCGATATGCACTTTTTTTGCATTGCAATGCGTTCAAGAACTAACTCATTCCGTAGTGCATTAAGAGACCTGCAATGCAATCTGCTGTTGCATTGTATTGCACATACTATCAAGCGTAACGAAGACTACCAACGAAAAGCATCGAAGAATAACCTATAAGCAATATGCACTTTATTGCATTGCAATGCATTCAAGAACTAGCTCATTCCGTAGTGCATTAAGAGATCTGCAATTCAATCTGCTGTTGCATTGCATTGCACATACGATCAAGCGTAACGAAGAATACCAACGAAAAGCATCGAAGAATAAACTATAAGCAATATGCACTTTATTGCATTGCAATGCATTCAAGAACTAGCTCATTCCGTAGTGCATTAAAGAGATGGGGAAAGCAATCTGCTGTTTTAATAACATTTTTGTTGTTTCATTCCATTGCATAAAAGGTCTAACTTATTCCTTTGTGCAATGAACAAACTAACCATAATCATTTGTGTAAGAAGGGAAATCATTTTATCAGCTGTTGAAAAGACAACTCAAAGCATATTGTTTTTTGCATTGCATACAGCTCATTAATTTGTGTACTCACGAGAAAAATATCACAAAGTGTCGCTTTCCAATGCATGCAATGACTAACTATTTCCATTGTTCAACGAAGAGATGTGCAATGCAGCGTGCTGTTGCATTACACAAGCGTTTTGCAGGAAATAATAACATTTAAAAGTAATATTCACTCTGTTGCATTGCAAATGCATTCAAGAACTAATCCAAACAGACAATTGCACAAGCGTGCTGTTGCATTGCACAAGCGTTTTGCATGGAAGAATAACATTTAAAAGTAATATGCACTTTGTTGCATTGCAAATGCATTCAAGAATTAATGCGTTTCATTCCATTGCACAAGCGTTTTGCATGGAAGAATAACATTTAAAAGTAATATGCACTTTGTTGCATTGCAAATGCATTCAAGAATTCATGCGTTTCATTCCATTGCAACAGCGTGCTGTTGCATTGCACAAGCGTTTTGCATCGAAGAATAACATTTAAAAGTAATATGCACTTTGTTGCATTGCAATGCATTCCAAAACTAATGCGTTTCATTCCATTGCAACAGCGTGTTGTTGCATTTCACAAGCGTTTTGCATGGAAGAATAACATTTGAAAGTAACATGCACTCTGTTTGCATTGCAATGCATTTAAGAACTAATGCGTTTCATTACATTGCAACAGCGTTTTGCATGGAAGAATAACATTTAAAAGGAATATGCACTCTGTTTGCATTGCAATGCATTCATGAACTAATGCGTTTCATGACATTGCAACAGCGTTTTGCATGGAAGAATAACATTTAAAAGTAATATGCACTCTTGCATTAAAATGCATTCAAGCACTAATGCGTTTCATTTACATTGCACAAGCGTTTTGCATGGAAGAATAACATTTGAAAATAATATGCACTCTGTTGCATTGCAATGCATTTATGAACTAATGTGTTTCATTATATTGCAACAGGGTTTTGAATGTAAGAATAACATTTAAATGTAATATGGACTCTGTTGCATTGCAATGCATTCATGATTCAAGAAATAAAACTCATTCCGTTTTTTTCATGATAAAACTAAAAACATTTTTAAGGTAGCCTATGTCGTACTAAACCGACATGATTTTAATCATTGCTATTACCCTGCTAATTTAGTCAGTATTGATTCTAGCTTCTCTCCTTTCTGTCTCTTTCGTTTCATGTGAAATGAGTAGGCTACACATGCTTACTTTCATAGACTTTCATAGACTTTCATAGACTTTCATAGACTCTTTCTGATGTTAAAAAGTCAAGTAAGGACCTCCAGACAATGGTCCATATGGGACCTTTCGAAACTTTTTTCTCCTCAGAGGGTCCCCAGAAGGTCTAAAAGCTAGATGACGTCCTCATAGACTCTTTCTGATGTTAAAAAGTCAAGTCGGGTCCTCCAGACAGTAGTCCATATGGTACCTTTTGAACTTTTTTTCTCCCCAGAAGGTCTAAAAGCTACATGATGTCCTCATAGACTCTTTCTGATGTTAAAAAGTCAAGTCAGGACCTCCAGACAGTAGTCAATATGGGAGCTTTTGATCTTTTTTCTGCTCAGAGGGTCCCCAAGAAGGTCTAAAAGCTACATGATGTCCTCATAGACTCTTTCTGATGTTAAAAAGTCAAGTCAGGACCTCCAGAGAGTGGTCCATATGGGACATTTCGAAACTTTTTTCTCCCCAGAGGATCCCCAGAAGGTTTAAAAGCTACTGGATGTATTTTATAGACTCTTTCTGATGTTAAAAAGTCAAATCAGGTCCTCCAGACAGTAGTCAATATGGGACCTTTTAAACTTTTTTTCACCTCAGAGGGTCCCCAGAAGGTCTAAAAGCTACATGATGTCCTCAGAGACTCTTTCTGATGTTAAAAAGTAGTCAAGTCCCCTAGACAGTAGTCCATATGGGACCTTTTGAACTTCTTTTCTCCTCAGAGGGTCCACAGAAGGTCTAAAAGCTACATGATGTCCTTAAAGACTCTTTCTGATGTTAAGAAGTCAAGTGAAGTCCGCTAGACAGTAGTCCATATGGGAGCTTTTGAACTTTTTTTCTGTCAGAGGGTCCCAAGAAGGTCTAAAAGCTACATGATGTCCTCATAGACTCTTTTTGATGTTAAAAAGTCAAATCAAGTCCGCCAGACAGTAGTCCATATGGGAGCTTTTGAACTTTTTTTCTGCTCAGAGGGTCCCAAGAAGGTCTAAAAGCTACATGATGTCCTCATAAACTCTTTCTGATGTAAAAACATTCAAGTAAAGTTTGCCAGACTGTAGTCCATATGGGAGCTTTTGAACTTTTTTTCCGATCAGAGGGTCCCCAGGCGGTCTAAAAGATCCATGATGCCCTTATAGACTCGTTCTGATCTTAAAAAGTCTAGTCAAGTCCGCCAGACTGTAATCCATATGGGACCTTTTGAACTTTTTTTCTGGTCAGAGGGTCCCCAGGAGGTCTAAAAGTTCCATGATGTCCTTATAGACTCGTTCTGATGTTAAAAAGTCAAGTAAAGTCCAACAGACAGTAGTCCATATGGAAGCTTTTGAACTTTTTTCTGCTCAGAGGGTCCCCCGAAGGTCTAAAAGCTACATAATGACCTCATAGACTCTTTCTGATGTTAAAAAGTCGTCAAATCCGCCAGACAGTAGTCCATATGGGATCTTTTTACCTTTTTTTCTGCTCAGAGGGTCCCCAGACGGTCTAAAAGCTTCATGATGTCCTCATAGACTCTTTCTGATGTTAAAAAGTCAAGTCAAATCCGCCAGACAGTAGTCCATATGGGATCTTTTGAACTTTTTTTCTGCTCAGAGGGTCCCCAGACGGTCTAAAAGCTACATGATGTCCTCATAGACCCTTTCTGATGTTAAAAAGTCAAGTCAAATCCGCCAGACAGTAGTCCATATGGGATCTTTTTAACTTTTTTTCTGCTCAGAGGGTCCCCAGACGGTCTAAAAGCTACATGATGTCCTCATAGACTCTTTCTGATGTTAAAAAGTCAAGTCAAATCCGCCAGACAGTAGTCCATATGGGATCTTTTTAACTTTTTTTCTGCTCAGAGTGTCCCCAGAAGATCTAAAAGCTACAAGATTTCCTCATAGACTCTTTCTTATGTTAAAAAGTCAAGTCAAGTCCGCCAGACAGTAATCCATATGGGCCCTTTTGAACTTATTTTCTGCTCAGAGGTTCCCCAGAAGATCTAAAATCTACAAGATGTCCTCAAAGACTCTTTCTAATGTTAAAAAGTCAAGTCCGCCAGACATTAATCCATATGGGACCTTTTGAACTTTTTTTCTGCTCAGAGGGTCCCCAGAAGGTCTAAAAGCTACTTGATGTCCTAATAGACTCTTTCTGATGTTAAAAAGTCAAGTCAAATCCGCCAGACAGTAGTCCATATGGGATCTTTTGAACTTTTTTTCTGCTCAGAGGATCCCCAGAAGGTCTAAAAGCTACATGATGTCCTCATAGACTCTTTCTAATGTAAAAACATTCAAGTAAAGTTTGCCAGACTGTAGTCCATATGGGAGCTTTTGAACTTTTTTTCTGGTCAGAGGGTCCCCAGGAGGTCTAAAAGATCCATGATGCCCTTATAGACTCGTTCTGATCTTAAAAAGTCTAGTCAAGTCCGCCAGACTGTAATCCATATGGGCCCTTTTGAACTTTTTTTCTGCTCAGAGGGTCCCCAGAAGGTCTAAAAGCTACTTGATGTCCTCATAGACTCTTTCTGATCTTAAAAAGTCAAGTCAAATCGGCCAGACAGTAGTCCATATGGGATCTTTTTAACTTTTTTTCTGCTCAGAGGGTCCCCAGGAGGTCTAAAAGTTCCATGATGTCCTCACAGACTCGTTCTGATGTTAAAAAGTTAAGTCAAGTCCAACAGGCAGTAGTCCATCTTGGACCTTTTGAACTTTTTCTGCTCAGGGGGTCACTAGAAGGTCTAAAAGCTACTTGATGTCCACATAGACTCTTTTTGGTGTTAAAAAGTCAAGTCAAATCCACCAGACAGTAGTCCATATGGGATCTTTTGAACTTATTTTCTGCTCAGAGGTTCCCCAGAAGATCTAAAAGCTACAAGATGTCCTCATAGACTCTTTCTGATGTTAAAAAGTCAAATCAAGTCCGCCAGACAGTAATCCATATGGGACCTTTTGAACTTTTTTTCTGCTCAGAGGGTCCCCAGAAGGTCTAAAAGCTACTTGATGTCCTAATAGACTCTTTCTGATGTCAAAAAGTCAAGTCAAATTCGCCAGACAGTAATCCATATGTTACCTTTTTGAACTTTTTTTCTGGTCAGAGGGTCCCCGGGAGGTCTGAAAGTTCAGATGTTAAAAGGTCAAAAGGCATTGTTGAATTACAATGCATTCAAGAACTAACTCATTTTGTAGTGCATTAGCACTACAATGCAATCAGTTGTTTTAATAACATTATTGTTGTTTCATTCCATTGCATAAAAGGACTAACTTATTCCTTTGTGCAATGAAAAAAACTAACGCTAAAAAGCTGCTTTTGCATTGCACATATGATAAAGCAGAATAACATATAAGCGATATGCGCTTTTTTGCATTGCAAAAGCATTCAAGAACTAACTCATTCAGTAGGCATTGAAGATATTGAATTGCATTGCACATAAGTTGAAGCGTTGTGCATAAGCAATATGCACTTTTTAGCAATGCACTCAAGAACTAACTCTTTTTGTAGTGCATTAAAGAGATGGGGAACGCAATCTGCTGTTTTCAAAACGTTTTGTTGTTTCATTCCATCGCATAAAAGGACTAACTTATTCCTTTGTGCATTGAAAAAAACTAACACTTAAAAAAACAGCTGTTGCATTGCACATATGATAAAGCGTTAGAATAACATATAAGCGATATGCACTTTTTTTGCATTGCAATGCGTTCAAGAACTAACTCATTCCGTAGTGCATTAAGAGACCTGCAATGCAATCTGCTGTTGCATTGTATTGCACATACTATCAAGCGTAACGAAGACTACCAACGAAAAGCATCGAAGAATAACCTATAAGCAATATGCACTTTATTGCATTGCAATGCATTCAAGAACTAGCTCATTCCGTAGTGCATTAAGAGATCTGCAATTCAATCTGCTGTTGCATTGCATTGCACATACGATCAAGCGTAACGAAGAATACCAACGAAAAGCATCGAAGAATAAACTATAAGCAATATGCACTTTATTGCATTGCAATGCATTCAAGAACTAGCTCATTCCGTAGTGCATTAAAGAGATGGGGAAAGCAATCTGCTGTTTTAATAACATTTTTGTTGTTTCATTCCATTGCATAAAAGGTCTAACTTATTCCTTTGTGCAATGAACAAACTAACCATAATCATTTGTGTAAGAAGGGAAATCATTTTATCAGCTGTTGAAAAGACAACTCACAGCATATTGTTTTTTGCATTGCATTAAGCTCATTAATTTGTGTACTCACGAGAAAAATATCACAAAGTGTCGCTTTCCAATGCATGCAATGACTAACTATTTCCATTGTTCAACGAAGAGATGTGCAATGCAGCGTGCTGTTGCATTACACAAGCGTTTTGCATGAAATAATAACATTTAAAAGTAATATTCACTCTGTTGCATTGCAAATGCATTCAAGAACTAATCCAAACAGACAATTGCACAAGCGTGCTGTTGCATTGCACAAGCGTTTTGCATGGAAGAATAACATTTAAAAGTAATATGCACTTTGTTGCATTGCAAATGCATTCAAGAATTAATGCGTTTCATTCCATTGCACAAGCGTTTTGCATGGAAGAATAACATTTAAAAGTAATATGCACTTTGTTGCATTGCAGATGCATTCAAGAATTCATGCGTTTCATTCCATTGCAACAGCGTGCTGTTGCATTGCACAAGCGTTTTGCATCGAAGAATAACATTTAAAAGTAATATGCACTTTGTTGCATTGCAATGCATTCCAAAACTAATGCGTTTCATTCCATTGCAACAGCGTGTTGTTGCATTTCACAAGCGTTTTGCATGGAAGAATAACATTTGAAAGTAACATGCACTCTGTTTGCATTGCAATGCATTTAAGAACTAATGCGTTTCATTACATTGCAACAGCGTTTTGCATGGAAGAATAACATTTAAAAGGAATATGCACTCTGTTTGCATTGCAATGCATTCATGAACTAATGCGTTTCATGACATTGCAACAGCGTTTTGCATGGAAGAATAACATTTAAAAGTAATATGCACTCTTGCATTAAAATGCATTCAAGCACTAATGCGTTTCATTTACATTGCACAAGCGTTTTGCATGGAAGAATAACATTTGAAAATAATATGCACTCTGTTGCATTGCAATGCATTTATGAACTAATGTGTTTCATTATATTGCAACAGGGTTTTGAATGTAAGAATAACATTTAAATGTAATATGGACTCTGTTGCATTGCAATGCATTCATGATTCAAGAAATAAAACTCATTCCGTTTTTTTCATGATAAAACTAAAAACATTTTTAAGGTAGCCTATGTCGTACTAAACCGACATGATTTTAATCATTGCTATTACCCTGCTAATTTAGTCAGTATTGATTCTAGCTTCTCTCCTTTCTGTCTCTTTCGTTTCATGTGAAATGAGTAGGCTACACATGCTTACTTTCATAGACTTTCATAGACTTTCATAGACTCTTTCTGATGTTAAAAAGTCAAGTAAGGACCTCCAGACAATGGTCCATATGGGACCTTTCGAAACTTTTTTCTCCTCAGAGGGTCCCCAGAAGGTCTAAAAGCTACATGACGTCCTCATAGACTCTTTCTGATGTTAAAAAGTCAAGTTGGGTCCTCCAGACAGTAGTCCATATGGTACCTTTTGAACTTTTTTTCTCCCCAGAAGGTCTAAAAGCTACATGATGTCCTCATAGACTCTTTCTGATGTTAAAAAGTCAAGTCAGGACCTCCAGACAGTAGTCAATATGGGAGCTTTTGATCTTTTTTCTGCTCAGAGGGTCCCCAAGAAGGTCTAAAAGCTACATGATGTCCTCATAGACTCTTTCTGATGTTAAAAAGTCAAGTCAGGACCTCCAGAAAGTGGTCCATATCTGTTGAACTTTTTTTCTGCTCAGAGGGTCCCCAGAAGGTCTAAAAGCTACATGAAGTCCTCATAGACTCTTTCAGACGTTAAAAAGTCAAGTCAGGTCCTCCAGACAGTAGTCCATATGGGACCTTTTGAACTTTTTTTTCCCCAGAAGTTACTTTCGAAACTTTTTTCTCCTCAGAGGGTCCCCAGAAGGTCTAAAAGCTAGATGATGTACTCATAGACTCTTTCTGGTGTTAAAAAGTCAAATCAGGACCTCCAGACAGTGGTCCATATGGGACCTTTTGCACCTTTTTTCTCCTAAGAAGGTCCCCAGAAGGTCTAAAAGCGACATGATGTCCTCATAGACTCTGTCTGATGTTAAAAAGTCAAGTCAGGTCCTCCAGAAAGTAGTCCATATGGGACCTTTTGAACTTTTTTTCTCCAGAGACGTTACTTTCGAAACTTTTTTCTCCTCAGAGGGTCCCCAGGAGGTCTAAAAGCTACATGATGTACTCATAGACTCTTTCTGATGTTAAAAAGTCAAATCAGGACCTCCAGACAGTAGTCCATATGGGACCTTTTGAACTTTTTTTCTCCTAAGAAGGTCCCCAAAAGGTCTAAAAGCGACATGATGTCCTCATAGACTCTTTCTGATGTTAAAAAGTCAAGTCATGTCCTCCAGTAAGTAGTCCATATGGGACCTTTTGAATTTTTTTTCTCCCCAGAAGGTCTAAAAGCTACATGAAGTCCTCATAGACTCTTTCAGATGTTAAAAAGTCAAGTCAGGTCCTCCAGACAGTAGTCCATTTGGGACCTTTTGAACCTTTTTTTCCCCAGAAGTTACTTTCGAAACTTTTTTCTCCTCAGAGGGTCCCCAGAAGGTCTAAAAGCTAGATGATGTACTCATAGACTCTTTCTGGTGTTAAAAAATTGAATCAGGACCTCCAGACAGTGGTCCATATGGGACCTTTTGAACCTTTTTTCTCCTAAGAAGGTCCCCAGAAGGTCTAAAAGCGACATGATGTCCTCATAGACTCTTTCTGATGTTAAAAAGTCAAGTCAGGTCCTCCAGAAAGTAGTCCATATGGGACCTTTTGAACTTTTTTTCTCCAGAGAAGTTACTTTCGAAACTTTTTTCTCCTCAGAGGGTCCCCAGAAGGTCTAAAAGCGACATGATGTCCTCATAGACTCTTTCTGATGTTAAAAAGTCAAATCAGGACCTCCAGACAGTGGTCCATATGGGACCTTTTGAACTTTTTTTCTCCTAAGAAGTTCCCCAGAAGGTCTAAAAGCGACATGATGTCCTCATAGACTTTCTGATGTTAAAAAGTCAAGTCATGTCCTCCAGAAAGTAGTCCATATGGGACCTTTTGAAAATTTTTTCCCCCCAGAAGGTCTAAAAGCTACATGATGTCCTCAGAGACTTTCAGATGTTAAAAAGTCAAGTCAGGTCCTCCAGACAGTAGTCCATATGGGACCTTTTGAACTTTTTTCTACTCAGAGGGTCCCCAGAAGGTCTAAAAGCTACATGATGTGCACATAGACTCTTTCTGATGTTAAAAAGTCGTCAGGTCCTCCAGACAGTAGTCCATATGGGACCTTTTGAACTTTTTTCTCCCCAGAAGGTCTAAAAGCTACATGATGTCCTCATAGACTCTGTCAGATGTTTAAAAGTCAAGTCAGGTCCTCCAAACAGTAGTCCATATGGGACCTTTTGAACTTTTTTTCTACTCAGAGGGTCCCCAGAAGGTCTAAAAGCTACATGATGTCCTCATTGAATCTTTCAGATGTTAAAAAGTCAAGTCAGGTCCTCCAGACAGTAGTCCATATGGGACCTTTTGAACATTTTTTCTCCCCAGAAGGTCTAAAAGCTACATGATGTCCTCATAGACTCTTTCTGATGTTAAAAAGTCAAGTCAGGACCTCCAGACAGTGGTCCATATGGGACCTTTCGAAACTTTTTTCTCCTCAGAGGGTCCCCAGAAGGTCTAAAAGCTACATGATGTACTTATAGACTTTCTGATGTTAAAAAGTCAAGTCAGGTCCTCCAGACAGTAGTCCATATGGTACCTTTTGAACTTTTTTTCTCCCCAGAAGGTCTAGAAGTTACATGATGTCCTCATAGACTTTTAGATGTTAAAAAGTCAAGTCAGGTCCTCCAGACAGTACTCCATATGGGACCTTTTGAACTTTTTATCTACTCAGAGGGTCCCCAGAAGGTCTAAAAGCTACATGATTTCCTCATAGACTCTTTCTGATGTTAAAAAGTCAAGTCAAGTCCACCAGACAGTAGCCCATATGGGATCTTTTTAACTTTTTTTCTGCTCAGAGGGTCCCCAGAAGATCTAAACGCTACAAGATGTCCTCATAGACTCTTTTTGATGTTAAAAAGTCAAGTCAAGTCCGCCAGACAGTGGTCCATACGGGAGCTTTTGAACTTTTTTTCTGTTCAGAGGGTCCCCAGAAGGTCTAAAAGCTACATGATGTCCTCATAGACTCTTTCTGATGTAAAAACATTCAAGTAAAGTTTGCAGACTGTAGTCCATATTGGAGCTTTTGAACTTTTTTTCTGGTCAGAGGGTCCCCAGGTGGTCTAAAAGATCCATGATGTCCTTATAGACTCGTTCTGATGTTAAAAAGTCAAGTCAAGTCCGCCAGACAGTAATCCATATGGGACCTTTTGAACTTTTTTTCTGGTCAGAGGGTCCCCAGGAGGTCCAAAAGTTCCATGATGTCCTTATAGACTCGTTCTGATGTTAAAAAGTCAAGTAAAGTCCAACAGACAGTAGTCCATATGGGAGCTTTTGAACTTTTTTCTGCGCAGAGGGTCCCCAGAATATCTAAGAGCTACATGATGTCCTCATAGACTCTTTTTGATGTTAAAAAGTCAAGTCAAGTCCACCAGACAGTAGTCCACACGGGAGCTTTTTAACTTTTTTTCTCCTCAGAGGGTCCCCAGAAGACCTAAAAGCAAGATGATGTCCTCACAGACTCTTTCTAATGTTAAAAAGTCAAGTCAAGTCCGCCAGACAGTAGTCCATATGGGACCTTTTGAACTTTTTTTCTGCTCAGAGGTCCCCAGGAGGTCTAAAAGTTCCATGATGTCCTTATAGACTCGTTCTGATGTTAAAAAGTCAAGTAAAGTCCAACAAACAGTAGTCCATATGGGACTTTTTGAACTTTTTCTCTGCTCAGAGGGTTCCCAGAAAGTCTTAAAGCTACACGATGTCCTCATAGGCTCTTTCTGATGTTAAAAAGGCAAATCAAGTCCGCCAGACAGTAGTCCATATGGGACCTTTTGAGCTTTTTTTCTGCTCAGAGGGTCCCCAGGAGGTCTAAAAGTTCCATGATGTCCTTATAGACTCGTTCTGATGTTAAAAAGTCAAGTAGTCCAACAGACAGTAGTCCATATGGGACTTTTTGAACGTTTTTTTCTGCTCAGAGGGTTCCCAGAAGGTCTTAAAGCTACACGATGTCCTCATAGACTCTTAGTGATGTTAAAAAGGCAAATCAAGTCCACCAGACAGTAGTCCATATGGGACCTTTTGAACTTTTTTTCTGCTCAGAGGGTCCCCAGGAGATCTAAAAGTTCCATGATGTCCTTATAGACTCGTTCTGATGTTAAAAATCAAGTAAAGTCCAACAAACAGTAGTCCATATAGGACTTTTTGAACTTTTTTTCTGCTCAGAGGGTTCCCAGAAAGTCTTAAAGCGACGCGATGTCCTCTTAGACTCTTTCTGGTGTTAAAAAGGCAAATCAAGTCCGCCTACAGTAGTCCATATGGGATCTTTTGAACTTCTTTTCTGCTCAGAGAGTCCTCAGAAGATCTTAAAGCTCCATGATGTCTTCATAAACTTTTTCTGATGTTAAAAATTCGTCAAGTCCGCTAGACAGTAGTCCATATGGGAGCTTTTGAACTTTTTTTCTCCTCAGAGGGTCCCCAGAAGGTCTAAAAGCTACATGATGTCCTCATAGACTCTTTCTGATGTTAAAAAGTCAAGTCAAGCCTTCCAGACAGTAGTCCATATGGGACTTTTAGAAAATATTTTCTCCTCAGAGGGTCCACAGAAGGTCTAAAAGCTACAAGATGTCCTTAAAGACTTTTTCTGATGTTAAAAAGTCAAGTCAAGTCCGCCAGACAGTAGTCCATATGGGACCTTTTGAACTTTTGTCCGCTCAGAGGGTCCCCAGAAGGTCTAAAAGCTACATGATGTCCTCATAGACTCTTTCTGATGTTAAAAAGTCAAGTCAGGACCTCCAGAAAGTGGTCCATATGGGACCTGTTGAACTTTTTTTCTGCTCAGAGGGTCCCCAGAAGGTCTAAAAGCTACTTGATGTCCTCATAGACTCTTTCTGATCTTAAAAAGTCAAGTCAAATCGGCCAGACAGTAGTCCATATGGGATCTTTTTAACTTTTTTTCTGCTCAGAGGGTCCCCAGGAGGTCTAAAAGTTCCATGATGTCCTAACAGACTCGTTCTGATGTTAAAAAGTTAAGTCAAGTCCAACAGGCAGTAGTCCATCTTGGACCTTTTGAACTTTTTCTGCTCAGGGGGTCACTAGAAGGTCTAAAAGCTACTTGATGTCCACATAGACTCTTTTTGGTGTTAAAAAGTCAAGTCAAATCCACCAGACAGTAGTCCATATGGGATCTTTTGAACTTATTTTCTGCTCAGAGGTTCCCCAGAAGATCTAAAAGCTACAAGATGTCCTCATAGACTCTTTCTGATGTTAAAAAGTCAAATCAAGTCCGCCAGACAGTAATCCATATGGGACCTTTTGAACTTTTTTTCTGCTCAGAGGGTCCCCAGAAGGTCTAAAAGCTACTTGATGTCCTAATAGACTCTTTCTGATGTCAAAAAGTCAAGTCAAATTCGCCAGACAGTAATCCATATGTTACCTTTTTGAACTTTTTTTCTGGTCAGAGGGTCCCCGGGAGGTCTGAAAGTTCTGATGTTAAAAGGTCAAAAGGCATTGTTGAATTACAATGCATTCAAGAACTAACTCATTTTGTAGTGCATTAGCACTACAATGCAATCAGTTGTTTTAATAACATTATTGTTGTTTCATTCCATTGCATAAAAGGACTAACTTATTCCTTTGTGCAATGAAAAAAACTAACGCTAAAAAGCTGCTTTTGCATTGCACATATGATAAAGCAGAATAACATATAAGCGATATGCGCTTTTTTGCATTTCAAAAGCATTCAAGAACTAACTCATTCAGTAGGCATTGAAGATATTGAATTGCATTGCACATAAGTTGAAGCGTTGTGCATAAGCAATATGCACTTTTTAGCAATGCACTCAAGAACTAACTCTTTTTGTAGTGCATTAAAGAGATGGGGAACGCAATCTGCTGTTTTCAAAACGTTTTGTTGTTTCATTCCATCGCATAAAAGGACTAACTTATTCCTTTGTGCATTGAAAAAAACTAACACTTAAAAAAACAGCTGTTGCATTGCACATATGATAAAGCGTTAGAATAACATATAAGCGATATGCACTTTTTTTGCATTGCAATGCGTTCAAGAACTAACTCATTCCGTAGTGCATTAAGAGACCTGCAATGCAATCTGCTGTTGCATTGTATTGCACATACTATCAAGCGTAACGAAGACTACCAACGAAAAGCATCGAAGAATAACCTATAAGCAATATGCACTTTATTGCATTGCAATGCATTCAAGAACTAGCTCATTCCGTAGTGCATTAAGAGATCTGCAATTCAATCTGCTGTTGCATTGCATTGCACATACGATCAAGCGTAACGAAGAATACCAACGAAAAGCATCGAAGAATAAACTATAAGCAATATGCACTTTATTGCATTGCAATGCATTCAAGAACTAGCTCATTCCGTAGTGCATTAAAGAGATGGGGAAAGCAATCTGCTGTTTTAATAACATTTTTGTTGTTTCATTCCATTGCATAAAAGGTCTAACTTATTCCTTTGTGCAATGAACAAACTAACCATAATCATTTGTGTAAGAAGGGAAATCATTTTATCAGCTGTTGAAAAGACAACTCACAGCATATTGTTTTTTGCATTGCATTAAGCTCATTAATTTGTGTACTCACGAGAAAAATATCACAAAGTGTCGCTTTCCAATGCATGCAATGACTAACTATTTCCATTGTTCAACGAAGAGATGTGCAATGCAGCGTGCTGTTGCATTACACAAGCGTTTTGCATGAAATAATAACATTTAAAAGTAATATTCACTCTGTTGCATTGCAAATGCATTCAAGAACTAATCCAAACAGACAATTGCACAAGCGTGCTGTTGCATTGCACAAGCGTTTTGCATGGAAGAATAACATTTAAAAGTAATATGCACTTTGTTGCATTGCAAATGCATTCAAGAATTAATGCGTTTCATTCCATTGCACAAGCGTTTTGCATGGAAGAATAACATTTAAAAGTAATATGCACTTTGTTGCATTGCAGATGCATTCAAGAATTCATGCGTTTCATTCCATTGCAACAGCGTGCTGTTGCATTGCACAAGCGTTTTGCATCGAAGAATAACATTTAAAAGTAATATGCACTTTGTTGCATTGCAATGCATTCCAAAACTAATGCGTTTCATTCCATTGCAACAGCGTGTTGTTGCATTTCACAAGCGTTTTGCATGGAAGAATAACATTTGAAAGTAACATGCACTCTGTTTGCATTGCAATGCATTTAAGAACTAATGCGTTTCATTACATTGCAACAGCGTTTTGCATGGAAGAATAACATTTAAAAGGAATATGCACTCTGTTTGCATTGCAATGCATTCATGAACTAATGCGTTTCATGACATTGCAACAGCGTTTTGCATGGAAGAATAACATTTAAAAGTAATATGCACTCTTGCATTAAAATGCATTCAAGCACTAATGCGTTTCATTTACATTGCACAAGCGTTTTGCATGGAAGAATAACATTTGAAAATAATATGCACTCTGTTGCATTGCAATGCATTTATGAACTAATGTGTTTCATTATATTGCAACAGGGTTTTGAATGTAAGAATAACATTTAAATGTAATATGGACTCTGTTGCATTGCAATGCATTCATGATTCAAGAAATAAAACTCATTCCGTTTTTTTCATGATAAAACTAAAAACATTTTTAAGGTAGCCTATGTCGTACTAAACCGACATGATTTTAATCATTGCTATTACCCTGCTAATTTAGTCAGTATTGATTCTAGCTTCTCTCCTTTCTGTCTCTTTCGTTTCATGTGAAATGAGTAGGCTACACATGCTTACTTTCATAGACTTTCATAGACTTTCATAGACTTTCATAGACTCTTTCTGATGTTAAAAAGTCAAGTAAGGACCTCCAGACAATGGTCCATATGGGACCTTTCGAAACTTTTTTCTCCTCAGAGGGTCCCCAGAAGGTCTAAAAGCTAGATGACGTCCTCATAGACTCTTTCTGATGTTAAAAAGTCAAGTCGGGTCCTCCAGACAGTAGTCCATATGGTACCTTTTGAACTTTTTTTCTCCCCAGAAGGTCTAAAAGCTACATGATGTCCTCATAGACTCTTTCTGATGTTAAAAAGTCAAGTCAGGACCTCCAGACAGTAGTCAATATGGGAGCTTTTGATCTTTTTTCTGCTCAGAGGGTCCCCAAGAAGGTCTAAAAGCTACATGATGTCCTCATAGACTCTTTCTGATGTTAAAAAGTCAAGTCAGGACCTCCAGAAAGTGGTCCATATGGGACCTTTTGAACTTTTTTTCTGCTCAGAGGGTCCCCAGAAGGTCTAAAAGCTACATGAAGTCCTCATAGACTCTTTCAGATGTTAAAAAGTCAAGTCAGGTCCTCCAGACAGTAGTCCATATGGGACCTTTTGAACTTTTTTTCTCCCCAGAATGTCTAAAAGCTACATGATGTCCTCATAGACTCTTTCTGATGTTAAAAAGTCAAGTCAGGACCTCCAGAGAGTGGTCCATATGGGACATTTCGAAACTTTTTTCTCCCCAGAGGATCCCCAGAAGGTTTAAAAGCTACTGGATGTATTTTATAGACTCTTTCTGATGTTAAAAAGTCAAATCAGGTCCTCCAGACAGTAGTCAATATGGGACCTTTTAAACTTTTTTTCACCTCAGAGGGTCCCCAGAAGGTCTAAAAGCTACATGATGTCCTCAGAGACTCTTTCTGATGTTAAAAAGTAGTCAAGTCCCCTAGACAGTAGTCCATATGGGACCTTTTGAACTTCTTTTCTCCTCAGAGGGTCCACAGAAGGTCTAAAAGCTACATGATGTCCTTAAAGACTCTTTCTGATGTTAAGAAGTCAAGTGAAGTCCGCTAGACAGTAGTCCATATGGGAGCTTTTGAACTTTTTTTCTGTCAGAGGGTCCCAAGAAGGTCTAAAAGCTACATGATGTCCTCATAGACTCTTTTTGATGTTAAAAAGTCAAATCAAGTCCGCCAGACAGTAGTCCATATGGGAGCTTTTGAACTTTTTTTCTGCTCAGAGGGTCCCAAGAAGGTCTAAAAGCTACATGATGTCCTCATAAACTCTTTCTGATGTAAAAACATTCAAGTAAAGTTTGCCAGACTGTAGTCCATATGGGAGCTTTTGAACTTTTTTTCCGATCAGAGGGTCCCCAGGCGGTCTAAAAGATCCATGATGCCCTTATAGACTCGTTCTGATCTTAAAAAGTCTAGTCAAGTCCGCCAGACTGTAATCCATATGGGACCTTTTGAACTTTTTTTCTGGTCAGAGGGTCCCCAGGAGGTCTAAAAGTTCCATGATGTCCTTATAGACTCGTTCTGATGTTAAAAAGTCAAGTAAAGTCCAACAGACAGTAGTCCATATGGAAGCTTTTGAACTTTTTTCTGCTCAGAGGGTCCCCCGAAGGTCTAAAAGCTACATAATGACCTCATAGACTCTTTCTGATGTTAAAAAGTCGTCAAATCCGCCAGACAGTAGTCCATATGGGATCTTTTTACCTTTTTTTCTGCTCAGAGGGTCCCCAGACGGTCTAAAAGCTTCATGATGTCCTCATAGACTCTTTCTGATGTTAAAAAGTCAAGTCAAATCCGCCAGACAGTAGTCCATATGGGATCTTTTGAACTTTTTTTCTGCTCAGAGGGTCCCCAGACGGTCTAAAAGCTACATGATGTCCTCATAGACCCTTTCTGATGTTAAAAAGTCAAGTCAAATCCGCCAGACAGTAGTCCATATGGGATCTTCTTAACTTTTTTTCTGCTCAGAGGGTCCCCAGACGGTCTAAAAGCTACATGATGTCCTCATAGACTCTTTCTGATGTTAAAAAGTCAAGTCAAATCCGCCAGACAGTAGTCCATATGGGATCTTTTTAACTTTTTTTCTGCTCAGAGTGTCCCCAGAAGATCTAAAAGCTACAAGATTTCCTCATAGACTCTTTCTTATGTTAAAAAGTCAAGTCAAGTCCGCCAGACAGTAATCCATATGGGCCCTTTTGAACTTATTTTCTGCTCAGAGGTTCCCCAGAAGATCTAAAATCTACAAGATGTCCTCAAAGACTCTTTCTAATGTTAAAAAGTCAAGTCCGCCAGACATTAATCCATATGGGACCTTTTGAACTTTTTTTCTGCTCAGAGGGTCCCCAGAAGGTCTAAAAGCTACTTGATGTCCTAATAGACTCTTTCTGATGTTAAAAAGTCAAGTCAAATCCGCCAGACAGTAGTCCATATGGGATCTTTTGAACTTTTTTTCTGCTAAGAGGATCCCCAGAAGGTCTAAAAGCTACATGATGTCCTCATAGACTCTTTCTAATGTAAAAACATTCAAGTAAAGTTTGCCAGACTGTAGTCCATATGGGAGCTTTTGAACTTTTTTTCTGGTCAGAGGGTCCCCAGGAGGTCTAAAAGATCCATGATGCCCTTATAGACTCGTTCTGATCTTAAAAAGTCTAGTCAAGTCCGCCAGACTGTAATCCATATGGGCCCTTTTGAACTTTTTTTCTGCTCAGAGGGTCCCCAGAAGGTCTAAAAGCTACTTGATGTCCTCATAGACTCTTTCTGATCTTAAAAAGTCAAGTCAAATCGGCCAGACAGTAGTCCATATGGGATCTTTTTAACTTTTTTTCTGCTCAGAGGGTCCCCAGGAGGTCTAAAAGTTCCATGATGTCCTCACAGACTCGTTCTGATGTTAAAAAGTTAAGTCAAGTCCAACAGGCAGTAGTCCATCTTGGACCTTTTGAACTTTTTCTGCTCAGGGGGTCACTAGAAGGTCTAAAAGCTACTTGATGTCCACATAGACTCTTTTTGGTGTTAAAAAGTCAAGTCAAATCCACCAGACAGTAGTCCATATGGGATCTTTTGAACTTATTTTCTGCTCAGAGGTTCCCCAGAAGATCTAAAAGCTACAAGATGTCCTCATAGACTCTTTCCCTCTTGGCTCTCAACGAAGGCGGTCGCATTTTCTCTCCCTCTCCCTCCCCTCGCCTCTCCTGCTTTGCTTCTCTCGTCACGTCTACTGTCTTGTACTTTGAGAGACCCTCGCTACACTGCTCTCCAAAACCAAGAAATTATGGATTTGATCAACTGGTCTCTCAACGCAATTGACACCATCTTCTCGACGAGAAGCTTGGGTTCGGGGGAACCTGACTGCCCTGCCGGGACGTTCGCAGCTGGCTACACGATGGACGCGTGGGAGAGGTGGCGGGTCGTGTGTCTGGCGGCTCTTTCCGTGGAGGACGTTGAAGATATCTACCTATTCGGCACCATGATAACAGGTCTTCTGCTGATTGGATTAGGCATTGCCCTGGTTTACCGAGGAACTAAGGAGACGGTGACAGCTGTCAAAAGCCCCGCAAGGCTGCCCGTGATGATTGAAGCGGTGGGCAGAGCTGTCTGCACTCAGACTGGGTCTATGAACCACAATATGGATAACATCATGGAGAAGCTCACAGCTTTGCAAAGGCAAATGGATCGTTTCAGAGACCAAAACGGACCAGGAGAATAGCCTGCATAAATTGAATGCGGCTACTCGCCCGAAGACCAAACAATCCCAATCTTATCTGTTTCGGCACCCCCCTACCAGCACTGGCCTTGGCCAAGGCCGCTGCTGGAACAACAACTCTCCCGGAAGAGCACTGCAGTGAGCCGCTCTTGCATTCCTTCCCCGACTCCTCAGACACCTGCTGATTGTTGACTCTGCCTGGGACATGATCAAGGTTGTCTCCATGGCAACTTGCTGTGTATCGCTATGACAATCCTGCGGACTGAGGCTCCTAGATTATGGTGCTGGCTTAGCGACTCTCTCCAGGCCTACACACACATGAACTTACACATACACAGATATGCACCTAACCCACACCCCATCCCACGCCTTCGCCGCTTCGTACCCCCAGTCTGACAGGCGGGTCTGTGACCAGCGCCATAATGGCTGCAGGACCGGATGCTGCTTGCCTGGGCTGGACTACCTCCATCCCCCACTCCCCACCATGTTGCAATGTCTTGTTTGTAGAGTGTACTGTTTATGTGCTAATGTTGCTGAGGTGTTTTTTCCTGTTCCCAGACTGTTCTCCTTACAGGAGCATAGTCTGGGGGTCGCCTTTTTTTTCTCCTCACCTCTCCTCATGTCATGCTGTTTTTTTGTTTTTCTCAAGTTGGCGCTGAATATAGCAGCCTCGGTAACACCTTATTACCAAAGCAAATTCCTTGTATGTGCACAACACTACTTGGCAATAAAAAATTCTTGATTCTTGATGTTAAAAAGTCAAATCAAGTCCGCCAGACAGTAATCCATATGGGACCTTTTGAACTTTTTTTCTGCTCAGAGGGTCCCCAGAAGGTCTAAAAGCTACTTGATGTCCTAATAGACTCTTTCTGATGTCAAAAAGTCAAGTCAAATTCGCCAGACAGTAATCCATATGTTACCTTTTTGAACTTTTTTTCTGGTCAGAGGGTCCCCGGGAGGTCTGAAAGTTCAGATGTTAAAAGGTCAAAAGGCATTGTTGAATTACAATGCATTCAAGAACTAACTCATTTTGTAGTGCATTAGCACTACAATGCAATCAGTTGTTTTAATAACATTATTGTTGTTTCATTCCATTGCATAAAAGGACTAACTTATTCCTTTGTGCAATGAAAAAAACTAACGCTAAAAAGCTGCTTTTGCATTGCACATATGATAAAGCAGAATAACATATAAGCGATATGCGCTTTTTTGCATTGCAAAAGCATTCAAGAACTAACTCATTCAGTAGGCATTGAAGATATTGAATTGCATTGCACATAAGTTGAAGCGTTGTGCATAAGCAATATGCACTTTTTAGCAATGCACTCAAGAACTAACTCTTTTTGTAGTGCATTAAAGAGATGGGGAACGCAATCTGCTGTTTTCAAAACGTTTTGTTGTTTCATTCCATCGCATAAAAGGACTAACTTATTCCTTTGTGCATTGAAAAAAACTAACACTTAAAAAAACAGCTGTTGCATTGCACATATGATAAAGCGTTAGAATAACATATAAGCGATATGCACTTTTTTTGCATTGCAATGCGTTCAAGAACTAACTCATTCCGTAGTGCATTAAGAGACCTGCAATGCAATCTGCTGTTGCATTGTATTGCACATACTATCAAGCGTAACGAAGACTACCAACGAAAAGCATCGAAGAATAACCTATAAGCAATATGCACTTTATTGCATTGCAATGCATTCAAGAACTAGCTCATTCCGTAGTGCATTAAGAGATCTGCAATTCAATCTGCTGTTGCATTGCATTGCACATACGATCAAGCGTAACGAAGAATACCAACGAAAAGCATCGAAGAATAAACTATAAGCAATATGCACTTTATTGCATTGCAATGCATTCAAGAACTAGCTCATTCCGTAGTGCATTAAAGAGATGGGGAAAGCAATCTGCTGTTTTAATAACATTTTTGTTGTTTCATTCCATTGCATAAAAGGTCTAACTTATTCCTTTGTGCAATGAACAAACTAACCATAATCATTTGTGTAAGAAGGGAAATCATTTTATCAGCTGTTGAAAAGACAACTCACAGCATATTGTTTTTTGCATTGCATTAAGCTCATTAATTTGTGTACTCACGAGAAAAATATCACAAAGTGTCGCTTTCCAATGCATGCAATGACTAACTATTTCCATTGTTCAACGAAGAGATGTGCAATGCAGCGTGCTGTTGCATTACACAAGCGTTTTGCATGAAATAATAACATTTAAAAGTAATATTCACTCTGTTGCATTGCAAATGCATTCAAGAACTAATCCAAACAGACAATTGCACAAGCGTGCTGTTGCATTGCACAAGCGTTTTGCATGGAAGAATAACATTTAAAAGTAATATGCACTTTGTTGCATTGCAAATGCATTCAAGAATTAATGCGTTTCATTCCATTGCACAAGCGTTTTGCATGGAAGAATAACATTTAAAAGTAATATGCACTTTGTTGCATTGCAGATGCATTCAAGAATTCATGCGTTTCATTCCATTGCAACAGCGTGCTGTTGCATTGCACAAGCGTTTTGCATCGAAGAATAACATTTAAAAGTAATATGCACTTTGTTGCATTGCAATGCATTCCAAAACTAATGCGTTTCATTCCATTGCAACAGCGTGTTGTTGCATTTCACAAGCGTTTTGCATGGAAGAATAACATTTGAAAGTAACATGCACTCTGTTTGCATTGCAATGCATTTAAGAACTAATGCGTTTCATTACATTGCAACAGCGTTTTGCATGGAAGAATAACATTTAAAAGGAATATGCACTCTGTTTGCATTGCAATGCATTCATGAACTAATGCGTTTCATGACATTGCAACAGCGTTTTGCATGGAAGAATAACATTTAAAAGTAATATGCACTCTTGCATTAAAATGCATTCAAGCACTAATGCGTTTCATTTACATTGCACAAGCGTTTTGCATGGAAGAATAACATTTGAAAATAATATGCACTCTGTTGCATTGCAATGCATTTATGAACTAATGTGTTTCATTATATTGCAACAGGGTTTTGAATGTAAGAATAACATTTAAATGTAATATGGACTCTGTTGCATTGCAATGCATTCATGATTCAAGAAATAAAACTCATTCCGTTTTTTTCATGATAAAACTAAAAACATTTTTAAGGTAGCCTATGTCGTACTAAACCGACATGATTTTAATCATTGCTATTACCCTGCTAATTTAGTCAGTATTGATTCTAGCTTCTCTCCTTTCTGTCTCTTTCGTTTCATGTGAAATGAGTAGGCTACACATGCTTACTTTCATAGACTTTCATAGACTTTCATAGACTCTTTCTGATGTTAAAAAGTCAAGTAAGGACCTCCAGACAATGGTCCATATGGGACCTTTCGAAACTTTTTTCTCCTCAGAGGGTCCCCAGAAGGTCTAAAAGCTACATGACGTCCTCATAGACTCTTTCTGATGTTAAAAAGTCAAGTTGGGTCCTCCAGACAGTAGTCCATATGGTACCTTTTGAACTTTTTTTCTCCCCAGAAGGTCTAAAAGCTACATGATGTCCTCATAGACTCTTTCTGATGTTAAAAAGTCAAGTCAGGACCTCCAGACAGTAGTCAATATGGGAGCTTTTGATCTTTTTTCTGCTCAGAGGGTCCCCAAGAAGGTCTAAAAGCTACATGATGTCATCATAGACTCTTTCTGATGTTAAAAAGTCAAGTCAGGACCTCCAGAAAGTGGTCCATATGGGACCTGTTGAACTTTTTTTCTGCTCAGAGGGTCCCCAGAAGGTCTAAAAGCTACATGAAGTCCTCATAGACTCTTTCAGACGTTAAAAAGTCAAGTCAGGTCCTCCAGACAGTAGTCCATATGGGACCTTTTGAACTTTTTTTTCCCCAGAAGTTACTTTCGAAACTTTTTTCTCCTCAGAGGGTCCCCAGAAGGTCTAAAAGCTAGATGATGTACTCATAGACTCTTTCTGGTGTTAAAAAGTCAAATCAGGACCTCCAGACAGTGGTCCATATGGGACCTTTTGCACCTTTTTTCTCCTAAGAAGGTCCCCAGAAGGTCTAAAAGCGACATGATGTCCTCATAGACTCTGTCTGATGTTAAAAAGTCAAGTCAGGTCCTCCAGAAAGTAGTCCATATGGGACCTTTTGAACTTTTTTTCTCCAGAGACGTTACTTTCGAAACTTTTTTCTCCTCAGAGGGTCCCCAGGAGGTCTAAAAGCTACATGATGTACTCATAGACTCTTTCTGATGTTAAAAAGTCAAATCAGGACCTCCAGACAGTAGTCCATATGGGACCTTTTGAACTTTTTTTCTCCTAAGAAGGTCCCCAAAAGGTCTAAAAGCGACATGATGTCCTCATAGACTCTTTCTGATGTTAAAAAGTCAAGTCATGTCCTCCAGTAAGTAGTCCATATGGGACCTTTTGAATTTTTTTTCTCCCCAGAAGGTCTAAAAGCTACATGAAGTCCTCATAGACTCTTTCAGATGTTAAAAAGTCAAGTCAGGTCCTCCAGACAGTAGTCCATTTGGGACCTTTTGAACCTTTTTTTCCCCAGAAGTTACTTTCGAAACTTTTTTCTCCTCAGAGGGTCCCCAGAAGGTCTAAAAGCTAGATGATGTACTCATAGACTCTTTCTGGTGTTAAAAAATTGAATCAGGACCTCCAGACAGTGGTCCATATGGGACCTTTTGAACCTTTTTTCTCCTAAGAAGGTCCCCAGAAGGTCTAAAAGCGACATGATGTCCTCATAGACTCTTTCTGATGTTAAAAAGTCAAGTCAGGTCCTCCAGAAAGTAGTCCATATGGGACCTTTTGAACTTTTTTTCTCCAGAGAAGTTACTTTCGAAACTTTTTTCTCCTCAGAGGGTCCCCAGAAGGTCTAAAAGCGACATGATGTCCTCATAGACTCTTTCTGATGTTAAAAAGTCAAATCAGGACCTCCAGACAGTGGTCCATATGGGACCTTTTGAACTTTTTTTCTCCTAAGAAGTTCCCCAGAAGGTCTAAAAGCGACATGATGTCCTCATAGACTTTCTGATGTTAAAAAGTCAAGTCATGTCCTCCAGAAAGTAGTCCATATGGGACCTTTTGAAAATTTTTTCCCCCCAGAAGGTCTAAAAGCTACATGATGTCCTCAGAGACTTTCAGATGTTAAAAAGTCAAGTCAGGTCCTCCAGACAGTAGTCCATATGGGACCTTTTGAACTTTTTTCTACTCAGAGGGTCCCCAGAAGGTCTAAAAGCTACATGATGTGCACATAGACTCTTTCTGATGTTAAAAAGTCGTCAGGTCCTCCAGACAGTAGTCCATATGGGACCTTTTGAACTTTTTTCTCCCCAGAAGGTCTAAAAGCTACATGATGTCCTCATAGACTCTGTCAGATGTTTAAAAGTCAAGTCAGGTCCTCCAAACAGTAGTCCATATGGGACCTTTTGAACTTTTTTTCTACTCAGAGGGTCCCCAGAAGGTCTAAAAGCTACATGATGTCCTCATTGAATCTTTCAGATGTTAAAAAGTCAAGTCAGGTCCTCCAGACAGTAGTCCATATGGGACCTTTTGAACATTTTTTCTCCCCAGAAGGTCAAAAAGCTACATGATGTCCTCATAGACTCTTTCTGATGTTAAAAAGTCAAGTCAGGACCTCCAGACAGTGGTCCATATGGGACCTTTCGAAACTTTTTTCTCCTCAGAGGGTCCCCAGAAGGTCTAAAAGCTACATGATGTACTTATAGACTTTCTGATGTTAAAAAGTCAAGTCAGGTCCTCCAGACAGTAGTCCATATGGTACCTTTTGAACTTTTTTTCTCCCCAGAAGGTCTAGAAGTTACATGATGTCCTCATAGACTTTTAGATGTTAAAAAGTCAAGTCAGGTCCTCCAGACAGTACTCCATATGGGACCTTTTGAACTTTTTATCTACTCAGAGGGTCCCCAGAAGGTCTAAAAGCTACATGATGTCCTCATAGACTCTTTCTTATGTTAAAAAGTCAAGTCAAGTCCACCAGACAGTAGTCCAGCTTTTGAACATTTGTCTGCTCAGAGGGTCCCCAGATGGTCCAAAAGCTTCATAATGTCCCCATAGACTCTTTCTGATGTTAAAAAGTAAAGTAGAGTCCACCAGACAGTAGTACATCTGGGAGCTTTTGAACTTTCGTCTGCTCAGAGGGTCCCCAGAAGGTCTAAAAGCTACATGATGTCCTCATAGACTCTTTATGATGTTAAAAAGTCCAGTCAAGTCTGTCAGACAGTAATCCATATCGGACCTTTAGAACTTTTTATCTCCTCAGAGGGTCCACAGAAGGTCTAAAAGTTACAAAATGTCCTTAAAGACTCTTTCTGATGTAAAAAAGTAAAGTCAAGTCCTCCAGACAGTAGTCGATATGGGACCTTTTGAACTTTTTTTCTCTTCAGAGGGACCACAGAAGGTCTAAAAGCTACAAGATGTCCTTAAAGGCTCTTTATGATGTTAAAAAGTCAAGTCAAGTCCGCCAGACAGTAGTCCATATGGGACCTTTAGAACTTTTTTTCACCTCAGAGGGTCCCCAGAAGGTCTAAAAGCTACATGATGTCCTCATAGACTCTTTCTGATGTTAAAAAGTCAAGTCAAGTCAACCAGACAGTAGTCCATATGGGAGCTTTTGAACATTTGTCTGCTCAGAGGGTCCCCAGAAGGTCTAAAAGCTTCATAATGTCTCCATAGACTCTTTCTGATGTTAAAAAGTAAAGTAGAGTCCACCAGACAGTAGTACATCTGGGAGCTTTTGAACTTTTTTCTGCTCAGAGGGTCTCCAGAAGGTCTAAAAGCTACAGGATGTCCTCATAGACTCTTTATGATGTTAAAAAGTCAAGTCAAGTCTGGCAGACAGTAGTCCATATCGGACTTTTAGAACTTTTTTTCTCCTCAGAGGGTCCACAGAAGGTCTAAAAGCTACAAAATGTCCTTGAAGTCTCTCTCTGATGTAAATAAGTAAAGTCAAGTCGACCAGACAGTGGTCCATATGTGACCTTTTGAACTTTTTTTCTCCTCAGAGGATCCCCAGAAGTTCTAGAAGCTACATGATGTCCTCATAGACTCTTTCTGATGTTAAAAAGTCAAGTCAAGTTTGCCAGACAGTAGTCCATATGGGACCTTTTGAACTTTTTTTTGCTCTGAGGGTCCCCAGAAGGTCTAAAAGCTACATGATGTCCCCATAGATTCTTTCTGATGTTAAAAAGTCAAGTCAAGTCCGCCAGACAGTAGTCCATATGGGAGCTTTTGAACTTTTGTCACCTCAGAGGGTCCCCAGAAGGTCTTAAAGCTACATGATGTCCTCATAGACTCTTTCTGATGTTAAAAAGTCAAGTCAAGTTTGCCAGACAGTAGTCGATATGGGACCTTTTGAACTTTTTTTTGCTCTGAGGGTCCCGAGAAGGTCTAAAAGCTACATGATGTCCCCATAGACTCTTTCTTATGTTAAAAAGTCAAGTCAAGTCCACCAAACAGTAGGCCATACGGGAGCTTTTGAACATTTGTCTGCTCAGAGGGTCCCCAGAAGGTCTAAAAGCTACATGATGTCCTTAAAGACTCTTTCTGATGTTAAAAAGTCAAGTGAAGCCCGCTAGACAGTAGTCCATATGGGAGCTTTTGAACTTTTTTTCTCCTCACAGGGTCCCCAGAAGGTCTAAAAGCTACATGATGTCCTCATAGACTCTTTCTGATGTTAAAAAGTCGTCAAGTCCATCAGACAGTAGTCCATGTGGGAGCTTTTGAACTTTTTTTCTGCTCAGATGGTCCCTAGAAGGTCTAAAAGCTACATGATGTCCTCATAGACTCTTTCTGATGTTACAAAGTCAAGTCAAGTCCACCAGACAGTAGTCCATATGGGAGATTTTAAACTTTTTTTCTCCTCAGAGGGTCCCCAGAAGGTCTAAAAGCTACATGATGTCCTCATAGACTCTTTCTGATGTTAAAAAGTCAAGTCAAGTCCACCAGACAGTAGTCCATATGGGACCTTTTGAAGTTTTTTTCTGCTCAGATGGACCCTGGAAGGTCTAAAAGCTACATGATGTCCTCATAGACTCTTTATGATGTTAAAAAGTCAAGACAAGTCCTGCAGACAGTAGTCCATTTGGGACCTTTAGAACTTTTTTTCTCTTCAGAGGTTCCACAGAAGGTCTAAAAGCTACATGATGTCCTTATAGACTCTTTCTGATGTTAATAAGTCAAGTAAAGTCCTCCAGACAGTAGTCCATATGGGACCTTTAGAACTTTTTTTCTACTCAGAGGGTCCCCAGAAGGTCTAAAAGCTACATGATGTCCTCATAGACTCTTTCTGATGTTAAAAAGTCGTCAAGTCCATCAGACAGTAGTCCATATGGGAGCTTTTGAACTTTTTTTCTGCTCAGATGGTCCCCAGAAGGTCTTAAAGCTACATGATGCCCTCATAGACTCTTTCTGATGTTAAAAAGTCAAGTCAAGTTTGCCAGACAGTAGTCTATATGGTACCTTTTGAACTTTTTTTTGCTCTGAGGGTCCCCAGAAGGTCTAAAAGCTACATGATGTCTTTAATGACTCTTTCTGATGTTAAAAAGTCAAGTCTAGTCCGCCAGACAGTAGTCCATATGGGACCTTTTGAACTTTTTTTTTGCTCTGAGGGTCCCCAGAAGGTCTAAAAGCTACATGATGTCCCCATAGACTCTTTCTGATGTTAAAAAGTCAAATCAAGTCCGCCAGACAGTAGTCCATATGGGAGCTTTTGAACCTATGTCACCTCAGAGGGTCCCAAGAAGGTCTTAAAGCTACATGATGTCCTCATAGACTCTTTCTGATATTAAAAAGTCAAGTCAAGTTTGCCAGACAGTAGTCCATATGGGACCTTTTGAACTTTATTTTTGCTCTGAGGGTCCCCAGAAGGTCTAAAAGCTACATGATGTCCCAATAGACTCTTTCTGATATTAAAAAGTCAAGTCAAGACCGCCAGACAGTGGTCCATATGGGAGCTTTTGAACTTTTGTCTACTCAGAGGGTCCCCAGAAGATCTAAAAGCTACGTGATGTCCCCATAGACTCTTTCTGATATTAAAAAGTCAAGTCAAGTCCCCCAGACAGTAGTCCATATGGGACCTTTTGAACTTTTTTTCTCCTCAGAGGGTGCCCAGAAGGTCTAAAAGCTACATGATGTCCTCATAGACTCTTTCTGATGTTAAAAAGTTGTCAAGTTTGCCAGACAGTAGTCCATATGGGACCTGTTGAACTTTTTTTCTCATCAGAGGGTCCCCAAGAGGTCTAAAAGCTACATGATGTCCTTAAAGACTCTTTCTGATGTTAAAAAGTCAAGTCAGGTCTGCCAGACAGTAGTCCATTTGGGAGCTTTTTAACTTTTTTTCTCCTCAGAGGGTGCCCAGAAGGTCTAAAAGCTACATGATGTCCTCATAGACTCTTTCTGATGTTAAAAAGTCAAGTCAGTTCTGCCAGACATTAGTCCATATGGGACCTTTTAAACTTTTTTTCACCTCAGAGGGTCCCCAGAAGGTCTAAAAGCTACATGATGTCCTCATAGACTCTTTCTGATGTTAAAAAGTAGTCAAGTCCGCTAGACAGTAGTCCATATGGGACCTTTTGAACTTCTTTTCTCCTCAGAGGGTCCCCAGAAGGTCTAAATGCTACATGATGTCCTTAAAGACTCTTTCTGATGTTAAAAAGTCAAGTGAAGTCCGCTAGACAGTAGTCCATATGGGAGCTTTTGAACTTTTTTTCTCCTCAGAGGGTCCCCAGAAGGTCTAAAAGCTACATGATGTCCCCATAGACTCTTTCGGATGTTAAAAAGTCAAGTCAAGTCCACCAGACAGTAGTCCATCTGGGAGCTTTTGAACTTTTTTTCTGCTCAGAGGGTCCCCAGAAGGTCTAAAAGCTACATGATGTCCTCATAGACTCTTTCTGATGTTAAAAAGTCAAGTCAAGCCTTCCAGAGAGTAGTCCATATGGGATATTTAGAAAAGATTTTCTCCTCAGAGGGTCCACAGAAGGTCTAAAAGCTACAAGATGTCCTTAAAGACTCTTTCCGATGTTAAGAAGTCAAGTCAAGTCCGCCACACAGTAGTCCATATGGGACCTTTTGAACTTTTGTCCGCTCAGAGGGTCCCCAGAAGGTCTAAAAGCTACATGATGTCCTCATAGACTCTTTTTGATGTTAAAAAGTAAAGTCAAGTCCGCTAGACAGTAGTCCATATGGGAGCTTTTGAACTTTTGTCTTCTCAGAGGGTCCCCAGAAGGTCTTAAAGCTACATGATGTCCCCATAGACTCTTTTTGATGTTAAAAGGTAAAGCCAAGTCCGCTAGACAGTAGTCCATATGGGAGCTTTTGCATTTTTTTTCTCTGAGGGTCCCCAGAAGGTCTAAAATCTACATGATTTCCTCATAGACTCTTTCTTATGTTAAAAGTCAAGTCAAGTCAGACAGACAGTAATCCATATGGGAGCTTTTGAACATCTGTCTGCTCAGAGGGTCCCCAGATGGTCTAAAAGCTTCATAATGTCCCCATAGACTCTTTCTGATGTTAAAAAGTAAAGTAGAGTCCACCAGACAGTAGTACATCTGGGAGCTTTTGAACTTGTTTCTGCTCAGAGGGTCCCCAGAAGGTCTAAAAGCTACATGATGTCCTCATAGACTCTTTATGATGTTAAAAAGTCAAGTCAAGTCTGTCAGACAGTAGTCCATATTGGATCTTTAGAACTTTTTTTCTCCTCAGAGGGTCCACAGAAGGTCTAAAAGTTACAAAATGTCCTTAAAGACTCTTTCTGATGTAAAAAAGTAAAGTCAAGTCCACCAGACAGTAGGCCACATGGGACCTTTTGAACTTTTTTTCTCCTCAGAGGGTGCCCAGAAGGTCTAAAAGCTACATGATGTCCTCATAGACTCTTTCTGATGTTAAAAAGTCAAGTCAAGTTTGCCAGAGAGTAGTCGATATGGGACGTTTTGAACTTTTTTTTGCTCCGAGGGTCCCCAGAAGGTCTAAAAGCTACATGATGTCCTCAAAGACTCTTTCTGATGTTAAAAAGTCAAGTCTAGTCCGCCAGACAGTAGTCCATATGGGACCTTTAGACCTTTTTTTCTCCTCAGAGGGTGCCCAGAAGGTCTAAAAGCTACATGATGTCCTCATAGACTCATTCTGATGTTAAAAAGTAAAGTCAAGTCCGCTAGACAGTAGTCCATATGGGACCTTTTGAACTTTTTTTTGCTCTGAGGGTCCCCAGAAGGTCTAAAAGCTACATGATGTCCTTAAAGACTCTTTCTGATGTTAAAAAGTCAAGTCTAGTCCGCCAGACAGTAGTCCATATGGGACCTTTTGAACTTTTTTTTGCTCTGAGGGTCCCCAGAAGGTCTATAAGCTACATGATGTCCCCATAGACTCTTTCTAATGTTAAAAAAGTCAAGTCAAGTCCGCCAGAGAGTAGTCCATATGGGAGCTTTTGAACCTATGTCACCTCAGAGGGTCCCCAGAAGGTCTTAAAGCTACATGATGTCCTCATAGACTCTTTCTGATGTTAAAAAGTCAAGTCAAGTTTGCCAGACAGTAGTCCATATGGGACCTTTTGAACTTTTTTTTGCTCTGAGGGTCCCCAGAAGGTCTAAAAGCTACATGATGTCCCCATAGACTCTTTCTGATGTTAAAAAGTCAAGTCAAGACCGCCACACAGTGGTCCATATGGGAGCTTTTGAACTTTTGTCTACTCAGAGGGTCCCCAGAAGGTCTAAAAGCAACATTATGTCCCCATAGACTCTTTTTGATGTTAAAAAGTCAAGTCAAGTCCGCTAGACAGTAGTCCATATGGGAGCTTTTGCATTTTTTTTTCTCTGAGGGTCCCCAGAACGTCTAAAATCTACATGATGTCCTCATAGACTCTTTCTGATGTTAAAAAGTTAAGTCAAGTCCACCAGACAGTAGTCCATATGGGACCTTTTGAACTTTTTTTCTGCTCAGATGGACCCTGGAAGGTCTAAAAGCTACATGGTGTCCTCATAGACTCTTTATGATGTTAAAAAGTCAAGAAATGTCCTACAGACAGTAGTCCATATGGGACCTTTAGAACTTTTTTTCTCTAAAGAGGTTCCACAGAAGGTCTAAAAGCTACATGATGTCCTTATAGACTCTTTGTGATGTTAATAAGTCAAGTCAAGTCCTCCAGACAGTAGTCCATATGGGCCTTTAGAACTTTTTTTCTCCTCAGAGGGTCCCCAGAAGGTCTAAAAGCTACATGATGTCCTCATAGACTCTTTCTGATGTTAAAAAGTCGTCAAGTCCATTAGACAGTAGTCCATATGGGAGCTTTTGAACTTTTTTTCTGCTCAGATGGTCCCCAGAAGGTCTTAAAGCTACATGATGCCCTCATAGACTCTTTCTGATGTTAAAAAGTCAAGTCAAGTTTGCCAGACAGTAGTCCATATGGGACCTTTTGAACTTTTTTTTGCTCTGAGGGTCCCCAGAAGGTCTAAAAGCTACATGATGTCCTTAAAGACTCTTTCTGATGTTAAAAAGCCAAGTCTAGTCCGCCAGACAGTAGTCCATATGGGACCTTTTGAACTTTTTTTTGCTCTGAGGGTCCCCAGAAGGTCTAAAAGCTACATGATGTCCCCATAGACTCTTTCTGATGTTAAAAAGTCAAGTCAAGTCCGCCAGACAGTAGTCCATATGGGAGCTTTTGAACCTATGTCACCTCAGAGGGTCCCCAGAAGGTCTTAAAGCTACATGATGTCCTCATAGACTCTTTCTGAAATTAAAAAGTCAAGTCAAGTTTGCCAGACAGTAGTCCATATGGGACCTTTTGAACTTTTTTTTGCTCTGAGGGTCCCCAGAAGGTCAAAAAGCTACATGATGTCCCAATAGACTCTTTCTTATGTTAAAAAGTCAAGTCAAGACCGCCAGACAGTGGTCCATATGAGAGCTTTTGAACTTTTGTCTACTCAGAGGGTCCCCAGAAGATCTAAAAGCTACATGATGTCCCCATAGACTCTTTCTGATGTTAAAGTGAAGTCAAGTCCCCCAGACAGTAGTCCATATGGGACCTTTTGAACTTTTTTTCTCCTCAGAGGGTGCCCAGAAGGTCTAAAAGCTACATGATGTCCTCATAGACTCTTTATGATGTTAAAAAGTTGTCAAGTTTGCCAGACAGTAGTCCATATGGGACCTGTTGAACTTTTTTTCTCATCAGAGGGTCCCCAGGAGGTATAAAAGCTACATGATGTCCTTAAAGACTCTTTCTGATGTTAAAAAGTCAAGTCAGGTCTGCCAGACAGTAGTCGATATGGGACCTTTTGAACTATTTTCTGCTCAGATGGTCCCCAGAAGGTCTAAAAGCTATATGATGTACTCATAGACTCTTTCTAATGTTAAAAAGTCCAGTCAAGTCCGCCAGACAGTAGTCGATATGGGACCTTTTGAACTTTTTTTCTCCTCAGAGGGACCACAGAAGGTCTAAAAGCTACAAGATGTCCTTAAAGGCTCTTTATGATGTTAAAAAGTCAAGTCAAGTCCGCCAGACAGTAATCCATATGGGAACTTTAGAACTTTTTTTCACCTCAAAAGGTCCCCAGAAGGTCTAAAAGCTACATGATGTCCTCATAGACTCTTTCTGATGTTAAAAAGTCAAGTCAAGTCCACCAGACAGTAGTCCAAATGGGAGCTTTTGAACATTTGTCTGCTCAGAGGGTCCCCAGAAAGTCTAAAAGCTTCATAATGTCCCCATAGACTCTTTCTGATGTTAAAAAGTAAAGTAGAGTCCACCAGACAGTAGTACATCTGGGAGCTTTTGAACTTTTTTCTGTTCAGAGGGTCTCCAGAAGGTCTAAAAGCTACAGGATGTCCTCATAGACTCTATATGATGTTAAAAAGTTGTCAAGTTTGCCAGACAGTAGTCCATATGGGACCTGTTGAACTTTTTTTCTCATCAGAGGGTCCCCAGGAGGTATAAAAGCTACATGATGTACTTAAAGACTCTTTCTGATGTTAAAAAGTCAAGTCAGGTCTGCCAGACAGTAGTCGATATGGGACCTTTTGAACTTTTTTCTGCTCAGATGGTCCCCAGAAGGTCTAAAAGCTATATGATTAACTCATAGACTCTTTCTAATGTTAAAAAGTCCAGTCAAGTCCGCCAGACAGTAGTCGATATGGGACCTTTTGAACTTTTTTTCTCCTCAGAGGGACCACAGAAGGTCTAAAAGCTACAAGATGTCCTTAAAGGCTCTTTATGATGTTAAAAAGTCAAGTCAAGTCCGCCAGACAGTAGTCCATATGGGACCTTTAGAACTTTTTTTCACCTCAGAGGGTCCCCAGAAGGTCTAAAAGCTACATGATGTCCTCATAGACTCTTTCTGATGTTAAAAAGTCAAGTCAAGTCCACCAGACAGTAGTCCATATGGGAGCTTTTGAACATTTGTCTGCTCAGAGGGTCCCCAGAAGGTCTAAAAGCTTCATAATGTCCCCATAGACTCTTTCTGATTTTAAAAAGTAAAGTAGAGTCCACCAGACAGTAGTACATCTGGGAGCTTTTGAACTTTTTTCTGCTCAGAGGGTGTCCAGAAGTTCTAAAAGCTACAGGATGTCCTCATAGACTCTTTATGATGTTAAAAAGTCAAGTCAAGTCTGGCAGACAGTAGTCCATATCGGACTTTTAGAACTTTTTTTCTCCTCAGAGGGTCCACAGAAGGTCTAAAAGCTACAAAATGTCCTTGAAGTCTCTTTCTGATGTAAATAAGTAAAGTCAAGTCCACCAGACAGTGGTCCATATGGGAGCTTTTGAACTTTTGTCACCTCAGAGGGTCCCCAGAAGGTCTAAAAGCTACATTATGTCCCCATAGACACTTTCTGATGTCAAAAAGTAAAGTCAAGTCCGCTAGACAGTAGTCCATATGGGAGCTTTTGCATTTTTTTTCTCTGAGGGTCCCCAGAAGGTCTAAAATCTAAATGATGTCCCCATAGACTCTTTCTTATGTTAAAAAGTCAAGTCAAGTCCACCAAAAAGTAGTCCATACGGGAGCTTTTGAACATTTGTCTGCTCAGAGGGTCCCCAGAAAGTCTAAAAGCTACATGATGTCCCCATAGATTCTTTCTGATGTTAAAAAGTAAAGTCAAGTCCGCTAGACAGTAGTCCATATGGGACCTTTTGAACTTCTTTTCTCCTCAGAGGGTCCCCAGAAGGTCTAAAAGCTACATGATGTCCTTAAAGACTCTTTCTGATGTTAAAAAGTCAAGTGAAGTCCGCTAGACAGTACTCCATATGGGAGCTTTTGAACTTTTTTTCTCCTCACAGGGTCCCCAGAAGGTCTAAAAGCTACATGATGTTCTCATAGACTCTTTCTGATGTTAAAAAGTCGTCAAGTCCATCAGACAGTAGTCCATGTGGGAGCTTTTGAACTTTTTTTCTGCTCAGATGGTCCCTAGAAGGTCTAAAAGCTACATGATGTCCTCATAGACTCTTTATGATGTTAAAAAGTCAAGACAAGTCCTGCAGACAGTAGTCCATATGGGACCTTTAGAACTTTTTTTCTCTTCAGAGGTTCCACAGAAGGTCTAAAAGCTACATGATGTCCTTATAGACTCTTCTGATCTTAATAAGTCAAGTCAAGTCCTCCAGACAGTAGTCCATATGGGACCTTTAGAACTTTTTTTTCTCCTCAGAGGGTCCCCAGAATGTCTAAAAGCTACATGATGTCCTCATAGACTCTTTCTGATGTTAAAAAGTCGTCAAGTCCATCAGACAGTAGTCCATATGGGAGCTTTTGAACTTTTTTTCTGCTCAGATGGTCCCCAGAAGGTCTTAAAGCTACATGATGCCCTCATAGACTCTTTCTGATGTTAAAAAGTCAAGTCAAGTTTGCCCGACAGTAATCCATATGGGACCTTTTGAACTTTTTTTTGCTCTGAGGGTCCCCAGAAGGTCTAAAAGCTGCATGATGTCCTTAAAGACTCTTTCTGATGTTAAAAAGTCAAGTCTAGTCCGCCAGACAGTAGTCCATATGGGACCTTTTGAACTTTTTTTTGCTCTGAGGGTCCCCAGAAGGTCTAAAAGCTACATGATGTCCCCATAGACTCTTTCTGATGTTAAAAAGTCAAGTCAAGTCCGCCAGACAGTAGTCCATATGGGAGCTTTTGAACCTATGTCACCTCAGAGGGTCCCAAGAAGGTCTTAAAGCTACATGATGTCCTCATAGACTCTTTCTGATATTAAAAAGTCAAGTCAAGTTTGCCAGACAGTAGTCCATATGGGACCTTTTGAACTTTATTTTTGCTCTGAGGGTCCCCAGAAGGTCTAAAAGCTACATGATGTCCCAATAGACTCTTTCTGATGTTAAAAAGTCAAGTCAAGACCGCCAGACAGTGGTCCATATGGGAGCTTTTGAACTTTTGTCTACTCAGAGGGTCCCCAGAAGATCTAAAAGCTACATGATGTCCCCATAGACTCTTTCTGATGTTAAAAAGTCAAGTCAAGTCCCCCAGACAGTAGTCCATATGGGACCTTTTGAACTTTTTTTCTCCTCAGAGGGTGCCCAGAAGGTCTAAAAGCTACATGATGTCCTCATAGACTCTTTATGATGTTAAAAAGTTGTCAAGTTTGCCAGACAGTAGTCCATATGGGACCTGTTGAACTTTTTTTCTCATCAGAGGGTCCCCAGGAGGTCTAAAAGCTACATGATGTCCTTAAAGACTCTTTCTGATGTTAAAAAGTCAAGTCAGGTCTGCCAGACAGTAGTCCATTTGGGAGCTTTTTAACTTTTTTTCTCCTCAGAGGGCGCCCAGAAGGTCTAAAAGCTACATGATGTCCTCATAGACTCTTTCTGATGTTAAAAGTCAAGTCAGTTCTGCCAGACATTAGTCCATATGGGACCTTTTAAACTTTTTTTCACCTCAGAGGGTCCCCAGAAGGTCTAAAAGCTACATGATGTAGCTTTTCTCTCTTAAAGAGTCATAGACTCTTTCTGATGTTAAAAAGCTACATGATGTCCTCATAGACTCTTTCTGATTTTAAAAGTCAAGTCAATTCTGCCAGACATTAGTCCATATGGGACCTTTTAAACTTTTTTTCACCTCAGAGGGTCCCCAGAAGGTCTAAAAGCTACATGATGTAGCTTTTCACTCTTAAAGAGTCATAGACTCTTTCTGATGTTAAAAAGTAAAGTCAAGTCCGCTAGACAGTAGTCCATATGGGACCATTTGAACTTCTTTTCTCCTCCGAGGGTCCCCAGAAGGTCTAAAAGCTACATGATGTCCTTAAAGACTCTTGCTGATGTTAAAAGTCAAGTGAAGTCCGCTAGACAGTAGTCCATATGGGAGCTTTTGAACTTTTTTTCTCCTCAGAGGGTCCCCAGAATGTCTAAAAGCTACATGATGTCCCCATAGACTCTTTCGGATGTTAAAAAGTCAAGTCAAGTCCACCAGACAGTAGTCCATCTGGGAGCTTTTGAACTTTTTTTCTGCTCAGAGGGTCCCCAGAAGGTCTAAAAGCTACATGATGTCCTCATAGACTCTTTCTGATGTTAAAAAGTCAAGTCAAGCCTTCCAGACAGTAGTCCAAATGGGACTTTTAGAAAAAAAATTCTCCTCAGAGGCTCCACAGAAGGTCTTAAAGCTACAAGATGTCCTTAAAGACTCTTTCTGATGTTAAAAAGTCAAGTCAAGTCTGGCAGACAGTAGTCCATTTCGGACTTTTAGAACTTTTTTTCTCCTCAGAGGGTCCACAGAAGGTCTAAAAGCTACAAAATGTCCTTTAAGTCTCTCTCTGATGTAAATAAGTAAAGTCAAGTCGACCAGACAGTGGTCCATATGTGACCTTTTGAACTTTTTTTCTCCTCAGAGGATCCCCAGAAGTTCTAGAAGCTACATGATGTCCTCATAGACTGTTTCTGATGTTAAAAAGTCAAGTCAAGTTTGCCAGACAGTAGTCCATATGGGACCTTTTGAACTTTTTTTTGCTCTGAGGGTCCCCAGAAGGTCTAAAAGCTACATGATGTCCCCATAGATTCTTTCTGATGTTAAAAAGTCAAGTCAAGTCCGCCAGACAGTAGTCCATATGGGAGCTTTTGAACTTTTGTCACCTCAGAGGGTCCCCAGAAGGTCTTAAAGCTACATGATGTCCTCATAGACTCTTTCTGATGTTAAAAAGTCAAGTCAAGTTTGCCAGACAGTAGTCGATATGGGACCTTTTGAACTTTTTTTTGCTCTGAGGGTCCCGAGAAGGTCTAAAAGCTACATTATGTCCCCATAGACTCTTTCTTATGTTAAAAAGTCAAGTCAAGTCCACCAAACAGTAGTCCATACGGGAGCTTTTGAACATTTGTCTGCTCAGAGGGTCCCCAGAAGGTCTAAAAGCTACATGATGTCCTTAAAGACTCTTTCTGATGTTAAAAAGTCAAGTGAAGCCCGCTAGACAGTAGTCCATATGGGAGCTTTTGAACTTTTTTTCTCCTCACAGGGTCCCCAGAAGGTCTAAAAGCTACATGATGTCCTCATAGACTCTTTCTGATGTTAAAAAGTCGTCAAGTCCATCAGACAGTAGTCCATGTGGGAGCTTTTGAACTTTTTTTCTGCTCAGATGGTCCCTAGAAGGTCTAAAAGCTACATGATGTCCTCATAGACTCTTTCTGATGTTAAAAAGTCAAGTCAAGTCCACCAGACAGTAGTCCATATGGGAGCTTTTGAACTTTTTTTCTCCTCAGAGGGTCCACAGAAGGTCTAAAAGCTACATGATGTCCTCATAGACTCTTTATGATGTTAAAAAGTCAAGAAATGTCCTACAGACAGTAGTCCATATGGGACCTTTTGAAGTTTTTTTCTGCTCAGATGGACCCTGGTAGGTCTAAAAGCTACATGATGTCCTTATAGACTCTTTGTGATGTTAATAAGTCAAGTCAAGTCCTCCAGACAGTAGTCCATATGGGCCTTTAGAACTTTTTTTCTCCTCAGAGGGTTCCTCATAGACTCTTTCTGATGTTAAAAAGTCGTCAAGTCCATTAGACAGTAGTCCATATGGGAGCTTTTGAACTTTTTTTCTGCTCAGATGGTCCCCAGAAGGTCTTAAAGCTACATGATGCCCTCATAGACTCTTTCTGATGTTAAAAAGTCAAGTCAAGTTTGCCAGACAGTAGTCCATATGGGACCTTTTGAACTTTTTTTTGCTCTGAGGGTCCCCAGAAGGTCTAAAAGCTACATGATGTCCTTAAAGACTCTTTCTGATGTTAAAAAGCCAAGTCTAGTCCGCCAGACAGTAGTCCATATGGGACCTTTTGAACTTTTTTTTGCTCTGAGGGTCCCCAGAAGGTCTAAAAGCTACATGATGTCCCCATAGACTCTTTCTGATGTTAAAAAGTCAAGTCAAGTCCGCCAGACAGTAGTCCATATGGGAGCTTTTGAACCTATGTCACCTCAGAGGGTCCCCAGAAGGTCTTAAAGCTACATGATGTCCTCATAGACTCTTTCTGAAATTAAAAAGTCAAGTCAAGTTTGCCAGACAGTAGTCCATATGGGACCTTTTGAACTTTTTTTTGCTCTGAGGGTCCCCAGAAGGTCAAAAAGCTACATGATGTCCCAATAGACTCTTTCTTATGTTAAAAAGTCAAGTCAAGACCGCCAGACAGTGGTCCATATGAGAGCTTTTGAACTTTTGTCTACTCAGAGGGTCCCCAGAAGATCTAAAAGCTACATGATGTCCCCATAGACTCTTTCTGATGTTAAAGTGAAGTCAAGTCCCCCAGACAGTAGTCCATATGGGACCTTTTGAACTTTTTTTCTCCTCAGAGGGTGCCCAGAAGGTCTAAAAGCTACATGATGTCCTCATAGACTCTTTATGATGTTAAAAAGTTGTCAAGTTTGCCAGACAGTAGTCCATATGGGACCTGTTGAACTTTTTTTCTCATCAGAGGGTCCCCAGGAGGTATAAAAGCTACATGATGTCCTTAAAGACTCTTTCTGATGTTAAAAAGTCAAGTCAGGTCTGCCAGACAGTAGTCGATATGGGACCTTTTGAACTATTTTCTGCTCAGATGGTCCCCAGAAGGTCTAAAAGCTATATGATGTACTCATAGACTCTTTCTAATGTTAAAAAGTCCAGTCAAGTCCGCCAGACAGTAGTCGATATGGGACCTTTTGAACTTTTTTTCTCCTCAGAGGGACCACAGAAGGTCTAAAAGCTACAAGATGTCCTTAAAGGCTCTTTATGATGTTAAAAAGTCAAGTCAAGTCCGCCAGACAGTAATCCATATGGGAACTTTAGAACTTTTTTTCACCTCAAAAGGTCCCCAGAAGGTCTAAAAGCTACATGATGTCCTCATAGACTCTTTCTGATGTTAAAAAGTCAAGTCAAGTCCACCAGACAGTAGTCCAAATGGGAGCTTTTGAACATTTGTCTGCTCAGAGGGTCCCCAGAAAGTCTAAAAGCTTCATAATGTCCCCATAGACTCTTTCTGATGTTAAAAAGTAAAGTAGAGTCCACCAGACAGTAGTACATCTGGGAGCTTTTGAACTTTTTTCTGTTCAGAGGGTCTCCAGAAGGTCTAAAAGCTACAGGATGTCCTCATAGACTCTATATGATGTTAAAAAGTTGTCAAGTTTGCCAGACAGTAGTCCATATGGGACCTGTTGAACTTTTTTTCTCATCAGAGGGTCCCCAGGAGGTATAAAAGCTACATGATGTACTTAAAGACTCTTTCTGATGTTAAAAAGTCAAGTCAGGTCTGCCAGACAGTAGTCGATATGGGACCTTTTGAACTTTTTTCTGCTCAGATGGTCCCCAGAAGGTCTAAAAGCTATATGATTAACTCATAGACTCTTTCTAATGTTAAAAAGTCCAGTCAAGTCCGCCAGACAGTAGTCGATATGGGACCTTTTGAACTTTTTTTCTCCTCAGAGGGACCACAGAAGGTCTAAAAGCTACAACATGTCCTTAAAGGCTCTTTATGATGTTAAAAAGTCAAGTCAAGTCCGCCAGACAGTAGTCCATATGGGACCTTTAGAACTTTTTTTCACCTCAGAGGGTCCCCAGAAGGTCTAAAAGCTACATGATGTCCTCATAGACTCTTTCTGATGTTAAAAAGTCAAGTCAAGTCCACCAGACAGTAGTCCATATGGGAGCTTTTGAACATTTGTCTGCTCAGAGGGTCCCCAGAAGGTCTAAAAGCTTCATAATGTCCCCATAGACTCTTTCTGATTTTAAAAAGTAAAGTAGAGTCCACCAGACAGTAGTACATCTGGGAGCTTTTGAACTTTTTTCTGCTCAGAGGGTGTCCAGAAGTTCTAAAAGCTACAGGATGTCCTCATAGACTCTTTATGATGTTAAAAAGTCAAGTCAAGTCTGGCAGACAGTAGTCCATATCGGACTTTTAGAACTTTTTTTCTCCTCAGAGGGTCCACAGAAGGTCTAAAAGCTACAAAATGTCCTTGAAGTCTCTTTCTGATGTAAATAAGTAAAGTCAAGTCCACCAGACAGTGGTCCATATGGGAGCTTTTGAACTTTTGTCACCTCAGAGGGTCCCCAGAAGGTCTAAAAGCTACATTATGTCCCCATAGACACTTTCTGATGTCAAAAAGTAAAGTCAAGTCCGCTAGACAGTAGTCCATATGGGAGCTTTTGCATTTTTTTTCTCTGAGGGTCCCCAGAAGGTCTAAAATCTAAATGATGTCCCCATAGACTCTTTCTTATGTTAAAAAGTCAAGTCAAGTCCACCAAAAAGTAGTCCATACGGGAGCTTTTGAACATTTGTCTGCTCAGAGGGTCCCCAGAAAGTCTAAAAGCTACATGATGTCCCCATAGATTCTTTCTGATGTTAAAAAGTAAAGTCAAGTCCGCTAGACAGTAGTCCATATGGGACCTTTTGAACTTCTTTTCTCCTCAGAGGGTCCCCAGAAGGTCTAAAAGCTACATGATGTCCTTAAAGACTCTTTCTGATGTTAAAAAGTCAAGTGAAGTCCGCTAGACAGTACTCCATATGGGAGCTTTTGAACTTTTTTTCTCCTCACAGGGTCCCCAGAAGGTCTAAAAGCTACATGATGTTCTCATAGACTCTTTCTGATGTTAAAAAGTCGTCAAGTCCATCAGACAGTAGTCCATGTGGGAGCTTTTGAACTTTTTTTCTGCTCAGATGGTCCCTAGAAGGTCTAAAAGCTACATGATGTCCTCATAGACTCTTTATGATGTTAAAAAGTCAAGACAAGTCCTGCAGACAGTAGTCCATATGGGACCTTTAGAACTTTTTTTCTCTTCAGAGGTTCCACAGAAGGTCTAAAAGCTACATGATGTCCTTATAGACTCTTCTGATCTTAATAAGTCAAGTCAAGTCCTCCAGACAGTAGTCCATATGGGACCTTTAGAACTTTTTTTTCTCCTCAGAGGGTCCCCAGAATGTCTAAAAGCTACATGATGTCCTCATAGACTCTTTCTGATGTTAAAAAGTCGTCAAGTCCATCAGACAGTAGTCCATATGGGAGCTTTTGAACTTTTTTTCTGCTCAGATGGTCCCCAGAAGGTCTTAAAGCTACATGATGCCCTCATAGACTCTTTCTGATGTTAAAAAGTCAAGTCAAGTTTGCCCGACAGTAATCCATATGGGACCTTTTGAACTTTTTTTTGCTCTGAGGGTCCCCAGAAGGTCTAAAAGCTGCATGATGTCCTTAAAGACTCTTTCTGATGTTAAAAAGTCAAGTCTAGTCCGCCAGACAGTAGTCCATATGGGACCTTTTGAACTTTTTTTTGCTCTGAGGGTCCCCAGAAGGTCTAAAAGCTACATGATGTCCCCATAGACTCTTTCTGATGTTAAAAAGTCAAGTCAAGTCCGCCAGACAGTAGTCCATATGGGAGCTTTTGAACCTATGTCACCTCAGAGGGTCCCAAGAAGGTCTTAAAGCTACATGATGTCCTCATAGACTCTTTCTGATATTAAAAAGTCAAGTCAAGTTTGCCAGACAGTAGTCCATATGGGACCTTTTGAACTTTATTTTTGCTCTGAGGGTCCCCAGAAGGTCTAAAAGCTACATGATGTCCCAATAGACTCTTTCTGATGTTAAAAAGTCAAGTCAAGACCGCCAGACAGTGGTCCATATGGGAGCTTTTGAACTTTTGTCTACTCAGAGGGTCCCCAGAAGATCTAAAAGCTACATGATGTCCCCATAGACTCTTTCTGATGTTAAAAAGTCAAGTCAAGTCCCCCAGACAGTAGTCCATATGGGACCTTTTGAACTTTTTTTCTCCTCAGAGGGTGCCCAGAAGGTCTAAAAGCTACATGATGTCCTCATAGACTCTTTATGATGTTAAAAAGTTGTCAAGTTTGCCAGACAGTAGTCCATATGGGACCTGTTGAACTTTTTTTCTCATCAGAGGGTCCCCAGGAGGTCTAAAAGCTACATGATGTCCTTAAAGACTCTTTCTGATGTTAAAAAGTCAAGTCAGGTCTGCCAGACAGTAGTCCATTTGGGAGCTTTTTAACTTTTTTTCTCCTCAGAGGGCGCCCAGAAGGTCTAAAAGCTACATGATGTCCTCATAGACTCTTTCTGATGTTAAAAGTCAAGTCAGTTCTGCCAGACATTAGTCCATATGGGACCTTTTAAACTTTTTTTCACCTCAGAGGGTCCCCAGAAGGTCTAAAAGCTACATGATGTAGCTTTTCTCTCTTAAAGAGTCATAGACTCTTTCTGATGTTAAAAAGCTACATGATGTCCTCATAGACTCTTTCTGATTTTAAAAGTCAAGTCAATTCTGCCAGACATTAGTCCATATGGGACCTTTTAAACTTTTTTTCACCTCAGAGGGTCCCCAGAAGGTCTAAAAGCTACATGATGTAGCTTTTCACTCTTAAAGAGTCATAGACTCTTTCTGATGTTAAAAAGTAAAGTCAAGTCCGCTAGACAGTAGTCCATATGGGACCATTTGAACTTCTTTTCTCCTCCGAGGGTCCCCAGAAGGTCTAAAAGCTACATGATGTCCTTAAAGACTCTTGCTGATGTTAAAAGTCAAGTGAAGTCCGCTAGACAGTAGTCCATATGGGAGCTTTTGAACTTTTTTTCTCCTCAGAGGGTCCCCAGAATGTCTAAAAGCTACATGATGTCCCCATAGACTCTTTCGGATGTTAAAAAGTCAAGTCAAGTCCACCAGACAGTAGTCCATCTGGGAGCTTTTGAACTTTTTTTCTGCTCAGAGGGTCCCCAGAAGGTCTAAAAGCTACATGATGTCCTCATAGACTCTTTCTGATGTTAAAAAGTCAAGTCAAGCCTTCCAGACAGTAGTCCAAATGGGACTTTTAGAAAAAAAATTCTCCTCAGAGGCTCCACAGAAGGTCTTAAAGCTACAAGATGTCCTTAAAGACTCTTTCTGATGTTAAAAAGTCAAGTCAAGTCTGGCAGACAGTAGTCCATTTCGGACTTTTAGAACTTTTTTTCTCCTCAGAGGGTCCACAGAAGGTCTAAAAGCTACAAAATGTCCTTTAAGTCTCTCTCTGATGTAAATAAGTAAAGTCAAGTCGACCAGACAGTGGTCCATATGTGACCTTTTGAACTTTTTTTCTCCTCAGAGGATCCCCAGAAGTTCTAGAAGCTACATGATGTCCTCATAGACTGTTTCTGATGTTAAAAAGTCAAGTCAAGTTTGCCAGACAGTAGTCCATATGGGACCTTTTGAACTTTTTTTTGCTCTGAGGGTCCCCAGAAGGTCTAAAAGCTACATGATGTCCCCATAGATTCTTTCTGATGTTAAAAAGTCAAGTCAAGTCCGCCAGACAGTAGTCCATATGGGAGCTTTTGAACTTTTGTCACCTCAGAGGGTCCCCAGAAGGTCTTAAAGCTACATGATGTCCTCATAGACTCTTTCTGATGTTAAAAAGTCAAGTCAAGTTTGCCAGACAGTAGTCGATATGGGACCTTTTGAACTTTGTTTTGCTCTGAGGGTTCCGAGAAGGTCTAAAAGCTACATTATGTCCCCATAGACTCTTTCTTATGTTAAAAAGTCAAGTCAAGTCCACCAAACAGTAGTCCATACGGGAGCTTTTGAACATTTGTCTGCTCAGAGGGTCCCCAGAAGGTCTAAAAGCTACACAATGTCCTTAAAGACTATTTCTGATGTTAAAAAGTCAAGTGAAGCCCGCTAGACAGTAGTCCATATGGGAGCTTTTGAACTTTTTTTCTCCTCACAGGGTCCCCAGAAGGTCTAAAAGCTACATGATGTCCTCATAGACTCTTTCTGATGTTAAAAAGTCGTCAAGTCCATCAGACAGTAGTCCATGTGGGAGCTTTTGAACTTTTTTTCTGCTCAGATGGTCCCTAGAAGGTCTAAAAGCTACATGATGTCCTCATAGACTCTTTCTGATGTTAAAAAGTCAAGTCAAGTCCACCAGACAGTAGTCCATATGGGAGCTTTTGAACTTTTTTTCTCCTCAGAGGGTCCCCAGAAGGTCTAAAAGCTACATGATGTCCTCATAGACTCTTTCTGATGTTAAAAAGTCAAGTCAAGTCCACCAGACAGTAGTCCATATGGGACCTTTTGAAGTTTTTTTCTGCTCAGATGGACCCTGGAAGGTCTAAAAGCTACATGATGTCCTCATAGACTCTTTATGATGTTAAAAAGTCAAGACAAGTCCTGCAGACAGTAGTCCATATGGGACCTTTAGAACTTTTTTTCTCTTCAGAGGTTCCACAGAAGGTCTAAAAGCTACATGATGTCCTTATAGACTCTTTCTGATGTTAATAAGTCAAGTAAAGTCCTCCAGACAGTAGTCCATATGGGACCTTTAGAACTTTTTTTCTACTCAGAGGGTCCCCAGAAGGTCTAAATGCTACATGATGTCCTCATAGACTCTTTCTGATGTTAAAAAGTCGTCAAGTCCATCAGACAGTAGTCCATATGGGAGCTTTTGAACTTTTTTTCTGCTCAGATGGTCCCCAGAAGGTCTTAAAGCTACATGATGCCCTCATAGACTCTTTCTGATGTTAAAAAGTCAAGTCAAGTTTGCCAGACAGTAGTCCATATGGTACCTTTTGAACTTTTTTTTGCTCTGAGGGTCCCCAGAAGGTCTAAAAGCTACATGATGTCCTTAATGACTCTTTCTGATGTTAAAAAGTCAAGTCTAGTCCGCCAGACAGTAGTCCATATGGGACCTTTTGAACTTTTTTTTTGCTCTGAGGGTCCCCAGAAGGTATAAAAGCTACATTATGTCCCCATAGACTCTTTCTGATGTTAAAAAGTCAAATCAAGTCCGCCAGACAGTAGTCCATATGGGAGCTTTTGAACCTATGTCACCTCAGAGGGTCCCAAGAAGGTCTTAAAGCTACATGATGTCCTCATAGACTCTTTCTGATATTAAAAAGTCAAGTCAAGTTTGCCAGACAGTAGTCCATATGGGACCTTTTGAACTTTATTTTTGCTCTGAGGGTCCCCAGAAGGTCTAAAAGCTACATGATGTCCCAATAGACTCTTTCTGATATTAAAAAGTCAAGTCAAGACCGCCAGACAGTGGTCCATATGGGAGCTTTTGAACTTTTGTCTACTCAGAGGGTCCCCAGAAGATCTAAAAGCTACGTGATGTCCCCATAGACTCTTTCTGATGTTAAAAAGTCAAGTCAAGTCCCCCAGACAGTAGTCCATATGGGACCTTTTGAACTTTTTTTCTCCTCAGAGGGTGCCCAGAAGGTCTAAAAGCTACATGATGTCCTCATAGACTCTTTCTGATGTTAAAAAGTTGTCAAGTTTGCCAGACAGTAGTCCATATGGGACCTGTTGAACTTTTTTTCTCATCAGAGGGTCCCCAAGAGGTCTAAAAGCTACATGATGTCCTTAAAGACTCTTTCTGATGTTAAAAAGTCAAGTCAGGTCTGCCAGACAGTAGTCCATTTGGTAGCTTTTTAACTTTTTTTCTCCTCAGAGGGTGCCCAGAAGGTCTAAAAGCTACATGATGTCCTCATAGACTCTTTCTGATGTTAAAAAGTCAAGTCAGTTCTGCCAGACATTAGTCCATATGGGACCTTTTAAACTTTTTTTCACCTCAGAGGGTCCCCAGAAGGTCTAAAAGCTACATGATGTCCTCATAGACTCTTTCTGATGTTAAAAAGTAGTCAAGTCCGCTAGACAGTAGTCCATATGGGACCTTTTGAACTTCTTTTCTCCTCAGAGGGTCCCCAGAAGGTCTAAATGCTACATGATGTCCTTAAAGACTCTTTCTGATGTTAAAAAGTCAAGTGAAGTCCGCTAGACAGTAGTCCATATGGGAGCTTTTGAACTTTTTTTCTCCTCAGAGGGTCCCCAGAAGGTCTAAAAGCTACATGATGTCCCCATAGACTCTTTCGGATGTTAAAAAGTCAAGTCAAGTCCACCAGACAGTAGTCCATCTGGGAGCTTTTGAACTTTTTTTCTGCTCAGAGGGTCCCCAGAAGGTCTAAAAGCTACATGATGTCCTCATAGACTCTTTCTGATGTTAAAAAGTCAAGTCAAGCCTTCCAGACAGTAGTCCATATGGGATATTTAGAAAAGATTTTCTCCTCAGAGGGTCCACAGAAGGTCTAAAAGCTACAAGATGTCCTTAAAGACTCTTTCCGATGTTAAGAAGTCAAGTCAAGTCCGCCACACAGTAGTCCATATGGGACCTTTTGAACTTTTGTCCGCTCAGAGGGTCCCCAGAAGGTCTTAAAGCTACATGATGTCCCCATAGATTCTTTCTGATGTTAAAAAGTCAAGTCAAGTCCGCCAGACAGTAGTCCATATGGGAGCTTTTGAACTTTTGTCACCTCAGAGGGTCCCCAGAAGGTCTTAAAGCTACATGATGTCCTCATAGACTCTTTCTGATGTTAAAAAGTCAAGTCAAGTTTGCCAGACAGTAGTCGATATGGGACCTTTTGAACTTTTTTTTGCTCTGAGGGTCCCGAGAAGGTCTAAAAGCTACATTATGTCCCCATAGACTCTTTCTTATGTTAAAAAGTCAAGTCAAGTCCACCAAACAGTAGTCCATACGGGAGCTTTTGAACATTTGTCTGCTCAGAGGGTCCCCAGAAGGTCTAAAAGCTACACAATGTCCTTAAAGACTATTTCTGATGTTAAAAAGTCAAGTGAAGCCCGCTAGACAGTAGTCCATATGGGAGCTTTTGAACTTTTTTTCTCCTCACAGGGTCCCCAGAAGGTCTAAAAGCTACATGATGTCCTCATAGACTCTTTCTGATGTTAAAAAGTCGTCAAGTCCATCAGACAGTAGTCCATGTGGGAGCTTTTGAACTTTTTTTCTGCTCAGATGGTCCCTAGAAGGTCTAAAAGCTACATGATGTCCTCATAGACTCTTTCTGATGTTAAAAAGTCAAGTCAAGTCCACCAGACAGTAGTCCATATGGGAGCTTTTGAACTTTTTTTCTCCTCAGAGGGTCCCCAGAAGGTCTAAAAGCTACATGATGTCCTCATAGACTCTTTCTGATGTTAAAAAGTCAAGTCAAGTCCACCAGACAGTAGTCCATATGGGACCTTTTGAAGTTTTTTTCTGCTCAGATGGACCCTGGAAGGTCTAAAAGCTACATGATGTCCTCATAGACTCTTTATGATGTTAAAAAGTCAAGACAAGTCCTGCAGACAGTAGTCCATATGGGACCTTTAGAACTTTTTTTCTCTTCAGAGGTTCCACAGAAGGTCTAAAAGCTACATGATGTCCTTATAGACTCTTTCTGATGTTAATAAGTCAAGTAAAGTCCTCCAGACAGTAGTCCATATGGGACCTTTAGAACTTTTTTTCTACTCAGAGGGTCCCCAGAAGGTCTAAATGCTACATGATGTCCTCATAGACTCTTTCTGATGTTAAAAAGTCGTCAAGTCCATCAGACAGTAGTCCATATGGGAGCTTTTGAACTTTTTTTCTGCTCAGATGGTCCCCAGAAGGTCTTAAAGCTACATGATGCCCTCATAGACTCTTTCTGATGTTAAAAAGTCAAGTCAAGTTTGCCAGACAGTAGTCCATATGGTACCTTTTGAACTTTTTTTTGCTCTGAGGGTCCCCAGAAGGTCTAAAAGCTACATGATGTCCTTAATGACTCTTTCTGATGTTAAAAAGTCAAGTCTAGTCCGCCAGACAGTAGTCCATATGGGACCTTTTGAACTTTTTTTTTGCTCTGAGGGTCCCCAGAAGGTATAAAAGCTACATTATGTCCCCATAGACTCTTTCTGATGTTAAAAAGTCAAATCAAGTCCGCCAGACAGTAGTCCATATGGGAGCTTTTGAACCTATGTCACCTCAGAGGGTCCCAAGAAGGTCTTAAAGCTACATGATGTCCTCATAGACTCTTTCTGATATTAAAAAGTCAAGTCAAGTTTGCCAGACAGTAGTCCATATGGGACCTTTTGAACTTTATTTTTGCTCTGAGGGTCCCCAGAAGGTCTAAAAGCTACATGATGTCCCAATAGACTCTTTCTGATATTAAAAAGTCAAGTCAAGACCGCCAGACAGTGGTCCATATGGGAGCTTTTGAACTTTTGTCTACTCAGAGGGTCCCCAGAAGATCTAAAAGCTACGTGATGTCCCCATAGACTCTTTCTGATGTTAAAAAGTCAAGTCAAGTCCCCCAGACAGTAGTCCATATGGGACCTTTTGAACTTTTTTTCTCCTCAGAGGGTGCCCAGAAGGTCTAAAAGCTACATGATGTCCTCATAGACTCTTTCTGATGTTAAAAAGTTGTCAAGTTTGCCAGACAGTAGTCCATATGGGACCTGTTGAACTTTTTTTCTCATCAGAGGGTCGCCAAGAGGTCTAAAAGCTACATGATGTCCTTAAAGACTCTTTCTGATGTTAAAAAGTCAAGTCAGGTCTGCCAGACAGTAGTCCATTTGGGAGCTTTTTAACTTTTTTTCTCCTCAGAGGGTGCCCAGAAGGTCTAAAAGCTACATGATGTCCTCATAGACTCTTTCTGATGTTAAAAAGTCAAGTCAGTTCTGCCAGACATTAGTCCATATGGGACCTTTTAAACTTTTTTTCACCTCAGAGGGTCCCCAGAAGGTCTAAAAGCTACATGATGTCCTCATAGACTCTTTCTGATGTTAAAAAGTAGTCAAGTCCGCTAGACAGTAGTCCATATGGGACCTTTTGAACTTCTTTTCTCCTCAGAGGGTCCCCAGAAGGTCTAAATGCTACATGATGTCCTTAAAGACTCTTTCTGATGTTAAAAAGTCAAGTGAAGTCCGCTAGACAGTAGTCCATATGGGAGCTTTTGAACTTTTTTTCTCCTCAGAGGGTCCCCAGAAGGTCTAAAAGCTACATGATGTCCCCATAGACTCTTTCGGATGTTAAAAAGTCAAGTCAAGTCCACCAGACAGTAGTCCATCTGGGAGCTTTTGAACTTTTTTTCTGCTCAGAGGGTCCCCAGAAGGTCTAAAAGCTACATGATGTCCTCATAGACTCTTTCTGATGTTAAAAAGTCAAGTCAAGCCTTCCAGACAGTAGTCCATATGGGATATTTAGAAAAGATTTTCTCCTCAGAGGGTCCACAGAAGGTCTAAAAGCTACAAGATGTCCTTAAAGACTCTTTCCGATGTTAAGAAGTCAAGTCAAGTCCGCCACACAGTAGTCCATATGGGACCTTTTGAACTTTTGTCCGCTCAGAGGGTCCCCAGAAGGTCTTAAAGCTACATGATATCCCCATAGACTCTTTTTGATGTTAAAAGGTAAAGCCAAGTCCGCCAGACAGTAGTCCATATGGGAGCTTTTGCATTTTTTTTCTCTGAGGGTCCCCAGAAGGTCTAAAATCTACATGATTTCCTCATAGACTCTTTCTTATGTTAAAAGTCAAGTCAAGTCAGACAGACAGTAATCCATATGGGAGCTTTTGAACATTTGTCTGCTCAGAGGGTCCCCAGATGGTCTAAAAGCTTCATAATGTCCCCATAGACTCTTTCTGATGTTAAAAAGTAAAGTAGAGTCCACCAGACAGTAGTACATCTGGGAGCTTTTGAACTTGTTTCTGCTCAGAGGGTCCCCAGAAGGTCTAAAAGCTACATGATGTCCTCATAGACTCTTTATGATGTTAAAAAGTCAAGTCAAGTCTGTCAGACAGTAGTCCATATTGGACCTTTAGAACTTTTTTTCTCCTCAGAGGGTCCACAGAAGGTCTAAAAGTTACAAAATGTCCTTAAAGACTCTTTCTGATGTAAAAAAGTAAAGTCAAGTCCACCAGACAGTGGGCCATATGGGACCTTTTGAACTTTTTTTCTCCTCAGAGGGTGCCCAGAAGGTCTAAAAGCTACATGATGTCCTCATAGACTCTTTCTGATGTTAAAAAGTCAAGTCAAGTTTGCCAGACAGTAGTCGATATGGGACGTTTTGAACTTTTTTTTGCTCCGAGGGTCCCCAGAAGGTCTAAAAGCTACATGATGTCCTCATAGACTCTTTATGATGTTAAAAAGTCAAGTCAAGTCTGTCAGACAGTAGTCCATATGGGACCTTTAGAACTTTTTTTCTCCTCAGAGGGTCCACAGAAGGTCTAAAAGTTACAAAATGTCCTTAAAGACTCTTTCTGATGTAAAAAAGTAAAGTCAAGTCCACCAGACAGCAGGCCATATGGGACCTTTTGAACTTTTTTTCTCCTCAGAGGGTGCCCAGAAGGTCTAAAAGCTACATGATGTCCTCATAGACTCTTTCTGATGTTAAAAAGTCAAGTCAAGTTTGCCAGACAGTAGTCGATATGGGACGTTTTGAACTTTTTTTTGCTCCTAGGGTCCCCAGAAGGTCTAAAAGCTACATGATGTCCTCAAAGACTCTTTCTGATGTTAAAAAGTCAAGTCTAGTCCGCCAGACAGTAGTCCATATGGGACCTTTAGAACTTTTTTTCTCCTCAGAGGGTGCCCAGAAGGTCTAAAAGCTACATGATGTCCTCATAGACTCATTCTGATGTTAAAAAGTAAAGTCAAGTCCGCTAGACAGTAGTCCATATGGGACCTTTTGAACTTTTTTTTGCTCTGAGGGTCCCCAGAAGGTCTAAAAGCTACATGATGTCCTTAAAGACTCTTTCTGATGTTAAAAAGTCAAGTCTAGTCCGCCAGACAGTAGTCCATATGGGACCTTTTGAACTTTTATTTGCTCTGAGGGTCCCCAGAAGGTCTATAAGCTACATGATGTCCTTAAAGACTCTTTCTGATGTTAAAAAGTCAAGTGAAGTCCGCTAGACAGTACTCCATATGGGAGCTTTTGAACTTTTTTTCTGCTCAGATGGTCCCTAGAAGGTCTAAAAGCTACATGATGTCCTCATAGACTCTTTATGATGTTAAAAAGTCAAGACAAGTCCCGCAGACAGTAGTCCATATGAGACCTTTAGAACTTTTTTTCTCCTCAGAGGGTCAACAGAAGGTCTAAAAGCTACATGATGTCCTTATAGACTCTTTCTGATGTTAATAAGTCAAGTCAAGTCCTCCAGACAGTAGTCCATATGGGACCTTTAGAACTTTTTTTCTCCTCAGAGGGTCCCCAGAAGGTCTAAAAGCTACATGATGTCCTCATAGACTCTTTCTGATGTTAAAAAGGCGTCAAGTCCGTCAGACAGTAGTCCATATGGGAGCTTTTGAACTTTTTTTCTGCTCAGATGGTCCCCAGAAGGTCTTAAAGCTACATGATGCCCTCATAGACTCTTTCTGATGTTAAAAAGTCAAGTCAAGTTTGCCAGACAGTAGTCCATATGGGACCTTTTGAACTTTTTTTTGCTCTGAGGGTCCCCAGAAGGTCTAAAAGCTACATGATGTCCTTAAAGACTCTTTCTGATGTTAAAAAGTCAAGACAAGTCCTGCAGACAGTAGTCCATATGAGACCTTTAGAACTTTTTTTCTCCTCAGAGGGTCAACAGAAGGTCTAAAAGCTACATGATGTCCTTATAGACTCTTTCTGATGTTAATAAGTCAAGTCAAGTCCTCCAGACAGTAGTCCATATGGGACCTTTAGAACTTTTTTTCTCCTCAGAGGGTCCCCAGAAGGTCTAAAAGCTACATGATGTCCTCATAGACTCTTTCTGATGTTAAAAAGTCGTCAAGTCCATCAGACAGTAGTCCATATGGGAGCTTTTGAACTTTTTTTCTGCTCAGATGGTCCCCAGAAGGTCTTAAAGCTACATGATGCCCTCATAGACTCTTTCTGATGTTAAAAAGTCAAGTCAAGTTTGCCAGACAGTAGTCCATATGGGACCTTTTGAACTTTTTTTTGCTCTGAGGGTCCCCAGAAGGTCTAAAAGCTACATGATGTCCTTAAAGACTCTTTCTGATGTTAAAAAGTCAAGTCTAGTCCGCCAGACAGTAGTCCATATGGGACCTTTTGAACTTTTTTTTGCTCTGAGGGTCCCCAGAAGGTCTAAAAGCTACATGATGTCCTCATAGACTCTTTATGATATTGAAAAGTCAAGTCAAGTTTGCCAGACAGTAGTCCATATGGGACCTTTTGAACCTATGTCACCTCAGAGGGTCCCAAGAAGGTCTTAAAGCTACATGATGTCCTCATAGACTCTTTATGATATTGAAAAGTCAAGTCAAGTTTGCCAGACAGTAGTCCATATGGGACCTTTTGAACTTTATTTTTGCTCTAAGGGTCCCCAGAAGGTCTAAAAGCTACATGATGTCCCAATAGACTCTTTCTAATATTAAAAAGTCAAGTCAAGACCACCAGACAGTGGTCCATATGGGAGCTTTTGAACTTTTGTCTACTCAGAGGGTCCCCAGAAGATCTAAAAGCTACATGATGTCCCCATAGACTCTTTCTGATGTTAAAAAGTCAAGTCAAGTCCCCCAGACAGTAGTCCATATGGGACCTTTTGAACTTTGTTTCTCCTCAGAGGGTGCCCAGAAGGTCTAAAAGCTACATGATGTCCTCATAGACTCTTTCTGATGTTAAAAAGTTGTCAAGTTTGCCAGACAGTAGTCCATATGGGACCTGTTGAACTTTTTTTCTCATCAGAGGGTCCCCAGGAGGTCTAAAAGCTACATGATGTCCTTAAAGACTCTTTCTGATGTTAAAAAGTCAAGTCAGGTCTGCTAGACAGTAGTCCATCTGGGAGCTTTTGAACTTTTTTTCTGCTCAGAGGGTCCCCAGAAGGTCTAAAAGCTACATGATGTCCTCATAGACTCTTTCTGATGTTAAAAAGTCAAGTCAAGCCTTCCAGACAGTAGCCCATATGGGACTTTTAGAAAAGATTTTCTCCTCAGAGGGTCCACAGAAGGTCTAAAAGCTACAAGATGTCCTTAAAGACTCTTTCTGATGTTAAAAAGTCAAGTCAAGTCCGCCAGACAGTAGTCCATATGGGACCTTTTGAACTTTTGTCCGCTCAGAGGGTCCCCAGAAGGTCTAAAAGCTACATGATGTCCCCATAGACTATTTCTGATGTTAAAAAGTAAAGTCAAGTCCACCAGACAGTAGTCCATCTCGGAGGCTTTTGAACTTTTCTTCTGCTCAGAGGGTCCACAGAAGGTCTAAAAGCTACATGATGTCCTCATAGACTCTTTCTGATGTTAAAAAGTCGTCAAGTCCATCAGACAGTAGTCCATATGGGAGCTTTTGAACTTTTTTTCTCCTCAGAGGGTGCCCAGAAGGTCTAAAAGCTACATGATGTCCTCATAGACTCTTTATGATGTTAAAAAGTCAAGTCGAGTTTGCCAGACAGTAGTCCATATGGGACCTTTTGAACTTTTTAAAGGTCTAGAAGCTACATGATGTCCTCATTAGAGTGCGGATCGGGACGAATTTTTTTGTCCGAGCCCGGCCCGCGTCCGACAGAGCAGTAACCGAACCCGACCCGAGCCCGACCGGCATAAAGATATTTATGTCCGAGCCCGACCCGAGACCGACAGTTAAAATCACATTTTTTTTCTCATACTAATGACACATGTGCATTTGTTTGTGTGCCTGCTTTTATTAAGCAACTGTAGGAAGACATTCGGAAATGTCAGCAGGATGAGTGCATCAGCGCCGACGGAGAAACAAGCACACTTAACGCAGGCGCGCATGCACGTGTTTCATTGTCACGGCTACATAAACAAATTTCCGCACACAGGAAGACAGATGTTATGGTAATATTTTACATGTATTTTAACCACAAAAACGAACGTTTGCATCACGTGAAAGCATCAGGCACATTGGCTACCAACATAATAAGCTGTTTTAAATTTAAAATGTTCAATGCCATATCGCGCTGATGTGACCGAGCCCGACCTGAACCCGGACATAATTTCTAAATATCTGTCCTAACCCGGCCCGGCCCGTCGGATACCGACGGCTCCCGTCGGGCTCGGGTCGGGTATCCATTCTCTAGTCCTCATAGACTCTTACTGATGTTAAAAAGTCGTCAAGTTTGCCAGAAAGTAGTCCATATGGGACCTGTTGAACTTTTTTCTCCTCAGAGGGTCCCCAGAAAGCTACATGATGTTCTCATAGACTCTTTCTGATGTTAAAAATTCAAGTCCACCAGACAGTAGTCCATATGGGAGCTTTGGAATTTTTTTTCTTCTCTGAGAGTCCCCAAAAGGTCTAAAAGCTACATGATGTCCTCATAGACTCTTTCTAATGTTAAAAAGTCAAGTCAAGTCCGCCAGACAGTAGTCCATATGGGACCTGTTGAACTTTTTTTCTCCTCAGATGGTCCCCAGAAGGTCTAAAAGCTACATGATGTCCTCATTGACTCTTTCTGATGTTAAAAAGTCATCAAACAAGATGTTAAAAAGACCTTTTGAACTTTTTTCTCCTCAGAGGGTCCCCAGAAAGCTACATGATGTCCTCATTGACTCTTTCTGATGTTAAAAAGTCATCAAGTCGGCCAGACAGTAGTCCATATGGGACCTTTTTAACCTTTTTTTTCTTCAAGGGGTCCCCAGAAGGTCTGAAAGCTACATGATGTCCTCATAGACTCTTTCTGATGTTAAAAACTAAAGTCCACCAGACAGTAGTCCATATGGAGCTTTTGAACTTTTTTCTGCTCTGAGGGTCCCCAGAAAGCTACATGATGTCCTCATTGACTCTTTATGATGTTAAAAAGTCAAGTCAAGTCTGCCAGACAGTAGTCCATATGGGAACTTTTGAACATTTTTTCTGCTCAGAGAGTCCCGGGAAGGTCTAAAAGCTACATGATGTCCTCACTGACTCTTTTTGATGTTAAAAAGTCAAGTCAAGTCCGCCAGACAGTAGTCCATATGGGAGGTTTTGAATTTTTTTCTGCTCAGAGGGTCCCTAGAAGGTCTAAAAGCTTCATGATGTCCTTACAGACTCTTTCTGGTGTTAATGAATGAGTCAAGTGAAGTCAAGTCCACCAGACAATAGTCCATATGGGACCTTTTGAAATTTTTTCTGGTAGGAGGGTCCCCAAAAGGTCTAAAAGCTACATGATGTCCCCATAGACTCTTTCCGATTTTAAAAAGTCAAGTCAAGTCCGCCAGACAGTAGTCCATATGGGACCTTTTGAACGTGTGTCTGCTCAGAGGGTCCCCAGAAGGTCTAAAATGTGATACTTATATGTAGATTTATTTATTTATAATATTCAAAACACTGTAAATAGGTTCATAATCTGTAAATCTGAAAATGTCTATTCTGACTAAACCCAACTGTGATAGTTTTATTCTCATATATTTATATTTTTATTTTTTATTCTTATAATTTGTAGTATTTTGTTTCATGTTGTATTTGTATTTGTGTATGTCCACTGGAAGCCTCAGTACCAAAACAAATTCCTTGTGTGTGCAAGCACAGTTGGCAATAAAGCTCTTTCTGATTCTGATTCTGATTCTAAAAGCTACATGATGTCCTTATAGACTCTTTCTGATGTTAAAAAGTCAAGTCAAGCCTTCCAGACAGTAGTCCATCTGTGACCTTTTTAACTTTTTTTGTGCTCAGAGGGTCCCCAGAAGATCTAAGAGCTACATGATGTCCCCATAGACTCTATCTGATGTTAAAAAGTCAAGTCAAGTCTGCCAGACAGTAGTCCATATGGGACCTTTTGAATCGTTTTTCTTCTCTGAGGGTCCCCTGAAGGTCTAAAAGCTACATGATGTACTCATAGACTCTTGCTGATGTCAAAAAGTCAAGGCAATTCCGCCAGACACTAGTCCATATGGGACCTTTTGAACTTTTTTTCTGCTCAGAGGGTCCCCAGAATGTCTTAAAGCTACATGATGTCCTCATTGAATCTTTCTGATGATAAAAAGTCGTCAAGTCTGCCAGACAGTAGTCCATATGGGAGCTTTTGAACTTTTGGCTGCTCAGAGGGACCCCAGAAGGTCTAAAACATACATGATGTCCTAATAGACTCTTGCTGATGTTAAAAAAAACAAGTCAAGTCTGCCAGACACTAGTCCCTATGGGACCTTTTGAACTTATTTTCTGCTCAGAGGGTCCCCAGAAGGTCTAAAAGCTAAATGATGTCCTCATAGACTCTTTCTGATGTTAAAAAGTCAAGTCAAGTCCGCCAGACAATAGTCTATATTGGACCTTTTGAACTTTTTTCTCCTCAGAAGGTCCCAAGAAGGTATAAAAGCTACATGATGTCCTTAAAGACTGATGTTAATAAGTCAAGTCAAGTTTGCCAGACAGTAGTCCATATGGGACCTGTTGAACTTTTTTTCTCCTCAGAGGGTCCCCAGGAGGTCTAAAATCTACATGATGTCCTTAAAGACTCTTTCTGATGTTAAAAAGTCAAGTCAAGTCCCCAGAAGGACTAAAAGCTACATGATGTACTCATAGACTCTTGCTGATGTCAAAAAGTCAAGGCAATTCCGCCAGACACTAGTCCATATGGGACCTTTTGAACTTTTTTTCTGCTCAGAGGGTCCCCAGAATGTCTTAAAGCTACATGATGTCCTCATTGAATCTTTCTGATGATAAAAAGTCGTCAAGTCTGCCAGACAGTAGTCCATATGGGAGCTTTTGAACTTTTGGCTGCTCAGAGACCTTTTGAACTTTTTTTCTGCTCAGAGGGTCCCCAGAAGGTCTAAAAGCTAAATGATGTCCTCATAGACTCTTTCTGATGTTAAAAAGTCAAGTCAAGTCCGCCAGACAATAGTCTATATTGGACCTTTTGAACTTTTTTCTCCTCAGAAGGTCCCAAGAAGGTATAAAAGCTACATGATGTCCTTAAAGACTGATGTTAATAAGTCAAGTCAAGTTTGCCAGACAGTAGTCCATATGGGACCTGTTGAACTTTTTTTCTCCTCAGAGGGTCCCCAGGAGGTCTAAAATCTACATGATGTCCTTAAAGACTTTTTCTGATGTTAAAAAGTCAAGTCAAGTCCCCAGAAGGACTAAAAGCTACATGATGTACTCATAGACTCTTGCTGATGTCAAAAAGTCAAGGCAATTCCGCCAGACACTAGTCCATATGGGACCTTTTGAACTTTTTTTCTGCTCAGAGGGTCCCCAGAATGTCTTAAAGCTACATGATGTCCTCATTGAATCTTTCTGATGATAAAAAGTCGTCAAGTCTGCCAGACAGTAGTCCATATGGGAGCTTTTGAACTTTTGGCTGCTCAGAGGGACCCCAGAAGGTCTAAAACATACATGATGTCCTAATAGACTCTTGCTGATGTTAAAAAAAAACAAGTCAAGTCTGCCAGACACTAGTCCCTATGGGACCTTTTGAACTTTTTTTCTGCTCAGAGGGTCCCCAGAAGGTCTAAAAGCTAAATGATGTCCTCATAGACTCTTTCTGATGTTAAAAAGTCAAGTCAAGTCCGCCAGACAATAGTCTATATTGGACCTTTTGAACTTTTTTCTCCTCAGAAGGTCCCAAGAAGGTATAAAAGCTACATGATGTCCTTAAAGACTGATGTTAATAAGTCAAGTCAAGTTTGCCAGACAGTAGTCCATTTGGGACCTGTTGAACTTTTTTTCTCCTCAGAGGGTCCCCAGGAGGTCTAAAATCTACATGATATCCTTAAAGACTCTTTCTGATGTTAAAGAGTCAAGTCAAGTCCCCAGAAGGACTAAAAGCTACATGATGTCCTCACAGACTCTTTTCTGATGTTAAAAAGTCAAGTCAAGTCCCCAGAAGGTCTAAAAGCTTCATGATGTCCTCATAAACTCTTTATGATGTTAAAAAGTCAAGTCAAGTCCGCCAGACAGTAGTCCATATGGGACCTGTTGAACTTTTTTTCGCTTCAGAGGGTCCCCAGAAGGTCTAAAAGCTACATGATGTCCTCATAGACTCTTTTCGATGTTAAAAAGTCAAGTCCGCCAGACAGTTGTCCATATGGGAGCTTTTTGAACTTTTTCTCTGCTCGGAAGGTCCCCAGAAGGTCTAAAAGCTACACGATGTTCCCAAAGACTCTTTCTGATGTTAAAAGTAAAGTCCGCCAGACAGTAGTCCATAGGGGGAGCTTTTGAACCTTTGTCTGCTCAGAGGGTCCCCAGAAGGTCTAAAAGCTATATGATGTCCCCATAGAGTCTATATGATGTTAAAAAGTCGTCAAGTCCACCAGACAGTAGTCCATCTGGGAGCTTTTGAACCTTTTTTCTGCTCAGAGGGTCCCCACAAGGTCTAAAAGCTACATGATGTCCTTAAAGACTCTTTCTGATGTTAAAAAGTCAAGTCAAGTCTGTCAGACAGTAGTCCATATGGGACTTTTTGAACCTTTTTTTTTGCGCCGAGGGTCCCCAGAAGGTCTAAAACTACAAAATGTCCCCATAGACTCTTTCTGATGTTAAAAAGTCAAGTCAAGTCCGCCAGACAGTACTACATTTGGGACCTTTTGAACTTTTTTTCTCCTCAGAGGGTGCCCAGAAGGTCTAAAAGCTACATGATGTCCTTAAAGACTCTTTCTGATGTTCAAAAGTCAAGTCATGTCCTCCAGACAGTAGTCCATATTGGAGCTTTTGAACTTTTTTCTCCCCAGAAGGGCTCAAAGCTACATGATGTCCTCATTGACTCTTTCTGTTGTTAAAAAGTCAAGTCAAGTCCGCCGGACAGTAGTCCATTTGGGAGCTTTTGGAAAAAAAATTCTGCTCAGAGGGTCTCCAGAAGGTCTAAAAGCTACATGATGTCCTTAAAGACCCTTTCTGATGTTAATGAATGTGTCAAGTGAAGTCAAGTCCACAAGACAATAGTCCATATGGGACCTTTTGTACTTTTTTCTGGTCAGAGGGTCCCTAAAAGGTCTAAAAGATACATGATGTAGCTGATGTACCTAACCCTCCTCATTGACTCTTTCTGTTGTTAATAAGTCAAGTCAAGTCCGCAGACAGTAGTCCAGATGGGAGCTTTTGAATATTTTTTTCTGTTCAGAGGGTCCCAGAAGGTCTAAAAGCTACATTATGTCCTTATAGACTCTTTCTGATGTTAATAAGCAAGTCAAGTCTAGTCCGCCAGACTAGGTCCATACATGGGACCTTTTGAACTTTTTTTCTGGTCAGAGGGTCCCCAAGAAGGTCTAAACGCTATATGATGTCCTTAAAGACTCTTTCTGATGTACTGAACATACTCTTGGACCAGAAATATGTTCAGTAGGTCCAAAAGGGACCAGTGGGTTGATGATTTAACACCAGAAAGAGTCTGTAAGGGCAAAAAAAAAAACTATACTTTGATGACCCTTTTAACAGAAAAAAGTTCATTATCAGATATTGACCTGAGTTTTTATGTAAATAAGTTTACATTTACATTTTGTTGTTTTATTCCATTGCATCTAACATTCCTTTGTGCAATGAAAAAAACTAACGTTTAAAAACTGCTTTTGCATTGCACATATGATAAAGCGATAGAATAACATATAAGCGATATGCACTTTTTATGCATTGCAAAGCATTCAAGAACTAACTAATTCCGTAGTGCACTGAAGAGATTGCAATGCAATCTGCTGTTGAATTGCATTGCACATAAGATAAAGCGTTGTGCATAAGCAATATGCACTTTTTTGCAATGCACTTAAGAACTAACTCATTTTGTAGTGCATTAAAGAGATGGGCAACACAATCTGCTGTTTTAAAAACGTTTTGTTTTTTCATTCCATTGCATAAAAGGACTAACTTATTCCTGCAATGCAATGCAGTGCAATGAAAAAACTAACGCTTAAAAAACTGCTGTTGCCATGGCACATATGATAAAGCGTAAGAATAACATATAAGCGATATGCATTTTTTTTGCATTGCAATGCATTCGAGAACTAACTCATTCCGTAGTGCATTAAGAGATCTGCAATTCAATCTGCTGTTGCATTGCATTGCAATGCATTAAAGCTCATTCCGTAGTGTATTAAAGAAATGGGCAAAGCAATGGGCAAAGCAATAGGCAAAGCAATCTGCTGTTTTAATAATATTTTTGTTGTTTCATTCCATTGCATGAAAGGTCTTATTCCTTTGTACAATGAACAAACTAACCATAATAATTTGTGTATGAAGGAAAATCATTGCATCAGCTGGTGAAAAGACAACTCACAGCATATTGTTTTTCGCATTGCATAAAGCTTATTAATTTGTGTACTCACGAGAAAACTCACAAAGCTGTCGCTTTCCAATGCATGCAATAACTAACTATTTACTTTGTACAACAAAGAGATGTGCAGTGCAGCATTGCACAAGCGTTTTGCATGGAAGAATAATATTTAAAAGTAATATGCACTCTGTTGCATTGCAATGCATACAAGGACCAATGCGTTTCATTCCATTGCAACAGCGTGCTGTTGCATTGCACAAGCGTTTTGCATGGAAGGATAACATTTAAAAGTAGCATGCACTCTGTTGCATTGCAATGCATTCAAGAACCAATGCGTTTCATTCCATTGCAACAGCGTGCTGTTGAATTGCACAAACTTTTGAACTTTTGGGTGCTCAGAGGTACCCCAGAAGGTCTAAAACATACATGATGTCCTAATAGACTCTTTCTGATGTTAAAAAGTCAAGTCAAGTCCGCCAGAAAATAGTCTATATGGGACCTTATGAACTTTTATCTCCTCAGAAGGTCCCAAGAAGGTATAAAAGCTACATGATGTCCTCAAAGACTCTTTCTGATGTTAAAAAGTCGTCAAGTCAGCCAGACACAAGTCCATATGGGAGCTTTTGAACTTTTTTCTGCTCAGAGGGTCCCCAAGAAGGTCTAAAAGCTACATGATGTCCTCATAGACTCTTTTTGATGTTAATAAGTCAAGTCAAGTTTGCCAGTCAGTAGTCCATATGGGACCTGTTGAACTTTTTTTCTCCTCAGAGGGTCCCCAGAAGGTCTAAAATCTACATGATGTCCTTAAAGACTCTTTCTGATGTTAAAAAGTCAAGTCAAATCCCCAGAAGGACTAAAAGCTACATGATGTCCTCACAGACTCTTTCTGATGTTAAAAAGTCAAGTCAAGTCCCCAGCAGGTCTAAAAGCTACATGATGTCCTCATAAACTCTTTATGATGTTAAAAAGTCAAGTCAAGTCCGCCAGACAGTAGTCCATATGGGACCTGTTGAACTTTTTTTCGCTTCAGAGGGTCCCCAGAAGGTCTAAAAGCTACATGATGTCCTCATAGACTCTTTTCGATGTTAAAAAGTCAAGTCCGCCAGACAGTTGTCCATATGGGAGCTTTTTGAACTTTTTCTCTGCTCGGAAGGTCCCCAGAAGGTTTAAAAGCTACATGATGTTCCCAAAGACTCTTTCTGATGTTAAAAGTAAAGTCCGCCAGACAGTAGTCCATAGGGGGAGCTTTTGAACTTTTGTCTGCTCAGAGGGTCCCCAGAAGGTCTAAAAGCTATATGATGTCCCCATAGACTCTATCTGATGTTAAAAAGTCGTCAAGTCCACCAGACAGTATGATGTCCTCATAACATCATAAAGCTCATCTGGGAGCTTTTGAACCTTTTTTCTGCTCAGAGGGTCCCCAGAAGGGCTAAAAGCTACATGATGTCCTTAAAGACTCTTTCTGATGTTAAAAAGTCAAAACAAGTCTGTCCGACAGTAGTCCATATGGGACTTTTTGAACCTTTTTTTTGCGCCGAGGGTCCCCAGAAGGTCTAAAACTACAAAATGTCCCCATAGACTCTTTCTGATGTTAAAAAGTCAAGTCAAGTCCGCCAGACAGTACTACATTTTGGACCTTTTGAACTTTTTTTCTCCTCAGAGGGTGCCCAGAATGTCTAAAAGCTACATGATGTCCTCATAAACTCATTCTGATGTTAAAAAGTCAAGTCAAGTTTGCCAGACTGTAGTCCATATGGGACCTGTTGAACTGTTTTTTCTAGACCAGAAGGTCTAAAAGCTACATGATGTCCTTAAAGACTCTTTCTGATGTTAAAAAGTCAAGTCAAGTCTGCCAGATAGTAGTCCATATGGGACCTGTTGAACTTTTTATTCTCCTTAGAGGGTCCCCAAAAGGTCTAAAAGCTACATGATGTCCTTAAAGACTCTTTCTGATGTTAAAAAGTCAAGTCAAGTCTGCCAGATAGTAGTCCATATGGGACCTTTTGAACTTTTTTTTGCTCTGAGGGTCCCCAGAAGGTCTAAAAGCTACATGATGTCCTCATAGACTCTTTCTGTTGTTAAAAAGTCGTCAAGTTTGCCAGACAGCAGTCCATATGGATCTACCTGTTGAACTTTTTTTCCTCAGAGGGTCCCCAGATGGTCTAAAAGCTACCTTAAAGACTCTTTCTGATTTAAAAAAGTCAAGTCAAGTCCGCCAGACAGTAGTCCATATGGGACCTTTTGAACTTTTTTTCTCCTCAGAAGGTCCCCAGAAGGTCTAAAAGCTACAAGATGTCTTTAAAGACTCTTTTTGATGTTAAAAAGTCGTCAAGTTTTTCGGACAGTAGTCCATATGGGACCTGTTGAACTTTTTTTCTCCTCAGAGGGTCCCCAGAAGGTCTAAAAGCTAAATGATGTCCTTAAAGACGCTTTCTGATGTCAAAAAGTCAAGTCAAGTCTGCAAGACTGTAGTACATATGGGACCTTTTGAATCTTATTTTGCTCTGAGGGTCCCCAGAAGGTCTAAAAGCTACAAAATGTCCCCATAGACTCTTTCTGATGTTAAAAAGTCAAGTCAAGTCAGCCAGACAGTAGAAATATGGGAGCTTTTGAACTTTTGTCTGCTCAGAGGGTCCCCAGAAGGTCTAAAAGCTACATGATGTCCCCATAGACTCTTTTTGATGTTACAAAGAAAAGTCAAGTCCACCAGACAGTAGTCCATCTGGGAGCTTTTGAACTTTTTTTCTCCTCAGATGGTCCCTAGAAGGTCTAAAAGCTACATGATGTCCTCCTAGACTCTTTCTGATGTTAAAAAGTCAAGTCAAGTCCGCTAGACAGTAGAAATATGGGAGCTTTTGAACTTTTCTCTGCTCAGAGGGTCCCCAGAAGGGCTCAAAGCTACATGATGTCCTCATTGACTCTTTCTGTTGTTAAAAAGTCAAGTCAAGTCCGCCAGACAGTAGTCAATTTGGGAGCTTTTGGAAAAAAAATTCTGCTCAGAGGGTCTCCAGAAGGTCTAAAAGCTACATGATGTCCTTAAAGACCCTTTCTGATGTTAATGAATGTGTCAAGTGAAGTCAAGTCCACAAGACAATAGTCCATATGGGACCTTTTGTACTTTTTTCTGGTCAGAGGGTCCCTAAAAGGTCTAAAAGATACATGATGTAGCTGATGTACCTAACCCTCCTCATTGACTCTTTCTGTTGTTAATAAGTCAAGTCAAGTCCGCAGACAGTAGTCCAGATGGGAGCTTTTGAATATTTTTATCTGTTCAGAGGGTCCCAGAAGGTCTAAAAGCTACATTATGTCCTTATAGACTCTTTCTGATGTTAATAAGCAAGTCAAGTCTAGTCCGCCAGACAGTAGTCTGTGGGACCTTTTGAACTTTTTTTCTGGTCAGAGGGTCCCCAAGAAGGTCTAAAAGCTATATGATGTCATTCTTAAAGACTCTTTCTGATGTACTGAACATACTCTTGGGCCAGAAATATGTTCAGTAGGTCCAAAAGGGACCAGTGGGTTGATGATTTAACACCAGAAAGAGTCTGTAAGGGCAAAAAAAAAACTATACTTTGATGACCCTTTTAACAGAAAAAAGTTCATTATCAGATATTGACCTGAGTTTTTATGTAAATAAGTTTACATTTACATTTTGTTGTTTCATTCCATTGCATCTAACATTCCTTTGTGCAATGAAAAAAACTAACGTTTAAAAACTGCTTTTGCATTGCACATATGATAAAGCGATAGAATAACATATAAGCGATATGCATTTTTTTTGCATTGCAATGCATTCGAGAACTAACTCATTCCGTAGTGCATTAAGAGATCTGCAATTCAATCTGCTGTTGCATTGCATTGCAATGCATTAAAGCTCCTTCCGTAGTGTATTAAAGAAATGGGCAAAGCAATGGGCAAAGCAATAGGCAAAGCAATCTGCTGTTTTAATAATATTTTTGTTGTTTCATTCCATTGCATGAAAGGTCTTATTCCTTTGTACAATGAACAAACTAACCATAATAATTTGTGTATGAAGGAAAATCATTGCATCAGCTGGTGAAAAGACAACTCACAGCATATTGTTTTTCGCATTGCATAAAGCTTATTAATTTGTGTACTCACGAGAAAACTCACAAAGCTGTCGCTTTCCAATGCATGCAATAACTAACTATTTACTTTGTACAACAAAGAGATGTGCAATGCAGCGTGCTGTTGCAGCGTGCTGTTGCATTGCACAAGCGTTTTGCATGGAAGAATAATATTTAAAAGTAATATGCACTCTGTTGCATTGCAATGCATACAAGGACCAATGCGTTTCATTCCATTGCAACAGCGTGCTGTTGCATTGCACAAGCGTTTTGCATGGAAGGATAACATTTAAAAGTAACATGCACTCCGTTGCATTGCAATGCATTCAAGAACCAATGCGTTTCATTCCATTGCAACAGCGTGCTGTTGCATTGCACAAGCGTTTTGCATGGAAGAATTGCATTTAAAAGTAATTTGCACTCTGTTGCATTGCAATGCATTCAAGAACCAATGCGTTTCATTCCATTGCAACAGCGTGCTGTTGCATTGCACAAGCGTTTTGCATGGAAGAATTAAATTTAAAAGTAATATGCACTCTGTTTCATTGCAATGCATTCAAGAACCAATGCGTTTCGTTCCATTGCAGCAGCGTGCTGTTGCATTGCACAAGCGTTTTGCATGGAAGGATAACATTTAAAAGTAATATGCACTCTGTTGCATTGTAATGCATTCAAGACCAATGCGATTCATTGCACAAGCGTTTTGCATGGAAGAATTAAATTTAAAAGTAATATGCACTCTGTTTCATTGCAATGCATTCAAGAACCAATGCGTTTCGTTCCATTGCAGCAGCGAGCTGTTGCATTGCACAAACGTTTTGCATGGAAGAATAACATTCACAAGTATATGCATATGCACTCTGTTGCATTGCAATGCATTCAGGAAACCAATGCGTTTCATTCCATTGCAAACAGCGTGCTGTTGCATTGCACAAACATTTTGCATGGAAAATTAACATTTAAAAGTAATATGCACTCATTTGCATTGCAATGCATTCAAGAACCAGTACGTTTCATTCCATTGCAACAGCGTGCTGTTGCATTGCACAAGCGTTTCGAATGGAAGAATAACATTCAATAGTATATGCATATGCACTCTGTTGCATTGCAATGCATTCAGGAAACCAATGCGTTTCATTCCATTGCAATAGCGTGCTGTTGCATTGCACAAGCGTTTTGCATGGAAGAATAACATTTAAAAGTAATAAAATAATATGCACTCTGTTGCATTAAAATGCATTCAAGAACTAATGCGTTTCATTACATTGCAACAGCCTGCATTGCACAAGCGTTTCGCTTGGATGAACAACATTCAAAAGTAATATGCACTCTGTTGCATTGCAATGCATTCAAGAACCAATGCGTTTCATTCCATTGCAAACAGCGTGCTGTTGCATTGCAAAAGCGTTTTGCATGGAAGAATAACATTTAAAAGTAATAAAATAATATGCACTCTGTTGCATTAAAATGCATTCAAGAACTAATGCGTTTCATTACATTGCAACAGCCTGCATTGCACAAGCGTTTCGCTTGGATGAACAACATTCAAAAGTAATATGCACTCTGTTGCATTGCAATGCATTCAAGAACCAATGCGTTTCATTCCATTGCAAACAGCGTGCTGTTGCATTGCACAAGCGTTTTGCGTGGAAGAATAACATTTAAAAGTAATAAAATAATATGCACTCTGTTGCATTAAAATGCATTCAAGAACTAATGCGTTTCATTACATTGCAACAGCCTGCATTGCACAAGCGTTTCGCTTGGATGAACAACATTCAAAAGTAATATGCACTCTGCTGCATTGCAATGCATTCAAGAACCAATGCGTTTCCATCCATTGCAACAGTGTGCTGTTGCATTGCACAAGCGTTTTGCATGGATGAACAACATTCAAAAATAATATGCACTCTGTTGCATTTTAATGCATTCAAGAACCAATGCGTTTCATTCCATTCCAACAGCGTGCTGTTGCAAGCGTTTTGCATGGAAGAATAACATTTAAAAGTAGTATGCACACTGTTGCATTGCAAGAATCAATGCGTTTCATTCCATTGGAAACAGCGTGCTGTTGCATTGCACAAGCGTTTTGCATGGATGAATAACATTCAAAAGTGATATGCACTCTGTTGCATTGCAATGCATTCAGGAAACCAATGCGTTTCATTCCATTGCAATAACGTGCTGTTGCATTGCACAAGCGTTTTGCATGGAAGAATAACATTTAAAAGTAATAAAATAATATGCACTCTGTTGCATTAAAATGCATTCAAGAACTAATGCGTTTCATTACATTGCAACAGCCTGCATTGCACAAGCGTTTCGCTTGGATGAACAACATTCAAAAGTAATATGCACTCTGCTGCATTGCAATGCATTCAAGAACCAATGCGTTTCCATCCATTGCAACAGTGTGCTGTTGCATTGCACAAGCGTTTTGCATGGATGAACAACATTCAAAAGTAATATGCACTCTGTTGCATTTTAATGCATTCAAGAACCAATGCATTTCATTCCATTCCAACAGCGTGCTGTTGCAAGCGTTTTGCATGGAAGAATAACATTTAAAAGTAGTATGCACACTGTTGCATTGCAAGAATCAATGCGTTTCATTCCATTGGAAACAGCGTGCTGTTGCATTGCACAAGCGTTTTGCATGGATGAATAACATTCAAAAGTGATATGCACTCTGTTGCATTGCAATGCATTCAGGAAACCAATACGTTTCATTCCATTGCAATAACGTGCTGTTGCATTGCACAAGCGTTTTGCATGGAAGAATAACATTTAAAAGTAATATGCACTCTGTTGCATTGCAATGCATTCACGAACCAATGCTTTTCTTTCCATTGCAACAGCGTGCTGTTGCATTGCACAAGCGTTTTGCATGGAAGAATTACATTTAAAAATAATATGCACTCTGTTGCATTGCAATGCATTCAAGAACCAATACGTTTATTGCACAAGCGTTTTGCATGGAAGAATAACATTTAAAAGTAATATGCACTCTGTTGCATTGCAATGCATTCACGAACCAATGCGTTTCTTTCCATTGCAACAGCGTGCTGTTGCATTGCACAAGCGTTTTGCATGGAAGAATTACATTTAAAAGTAATATGCACTCTGTTGCATTGCAATGCATTCAAGAACCAATGCGTTTATTGCACAAGCGTTTTGCATGGAAGAATAACATTTAAAAGTAATATGCACTCTGTTGCATTGCAATGCATTCAAGAACCATTGCGTTTCATTCCATTGCAAACAGCGTGCTGTTGCATTGCACAAGCGTTTTGCATGGAAGAATAACATTTAAAAATAATATGCACTCTGTTGCATTGCAATGCATTCAAGAACCAATGCGTTTCATTTCATTGCAACAGCGTGCTGTTGCATTGCACAAGCGTTTTGCATGGAAGAATTACATTTAAAAGTAATATGCACTCTGTTGCATTGCAATGCATTCAAGAACCAATGCGTTTCTTTCCATTCCAACAGCGTGCTGTTGCATTGCACAAGTGTTTTGCATGGAAGAATTACATTTAAAAATAATATGCACTCTGTTGCATTGCAATGCATTCAAGAACCAATGCGTTTATTGCACAAGCGTTTTGCATGGAAGAATAACATTTAAAAGTAATATGCACTCTGTTGCATTGCAATGCATTCAAAAACCATTGCGTTTCATTCCATTGCAAACAGCGTGCTGTTGCATTGCACAAGCATTTCTAATGGAATAATAACATTCAAAAGTAATATGCACTCTGTTGCATTGCAATGCATTCAAGAACCAATGCGTTTCATTCCATTGCAACAGCGTGCTGTTGCATTGCACAAGCGTTTTGCATGGAAGGATAACATTTAAAAGTAACATGCACTCTGTTGCATTGCAATGCATTCAAGAACCAATGCGTTTCATTCCATTTCAACAGCGTGCTGTTGCATTGCACAAGCATTTCTAATGGAATAATTACATTTAAAAGTAATATGCACTCTGTTGCATTGCAATGCATTCAAGAACCAATGCGTTTATTGCACAAGCGTTTTGCATGGAAGAATTACATTTAAAAGTAATATGCAATCTATTGCATTGCAATGCATTCAAGAACCAATGCGTTTCGTTCCATTGCAACAGCGTGCTGATGCATTGCACAAGCGTTTTGCATGGATGAACAACATTCAAAATTAATATGCACTCTGTTGCATTGCAATGTATTCAAGAACCAATGTGTTTCATTCCATTGCAAACAGCGTGCTGTTGCATTGCACAAGCGTTTTGCATGGAAGAATAACATTTAAAAGTAATATGCACTCTGTTGCATTGCAATGCATTCAAGACCAATGCGATTCATTCCATTGCAACAGCGAGCTGTTGCATTGCATTAACGTTTTGCATGGAAGAATAACATTTAAAAGTAATATGCACTCTGTTGCATTGCAATGCATTCAAGAACCAATGCGTTTCATTCCATTGCAACAGCGTGCTGTTGCATTGCACAAGCGTTTCGAATGGAAGAATAACATTCAAAAGTATATGCATATGCACTCTGTTGCATTGCAATGCATCCAGGAAACCAATGCGTTTCATTCCATTGCAATAGCGTGCTGTTGCATTGCACAAGCGTTTTGCATGGAAGAATAACATTTAAAAGTAGTATGCACACTGTTGCATTGCAAGAACCAATGCTTTTCATTCCATTGCACACAGCGTGCTGTTACATTGCACAAGCGTTTTGCATGGAAGAATAACATTTAAAGTAATATGCACTCTGTTGCATTGCAATGCATTCAAGACCAATGCTTTTCATTCCATTGCAATAGCGTGCTGTTGCATTGCACAAGCGTTTCGAATGGAAGAATAACATTCAAAAGTATATGCATATGCACTCTGTTGCATTGCAATGCATTCAGGAAACCAATGCGTTTCATTCCATTGCAATAGCGTGCTGTTGCATTGCACAAGCGTTTTGCATGGAAGAATAACATTTAAAAGTAATAAAATATTATGCACTCTGTTGCATTAAAATGCATTCAAGAACTAATGCGTTTCATTACATTGCAACAGCCTGCATTGCACAAGCGTTTCGCTTGGATGAACAACATTCAAAAGTAATATGCACTCTGTTGTATTGCAATGCATTCAAGAACCAATGCGTTTCCTTCCATTGCAACAGCGTGCTGTTGCATTGCACAAGCGTTTTGCATGGATGAACAACATTCAAAAGTAATAGGCACTCTGTTGCATTTTAATGCATTCAAGAACCAATGCGTTTCATTCCATTGCAACAGCGTGCTGTTGCATTGCACAAGCGTTTTGCATGGAAGAATAACATTTAAAAGTAGTATGCACACTGTTGCATTGCAAGAACCAATGCTTTTCATTCCATTGCACACAGCGTGCTGTTGCATTGCACAAGCGTTTTGCATGGAAGAATAACATTTAAAGTAATATGCACTCTGTTGCATTGCAATGCATTCAAGACCAATGCTTTTCATTCCATTGCAATAGCGTGGTGTTGCATTGCACAAGCGTTTTGCATGGATGAATAACATTCAAAAGTAATATGCACTCTGTTGCATTGCAATGCATTCAGGAAACCAATGCGTTTCATCCCATTGCAATATTGTGCTGTTGCATTGCACAAGCGTTTTGCATGGAAGAATAACATTTAAAAGTAATATGCACTCTGTTGCATTGCAATGCATTCAAGAACCAATGCGTTTCATTCCATTGCAACAGCGTGCTGTTGCATTGCACAAGCGTTTTGCATGGATGAATAAAATTCAAAATTAATATGCACTCTGTTGCATTGCAATGCATTCAGGAAACCAATGCGTTTCATTCCATTTCAATGGCGTGCTGTTGCATTTCACAAGCGTTTTGCATGGAAGAATAACATTTAAAAGTAATAAAATAATATGCACTCTGTTATATTAAAATGCATTCAAGAACTAATGCGTTTCATTACATTGCAACAGCCTGCTGTTGAATTGCACTAGCGTTCTGCATGGAAGAATAACTTTTATAAGTAATATGCACTTTGTTGCACTGCAATTTATTCAAGATTCAAGAACTAAAACTCATTCAGTTTTTTTTTATAACACTAAAAAAAATTTTTAAGGTAGCCTATATCATCCTCTTAAACCGACATGACTTTAAATTGCTATTGCCCTGCTAATTTAGTCAGTATTCAAGTACGTTCACTGATTCTAGCTTCTCTCTTTTCTGTCTCTTTCTTTTCATGTGAAATGAGTAGGTTACACATGCTTACATTCATAAATATAAACTTTATTTCTATTACATTTTCAAAACTATTTATATATGCGTCACATTATGATGTTAAGACCGCCAAGAAGTAGTACATATGGAACTTTTTGAACTTTTTTTCTGGTCATAGCAGAAGGTCTAAAAGCTACAGGATGTCCTTACAGACTCTTTCTCATTTAAAAAAATCAGATCAGAGGGTCCCCACAAGGTCTAAAAGCTACATGATGATGTCCTTATTGCCACATTCTGATGTTAAAAAGTCAAGTCCGCCAGACAGCTATTTGACAAGCTACATGATGTCCTCATTGACTCTTTCTGATGCTAAAAAGTCGTAAAGTCCAACAGACAGTAGTACATATGGGACCTTTTGAACTTTTTTTCTCCTCAGAGTGTCCCCAGAAGGTCTAAAAGCTACATGATGTCCTTAAAGACTCTTTCTGTTGTTAAACAGTCAAGTCAAGTCCGTCAGACAGTAGTCCATATGGGACCTTTAGAACTTTTTTTCTCCTCAGAGGGTCCCCAGAAGGTCTAAAAGCTACATGATGTCCTCATAGACTCTTTCTGATGGTAAAAAGTGGTCAAGTCCATCAGACAGTAGTTAATATGGGAGGTTTTGAACTTTTATTCTGCTCAGATGGTCCCCAGAAGGTCTAAAAGCTACATGATGTCCTCATAGACTCTTTCTGATGTTAAAAAGTCGTCAAGTCCGCCAGACAGCAGTCCATATGGGAGCTTTTGAACTTTTTTTCTCCTCAGAGGGTCCCAAGAAGATCTAAAAGCTACATGATGTCCTCATAGACTCTTTCTGATGTTAAAAAGTCAAGTCAAGTCCCCCAGACAGTAGTCCATATGGGACCTGTTGAACTTTTTTTCTCATCAGAGGGTCCCCAGGAGGTCTAAAAGCTACATGATGTCCTTAAAGACTCTTTCTGATGTTAAAAAGTCAAGTCAGGTCTGCCAGACAGTAGTCCATTTGGGACCTTTTGAACTTTTTTTCTCCTCAGAGGGTGCCCAGATGGTCTAAAAGCTACATGATGTCCTCATAGACTCTTTCTGATGTTAAAAAGTCAAGTCAGGTCTGCCAGACAGTAGTACATATGGGACCTATTGAACTTTTTTCACCTCAGAGGGTCCCCAGAAGGTCTAAAAGCTTTATGATGTCCTAAAAGACTCTTTCTGGTGTTAAAAAGTTGTCAAGTCCGTCAGACAGTAGTCCATATGGCAGCTTTTGAACTTTTTTCTGCTCAGATGGTCCCCAGAAGGTCTAAATGCTATATGATGTACTCATAGACTCTTTCTAATGTTAAAAAGTCCAGTCAAGTCCGCCAGACAGTAGTCCATATGGGACCTTTTGAACTTTTTTTCTCCTCAGAGGGACCACAGAAGGTCTAAAAGCTACATGATGTCCCCATAGACTCTTTCTGATGTTAGAAAGTCAAGTCAAGTCTGCCAGACAGTAGTCCATATGGGACCATACATGACCATATGGGACCTTTTGTCCCCAGAGGGTCTAAAAGCTACATGATGTCCTCATAGACTCTTTCTGATGTTAAAAATTAGTCAAGTCCGTCAGACAGTAGTCCATAAGGGAGCTTTTGAACTTTTTTTCTGCTCAGATGGTCCCCAGAAGGTCTAAAAGCTACATGATGTCCTTAAAGACTCTTTCTGATGTTAAAAAGTCAGTAGTCCATATGGGACCTTTAGAACTTTTTTTCTCCTCAGAGAGTCCCCAGAAGGTCTAAAAGCTACATAATGTCCTTAAAGACTCTTTCTGATGTTAAAAAGTCGTCAAGTCTGCCAGACAGTAGTCCATTTGGGGGCTTTTGAACTTTTTTTCTGCTCAGAGGGTCCCCAGAAGGTCTAAAAACTACATGATGTCCTCATACTGTAGACTCTTTCTGATGTTAAAAAGTCAAGTCAAGTCCACCAGACAGTAGTCCATATGGGACCTTTAGAACTTTTTTTCTCCTCAGAGGGTCCCCAGAAGGTCTAAAAGCTACATGATGTCCTCATAGACTCTTTCTGATGGTAAAAAGTCAGGTCAAGTCCGCCAGACAGTAGTCCATATGGGACCTTTAGAACTTTTTTTCTCCTCAGAGGGTCCCCAGAAGGTCTAAAAGCTATATGATGTCCTCATAGACTCTTTCTGATGGTAAAAAGTCAGGTCAAGTCCGCCAGACAGTAGTCCATATGGGACCTTTAGAACTTTTTTTCTCCTCAGAGGGTCCCCAGAAGGTCTAAAAGCTATATGATGTCCTCATAGACTCTTTCTGATGTTAAAAATTAGTCAAGTCCGTCAGACAGTAATCAATATGGGGCCTTTTGAATTTTTTTCTCCTCAGAGGGTCCCCAGAAGGTCTAAAAGCTACATGATGTCCTTAAAGACTCTTTCTGATGTTAAAAAGTCAAGTAAACCCTTCCAGACAGTAGTCCATATGGGACCTTTAGAACTTTTTTTCTCCTCAGAGAGTCCCCAGAAGGTCTGAAAGCTACATGATGTCCTTAAAGACTCTTTCTGATGATAAAAAGTCATCAAGTCTGCCAGACAGTAGTCCATTTGGGGGCTTTTGAACCTTTTTTCTGCTCAGAGGGTCCCCAGAAGGTCTAAAAACTACATGATGTCCTCATACTGTAGACTCTCTCTGATGTTAAAAAGTCAAGTCAAGTCCACCAGACAGTAGTCCATATGGGACCTTTTGAACTTTTTTCTGCTCTAAGGGTTCCCAGAAGGTCTAAAAGCTACATGATGTCCCCATAGACTCTTTCTGATGTTAGAAAGTCAAGTCAAGTCTGCCAAACAGTATTACATATGGGAGCTTTTTAACTTTTTTTCTGCTCAAAGGGTCCCCAGAAGGTCTAAAAGCAACATGATGTCCCCATAGACTCTTTCTGATGTTAAAAAGTCAAGTCAAGTCCGCCAGACAGAAGTTTATATGGGACCTTTTGAACTTTTTCTTTTTTTTTCCTCAGAGGGTCCCCAGAAGGACTAAAAGCTACGAGATGTCCTCATAGTCTCTTTCTGATGTTAATAAGTCAAGTCAAGTCTGCCAGACAGTAGTCCATATGGGACCAGACAGTAGTCCATATGGGAGCTTTTGAACTTTTTTCTGCTTAGAGGGTCCCCAGACGGTCTAAAAGCTACATGATGTCCTCATAGACTCTTTCTGATGTTAAAAAGTCGTCAAGTCCGCCAGACAGTAGTCTATATGGGACCTTTAGAACTTTGTTTCTCATCAGAGGGTCCCCAGAAGGTCTAAAAGCTACATGATGTCCTCATAGACTCTTTCTGATGTTAAAAATTAGTCAAGTCCGTCAGACAGTAGTCCATATGGGAGCTTTTGAACTTTTTTTCTGCTCAGATGGTCCCCAGAAGGTCTAAAAGCTACATGATGTCCTCATAGACTCTTTCTGATGTTAAAAAGTCGTCAAGAACGCCAGACAGTAGTCCATATGGGACCTTTTGAACTTTTTTCTCCTCAGAGGGTCCCCAGAAGGTCTAAAAGCTACATGATGTCCTCATAGACTCTTTCTGATGTTAAAAATTAGTCAAGTCCGTCAAACAGTAGTCCATATGGGAGCTTTTGAACTTTTTTCTGCTCAGATGGTCCCAAGAAGGTCTAAAAGCTACATGATGTCCTCATAGACTCTTTCTGATGTTAAACAGTCAAGTCAAGTCCACCAGACAGTAGTCAATATCGGGCCTTTTGCATTTTTTCTCCTCAGAGGGTCCCCAGAAGGTCTAAAAGCTACATGATGTCCTTAAAGACTCTTTCTGATGTTAAAAAGTCAAGTAAAGCCTTCCAGACAGTAGTCCATATGGGAACTTTAGAACTTTTTTTCTCCTCAAAGAGTCCGAAGAAGGTCTAAAAGCTACATGATGTCCTCATAGACTCTTTCTGATGTTAAACAGTCAAGTCAAGTCCGCCAGACAGTAGTCAATATGGGGCCTTTTGCATTTTTTCTCCTCAGAGGGTCCCCAGAAGGTCTAAAAGCTACATGATGTCCTTAAAGACTCTTTCTGATGTTAAAAAGTCAAGTAAAGCCTTCCAGACAGTAGTCCATATGGGAACTTTAGAACTTTTTTTCTCCTCAGAGAGTCCGAAGAAGGTCTAAAAGCTATATGATGTCCTTAAAGACTCTTTCTGATGTTAAAAAGTCGTCAAGTCTGCCAGACAGTAGTCCAATTAGGGGCTTTTGAGCTTTTTTTTTCCTCAGAGGGTTCCCAGAAGGTCTAAAAGCTACATGATGTCCTTAAAGACTCTTTCTGATGTTAAAAAGTCAAGTAAAGCCTTCCAGACAGTAGTCCATATGGGACATATAGAACTTTTTTTCTCCTCAGAGGGTCCCAAGAAGGTCTAAAAGCTACATGATGATGTCCTTATTGCCACATTTTGATGTTAAAAAGTCAAGTCCGCCAGACAGCTATAGGAAAAGCTACATGATGTCCTCATTGACTCTTTCTGATGCTAAAAAGTCGTAAAGTCCAACAGAGAGTAGTCCATATGGGACCTTTTGAACTTTTTTTTCTCCTCAGAGTGTGCCCAGAAGGTCTAAAAGCTACATGATGTCCTCATAGACTCTTTCTGATGTTAAAAAGTTGTCAAGTTTTCCAAAAAGTAGTCCATATGGGACCTTTTGAACTTTTTTTCTCCTCAGAGGGTCCCCAGAAGGTCTAAAAGCTACATGATGTCCTTAAAGACACTTTCTGTTGTTAAAAAGTCGTCAAGTCCGTCAGAGAGTAGTCCATATGGGAGCTTTAGAACTTTTTTTCTCCTCAGAGGGTCCCTAGAAGGTCTAAAAGCTACATGATGTCCTCATAGACTCTTTCTGATGTTAAAAAGTGGTCAAGTCCATCAGACAGTAGTTCATATGGGAGGTTTTGAACATTTATTCTGCTCAGATGGTCCCACGAAGGTCTAAAAGCTACATGATGTCCTCATAGACTCTTTCTGATGTTAAAAAGTCGTCAAGTCCGCCGACAGCAGTCCATATGGGAGCTTTTGAACTTTTTTTCTCCTCAGAGGGTCCCCAGAAGACCTAAAAGCTACATGATGTTCCCATAGACTCTTTCTGATGTTAAAAAGTCAAGTCAAGTCCCCCAGACAGTAGTCCATATGGGACCTTTTGAACTTTTTTTCTCCTCAGAGGGTGCCCAGAAGGTCTAAAAGCTACATGATGTCCTCATAGACTCTTTCTGATGTTAAAAAGTTGTCAAGTTTGCCAGACAGTAGTCCATATGGGACCTGTTGAATTTTTTTTCTCATCAGAGGGTCCCCAGGAGGTCTAAAAGCTACATGATGTCCTTAAAGACTCTTTCTGATGTTAAAAAGTCAAGTCAGGTCTGCCAGACAGTAGTCCATATGGGACCTTTTGAACTTTTTTTCACCTCAGAGGGTCACCAGAAGGTCTAAAAGCTACATGATGTCCTCATAGACTCTTTCTGGTGTTAAAAAGTTGTCAAGTCCGTCAGACAGTAGTCCATATGGGAGCTTTTGAACTATTTTTCTGCTCAGATGGTCCCCAGAAGGTCTAAAAGCTACATGATGTCCTCATAGACTCTTTCTGATGTTAAAAAGTCGTAAAGTCCAACAGAGAGTAGTCCATATGGGAACTTTTGAAAAATTTTCTCCTCAGAGTGTGCCCAGAAGGTCTAAAAGCTACATGATGTCCTCATAGACACTTTCTGATGTTAAAAAGTTGTCAAGTTTTCCAAAAAGTAGTCCATATGGGACCTTTTGAACTTTTTTTCTCCTCAGAGGGTCCCCAGAAGGTCTAAAAGCTACATGATGTCCTTAAAGACTCTTTCTGTTGTTAAAAAGTCGTCAAGTCCGTCAGAGAGTAGTCCATATGGGAGCTTTAGAACTTTTTTTCTCCTCAGAGGGTCCCCAGAAGGTCTAAAAGCTACATGATGTCCTCATAGACTCTTTCTGATGTTAAAAAGTGGTCAAGTCCATCAGACAGTAGTTCATATGGGAGGTTTTGAACATTTATTCTGCTCAGATGGTCCCACGAAGGTCTAAAAGCTACATGATGTCCTCATAGACTCTTTCTGATGTTAAAAAGTCGTCAAGTCCGCCGACAGCAGTCCATATGGGAGCTTTTGAACTTTTTTTCTCCTCAGAGGGTCCCCAGAAGGTCTAAAAGCTACATGATGTCCTCATAGACTCTTTCTGATGTTAAAAAGTTGTCAAGTTTGCCAGACAGTAGTCCATATGGGACCTGTTGAACTTTTTTTCTCATCAGAGGGTCCCCAGGAGGTCTAAAAGCTACATGATGTCCTTAAAGACTCTTTCTGATGTTAAAAAGTCAAGTCAGGTCTGCCAGACAGTAGTCCATATGGGACCTTTTGAACTTTTTTTTTCACCTCAGAGGGTCACCAGAAGGTCTAAAAGCTACATGATGTCCTCATAGACTCTTTCTGGTGTTAAAAAGTTGTCAAGTCCGTCAGACAGTAGTCCATATGGGAGCTTTTGAACTATTTTTCTGCTCAGATGGTCCCCAGAAGGTCTAAAAGCTACATGATGTCCTCATAGACTCTTTCTGATGTTAAAAAGTCGTAAAGTCCAACAGAGAGTAGTCCATATGGGACCTTTTGAAAATTTTTCTCCTCAGAGTGTGCCCAGAAGGTCTAAAAGCTACATGATGTCCTCATAGACTCTTTCTGATGTTAAAAAGTTGTCAAGTTTTCCAAAAAGTAGTCCATATGGGACCTTTTGAACTTTTTTTCTCCTCAGAGGGTCCCCAGAAGGTCTAAAAGCTACATGATGTCCTTAAAGACTCTTTCTGTTGTTAAAAAGTCGTCAAGTCCGTCAGAGAGTAGTCCATATGGGACCTTTAGAACTTTTTTTCTCCTCAGAGGGTCCCCAGAAGGTCTAAAAGCTACATGATGTCCTCATAGACTCTTTCTGATGTTAAAAAGTGGTCAAGTCCATCAGACAGTAGTTCATATGGGAGGTTTTGAACATTTATTCTGCTCAGATGGTCCCACGAAGGTCTAAAAGCTACATGATGTCCTCATAGATTCTTTCTGATGTCAAAAAGTCGTCAAGTCCGCCGACAGCAGTCCATATGGGAGCTTTTGAACTTTTTTTCTCCTCAGAGGGTTCCCAGAAGATCTAAAAGCTACATGATGTTCCCATAGACTCTTTCTGATGTTAAAAAGTCAAGTCAAGTCCCCCAGACAGTAGTCCATATGGGACCTTTTGAACTTTTTTTCTCCTCAGAGGGTGCCCAGAAGGTCTAAAAGCTACATGATGTCCTTAAAGACTCTTTCTGATGTTAAAAAGTCAAGTCAGGTCTGCCAGACAGTAGTCCATATGGGACCTTTTGAACTTTTTTTCACCTCAGAGGGTCACCAGAAGGTCTAAAAGCTACATGATGTCCTCATAGACTCTTTCTGGTGTTAAAAAGTTGTCAAGTCCGTCAGACAGTAGTCCATATGGGAGCTTTTGAACTATTTTTCTGCTCAGATGGTCCCCAGAAGGTCTAAAAGCTACATGATGTCCTCATAGACTCTTTCTGATGTTAAAAAGTCGTCAAGTCCGCCAGACAGTAGTCCATATGGGACCTTTTGAACTTTTTACTCCTCAGAGGGTCCCCAGAAGGTCTAAAAGCTACATGATGTCCTCATAGACTCTTTCTGATGTTAAAAAGTCGTCAAGTCCGCCGACAGCAGTCCATATGGGAGCTTTTGAACTTTTTTTCTCCTCAGAGGGTCCCCAGAAGATCTAAAAGCTACATGATGTTCCCATAGCCTCTTTCTGATGTTAAAGAGTCAAGTTAAGTCCCCCAGACAGTAGTCCATATGGGACCTTTTGAACTTTTTTTCTCCTCAGAGGGTGCCCAGAAGGTCTAAAAGCTACATGATGTCCTTAAAGACTCTTTCTGATGTTAAAAAGTCAAGCAAAGCCTTCCAGACAGTAGTCCATATGGGAACTTTAGAAATGTTTTTCTCCTCAGAGAGTCCGAAGAAGGTCTAAAAGCTACATTATGTCCTCATAGACTCTTTCTGATGTTAAACAGTCAAGTCAAGTCCGCCAAACAGTAGTCAATATCGGTACTTTTGCATTTTTTCTCCTCAGAGGGTCCCCAGAAGGTCTAAAAGCTACATGATGTCCTTAAAGACTCTTTCTGATGTTAAAAAGTCAAGTAAAGCCTTCCAGACAGTAGTCCATATGGGAACTTTAGAAATGTTTTTCTCCTCAGAGAGTCCGAAGAAGGTCTAAAAGCTACATGATGTCCTCATAGACTCTTTCTGATGTTAAACAGTCAAGTCCGCCAGACAGTAGTCAATATGGGGCCTTTTGCATTTTTTCTCGTCAGAGGGTCCCCAGAAGGTCTAAAAGCTACATGATGTCCTTAAAGACTCTTTCTGATGTTAAAAAGTCAAGTAAAGCCTTCCAGACAGTAGTCCATATGGGAACTTTAGAACTTTTTTTCTCCTCAGAGAGTCCGAAGAAGGTCTAAAAGCTACATGATGTCCTTAAAGACTCTTTCTGATGTTAAAAAGTCGTCAAGTCTGCCAGACAGTAGTCCATTTAGGGGCTTTTGAACTTTTTTTTTCCTCAGAGGGTTCCCAGAAGGTCTAAAAGCTACATGATGTCCTTAAAGACTCTTTCTGATGTTAAAAAGTCAAGTAAAGCCTTCCAGACAGTAGTCCATATGGGACATTTAGAACTTTTTTTCTCCTCAGAGAGTCCCAAGAAGGTCTAAAAGCTACATGATGATGTCCTTATTGCCACATTCTGATGTTAAAAAGTCAAGTCCGCCAGACAGCTATAGGAAAAGCTACATGATGTCCTCATTGACTCTTTCTGAGGCTAAAAAGTCGTAAAGTCCAACAGACAGTAGTCCATATGGGACCTTTTGAACTTTTTTTTCTCCTCAGAGTGTGCCCAGAAGGTCTAAAAGCTACATGATGTCCTCATAGACTCTTTATGATGTTAAAAAGTTGTCAAGTTTTCCAAAAAGTAGTCCATATGGGACCTTTTGAACTTTTTTTCTCCTCAGAGGGTCCCCAGAAGGTCTAAAAGCTACATGATGTCCTTAAAGACACTTTCTGTTGTTAAAAAGTCGTCAAGTCCGTCAGAGAGTAGTCCATATGGGACCTTTAGAACTTTTTTTCTCCTCAGAGGGTCCCCAGAAGGTCTAAAAGCTACATGATGTCCTCATAGACTCTTTCTGATGTTAAAAAGTTGTCAAGTCCATCAGACAGTAGTTCATATGGGAGGTTTTGAACATTTATTCTGCTCAGATGGTCCCACGAAGGTCTAAAAGCTACATGATGTCCTCATAGACTCTTTCTGATGTTAAAAAGTCGTCAAGTCCGCCGACAGCAGTCCATATGGGAGCTTTTGAACTTTTTTTCTCCTCAGAGGGTCCCCAGAAGATCTAAAAGCTACATGATTTTCCCATAGACTCTTTCTGATGTTAAAAAGTCAAGTCAAGTCCCCCAGACAGTAGTCCATATGGGACCTTATGAACTTTTTTTCTCCTCAGAGGGTGCCCAGAAGGTCTAAAAGCTACATGATGTCCTCATAGACTCTTTCTGATGTTAAAAAGTTGTCAAGTTTGCCAGACAGTAGTCAATATGGGACCTGTTGAACTTTTTTTCTCATCAGAGGGTCCCCAGGAGGTCTAAAAGCTACATGATGTCCTTAAAGACTCTTTCTGATGTTAAAAGGTCAAGTCAGGTCTGCCAGACAGTAGTCCATATGGGACCTTTTGAACTTTTTTTCACCTCAGAGGGTCCCCAAATGGTCTAAAAGCTACATGATGTCCTCATAGACTCTTTCTGGTGTTAAAAAGTTGTCAAGTCCGTCAGACAGTAGTCCATATGGCAGCTTTTGAACTTTTTTCTGCTCAGATGGTCCCCAGAAGGTCTAAAAGCTATATGATGTACTCATAGACTCTTTCTAATGTTAAAAAGTCCAGTCAAGTCCGCCAGACAGTAGTCCATATGGGACCTTTTGAACTTTTTTTCTCCTCAGAGGGACCACCGAAGGTCTAAAAGCTACAAGATGTTCTTAAAGGCTCTTTCTGATGTTAAAAAGTCAAGTCAAGTCCGCCAGACAGTAGTCCATATGGGAGCTTTAGAACTTTTTTTCACCTCAGAAGGTCCCCAGAAGGTCTAAAAGCTACATGATGTCCTCATAGACTCTTTCTGATGTTAAAAAGTCGTCAAGTTTGCCAGACAGTAGTCCATATGGGACCTTTTGAACTTTTTTCTCCTCAGAGGGTGCCCAGAAGGTCTAAAAGCTACATGATGTCCCCATAGACTCTTTCTGATGTTAAAAAGTCAAGTCAAGTCCACCAGACAGTAGTCCATCTGGGACCTTTTGAACTTTTTTTCTGCTCTAAGGGTTCCCAGAAGGTCTAAAAGCTACATGATGTCCCCATATACTCTTTCTGATGTTAGAAAGTCAAGTCAAGTCCGCCAGACAGTAGTCCATATGGGACCTTTAGATCTTTTTTTCTCCTCAGAGGGTCCCCAGAAGGTCTAAAAGCTACATGATGTCCTTATAGACTCTTTCTGATGTTAAAAAGTCAAGTCAAGTCCGCCAGACAGTAGTCCATATGGGACCTTTAGAACTTTTTTTCTCCTCACAGGGTCCCCAGAAGGTCTAAAAGCTACATGATGTCCTCATAGACTCTTTCTGATGTTAAAAATTAGTCAAGTCCGTCAGACAGTAGTCCATATGAGAGTTTTCGAACTTTTTTTTCTGCTCAGATGGTCCCCAGAAGGTCTAAAAGCTACATGATATCCTCATATACTCTTTCTGATGTTAAAAAGTCAAGTCAAGTCCGCCAGACAATAGTCCAGATGGGACCTTTTGAACTTTTTTCTCCTCAGAGGGTCCCCAGAAGGTCTAAAAGCTACATGATGTCCTCATAGGCTCTTTCTGATGTTAAAAAGTCAAGTCAAGTCCACCAGACAGTGGTCCATATGGGAGCTTTTTAACTTTTTTTCTGCTCAAAGGGTCCCCAGAAGGTCTAAAAGCAACATGATGTCCCCATAGACTCTTTCTGATGTTAAAAAATCAAGTCAAGTCCGCCAGACAGCAGTCTATAAATGGGACCTTTTGAACTTTTTCTTTTTTTTTCTTCAGAGGGTCCCCAGAAGGTCTAAAAGCTACGAGATGTCCTCATAGACTCTTTCTGATGTTAATAAGTCAAGTCAAGTCTGCCAGACAGTAGTCCATTTGAGAACAGACAGTAGTCAATATGGGAGCTTTTGAACTTTTTTTTGCTCAGAGGGTCCCCAGACGGTCTAAAAGCTACATGATGTCCTCATAAAAACTTTCTGATGTTAAAAAGTCAAGTCAAGTCCGCCAGACAGTAGTCCATATGGGACCTTTAGAACTTTTTTTCTCCTCAGAGGGTCCCCAGAAGGTCTAAAAGCTACATGGTGTCCTCATAGACTCTTTCTGATGTTAAAAATTAGTTAAGTCCGTCAGACAGTAGTCCATATGGGAGATTTTGAACTTTCGTTCTGCTCAGATGGTCCCCAGAATGTCTAAAAGCTACCTGATGTCCTCATAGACTCTTTCTGATAATAAAAAGTCTACTCAAGTCCGCCAGACAGTAGTCCACATGGGACCTTTTGAACTTTTTTCTCCTCAGAGGGTCCCCAGAAGGTCTAAAAGCTACATGATGTCCTCATAGACTCTATCTGATGTTAAAAAGTCAAGTCTAGTCCACCAGACAGTAGTCCATCTGGGAGCTTTTGAACTTTTTTTCTGCTCAGGGGGTCCCCAAAAGGTTTAAAAGCTACGAGATGTCCTCATAGACTCTTTCTGATGTTAAAAAGTCAAGTCAAGTCTGCCAGACAGTAGTCCATATGGGACCATACATGACCATATGGGACCTTTTGTCCCCAGAGGGTCTAAAAGCTACATGATGTTCTTAAAGACTCTTTCTGATGTTAAAAAGTCAAGTCAAGTCCGCCAAACAGTAGTCCATTTGGGATCTTTAGAACTTTTTTTCTCCTCAGAAGGTCTAAAAGCTACATGATGTCCTCATAGACGCTTTCTGACGTTAAAAAGTCGTCAAATCCGTCAGAGAGTAGTCCATATGGGAGCTTTTGAACTTTTATTTCTCCTCAGCGGGTCCCCAGAAGGTCTAAGAGCAACACGATGTCCTTAAAGACTCTTTCTGATGTTAAAAAGTCAAGTTAAGCCTTCCAGACAGTAGTCCATATGGGACTATTTGAACTTTTTTTCTCCTCAGAGGGTCCCCAGAAGGTCTAAAAGCAACATGAGGTCCTTAAAGACTCTTTCTGATGTTAAAAAGTCAAGTCAAGTCTAACAGACAGTTGTCCATATGGGAGCTTTTGAACTTTTTTCTGCTCGGAGGGTCCCCAGAAGGTCTAAAAGCTTAATGATGTCCTCATAGACTTTATCTGATGTTAAAAAGTCAAGTCAAGTCCACCAGACAGTAGTCCATCTGGGAGCTTTTGAACTGTTCTTTCTGCTCAAAGGGTCCCTAGAAAGTCTAAAAGCTACATGATGTCCTCAGAGACTCTTTCTGATGTTAAAAAGTCAAGTCAAGTCCGTCAGACAGCAGTCTATATGGGACCTTTTGAACTTTTTCTTTTTTTTTCCTCAGAGGGTTCCCAGAAGGTCTAAAAGCTACGAGATGTCCTCATAGACTCTTTCTGATGTTAATAAGTCAAGTCAAGTCTGCCAGACAGTAGTCCATATTGGACCAGACAGTAGTCCATATGGGAGCTTTTGAACTTTTTTCTGCTCAGAGGGTCCCCAGACGGTCTAAAAGCTACATGATGTCCTCATAGACTCTTTCTGATGTTAAAAAGTCGTCAAGTCCGCCAGACAGTAGTCTATATGGGACCTTTAGAACTTTTTTTCTCATCAGAGGGACCCCAGAAGGTCTAAAAGCTACATGATGTCCTCATAGACTCTTTCTAATGTTAAAAAGTCAAGTCAAGTCCGTCAGACAGTAGTCCATATGGGAGCTTTTGAACTTTTTTTCTGCTCAGATGGTCCCCAGAAGGTCTAAAAGCTACATGATGTCCTCATAGACTCTTTCTGATGTTAAAAAGTCAAGTCAAGTCCGCCAGACAGTAGTCCATATGGGACCTTTTGAACTTTTTTCTCCTCAGAGGGTCCCCAGAAGGTCTAAAAGCTACATGATGTCCTCAGAGACTCTTTCTGATGTTAAAAATTAGTCAAGTCCGTCAGACAATAGTCCATATGGGAGCTTTTGAACTTTTTTTCTGCTCAGATGGTCCCCAGAAGGTCTAAAAGCTACATGATGTCCTCATAGACTCTTTCTGATGTTAAAAAGTCAAGTCAAGTCCGTCAGACAGTAGTCCATATGGGACCTTTAGAACTTTTTTTCTCCTAAGAGGGTCCCCAGAAGGTCTAAAAGCTACATGATGTCCTCATAGACTCTTTCTGATGTTAAAAAGTGGTCAAGTCCATCAGACAGTAGTTCATATGGGAGGTTTTGAACTTTTATTCTGCTCAGATGGTCCCAAGAAGGTCTAAAAGCTACATGATGTCCTCATAGACTCTTTCTGATGTTAAAAAGTAATCAAGTCCGCCGACAGCAGTCCATATGGGAGCTTTTGAACTTTTTTCTCCTCAGAGGGTCCCCAGAAGGTCTAAAAGCTACATGATGTCCTCAGAGACTCTTTCTGATGTTAAAAAGTCAAGTCAAGTCCGTCAGACAGTAGTCCATATGGGACCTTTAGAACTTTTTTTCTCCTCAGAGGGTCCCCAGAAGGTCTAAAAGCTACATGATGTCCTCATAGACTCTTTCTGATGTTAAAAAGTGGTCAAGTCCATCAGACAGTAGTTCATATGGGAGGTTTTGAACTTTTATTCTGCTCAGATGGTCCCAAGAAGGTCTAAACGCTACATGATGTCCTCATAGAATCTTTCTGATGTTAAAAAGTGGTCAAGTCCATCAGACAGTAGTTCATATGGGAGGTTTTGAACTTTTATTATGCTCAGATGGTCCCAAGAAGGTCTAAAAGCTACATGATGTCCTCATAGACTCTTTCTGATGTTAAAAAGTCGTCAAGTCCGCCGACAGCAGTCCATACGGGAGCTTTTGAACTTTTTTTCTCCTCAGAGGGTCCCCAGAAGATCTTAAAGCTACATGATGTCCCCATAGACTCTTTCTGATGTTAAAAAGTCAAGTCAAGTCCCCCAGACAGTAGTCCATATGGGACCTTTTGAACTTTTTTAACCTCAGAGGGTCCCCAGAAGGTCTAAAAGCTACATGATGTCCTCATAGACTCTGTCTGGTGTTAAAAAGTTGTCAAGTCCGTCAGACAGTTGTCCATATGGCAGCTTTTGAACTTTTTTCTGCTCAGATGGTCTTCAGAAGGTCTAAAAGCTATATGATGTACTTATAGACTCTTTCTAATGTTAAAAAGTCCAGTCAAGTCCGCCAGACAGTAGTCCATATGGGACCTTTTGAACTTTTTTTTCTCCTCAGAGAGACCACTGAAGGTCTAAAAGCTACAAGATGTCCTTAAAGGCTCTTTCTGATGTTAAAAATTAGTCAAGTCCGTCAGACAGTAGTCCATATGGGAGCTTTTGAACTTTTTTCTGCTCAGATGGTCCCCAGAAGGTCTAAAAGCTACATGATGTCCTCATAGACTCTTTCTGATGTTAAAAAGTCAAGTCAAGTCTGCCAGACAGTAGTCCATATGGGAGCTTTTGAACTTTTTTCTCCTCAGAGGGTCCCCAGAAGGTCTAAAAGCTACATGATGTCCTCAGAGACTCTTTCTGATGTTAAAAAGTCAAGTCAAGTCCGTCAGACAGTAGTCCATATGGGACCTTTAGAACTTTTTTTCTCCTCAGAGTGTCCCCAGAAGGTCTAAAAGCTACATGATGTCCTCATAGACTCTTTCTGATGTTAAAAAGTGGTCAAGTCCATCAGACAGTAGTTCATATGGGAGGTTTTGAACTTTTATTCTGCTCAGATGGTCCCAAGAAGGTCTAAAAGCTACATGATGTCCTCATAGACTCTTTCTGATGTTAAAAAGTCTACTCAAGTCCGCCAGACAGTAGTCCACATGGGACCTTTTGAACTTTTTTCTCCTCAGAGGGTCCCCAGAAGGTCTAAAAGCTACATGATGTCCTCATAGACTCTATCTGATGTTAAAAAGTCAAGTCTAGTCCACCAGACAGTAGTCCATCTGGAAGCTTTTGAACTTTTTTTCTGCTCAGGGGGTCCCCAGAAGGTTTAAAAGCTACGAGATGTCCTCATAGACTCTTTCTGATGTTAAAAAGTCAAGTCAAGTCTGCCAGACAGTAGTCCATATGGGACCATACATGACCATATGGGACCTTTTGTCCCCAGAGGGTCTAAAAGCTACATGATGTTCTTAAAGACTCTTTCTGATGTTAAAAAGTCAAGTCAAGTCCGCCAAACAGTAGTCCATTTGGGATCTTTAGAACTTTTTTTCTCCTCAGAAGGTCTAAAAGCTACATGATGTCCTCATAGACGCTTTCTGACGTTAAAAAGTCGTCAAATCCGTCAGAGAGTAGTCCATATGGGAGCTTTTGAACTTTTATTTCTCCTCAGCGGGTCCCCAGAAGGTCTAAGAGCAACACGATGTCCTTAAAGACTCTTTCTGATGTTAAAAAGTCAAGTTAAGCCTTCCAGACAGTAGTCCATATGGGACTCTTTGAACTTTTTTTCTCCTCAGAGGGTCCCCAGAAGGTCTAAAAGCAACATGAGGTCCTTAAAGACTCTTTCTGATGTTAAAAAGTCAAGTCAAGTCTAACAGACAGTTGTCCATATGGGAGCTTTTGAACTTTTTCTGCTCGGAGGGTCCCCAGAAGGTCTAAAAGCTTAATGATGTCCTCATAGACTTTATCTGATGTTAAAAAGTCAAGTCAAGTCCACCAGACAGTAGTCCATCTGGGAGCTTTTGAACTGTTCTTTCTGCTCAAAGGGTCCCTAGAAGGTCTAAAAGCTACATGATGTCCTCAGAGACTCTTTCTGATGTTAAAAAGTCAAGTCAAGTCCGTCAGACAGCAGTCTATATGGGACCTTTTGAACTTTTTCTTTTTTTTTCCTCAGAGGGTTCCCAGAAGGTCTAAAAGCTACGAGATGTCCTCATAGACTCTTTCTGATGTTAATAAGTCAAGGCAAGTCTGGCAGACAGTAGTCCATATTGGACCAGACAGTAGTCCATATGGGAGCTTTTGAACTTTTTTCTGCTCAGAGGGTCCCCAGACGGTCTAAAAGCTACATGATGTCCTCATAGACTCTTTCTGATGTTAAAAAGTCGTCAAGTCCGCCAGACAGTAGTCTATATGGGACCTTTAGAACTTTTTTTCTCATCAGAGGGACCCCAGAAGGTCTAAAAGCTACATGATGTCCTCATAGACTCTTTCTGATGTAAAAATTAGTCAAGTCCGTCAGACAGTAGTCCACATGGGAGCTTTTGAACTTTTTTTCTGCTCAGATGGTCCCCAGAAGGTCTAAAAGCTACATGATGTCCTCATAGACTCTTTCTGATGTTAAAAAGTCAAGTCAAGTCCGCCAGACAGTAGTCCATATGGGACCTTTTGAACTTTTTTCTCCTCAGAGGGTCCCCAGAAGGTCTAAAAGCTACATGATGTCCTCAGAGACTCTTTCTGATGTTAAAAATTAGTCAAGTCCGTCAGACAATAGTCCATATGGGAGCTTTTGAACTTTTTTTCTGCTCAGATGGTCCCCAGAAGGTCTAAAAGCTACATGATGTCCTCATAGACTCTTTCTGATGTTAAAAAGTCAAGTCAAGTCCATCAGACAGTAGTCCATATGGGACCTTTAGAACTTTTTTTCTCCTAAGAGGGTCCCCAGAAGGTCTAAAAGCTACATGATGTCCTCATAGACTCTTTCTGATGTTAAAAAGTGGTCAAGTCCATCAGACAGTAGTTCATATGGGAGGTTTTGAACTTTTATTCTGCTCAGATGGTCCCAAGAAGGTCTAAAAGCTACATGATGTCCTCATAGACTCTTTCTGATGTTAAAAAGTAATCAAGTCCGCCGACAGCAGTCCATATGGGAGCTTTTGAACTTTTTTCTCCTCAGAGGGTCCCCAGAAGGTCTAAAAGCTACATGATGTCCTCAGAGACTCTTTCTGATGTTAAAAAGTCAAGTCAAGTCCGTCAGACAGTAGTCCATATGGGACCTTTAGAACTTTTTTTCTCCTCAGAGGGTCCCCAGAAGGTCTAAAAGCTACATGATGTCCTCATAGACTCTTTCTGATGTTAAAAAGTGGTCAAGTCCATCAGACAGTAGTTCATATGGGAGGTTTTGAACTTTTATTCTGCTCAGATGGTCCCAAGAAGGTCTAAAAGCTACATGATGTCCTCATAGAATCTTTCTGATGTTAAAAAGTGGTCAAGTCCATCAGACAGTAGTTCATATGGGAGGTTTTGAACTTTTATTATGCTCAGATGGTCCCAAGAAGGTCTAAAAGCTACATGATGTCCTCATAGACTCTTTCTGATGTTAAAAAGTCGTCAAGTCCGCCGACAGCAGTCCATACGGGAGCTTTTGAACTTTTTTTCTCCTCAGAGGGTCCCCAGAAGATCTTAAAGCTACATGATGTCCCCATAGACTCTTTCTGATGTTAAAAAGTCAAGTCAAGTCCCCCAGACAGTAGTCCATATGGGACCTTTTGAACTTTTTTACACCTCAGAGGGTCCCCAGAAGGTCTAAAAGCTACATGATGTCCTCATAGACTCTGTCCGGTGTTAAAAAGTTGTCAAGTCCGTCAGACAGTAGTCCATATGGCAGCTTTTGAACTTTTTTCTGCTCAGATGGTCTTCAGAAGGTCTAAAAGCTATATGATGTACTTATAGACTCTTTCTAATGTTAAAAAGTCCAGTCAAGTCCGCCAGACAGTAGTCCATATGGGACCTTTTTAACTTTTTTTTCTCCTCAGAGAGACCACAGAAGGTCTAAAAGCTACAAGATGTCCTTAAAGGCTCTTTCTGATGTTAAAAATTAGTCAAGTCCGTCAGACAGTAGTCCATATGGGAGCTTTTGAACTTTTTTCTGCTCAGATGGTCCCCAGAAGGTCTAAAAGCTACATGATGTCCTCATAGACTCTTTCTGATGTTAAAAAGTCAAGTCAAGTCTGCCAGACAGTAGTCCATATGGGACCTTTTGAACTTTTTTCTCCTCAGAGGGTCCCCAGAAGGTCTAAAAGCTACATGATGTCCTCAGAGACTCTTTCTGATGTTAAAAAGTCAAGTCAGGTCCGTCAAACAGTAGTCCATATGGGACCTTTAGAACTTTTTTTCTCCTAAGAGGGTCCCCAGAAGGTCTAAAAGCTACATGATGTCCTCATAGACTCTTTCTGATGTTAAAAAGTGGTCAAGTCCATCAGACAATAGTTCATATGGGAGGTTTTGAACTTTTATTCTGCTCAGATGGTCCCAAGAAGGTCTAAAAGCTACATGATGTCCTCATAGACTCTTTCTGATGTTAAAAAGTCGTCAAGTCCGCCGACAGCATTCCATATGGGAGCTTTTGAACTTTTTTCTCCTCAGAGGGTCCCCAGAAGGTCTAAAAGCTACATGATGTCCTCAGAGACTCTTTCTGATGTTAAAAAGTCAAGTCAAGTCCGTCAGACAGTAGTCCATATGGGACCTTTAGAACTTTTTTTCTCCTCAGAGTGTCCCCAGAAGGTCTAAAAGCTACATGATGTCCTCATAGACTCTTTCTGATGTTAAAAAGTGGTCAAGTCCATCAGACAGTAGTTCATATGGGAGGTTTTGAACTTTTATTCTGCTCAGATGGTCCCAAGAAGGTCTAAAAGCTACATGATGTCCTCATAGACTCTTTCTGATGTTAAAAAGTCTACTCAAGTCCGCCAGACAGTAGTCCACATGGGACCTTTTGAACTTTTTTCTCCTCAGAGGGTCCCCAGAAGGTCTAAAAGCTACATGATGTCCTCATAGACTCTATCTGATGTTAAAAAGTCAAGTCTAGTCCACCAGACAGTAGTCCATCTGGGAGCTTTTGAACTTTTTTTCTGCTCAGGGGGTCCCCAGAAGGTTTAAAAGCTACGAGATGTCCTCATAGACTCTTTCTGATGTTAAAAAGTCAAGTCAAGTCTGCCAGACAGTAGTCCATATGGGACCATACATGACCATATGGGACCTTTTGTCCCCAGAGGGTCTAAAAGCTACATGATGTTCTTAAAGACTCTTTCTGATGTTAAAAAGTCAAGTCAAGTCCGCCAAACAGTAGTCCATTTGGGATCTTTAGAACTTTTTTTCTCCTCAGAAGGTCTAAAAGCTACATGATGTCCTCATAGACGCTTTCTGACGTTAAAAAGTCGTCAAATCCGTCAGAGAGTAGTCCATATGGGAGCTTTTGAACTTTTATTTCTCCTCAGCGGGTCCCCAGAAGGTCTAAGAGCAACACGATGTCCTTAAAGACTCTTTCTGATGTTAAAAAGTCAAGTTAAGCCTTCCAGACAGTAGTCCATATGGGACTATTTGAACTTTTTTTCTCCTCAGAGGGTCCCCAGAAGGTCTAAAAGCAACATGAGGTCCTTAAAGACTCTTTCTGATGTTAAAAAGTCAAGTCAAGTCTAACAGACAGTTGTCCATATGGGAGCTTTTGAACTTTTTTCTGCTCGGAGGGTCCCCAGAAGGTCTAAAAGCTTAATGATGTCCTCATAGACTTTATCTGATGTTAAAAAGTCAAGTCAAGTCCACCAGACAGTAGTCCATCTGGGAGCTTTTGAACTGTTCTTTCTGCTCAAAGGGTCCCTAGAAGGTCTAAAAGCTACATGATGTCCTCAGAGACTCTTTCTGATGTTAAAAAGTCAAGTCAAGTCCGTCAGACAGCAGTCTATATGGGACCTTTTGAACTTTTTCTTTTTTTTTCCTCAGAGGGTTCCCAGAAGGTCTAAAAGCTACGAGATGTCCTCATAGACTCTTTCTGATGTTAATAAGTCAAGTCAAGTCTGCCAGACAGTAGTCCATATTGGACCAGACAGTAGTCCATATGGGAGCTTTTGAACTTTTTTCTGCTCAGAGGGTCCCCAGACGGTCTAAAAGCTACATGATGTCCTCATAGACTCTTTCTGATGTTAAAAAGTCGTCAAGTCCGCCAGACAGTAGTCTATATGGGACCTTTAGAACTTTTTTTCTCATCAGAGGGACCCCAGAAGGTCTAAAAGCTACATGATGTCCTCATAGACTCTTTCTAATGTTAAAAAGTCAAGTCAAGTCCGTCAGACAGTAGTCCATATGGGAGCTTTTGAACTTTTTTTCTGCTCAGATGGTCCCCAGAAGGTCTAAAAGCTACATGATGTCCTCATAGACTCTTTCTGATGTTAAAAAGTCAAGTCAAGTCCGCCAGACAGTAGTCCATATGGGACCTTTTGAACTTTTTTCTCCTCAGAGGGTCCCCAGAAGGTCTAAAAGCTACATGATGTCCTCAGAGACTCTTTCTGATGTTAAAAATTAGTCAAGTCCGTCAGACAATAGTCCATATGGGAGCTTTTGAACTTTTTTTCTGCTCAGATGGTCCCCAGAAGGTCTAAAAGCTACATGATGTCCTCATAGACTCTTTCTGATGTTAAAAAGTCAAGTCAAGTCCGTCAGACAGTAGTCCATATGGGACCTTTAGAACTTTTTTTCTCCTAAGAGGGTCCCCAGAAGGTCTAAAAGCTACATGATGTCCTCATAGACTCTTTCTGATGTTAAAAAGTGGTCAAGTCCATCAGACAGTAGTTCATATGGGAGGTTTTGAACTTTTATTCTGCTCAGATGGTCCCAAGAAGGTCTAAAAGCTACATGATGTCCTCATAGACTCTTTCTGATGTTAAAAAGTAATCAAGTCCGCCGACAGCAGTCCATATGGGAGCTTTTGAACTTTTTTCTCCTCAGAGGGTCCCCAGAAGGTCTAAAAGCTACATGATGTCCTCAGAGACTCTTTCTGATGTTAAAAAGTCAAGTCAAGTCCGTCAGACAGTAGTCCATATGGGACCTTTAGAACTTTTTTTCTCCTCAGAGGGTCCCCAGAAGGTCTAAAAGCTACATGATGTCCTCATAGACTCTTTCTGATGTTAAAAAGTGGTCAAGTCCATCAGACAGTAGTTCATATGGGAGGTTTTGAACTTTTATTCTGCTCAGATGGTCCCAAGAAGGTCTAAAAGCTACATGATGTCCTCATAGAATCTTTCTGATGTTAAAAAGTGGTCAAGTCCATCAGACAGTAGTTCATATGGGAGGTTTTGAACTTTTATTATGCTCAGATGGTCCCAAGAAGGTCTAAAAGCTACATGATGTCCTCATAGACTCTTTCTGATGTTAAAAAGTCGTCAAGTCCGCCGACAGCAGTCCATACGGGAGCTTTTGAACTTTTTTTCTCCTCAGAGGGTCCCCAGAAGATCTTAAAGCTACATGATGTCCCCATAGACTCTTTCTGATGTTAAAAAGTCAAGTCAAGTCCCCCAGACAGTAGTCCATATGGGACCTTTTGAACTTTTTTACACCTCAGAGGGTCCCCAGAAGGTCTAAAAGCTACATGATGTCCTCATAGACTCTGTCTGGTGTTAAAAAGTTGTCAAGTCCGTCAGACAGTAGTCCATATGGCAGCTTTTGAACTTTTTTCTGCTCAGATGGTCTTCAGAAGGTCTAAAAGCTATATGATGTACTTATAGACTCTTTCTAATGTTAAAAAGTCCAGTCAAGTCCGCCAGACAGTAGTCCATATGGGACCTTTTGAACTTTTTTTTCTCCTCAGAGAGACCACTGAAGGTCTAAAAGCTACAAGATGTCCTTAAAGGCTCTTTCTGATGTTAAAAATTAGTCAAGTCCGTCAGACAGTAGTCCATATGGGAGCTTTTGAACTTTTTTCTGCTCAGATGGTCCCCAGAAGGTCTAAAAGCTACATGATGTCCTCATAGACTCTTTCTGATGTTAAAAAGTCAAGTCAAGTCTGCCAGACAGTAGTCCATATGGGACCTTTTGAACTTTTTTCTCCTCAGAGGGTCCCCAGAAGGTCTAAAAGCTACATGATGTCCTCAGAGACTCTTTCTGATGTTAAAAAGTCAAGTCAAGTCCGTCAAACAGTAGTCCATATGGGACCTTTAGAACTTTTTTTCTCCTAAGAGGGTCCCCAGAAGGTCTAAAAGCTACATGATGTCCTCATAGACTGTTTCTGATGTTAAAAAGTGGTCAAGTCCATCAGACAATAGTTCATATGGGAGGTTTTGAACTTTTATTCTGCTCAGATGGTCCCAAGAAGGTCTAAAAGCTACATGATGTCCTCATAGACTCTTTCTGATGTTAAAAAGTCGTCAAGTCCGCCGACAGCAGTCCATATGGGAGCTTTTGAACTTTTTTCTCCTCAGAGGGTCCCCAGAAGGTCTAAAAGCTACATGATGTCCTCAGAGACTCTTTCTGATGTTAAAAAGTCAAGTCAAGTCCGTCAGACAGTAGTCCATATGGGACCTTTAGAACTTTTTTTCTCCTCAGAGTGTCCCCAGAAGGTCTAAAAGCTACATGATGTCCTCATAGACTCTTTCTGATGTTAAAAAGTGGTCAAGTCCATCAGACAGTAGTTCATATGGGAGGTTTTGAACTTTTATTCTGCTCAGATGGTCCCAAGAAGGTCTAAAAGCTACATGATGTCCTCATAGACTCTTTCTGATGTTAAAAAGTCTACTCAAGTCCGCCAGACAGTAGTCCACATGGGACCTTTTGAACTTTTTTCTCCTCAGAGGGTCCCCAGAAGGTCTAAAAACTACATGATGTCCTCATAGACTCTATCTGATGTTAAAAAGTCAAGTCTAGTCCACCAGACAGTAGTCCATCTGGGAGCTTTTGAACTTTTTTTCTGCTCAGGGGGTCCCCAGAAGGTTTAAAAGCTACGAGATGTCCTCATAGACTCTTTCTGATGTTAAAAAGTCAAGTCAAGTCTGCCAGACAGTAGTCCATATGGGACCATACATGACCATATGGGACCTTTTGTCCCCAGAGGGTCTAAAAGCTACATGATGTTCTTAAAGACTCTTTCTGATGTTAAAAAGTCAAGTCAAGTCCGCCAAACAGTAGTCCATTTGGGATCTTTAGAACTTTTTTTCTCCTCAGAAGGTCTAAAAGCTACATGATGTCCTCATAGACGCTTTCTGACGTTAAAAAGTCGTCAAATCCGTCAGAGAGTAGTCCATATGGGAGCTTTTGAACTTTTATTTCTCCTCAGCGGGTCCCCAGAAGGTCTAAGAGCAACACGATGTCCTTAAAGACTCTTTCTGATGTTAAAAAGTCAAGTTAAGCCTTCCAGACAGTAGTCCATATGGGACTATTTGAACTTTTTTTCTCCTCAGAGGGTCCCCAGAAGGTCTAAAAGCAACATGAGGTCCTTAAAGACTCTTTCTGATGTTAAAAAGTCAAGTCAAGTCTAACAGACAGTTGTCCATATGGGAGCTTTTGAACTTTTTTCTGCTCGGAGGGTCCCCAGAAGGTCTAAAAGCTTAATGATGTCCTCATAGACTTTATCTGATGTTAAAAAGTCAAGTCAAGTCCACCAGACAGTAGTCCATCTGGGAGCTTTTGAACTGTTCTTTCTGCTCAAAGGGTCCCTAGAAGGTCTAAAAGCTACATGATGTCCTCAGAGACTCTTTCTGATGTTAAAAAGTCAAGTCAAGTCCGTCAGACAGCAGTCTATATGGGACCTTTTGAACTTTTTCTTTTTTTTTCCTCAGAGGGTTCCCAGAAGGTCTAAAAGCTACGAGATGTCCTCATAGACTCTTTCTGATGTTAATAAGTCAAGGCAAGTCTGGCAGACAGTAGTCCATATTGGACCAGACAGTAGTCCATATGGGAGCTTTTGAACTTTTTTCTGCTCAGAGGGTCCCCAGACGGTCTAAAAGCTACATGATGTCCTCATAGACTCTTTCTGATGTTAAAAAGTCGTCAAGTCCGCCAGACAGTAGTCTATATGGGACCTTTAGAACTTTTTTTCTCATCAGAGGGACCCCAGAAGGTCTAAAAGCTACATGATGTCCTCATAGACTCTTTCTGATGTAAAAATTAGTCAAGTCCGTCAGACAGTAGTCCATATGGGAGCTTTTGAACTTTTTTTCTGCTCAGATGGTCCCCAGAAGGTCTAAAAGCTACATGATGTCCTCATAGACTCTTTCTGATGTTAAAAAGTCAAGTCAAGTCCGCCAGACAGTAGTCCATATGGGACCTTTTGAACTTTTTTCTCCTCAGAGGGTCCCCAGAAGGTCTAAAAGCTACATGATGTCCTCAGAGACTCTTTCTGATGTTAAAAATTAGTCAAGTCCGTCAGACAATAGTCCATATGGGAGCTTTTGAACTTTTTTTCTGCTCAGATGGTCCCCAGAAGGTCTAAAAGCTACATGATGTCCTCATAGACTCTTTCTGATGTTAAAAAGTCAAGTCAAGTCCATCAGACAGTAGTCCATATGGGACCTTTAGAACTTTTTTTCTCCTAAGAGGGTCCCCAGAAGGTCTAAAAGCTACATGATGTCCTCATAGACTCTTTCTGATGTTAAAAAGTGGTCAAGTCCATCAGACAGTAGTTCATATGGGAGGTTTTGAACTTTTATTCTGCTCAGATGGTCCCAAGAAGGTCTAAAAGCTACATGATGTCCTCATAGACTCTTTCTGATGTTAAAAAGTAATCAAGTCCGCCGACAGCAGTCCATATGGGAGCTTTTGAACTTTTTTCTCCTCAGAGGGTCCCCAGAAGGTCTAAAAGCTACATGATGTCCTCAGAGACTCTTTCTGATGTTAAAAAGTCAAGTCAAGTCCGTCAGACAGTAGTCCATATGGGACCTTTAGAACTTTTTTTCTCCTCAGAGGGTCCCCAGAAGGTCTAAAAGCTACATGATGTCCTCATAGACTCTTTCTGATGTTAAAAAGTGGTCAAGTCCATCAGACAGTAGTTCATATGGGAGGTTTTGAACTTTTATTCTGCTCAGATGGTCCCAAGAAGGTCTAAAAGCTACATGATGTCCTCATAGAATCTTTCTGATGTTAAAAAGTGGTCAAGTCCATCAGACAGTAGTTCATATGGGAGGTTTTGAACTTTTATTATGCTCAGATGGTCCCAAGAAGGTCTAAAAGCTACATGATGTCCTCATAGACTCTTTCTGATGTTAAAAAGTCGTCAAGTCCGCCGACAGCAGTCCATACGGGAGCTTTTGAACTTTTTTTCTCCTCAGAGGGTCCCCAGAAGATCTTAAAGCTACATGATGTCCCCATAGACTCTTTCTGATGTTAAAAAGTCAAGTCAAGTCCCCCAGACAGTAGTCCATATGGGACCTTTTGAACTTTTTTACACCTCAGAGGGTCCCCAGAAGGTCTAAAAGCTACATGATGTCCTCATAGACTCTGTCCGGTGTTAAAAAGTTGTCAAGTCCGTCAGACAGTAGTCCATATGGCAGCTTTTGAACTTTTTTCCCCTCAGATGGTCTTCAGAAGGTCTAAAAGCTATATGATGTACTTATAGACTCTTTCTAATGTTAAAAAGTCCAGTCAAGTCCGCCAGACAGTAGTCCATATGGGACCTTTTGAACTTTTTTTTCTCCTCAGAGAGACCACAGAAGGTCTAAAAGCTACAAGATGTCCTTAAAGGCTCTTTCTGATGTTAAAAATTAGTCAAGTCCGTCAGACAGTAGTCCATATGGGAGCTTTTGAACTTTTTTCTGCTCAGATGGTCCCCAGAAGGTCTAAAAGCTACATGATGTCCTCATAGACTCTTTCTGATGTTAAAAAGTCAAGTCAAGTCTGCCAGACAGTAGTCCATATGGGACCTTTTGAACTTTTTTCTCCTCAGAGGGTCCCCAGAAGGTCTAAAAGCTACATGATGTCCTCAGAGACTCTTTCTGATGTTAAAAAGTCAAGTCAGGTCCGTCAAACAGTAGTCCATATGGGACCTTTAGAACTTTTTTTCTCCTAAGAGGGTCCCCAGAAGGTCTAAAAGCTACATGATGTCCTCATAGACTCTTTCTGATGTTAAAAAGTGGTCAAGTCCATCAGACAATAGTTCATATGGGAGGTTTTGAACTTTTATTCTGCTCAGATGGTCCCAAGAAGGTCTAAAAGCTACATGATGTCCTCATAGACTCTTTCTGATGTTAAAAAGTCGTCAAGTCCGCCGACAGCAGTCCATATGGGAGCTTTTGAACTTTTTTCTCCTCAGAGGGTCCCCAGAAGGTCTAAAAGCTACATGATGTCCTCAGAGACTCTTTCTGATGTTAAAAAGTCAAGTCAAGTCCGTCAGACAGTAGTCCATATGGGACCTTTAGAACTTTTTTTCTCCTCAGAGTGTCCCCAGAAGGTCTAAAAGCTACATGATGTCCTCATAGACTCTTTCTGATGTTAAAAAGTGGTCAAGTCCATCAGACAGTAGTTCATATGGGAGGTTTTGAACTTTTATTCTGCTCAGATGGTCCCAAGAAGGTCTAAAAGCTACATGATGTCCTCATAGACTCTTTCTGATGTTAAAAAGTCTACTCAAGTCCGCCAGACAGTAGTCCACATGGGACCTTTTGAACTTTTTTCTCCTCAGAGGGTCCCCAGAAGGTCTAAAAGCTACATGATGTCCTCATAGACTCTATCTGATGTTAAAAAGTCAAGTCTAGTCCACCAGACAGTAGTCCATCTGGGAGCTTTTGAACTTTTTTTCTGCTCAGGGGGTCCCCAGAAGGTTTAAAAGCTACGAGATGTCCTCATAGACTCTTTCTGATGTTAAAAAGTCAAGTCAAGTCTGCCAGACAGTAGTCCATATGGGACCATACATGACCATATGGGACCTTTTGTCCCCAGAGGGTCTAAAAGCTACATGATGTTCTTAAAGACTCTTTCTGATGTTAAAAAGTCAAGTCAAGTCCGCCAAACAGTAGTCCATTTGGGATCTTTAGAACTTTTTTTCTCCTCAGAAGGTCTAAAAGCTACATGATGTCCTCATAGACGCTTTCTGACGTTAAAAAGTCGTCAAATCCGTCAGAGAGTAGTCCATATGGGAGCTTTTGAACTTTTATTTCTCCTCAGCGGGTCCCCAGAAGGTCTAAGAGCAACACGATGTCCTTAAAGACTCTTTCTGATGTTAAAAAGTCAAGTTAAGCCTTCCAGACAGTAGTCCATATGGGACTATTTGAACTTTTTTTCTCCTCAGAGGGTCCCCAGAAGGTCTAAAAGCAACATGAGGTCCTTAAAGACTCTTTCTGATGTTAAAAAGTCAAGTCAAGTCTAACAGACAGTTGTCCATATGGGAGCTTTTGAACTTTTTTCTGCTCGGAGGGTCCCCAGAAGGTCTAAAAGCTTAATGATGTCCTCATAGACTTTATCTGATGTTAAAAAGTCAAGTCAAGTCCACCAGACAGTAGTCCATCTGGGAGCTTTTGAACTGTTCTTTCTGCTCAAAGGGTCCCTAGAAGGTCTAAAAGCTACATGATGTCCTCAGAGACTCTTTCTGATGTTAAAAAGTCAAGTCAAGTCCGTCAGACAGCAGTCTATATGGGACCTTTTGAACTTTTTCTTTTTTTTTCCTCAGAGGGTTCCCAGAAGGTCTAAAAGCTACGAGATGTCCTCATAGACTCTTTCTGATGTTAATAAGTCAAGTCAAGTCTGCCAGACAGTAGTCCATATTGGACCAGACAGTAGTCCATATGGGAGCTTTTGAACTTTTTTCTGCTCAGAGGGTCCCCAGACGGTCTAAAAGCTACATGATGTCCTCATAGACTCTTTCTGATGTTAAAAAGTCGTCAAGTCCGCCAGACAGTAGTCTATATGGGACCTTTAGAACTTTTTTTCTCATCAGAGGGACCCCAGAAGGTCTAAAAGCTACATGATGTCCTCATAGACTCTTTCTGATGTAAAAATTAGTCAAGTCCGTCAGACAGTAGTCCATATGGGAGCTTTTGAACTTTTTTTCTGCTCAGATGGTCCCCAGAAGGTCTAAAAGCTACATGATGTCCTCATAGACTCTTTCTGATGTTAAAAAGTCAAGTCAAGTCCGCCAGACAGTAGTCCATATGGGACCTTTTGAACTTTTTTCTCCTCAGAGGGTCCCCAGAAGGTCTAAAAGCTACATGATGTCCTCAGAGACTCTTTCTGATGTTAAAAATTAGTCAAGTCCGTCAGACAATAGTCCATATGGGAGCTTTTGAACTTTTTTTCTGCTCAGATGGTCACCAGAAGGTCTAAAAGCTACATGATGTCCTCATAGACTCTTTCTGATGTTAAAAAGTCAAGTCAAGTCCGTCAGACAGTAGTCCATATGGGACCTTTAGAACTTTTTTTCTCCTAAGAGGGTCCCCAGAAGGTCTAAAAGCTACATGATGTCCTCATAGACTCTTTCTGATGTTAAAAAGTGGTCAAGTCCATCAGACAGTAGTTCATATGGGAGGTTTTGAACTTTTATTCTGCTCAGATGGTCCCAAGAAGGTCTAAAAGCTACATGATGTCCTCATAGACTCTTTCTGATGTTAAAAAGTAATCAAGTCCGCCGACAGCAGTCCATATGGGAGCTTTTGAACTTTTTTCTCCTCAGAGGGTCCCCAGAAGGTCTAAAAGCTACATGATGTCCTCAGAGACTCTTTCTGATGTTAAAAAGTCAAGTCAAGTCCGTCAGACAGTAGTCCATATGGGACCTTTAGAACTTTTTTTCTCCTCAGAGGGTCCCCAGAAGGTCTAAAAGCTACATGATGTCCTCATAGACTCTTTCTGATGTTAAAAAGTGGTCAAGTCCATCAGACAGTAGTTCATATGGGAGGTTTTGAACTTTTATTCTGCTCAGATGGTCCCAAGAAGGTCTAAAAGCTACATGATGTCCTCATAGAATCTTTCTGATGTTAAAAAGTGGTCAAGTCCATCAGACAGTAGTTCATATGGGAGGTTTTGAACTTTTATTATGCTCAGATGGTCCCAAGAAGGTCTAAAAGCTACATGATGTCCTCATAGACTCTTTCTGATGTTAAAAAGTCGTCAAGTCCGCCGACAGCAGTCCATACGGGAGCTTTTGAACTTTTTTTCTCCTCAGAGGGTCCCCAGAAGATCTTAAAGCTACATGATGTCCCCATAGACTCTTTCTGATGTTAAAAAGTCAAGTCAAGTCCCCCAGACAGTAGTCCATATGGGACCTTTTGAACTTTTTTACACCTCAGAGGGTCCCCAGAAGGTCTAAAAGCTACATGATGTCCTCATAGACTCTGTCTGGTGTTAAAAAGTTGTCAAGTCCGTCAGACAGTAGTCCATATGGCAGCTTTTGAACTTTTTTCTGCTCAGATGGTCTTCAGAAGGTCTAAAAGCTATATGATGTACTTATAGACTCTTTCTAATGTTAAAAAGTCCAGTCAAGTCCGCCAGACAGTAGTCCATATGGGACCTTTTGAACTTTTTTTTCTCCTCAGAGAGACCACAGAAGGTCTAAAAGCTACAAGATGTCCTTAAAGGCTCTTTCTGATGTTAAAAATTAGTCAAGTCCGTCAGACAGTAGTCCATGTGGGAGCTTTTGAACTTTTTTCTGCTCAGATGGTCCCCAGAAGGTCTAAAAGCTACATGATGTCCTCATAGACTCTTTCTGATGTTAAAAAGTCAAGTCAAGTCTGCCAGACCGTAGTCCATATGGGACCTTTTGAACTTTTTTCTCCTCAGAGGGTCCCCAGAAGGTCTAAAAGCTACATGATGTCCTCATAGACTCTTTCTGATGTTAAAAAGTCAAGTCAAGTCCGTCAAACAGTAGTCCATATGGGACCTTTAGAACTTTTTTTCTCCTAAGAGGGTCCCCAGAAGGTCTAAAAGCTACATGATGTCCTCATAGACTCTTTCTGATGTTAAAAAGTGGTCAAGTCCATCAGACAATAGTTCATATGGGAGGTTTTGAACTTTTATTCTGCTCAGATGGTCCCAAGAAGGTCTAAAAGCTACATGATGTCCTCATAGACTCTTTCTGATGTTAAAAAGTCGTCAAGTCCGCCGACAGCAGTCCATATGGGAGCTTTTGAACTTTTTTTTCCTCAGAGGGTCCCCAGAAGGTCTAAAAGCTACATGATGTCCTCAGAGACTCTTTCTGATGTTAAAAAGTCAAGTCAAGTCCGTCAGACAGTAGTCCGTATGGGACCTTTAGAACTTTTTTTCTCCTCAGAGTGTCCCCAGAAGGTCTAAAAGCTACATGATGTCCTCATAGACTCTTTCTGATGTTAAAAAGTGGTCAAGTCCATCAGACAGTAGTTCATATGGGAGGTTTTGAACTTTTATTCTGCTCAGATGGTCCCAAGAAGGTCTAAAAGCTACATGATGTCCTCATAGACTCTTTCTGATGTTAAAAAGTCGTCAAGTCCGCCGACAGCAGTCCATATGGGAGCTTTTGAACTTTTTTTCTCCTCAGAGGGTGCCCAGAAGGTCTAAAGCTACATGATGTCCTCATAGACTCTTTCTGATGTTAAAAAGTTGTCAAGTTTGCCAAACAGTAGTCCATATGGGACCTGTTGAACTTTTCTCTCATCAGAGGGTCCCCAGGAGGTCTAAAAGCTACATGATGTCCTTAAAGACTCTTTCTGATGTTAAAAAGTCGTCAAGTTTGCCAGACAGTAGTCCCTATGGGACCTTTTGAACTTTTTTCTCCTCAGAGGGTGCCCAGAAGGTCTAAAAGCTACATGATGTCCCCATAGACTCTTTCTGGTGTTAAAAAGTCAAGTCAAGTCCACCAGACAGTAGTCCATCTGGGACCTTTTGAACTTGTTTTCTGCTCTAAGGGTTCCCAGAAGGTCTAAAAGCTACATGATGTCCCCATAGACTCTTTCTGATGTTAGAAAGTCAAGTAAAGTCCGCCAGACAGTAGTCCATATGGGACCTTTAGATCTTTTTTTCTCCTCAGAGGGTCCCCAGAAGGTCTAAAAGCTACATGATGTCCTCATAGACTCTTTCTGATGTTAAAAAGTCAAGTCAAGTCCGCCAGACAGTAGTCCATATGGGACCTTTAGAACTTTGTTTCTCCTCAGAGGGTCCCCAGAAGGTCTAAAAGCTACATGATGTCCTCATAGACTCTTTCTGATGTTAAAAATTAGTCAAGTCCGTCAGACAGTAGTCCATATGAGAGCTTTTGAACTTTTTTTTCTTCTCAGATGGTCCCCAGAAGGTCTAAAAGCTACATGATGTCCTCATAGACTCTTTCTGATGTTAAAAAGTCAAGTCAAGTCAGCCAGACAATAGTCCAGATGGGACCTTTTGAACTTTTTTCTCCTCAGAGGGTCCCCAGAAGGTCTAAAAGCAACATGATGTCCCCATAGACTCTTTCTGATGTTAAAAAGTCTAGTCAAGTCCACCAGACAGTAGTCCACATGGGACCTTTTGAACTTTTTTCTCCTCAGAGGGTCCCCAGAAGGTCTAAAAGCTACATGATGTCCTCATAGACTCTATCTGATGTTAAAAAGTCAAGTCAAGTCCACCAGACAGTAGTCCATCTGGGAGCTTTTGAACTTTTTTTCTGCTCAGGGGGTCCCCAGAAGGTCTAAAAGCTACATGATGTCGTCATAGACTCTTTATGATGTTAAAAAGTCAAGTCAAGTCCACCAGACAGCAATATGGGACCTTTTGAACTTTTTTCTCCTCAGAGGGTCCCCAGAAGGTCTAAAAGCTACATGATGTCCTCATAGACTCTATCTGATGTTAAAAAGTCAAGTCAAGTCCACCAGACAGTAGTCCATCTGGGAGCTTTTGAACTTTTTTTTTCCTCAGAGGGTCCCCAGAAGGTTTAAAAGCAACAAGATGTCCTCATAGACTCTTTCTGATGTTAAAAAGTCAAGTAAAGTCTGCCAGACAGTAGTCCATATGGGACCATACATGACCATATGGGACCTTTTGTCCCCAGAAGGTCTAAAAGCTACATGATGTTCTTGAAGACTCTTTCTGATGTTAAAAAGTCAAGTCAAGTCCGCCAAACAGTAGTCCATTTGGGATCTTTAGAACTTTTTTTCTCCTCAGAAGGTCTAAAAGCTACATGATGTCCTCATAGACGCTTTCTGACGTTAAAAAGTCGTCAAATCCGTCAGAGAGTAGTCCATATGGCAGCTTTTGAACTTTTATTTCTCCTCAGCGGGTCCCCAGAAGGTCTAAGAGCAACATGATGTCCTTAAAGACTCTTTCTAATGTTAAAAAGTCAAGTTAAGCCTTCCAGACAGTAGTCCATATGGGACCATTTGAACTTTTTTTCTCCTCAGAGGGTCCCCAGAAGGTCTAAAAGCAACATGAGGTCCTTAAAGACTCTTTCTGATGTTAAAAATTCAAGTCAAGTCTGCCAGACAGTAGTCCATATGGGACCATTTGAACTTCTTTTCTGCTCAGAGGGTCCCCAGAAGGTCTAAAAGCTACATGATGTCCTCATACTGTAGACTCTTTCTGATGTTAAAAAGTCAAGTCAAGTCCGCCAGACAGTAGTCGATATGGGAGCTTTTGAACTTTTTTTCTGCTCTGTGGGTCCCCAGAAGGTCTAAAAGCTACATGATGTCCTCATTGACTCTTTCTGATGTTCCCAAAAGGTCCTTTTGAACTTTTTTCTGCTCAGATTTTCTGCTTTTTCTTTTTCTGTTTTTTTTTCTAGACCCAGAAGGTCTAAAAGCTACATGATGTCCTCATAGACTCTTTCTGATGTTAAAAAGTCAAGTCAAGTCCACCAGACAGTAGTCCACATGGGACCTTTTGAACTTTTTTCTCCTCAGAGGGTCCCCAGAAGGTCTAAAAGCAACATGATTTCCTTAAAGACTCTTTCTGATGTTAAAAAGTCAAGTCAAGTCTGCCAGACAGTTGTCCATATGGGAGCTTTTGAACTTTTTTCTGCTCAGAGGGTCCCCAGAAGGTCTAAAAGCTACATGAGGTCCTCATAGACTTTATCTGATGTTAAAAAGTCAAGTCAAGTCCACCAGACAGTAGTCCATCTGGGAGCTTTTGAACTGTTTTTTCTGCTCAGAGTGTCCCCAGAAGGTCTAAAAGCTACATGATGTCCTCATAGACTCTTTCTAATGTTTAAAAATCGTCAAGTCCGCCAGACAGTAGTCCATATGGGTCCTTTACAACTTCTTTTTCTCCTCAGGGGTCCCCAGAAGGTCTAAAAGCTACATGATGTCCTCATAGACTCTTTCCGATGTTAAAAAGTAGTCAAGTCCGTCAGACAGTAGTCCATATGGGAGCTTTTGAACTTTTTTTTCTGCTCAGATGGTCCCCAGAAGGTCTAAAAGCTACATGATGTTCTCATAGACTCTTTCTGATTTTAAAAAGTCAATTCAAGTCCACAAGACATTAGTCCAAATGGGACCTTTTGAACTTTTTTCTCCTCAGAGGGTCCCCAGAAGGTCTAAAAGCTATATGGACAGTAGTCTGGACGACTTAACATCAGAAAGAGTCTGTAACAAACTGTTGCAATGCAACAAAGTGCATATTACTTTTAAAATATTATTCTTCAATGCAAAACGCTTGTGCAATGCAACAGCAGCCTCTTGCAATGGAATGAAACGCATTACTTCTGGAATGCATTGCAATGCCACAAAGTGCATATTATTTTTAAAATGTTATTCTTCCATGAACAACGCTTGTGCAATGCAACAGCACTCTGTTGCAATGGAATGAAACGCATTACTTCTGGAATGGATTGCAATGCAACAAAGTGCATATTACTTTTAAAAAATTATTCTTCCATGCAAACCGCTTGTGCAATGCATCAGCACGCTGTTACAATGGAATGAAACGCATTAGTTCTTGAATGCATTGCAATGCAACAAAGTGCATATTACTTTTAAAATGTTATTCTTCCCTGCAAAACGCTTGTGCAATGCAACAGCACGCTCTTGCAATGGAATGAAACGCATTGGTTCTTGAATGCATTGCAATGCAACAAAGTGCATATTACTTTTAAAATCTTATTCTTACATGCGAAACGCTTGTGCAATGCAACAAGCACGCTGTTGCAATGGAAGTAAACGCATTAGTCATTGAATGCATTGCAATGCAACAAAGTGCATATTACTTTTAAAATGTTATTCTTCCATGCAAAAGGACTAACTTATTCCTTTTGTGCAATGAAAAAACTAACGCTTAAAAACTGCTTTTGCATTGCACATAAGAATAACATATAAGCGATATCCACTTTTTTTGCATTGCAAAGCATTCAAAAATTAACTCATTCCGTAGTGCATTGAAGAGATTGCAATGCAACCTGCTGTTGAATTGCATTGCACATACGATAAAGCGTTGTGCATAAGAAATATGCACTTATTTACATTGCAATGCACTCAAGAACTAACAGAGTTTGTAGTGCATTAAAGAGATGGGCAACGCAATCTGCTGTTGAATTGCATTGCACATACGATAAAGCGTTGTGCATAAGAAATATGCACTTATTTGCATTGCAATGCACTCAAGAACTAACTGAGTTTGTAGTGCATTAAAGAGATGGGCAATGCAATCTGCTGTTGAATTGCATTGCACATACGATAAAGCGTTGTGCATAAGCAATATGCACTTTTTTGCATTGCAATGCATTCAAGAACTAACTGAGTTTGTAGTGCATTAAAGAGATGGGCAACGCAATCTGCTGTTTTAATAACGTTTTGTTGTTTCATTACATTGCATAAAAGGACTAACTTATTCCTTTGTCCAACGAAAAAACTAACGCTTAAAAATAGCATTAGTTCTAGAATGCATTGCAATGCAACAAAGTGCATATTACTTTTAAAATATTATTCTTCAATGCAAAACGCGTGTGCAATGCAACAGCACGCTGTTGCAATAGAATGAAACGCATTAGTTCTTGAATGCATTGCAATGCAACAAAGTGCATATTACTTTTAAAATGTTATTCTTCCATGCACAACGCTTGTGCAATGCAACAGCACGCTGTTGCAATGGAATTAAACGCATTGGTTCTTGGACGCATTGCAATGCAACAAAGTGCATATTACTTTTAAAATCTTTTTCTTACATGCAAAACGCTTGTGCAATGCAACAAGCACGCTGTTGCAATGGAATTTAACGCATTGGTTCTTGAATGCATGGCAATGCAATAAAGTGCATATTACTTTTAATATTTTATTCTCCCATGCGAAACGCTTGTACCATGAGCACGCTGTTGCAATAGAATGAAACGCATTAGTCATTGAATGCATTGCAATGCAACAAAGTGCATATTACTTTTAAAATGTTATTCTTCCATGCAAAAGGACTAACTTATTCCTTTTGTGCAATGAAAAAACTAACGCTTAAAAATCTGCTTTTGCATTGCACATAAGAATAACATATAAGCGTTATCAACTTTTTTGCATTGCAAAGCATTCAAAAATTAACTCATTCCGTAGTGCATTGAAGAGATTGCAATGCAATCTGCTGTTGAATTGCATTGCACATAAGATAAAGGGTTGTGCATAAGCAATATGCACTTTTTTGCATTGCAATGCATTCAAGAACTAACTGAGTTTGTAGTGCATTAAAGAGATGGGCAACGCAATCTGCTGTTTTAATAACGTTTTGTTGTTTCATTACATTGCATAAAAGGACTAACTTATTCCTTTGTCCAACGAAAAAACTAACGCTTAAAAATAGCATTAGTTCTTGAATGCATTGCAATGCAACAAAGTGCATATTACTTTTAAAATATTATTCTTCAATGCAAAACGCTTGTGCAATGCAACAGCACGCTGTTGCAATGGAATGAAATGCATTAGTTCTTGAAAGCATTGCAATGCAACAAAGTGCATATTACTTTTAAAATGTTATTCTTCCATGCATAACGCTTGTGCAATGCAGCAGCACGCTGTTGCAATGGAATGAAACACATTACTTCTGGAATGCATTGCAATGCAACAAAGTGCATATTACTTTTAAAATGTTATTCTTCCATGCATAACGCTTGTGCAATGCAGCAGCACGCTGTTCCAATGGAATGAAACGTATTGCTTCTGGAATGCATTGCAATGCAACAATTGCATATTACTTTTAAAATGTTATTCTTCCATGCATAACGCTTGTGCAATGCAACAGCACGCTGTTGCAATGGAATGAAACGCATTACTTCTGGAATTCATTGCAGTGCAACTAAGTGCATATTACTTTTAAAATGTTATTCTTCCATGCAAAACGCTTGTGCAATGCATCAGCACGCTGTTGCAATGGAATGAAACGCATTAGTTCTTGAATGCATTGCAGTGCAACAAAGTGCATATTACTTTTAAAATGTTATTCTTCCATGCAAAAGGACTACCTTATTCCTTTTGTGCAATGCAAAAACTAACGCTTAAAAACTGCTTTTGCATTGCACATAAGAATAACATATAAGCGATATGCACTTTTTTGCATTGCAAAGCATTCAAGAACTAACTCATTCCGTAGTGCATTGAAGAGATTGCTATGCAATCTGCTGTTGAATTGCATTGCATATAAGATAAAGCGTTGTGCATAAGCAATATGCACTTTTTTACATTGCAATGCACTCAAGAACTAACTCAGTTTGTAGTGCATTATGGGCAACGCAATCGGCTTTAATAACGTTTTGTTGTTTCATTCCATTGCATAAAAGGACTAACTTATTCCTTTGTGCAATGAAAAAGCTAACGCTTAAAAAACTGCTGTTGCATTTCACATATGATAAAGCGTTAGAATAACATATAAGCGATATGCACTTTCAAGAACTTACTCATTACGTTGTGCATTAAAGAGATGGATAAAGAAATCTGCTGTTTTAATAAAAATTTTGTTGTTTCATTCCATTGCATAAAAGGTCTAACTTATTCCTTTGTGCAATAAAAAAACTAACCATAATCATTTGTGTTTGAAGGAAAATCATTGCACCAGCTGTTGGAAAGAAAACTCAGCATATTGCTTTTCGCATTGCATACCGCTCATTAATTTGCATTCTAAAGCATACACTCGGAAGAGACAAAGATGGCACAATGTTCAACCTGTACATACTTTAAGTACACTACATAGGTGTTATACTTCCGCTCCCCCTTTCTTGGGTTTTCACGAGGTCCCCCAGAGGTTTTCACGAGAAAACATCCAAAGCTGTCGCTTTCCAAATGCATGCAATAACTATTTCCTTTGTTCAACGAAGAGATGTGCAATTCAGTGTTTGTTGCATTGCATAAGCGTTCTACATGGAAGAATAACATTTTAAAAGTAATATGCACTTTGTTGCATTGCAATGCATTCAAGAACTAATGCGTTTCATTCCATGCTCACGCCCCTGCCCCTTTTGTCTCAAAATGTATTGTGCCCTTTTCTGATAATTGTAAATAATAATAATAATTATTATAAATCTTATAATACATGAAACACACACACACACCCTTGCCACTAACAATAATAATACAAACAAATATTTAATAATAAAAAATTTCCTTTGCAGCGCCTCATACGCTTTTTAACGGTTCTGGTACGCACTACGCAGCAGTTCGCGCGAGTCTCTTCAAACGAGCAGCAGGTAACGTTTAAGCTTATACGGAAAATTACATTTATCCTACCATCACCATGCTACTCTAAAAGTTGCTGCAGGATGCGAGTTATTCTTTACTAAAATAAAAATATAGCTGCGAGCAGCGATTACGGGCCCAAGCCGGTGGCACCGCAACCCCGGTGCCTTTAGTTACCTAAAGGCACCGGGGTGGCAATACCGCCGGCTTTGGCCCTTCATCGCTGCTCGCAGCTATATTTATATATATATATATATATATATATATATATATATATAAAAAGCCGGTGGCACCGCCACCCTGGTGCCTTTAGGGTTATTGTGCACGACGTGACACAAAATATCTGCTGGCTATCTGCCGAACGGCTCTGGTAGTTCCGCTTCAGCACTGATGATGTTGTAGAAATAGTGCGCTCTGGTTGGTCTGGATTATTCGGGATTTTTTATTTTATACAGAAATAAGTTATTTATAATTCAGATGAGAATAAAGTTAGTGTTGATTAAAATGAAGGAAAACAAATATATTGATCTGAAATATAGCACATTAATTTTAAATTTATTTAGGTTCAATTACCAAACATACAACCTTAATTTAATTTAAAGCAAACAATACATTTAAAAGATATGGGTTGTATGCACTTTTTTTTAATAAAAAAAGATATATATCCAAAAAACAAGGCCTTAAAGGGTTAAACTCTTGTCACTGTAACAGACACAATCTCTCTCTCTCACACACAGACACACACACACACACACACACACACACACACACACACACACACACACACACACACACACACACACACACACACACACACACACACACACATACACACACACACACGTCAAGTCACTTCCATTTTAGATGCAATATTGAATAAGCAGAAAATTCGGATTTTCTGCTCTGAAAATATAAATAAGCATAAAAATTGAATAAGCACTTTTAATATTCTAAACAGAATAAGCACTAGTCGCTAATGAATAAGTACTTATTCATTAGCTACTAATACGTATTCAAAAGAATATCTAAAGAATAAGCACTAGTATCTAAAGAATAGGCAATAGTACTAAAGAATAAGCACTAGTCGCTAATGAATAAGTACTAGTACTTAATGGAATAGATACTAGTATCTAAAAAATAAGTACTAGTAGCATGAAAATAGAGACTAGTAGGTTAAAATGATAAAATGTTAAAACGGCTTGCCATATTGGCTCAGAGAGAGAGAGAGAGAAAATGACCTTTTAGATACTAGTACCTATTAATAGATACTAGTATTTATTCAATAAATACTAGTACTAAGTCATTAGATACTAGTACCTATTAAATAGATACCAGTACTTATTCATTAGCTACTAATACGTATTCAAAAGAATATCTAAAGAATAAGCACTAGTATCTAAAGAATAGGCACTAGTACTAAAGAATAAGCACTAGTCGCTAATGAATAAGTACTAGTACTTAATGGAATAGATACTAGTATCTAAAAAATAAGTACTAGAAGCATGAAAATAGAGACTAGTAGGTTAAAATGATTAAATGTTAAAACGGCTTGCCATATTGGCTCAGAGAGAGAGAGAGAGAGAAAATGACCATATTCAAACCAAAATATCTGACTTCCTCTTGGTCTGAGCTAATGACAGTTAATTAGAAAGTTGTCCGGCTTGATCTGACCAATATGCGTACCGAGTTTTATGATTGTAGGTAAAACTATAAAACTAACCCCCCCACTTTTGTCAAAAGGTGGCGCTACTGAGTCCCTGCACCACGCCCGTTTCTGAAACTTTGCACATGTCTACAGGCTAATAAATGTGATCTGTCTGTCGAGTTTCATGCAATTTTAAGCAATTTCAGGCATGCTAAGAGTCTCAAAAGCATCCAAAAAGAATAATAAAGTTTGATGCGTTGCCATGGCACCAGTATCTAAGATATCAATAATCCTTTCACAGGTCTACATCTGCCGTGTATTTACATTATACAGATGAAGTTTGAAGCAAATCGGGTTAAAATAAGAGGGTGATTTCAAAGCATTTTGAAAGTGACACACTTCCTGCTGCCAGTTGGTGGCGCTATAACTTTGACTCACAATAGTCACATCCATGTGATCGGCCTCTTACAACGAACACACTGCTGAAGTTTCATTAAGATCAGCTAATGTATGCTGAAGTTATAACACACTTCCTGTTTCACGTTTCTTGCCATAAATTCGTTTCCTCGCCACGGCCAAACCGTTCGAGATATCAAAAATCCCCTGGCAATTTTTCATCCTCAATGTCTTGACTTCATGCTGACCGAGTTTCGTGGCATTTCTTTGAATTCTCTAGGAGAAGTACTTTAAATTCCATTGCATGCGTTTTACAAACAACCCTAAATAGCCGACTTCCTGTTGGGCTGGGGTAAAAAGTAAGAGCATGAAGTATATATGAACCGATGATATCTATATGTGTACCGAGTTTCATATTATTACATTCAAGCGTGTTTGATTTATGGACCAAGTTTTCGGACCCCGTTCCAGGGGGCGCTGTCGAGCCCCCCTGCCACGCCCGGGTACCACCTTCAGCCCGGCCCTGATGGCCGCGGGTTCTGACCTGTGTGCAAAGTTTCAAGAGTTTTCGTGCACGTTAAGAGCCGCAAAAGTGCCCGTATAGTCGTTAGAATAATAATAATAATAATAATAATAATAATAATAATAATAATAATAATAATAATAATAATCCTTAGGAAAACAATAGGGCCTTCGCCTTTTCAAGGCTTGGGCCCTTAATAATAATAATAATCCTTAGGAAAACAATAGGGCCTTCGCCTTTTCAAGGCTTGGGCCCTAATAATAATAATCCTTAGGAAAACAATAGGGCCTTCGCCTTTTCAAGGCTTGGGCCCTAATAATAATAATAATAATAATCCTTAGGAAAACAATAGGGCCTTCGCCTTTTCAAGGCTTGGGCCCTAATAATAATAATCCTTAGGAAAACAATAGGGCCTTCGCCTTTTCAAGGCTTGGGCCCTAATAAATAATCCTTAGGAAAACAATAGGGCCTTCGCCTTTTCAAGGCTTGGGCCCTAATAATCCTTAGGAAAACAATAGGGCCTTCGCCCTTTCAGGGCTTGGGCCCTAATAATCCTTAGGAAAACAATAGGGCCTTCGCCCTTTCAGGGCTTGGGCCCTAATTATAACTCAATGTCAGACTCATTCTGAGTGACAATGTCATTCGTTTTTATCCAAGGAATAAAAGTGCAAGGGGACATACATCTAACAGTTAGTTTAATGAAATCTTAAGTCCATGTCCAACTCTAAATTGTGAGGAACTTATAGCTTTGATTTCATAGTAACGCTTTACAATAAGGTTAATTTGTTCATTGCCCATGTATGAACTATCATGAACTAACCATGAGCAACACCATATGGGAGCTTTAGAACTTTTTTTCTCCTCAGAAGGTCTAAAAGCTACATGATGTCCTCAAAGACTTTTTCTGACGTTAAAAAGTCGTCAAGTCTGCCAGACAGTAGTCCATCTGGGACCTTTTGAACTTTTTTTCTGCTCTGAGGGTCCCCAGAAGGTCTAAAAGCTACATGATTTCCCCACACAGCAAAATCCCCAGTGTACATATGTACACTCTTGGTGTACATATAGGTCCAATTACAGGGTGTTAAAAATGAACACTGAAGCAGTGTTGAAGTTAATGAGATAATTAAGTGATTATTGGCCATTAGTGGTGACACCTAATGTTAATAAGAAGAATCATTGAAGGAAAGAGAAACAACAAGAACAGAAAAAAGAGAAACACAAGAAATACTGACTTCGAGCCATTACACATTATTGTACTTATTATTACCAGTGTATTTCTGTCATACATCCACACACTTTCTTATTTATATTGAACAGAAGTTTAGATGGTAATGCTTTATGGAATGTTTTGTTTCATGTCACCATTACGGCGATCAGTGTTTGCTTTAGTTGGGCTCTGGACTCTTTGCATTTTAACATTAGTTTTTCTCTGGCTGCTCCAACTCTGTGTTTGTAAAGCACATGAGTTACTGCAAGAGAAACCATGACATGGGCTGTGTATCCCAAAACCACCGTAATTTTAATTTGATCGTACAGACCTTTTGTTGCTATCGTTCTACGATCAAGTTAGGCTTAAAATGCTTTTGGGAAACACATCCCAGGTCATGATGGTTGTGTTTAAATGATGAAATTACAATCCTGTAGTGTCCTGATTCACTCAACCAGCATTATAAAATGATTATACAAAGGTTCTATTCTTTACAGTAGCTAATTCCTGCAGTGCTTTAATAAACTGAAGGTTTTAAAATCCAACACAGATATCAAGAATCTACATATGAATCTCAACAATGGTGACAATCACATGAAAGATTCATTTTGCAGTGCATGATGGGAGCCACCAATCAAAATGCATCCATGGCTCCCATCATGCATTGCAGTATGAATAAATTATACAGCTGAAATGTCCTCTAATTTTCATTTTTTTCTGTTTGCCTGTTTTTTTTTTTTGCTATTGTTTTGTTATGACTTTAATAGCTTGTTTTGTGATGTTCAGAGTTGATCTGTGTGTCACTAGTTTGTATATTGTCACCATTGTTGTGATTCATAAGCTGATTCTTGATGTTTGTGTGTCTAAACACAAGAGCTCCAGTGCACAAAGATTGTTGAACATTTTTCATATTGCTGTTGGATCTCAAACTGTAGAATCTCAGGGCTACAATCACCAATACTAAAATGCAAGATAAATCATATGGTAAAAGATTTAGACTCTGAATGACATCAGTGAATCAGGTCACTACGTGATGAAAAAGTCATCATCACACCATATTGTTAGCAGGTTTTCTCGTGCAATAACAAATGTGGCTTATAAACACAATGCTGGAGCAGCCAGAGAAAAACTAACAATAAAAAATTAAAAGGTTCAAGAGTCCAACTAAAACAAACACTGACCACCATAATGGTGGCTTGAAATGAAAAATTCCATAAAACATTGCCGTCTAAACTTCTGTTGATTCTCAATAACTTTTGTAGATGTATGACAGAAATAAAGTCACACTGTTAATAATAAGTACAATAATGTGTAAAGGCTCGAAGTCAGTAGTTCTTGTGTTTCTCTTTTTTTCCATTCTTGTTGTTTCTCTTTCCTTCAATGATTCTGCTTATTAACATCAGGTGTCACCACTAATGCCCAATCATCACTTAATTATGTCATTAACTTCAACACTGCTTCAGTGTTCATTTTTAACACCCTGTAGTTGGACCTATATGTACACCAGGAGTGTTAATTTAACACTGGGGATTTTGCTGTGCATAGACTCTTTCTGATGTTAAAAAGTCGTCAAGTCGGCCAGACAGTAGTCCATATGGGAGCTTTTGAACTTTTTTCTGCTCAGAGGGTCCACAGAAGGTATAAAAGCTACATGATGTACTCATAGACTCTTTCTGATGTTAAAAAGTCAAGTCAAGTCTGCCAGACATTAGTCCATATGGGACCTTTAGAACTTTTTTTCTTCTCAGAGGGTCTCCAGAAGGTCTAAAAGCTACATGATGTCCTCATAGACTCTTTCTGATGTTAAAAAGTTGTCAAGTCTGCCAGACAGTGGTCCATATGGCACCTTTTGAACTTTTTTTCTGGTCAGAGGGTCCCCAGATGGTCTGAAAGATCCATGATGTCCTTATAGACTCTTTCTGATGTTAAAAAAAAAGAAAAAAAAAGAAAAAAAAAGAAAAAAAAAGAAAAAAAAAGAAAAGTCAAGTCCGCCAGACAGCAGTTCCTTATCAGTCCATATTGGAGCATTCAAACTTTTTTTCTGCTCAGAGTGTCCCCAGAAGGTCTAAAAGCTAAATTATGTCCTCCTAGACTCTTTCTGATGTTAAGAAGTCAAGTCAAGTACGCCAGACAGTAGTCCATATGGGACCTTTTGAACCTTTTTTCTGGTCAGAGGGTCCCCAGTAGGTCTAAAAGCAACATGATGTCCTCATAGACTCTTTCTTATGTTAAGTCCTTATAGACTCTTTCTGATGTTAAAAAGTCAAATCAAGTCCGCTAGACAGTAGTCGATATGGGACCTTTTGAACCTTTTTTCTGCTCAGAGGGTCCCCAGAAGGTCTAAAAGCTACATGATGTCCTTATATACTCTTTCTGATGTTAAAAAGTCAAGTCAAGTCCGCCAGACAGTAGTCCATATGGGACCTTTTGAACTTCTTTTCTGTTCAGAGGGTCCCCAGAAGGTCTAAAAGCTACATGATGTCCTTATAGACTCTTTCTGATGTTAAAAAGTCAAGTCCGCCAGACAGTAGTCCATATTGGACCTTTTGAACTTTTTTTCTGCTCAGAGGGTCCCCAAAAGGTCTAAAAGCTGCATGATGTCCTTATAAACTCTTTCTGATGTTAAAGAGTCAAGTCAAGTCCGCCAGATAGTAGTCCATATGTGATCTTTTGAACTTTTTTTCTGGTCAGAGGGCCCCCAGAAGGTCTAAAAGCTACATGATGTCTTTATAGACTCTTTGTGATGTTAAAAAGTCAGGTCAGAGGGTCCCCAGAAGGTCTAAAAGCTACATGATGATGTCCTTATAGACTTTCTGATGTTAAAAAGTCAAGTCAAGTCCGCCATACAGTAGTCCATATGGGACTTTTTGAGCTTTTTTCTGCTCAGAGGGTCCCCAGAAGGTATAAAAGCTACATGATTTCCTTATAGACTCTTTCTGATTTTAAAAAGTCAAGTCAAATCCGCCAGACAGTGGTCCATATCGGAACTTTTTTTCTCATCAAAGGGTCCCCAAAAGGCTTTTAAAACCTGTGATGTATTCTCATAGGCTCTTTCAGATGTTAAAAGTCAAGAACGCCAGACAGTGGTCCAGATCGGACCTTTTGAACTTTTTCTTTCTGGTCAAAGGGTCCCCAAAAGGCTTAAAAGCTATATATCCTCATAGACTATTTCTGATGTTAAAAACTCAAGTCAAGTATGCCAAACCGTGGTCCATATCAGACCTTCTAAACTTTTTTCTCGTCAAAGGGTCCCCAAAAAACTTTAAAGCTATGATGTATCCTCATAGGCTCTTTCTGATGTTAAAAGTCAAAGCAAGTCCGCCAGGAAGTGGTGCATATCGGACCTTTTGAACTTTTTTCTGGTCAAAGGGTCCCCAAAAGGCTTAAAAGCTATGATGTATCCTCATAGGCTTTGTCCGCCAGACAGTGGTCCATATCTGAACGCAAGTCCGCCAGGAAGTGGTGCATATCGGACCTTTTGAACTTTTTGTCTCATCAAAGGGTGCCAAAAGGCTTAAAAGCTCTGATGTATCCTCATAGGCCCTTTCTGATGTTAAAAGTCAAGTCAAGTCCGCCAGACAGTGGTCAATATTGGACCATTTGAACTTTTTTTCTCGTCAAAGGGTCCCCAAAAGGCTTAAAAGCTATAATGTATCCGCATAGGCTCTTTCTGTTGTTAAAAGTCAAGTCCGCCAGACAGTGGTCCATACAGACATGAGATCCACTGGGAGGAGTCGGATCAAGATGCAAGGGGTGGAGATGGGTAGGATTAGGGGTGGCTTTAGGGATTAGGGGTGGGTTAAGGGATCACGGGGCGGAGATGGGTAGGTTTAGGTATATGTAAGGTGGGAGGAGTTGGATCTAGATCCGACTCCTCTCCGTGGATTTCATGTACTGCAGTGAGGACCATCTCCCCAAAAGGCTTAAAAGCTATGATGTATCATCATAGGCTCTATCTGATGTTAAAAGTCAAGTCCGCCGGACAGTGGTCCAAATCGGACCTTTTGAACTTTTTTTCTGGTCAAAGGGTCCCCAAAAAAACAAAACAAAAAAAAAAAACGTTTTTAAACCTTTTGACCAGAAAAAGTTCAAAAGGTCCGATATGGACTACTGTCTGGCGGACTTAACATCAGAAAGAATCTATAAGGATATATAGGTATTAAATCTTTCGAGGACCCTTTGACCAGAAAAAAGTTCAAAAGGTCCGATATGAACAAAAGGTCCGATATGAACTACTGTCTGACGGATCTAACATCTGAAAGAGTCTTGAGGATATATTGTTTTTAAAACTTTTGAGGACCATTTGACCAGAAAAAAGTTCAAAAGGTCCGATATGAACTACTGTCTGGCGGATTTAACATCTGAAAGAGTCTATGAGGATATATAGTTTTTAAACCTTTTGAGGACCCTTTGACCAGAAAAAAATTCAAAAGGTCCGATATGAACTACTGTCTGGCGGATTTAACATCTGAAAGAGTCTATGAGGATATATCATTTTTGAACCTTTTGAGGACCCTTTGACCAGAAAAAAAGTTCAAAAGTTCTGATATGGACTACTGTCTGGCAGACTTAACATCAGAAAGAGTCTTTAATTTAGAAAGATCCTCATAGAAGCTATACTTTGAGCTATACTGTATTCCGACCAATACAGGCTCATTCCCATGTGCATTAAAGAAAAAACATATGTGTTGTTGCATTGCATAGCACAAACGATCTAACGTTGTGAATTGTACAAATATGCGTTGTGCATTGCAGAAATAACTCATTCCGATGTGCATTAAAGAGATATCATATGTGTTTTTGCATTGCATAGCACAAACGATCTAACCTTGTGAATAGTAAAATAACAGTTGTGCGTTGTGTGTTGTGCAATGCAGAACTAACTCATTCCCATATACATTAAAGGAGATAACATATGTGTTGTTGCATTGCATTGCACAAAATATCTAGTTTTGCATTGAAAATAAGCTATGAATTTGTTGCTTTGCATTGCATACCATAACTGACTAATTCCCATTAAAGAGATAATTTGTGTTGTTGCATTGCATTGCACAAACAATCTAACCTTGTGAATTGAAAAATAACTAAGCCAAGCACATGTTGCATTTCAATGCATGACAGAACTAACTACCTTTGTGCATTAAAGAGATAACATGAGTGCTGTTGTATTGCATTGCACAAACAATCTAACATTGTTCGTAGAACAATAGCATTCAAGCTAAGCGCTTTCCGCATACAGTGCATAACCAAAACAGACTCATTTCCATGTGCATTAAACAGAAAATATATGTGTTGTTGCATTGCATTGGAGAAACGATCTAACGTTGTGCATTGAAAATTAACATAAACTATGCATTAGTTAAGCTGTTGTGCAATACAACAGTATTGCATTGCACAGACAATCTAAGGATGTGCATTTAAGAATATCATATAAGCTATGCGCTTGTTGCATTGCAATGCATACAAGAACTAACTAAATCATAAGCGCATTAAAGAGATAACATGTGTTGTTGCATTGCATTATATCGCACAAACAATCTAATGTTGTGCATTACAATATAAGCTATGCACTTGTTGCTCTGCATTGCATAACCATAACTAATTACTAAAACTAATAAAAAACTGCATAACCATAACTTAACATAACTACTAAAAAAGAGATGACATATGTGTTGTTGCATTGCAAACAAACGATCTAACCTTGTCAATTGAAAAATAACAAATAAATATGGAGGTTGAATTTCAATGCATGCCCGAACTAATTTGTGCATTAAAAAGAGAAAACATATGTGTTGTTGCATTGCATCGCACATACGCTCTAACGTTGTGCATTGAAAAATAACATATAAACTAAGCACATGTTGCATTTATTAGTTAGTTCGTTTATTAGTGAATGGATTAAGAGAAAACATATTTGTTGTTTTATTGCATTGCACAAACGATCTAACCTTGTGAATTGAGAAATAACATATAAGGCAAGCACATGTTGCTTTTCAATGCATACGAACTATAATTCCCATGTACATTAAAGAGATAACATGTGTTGTTGCATTGCATTGCACAAATGACCTAACGTTGTGCATTAAAGAATATCACATAAGCTATGCGCTTGTTGTATTGCAATGCATACGAATAACTAATTCCCATGTACATTAAAGAGTTAACATGTGTTGTTGCATTGCACAAATGACCTAACGTTGTGCATTGAAAAATATGAGTTGTGCGTTGTTCATTGCAGAATTAACTTTTTCCCATATATATTAAAGAGATAACATATGTGTTGTTGCATTGCATCGCACATACGATCTAACGTTGTGCATTGAAAAATAACATATAAACTAAGCACATGTTGCATTTATTAGTTAGTTCGTTTATTAGTGAATGGATTAAGAGAAAACATATTTGTTGCTTTATTGCATTGCACAAACGATCTAACCTTGTGAATTGAGAAATAACATATAAGGCAAGCACATGTTGCTTTTCAATGCATACGAACTAACTAATTCCCATGTACATTAAAGAGATAACATGTGTTATTGCATTGCATTGCACAAATGACCTAACGTTGTGCATTAAAGAATATCATATAAGCTATGCGCTTGTTGTATTGCAATGCATACGAATAACTAATTCCCATGTACATTAAAGAGTTAACATGTGTTGTTGCATTGCACAAATGACCTAACGTTGTGCATTGAAAAATATGAGTTGTGCGTTGTTCATTGCAGAATTAACTTTTTCCCATTAAAGAGATAACATATGTGTTGTTGCATTGCATCGCACATACGATCTAACGTTGTGCATTGAAAAATAACATATAAACTAGCACATGTTGCATTTATTAGTTAGTTCGTTTATTAGTGAATGGATTAAGAGAAAACATATTTGTTGTTATTATTGCATTGCACAAACGATCTAACCTTGTGAATTGAGAAATAACATATAAGGCAAGCACATGTTGCTTTTCAATGCATACGAACTAACTAATTCCCATGTACATTAAAGAGATAACATGTGTTATTGCATTGCACAAATGACCTACGTTGTGCATTAAAGAATATCATATAAGCTATGCGCTTGTTGTATTGCAATGCATACGAATAACTAATTCCCATGTACATTAAAGAGTTAACATGTGTTGTTTTTCACAAAAAATCTAAAGTTGTGCATTGAAAATAAGCTGCATTTGTTGATAACACACACACACACACACACACACACACACACACACACACACACACACACACACACACACACACACACACACACACACACACACACACACACACACACACACATCAAATCGACGGTGGGGGACAATGATATATTTAAATTTGCATATTGTAATATCTGCAGGGCACTCCCTTGTCTAGTCGTATTAAATGTATGCTTCATCTTTCATTTTTAATTTCTAAATTTGATCAATAGGCTAAATTCAATTATTTAGAATAATAAGACATATAGGGCTGCCAGGTAGGGCTGATCAAAATATCTTTTACACTGAAAAATAACAATTCATTAAATAAGGTTATGAGATTGTTTTAAATATAAGTTAATTAACAATCGTTGAAAAGAATGATACTTTTAAACATAACACTAAACCGCCATTAGATGTCGCCAGGTGACCTTCTTAATGAGCGAGTCATTGATTGTCCGAATGACTGAGTCATTCATGAATGAGACAGAAGGCTTGTTCGACTTGAACCGGCGCTGCGCAGACCGATCGGTTGATGACATCAAAGTACCGCGAGAGCGATTCAAAAGCATAAGGAGCCGTATGCTCTCTAATCGCTCTCGCGGTACTTTGATGTCATCAACCGATCGGTCTGTGCAGCGCCGGTTCAAGTCGAACAAGCCTAGAGGTTTATGGATTGATAATTGAATCTTTGAGTCAACCGATTCATTCAAAATGCTGAATCATTCATTAATTGTTCATTGTAACTGTTTATTGAACTGTTGTATCAAATCAATGTCACAGTTTCAATCGTGATGGTATTCAGGAAAGAGCACTCGTCATGAGAGGTTGCTTAACTGTATCATATGTTAAAAATATAAAAACTCCATATTTAAAATTTTTATAGGCAGTATATTGTTAACTGAGTTTCTTTTTTGTGTGCTGCGCTCATTTGTTTACATTTCTCCTCGAGAGGGTGCACGAGCCTCACCAGCACAACCTTGTTACCATCAGTAATAAATTTATTATCCACTATCCATCGCAACTTACAATAAATGTAATAAAATCAGAATAATCTCTCGTTTTAGTGATTCCCAAATATTTTTTTTTGTCATTGACGTTATAATCAGGCTATTTGTCTGGTCGGGCAAGTCAATTCTCTTTTTCTTGTCCTTTCAAAAAAGCCCTAATATATATATATATATATATATATATATATATATATATATATATATATATATATATATATATATATATTGTTTAAAAAAAAGACATGATAATATATATTTTTTGGCTCAAATTAGATTTTTTATTTATTCTTGTGTTTAAAATATTTATTCTTCTGGTTCAACTTTCTAAACAGATTAAGATATTATATCGTATGCTATGTATTGTGAATACACCCATGTTAAACATAAAAATTGATTTCCATTGCATATCATGGAACACATAAACGTAAAATATAAATACATTAATAAACCTGTACAAAGACCTCCAGATAAATACTGGGCTTCTGGAATTACACATTTAAGTGCTGCAAAAGATATTGACCTATGGCATCCTATGACATTAAAAATTATTTTACATTTTAATTATCTCATAGATGTGGCTATTGTGGTTCACGGTCATAGGCCCTGTCCAAAATGACACACTTATTATAATTGTCGGTCTTGTGTACTTATTTCATGTGTCCATTAAAGGGTTAGTTCACCCAAAAATGAAAATTAAGTCATTAATTACTCACCCCCATGCTGTACCAACCCCGTAAGACCTTCGTTCATCTTTGGAACACAAATGAAGATATTTTTGATTAAATCTGAGAGGTGGATCACTGCTACATAGGCTGCCAGAGGGAATGAAACTTGACGGCCCAGAAAGTCATTAAAGAAAATGTTTAAATATTCCATGTGCCTACAGTGGCTCAACTATAAGTTTATCAAGCGAAGAGAATACTTTTTTCCCGAAAAAAAAACATAATAACGACTTTATTCGACTATTCCTTTTCTTCCTTGTGGGCCTGAGACGAGAGTTCAAGAGATTTCCACGACGCATGCGCGAGAACTGAACAAGAAGTATTAGAAGAAGAACGTCCTCTTCTCAGTTCTCGCGCATGCGTCGTGGAAATCTCTTGAACTCTCGTCTCAGGCCCACAAGGAATGAAAAGGAATAGTCGAATAAAGTCGTTATTATGTTTTTTTTTTCGGGAAAAAAGTAGTCTCGTCGCTTGATAAACTTATAGTTGAGCCACTGTAGGCACATGGATTATTTAAACATGTTCTTTAATGACTTTCTGGGCCGTCAAGTTTCATTCCCTCTGGCAGCCTATGTAGCAGTGATCCACCTCTCAGATTTAATCAAAAATATCTTCATTTGTGTTCCGAAGATGAACGAAGGTCTTACGGGGTTGGTACAGCATGGGGGTGAGTAATTAATGACTTAATTTTCATTTTTGGGTGAACTAACCCTTTAAGTCCATGGGTGTCTAATTTTTCATTTTAGGTTTCAGAAAGGTGCTCACGCATACTTTGTGGTTGATATGTGCCCTCGATGCAGACTTTTGCAGAGCCCACACCAATGCAAGCTCTACAGCACATCTTCTCGACAGTCAAAGCGTCGTTACGTTATTGCCCGTTGTGCACGTTAACCCTAAAGGCACCAGGGTGGCGGTGCCACTGGCTTGTTTTTATATAAATATATACATATATAAATATGCAGCGATGAAGGGCCAAAGCCGGCGGCACCGACACCCTGTTTAGTTTAGGTAACTAAAGGCACCGGGATTGCGGTGCCACCGACTTGGGCCCGTAATCGCTGCTCGCAGCTATATTTATTATTTTACTACCTTTTGGGCACTTTTAGGGCCCTTAACGTGCTCAAAAACTCTTGAAACTTTGCACACGGGTCAGAACCTGCGGCCATCAGGGCCGGGCTGAAGCTGGTACCCAGGTGTTGCAGGGGGGCTCAACAGCGCCCCCTGGAAGTGGTCAAAAATCTTGGTCCATAAATCAAACACGCTTGCATGTAATAATATGAAACTCGGTACACATATAGATCTCATCGGTTCATATATCCTTTGTACTTTTACTTTTTACACCAGCCCAACAGGAAGTCGGCTATTATGGTTTGTTTAGAAACGCATGCCCCTGGAATTCGATATACTCCTCCTAGAGAATTCAACCAATCACCTTGAAACTCGGTCAGGATGAAGACAAGAAATTGAGGATGAAAATTGCCAGCGGATTTTTGATATCTCGAACGGTTTGGCCGTGGTGAGGAAACGAATTTATGACGAGAAATGTGAAAAAGGAAGTGTGTTATAACTTCTGCATACATTTACTGACAGTGTGTCCGTTGTAAGAAGCCGATCACATGTGACTATTGTGAGTCAAAGTTATAGCGCCACCAACTGGCAGCAGGAAGTGTGTCACTTTCAAAATGCTTTGAAATCACTCTCTTATTTTTACCCGATTTGATTCAAACTTTATGTGTATAATGTAAACACATGGCAGATGTAGACCTGAGAAAGGATTGTTGGTATCTTAAATACTGTTGCCGTGGCAGCGCATCAAACTTTTATATTATTGTTTGATGCGTTTGAGACTCTTAACATACTTAAAATTGCATGAAACTCGACAGACACATCACATTTATTAGCCAGTAGATATGTGCAAAATTTCAGAAACAGGCGTGGTTCAGGGGCTCAGTAGCGCCACCTTTCGACAAAAGAGGGGGAGTTAGGTCTATATTTTTATCTACAATCTTAAAACTCAGTCCGTATATTTTGCTCATCGAGCCTTACAACTTTCTAATTTACAGTCATTAGCTCCGACCAACAGGAAGTCAGATATTTTGGTTTGAATGTGGATTTTTCAAGCATTTTCTCTCCCTCTCTCTCTGTCTCTGCCTCTGCATCTCTGTGTGTGTGTGGGTGATGTCGTGGAAATAATTCTATTCGAAAAGTTAGGAGGAAGGAGACGAGTGGAAACCTTTGAAAAGTCAAAGTATCAAATGTTTTATTTCTTGCAAGAAAGGCAGTTCACATACAGACAGAGTCTGACATGAGAAGGGCGAAGGGCTGATCCCTTTCACCAGGTTATATACCCTAACACATCCTGAGTAGGCTGCATCTGTTTCAGAAGATTGCCTTGGTTACCTCAAAAGGAAACGTGTTTGTTCAAGATCTCTTGTAGGACATAAATTCGTCTAGACAGAACAATGACATCTTCGTCAAGATTTCCTGTTGTTAGCTTCAGATTCGCACCTCTTGCATATCTCTGGTTTCACACCTCTTGCATATATCAAAAGCTGCACACATACATTTCACACTTGAAGCGAACAATAGGTCACTTGGAGTACACATAGTCCCTTTGCTACTTGGGTTATTGTCACACATACATGTTGTTCCAGAAAGCTTATTTTAACTTATGCATTTCTAACAGCTGGGTTATATAGTTAATAATGTCCTTTAGCTTATATGAACATCTTCCTTTAAATGCTTATGAGTACATAAATCCTTGACGTTAATAAAAGTTGCACACATCTAATGATAAAAGAATACATCTAAAGGTAGAAAACACATCTAAATGTAAAATTTCCATTACAGTGAGAATTGATTTTTAGGGCCCAAGCCTTGAAAAGGCGAAGGCCCTATTGTTTTCCTAAGGATTATTATTAGGGCCCAAGCCTTGAAAACGCGAAGGCCCTATTGTTTTCCTTAGGATTATTTATTATTAGGGCCCAAGCCTTGAAAAGGCGAAGGCCCTATTGTTTTCCTTAGGATTATTTATTATTAGGGCCCAAGCCTTGAAAAGGCAAAGGCCCTATTGTTTTCCTTAGGATTATTTATTATTAGGGCCCAAGCCTTGAAAAGGCGAAGGCCCTATTGTTTTCCTTAGGATTATTTATTAGGGCCCAAGCCCTGAAAGGGCGAAGGCCCTATTGTTTTCCTAAGGATTATTTATTAGGGCCCAAGCCCTGAAAGGGCGAAGGCCCTATTGTTTTCCTAAGGATTATTTATTAGGGCCCAAGCCCTGAAAGGGCGAAGGCCCTATTGTTTTCCTAAGGATTATTAGGGCCCAAGCCTTGAAAAGGCGAAGGCCCTATTGTTTTCCTAAGGATTAGGGCCCAAGTCTTGAAAAGGCGAAGGCCCTATTGTTTTCCTAAGGATTATTATTATTAGGGCCCAAGCCTTGAAAAGGCGAAGGCCCTATTGTTTTTCTAAGGATTATTATTAGGGCCCAAGCCTTGAAAAGGCGAAGGCCCTATTGTTTTCCTAAGGATTATTATTATTATTAGGGCCCAAGCCTTGAAAAGGCGAAGGCCCTATTGTTTTCCTTAGGATTATTATTTTTTTTTTTCTCCTCTTTTATTTTTCTTACGACTATTCGGGCACTTTTGGGGCTCTTAACGTGCACGAAAACTCTTGAAACTTTGCACGCGGGTCAGAACCCGCGGCCATCAGGGTCGGGGTGAAGATGCTACCCGGGCGTGGCAGGGGGGCTCGACAGCGCCCCCTGGAACGGGGTCCGAAAACTTGGTCCATAAATCAAACACGCTTGTATGTAAGAATATGAAACTCGGTACACATATAGATCTCATCGGTTCATATATACTTCATGCTCTTACTTTTTACCCCAGCCCAACAGGAAGTCGGCTATTTAGGGTTGTTTGTAAAACGCATGCAATGGAATTTAAAGTACTTCTCCTAGAGAATTCAAAGAAATGCCACGAAACTCGTCAGCATGAAGTCAAGACATTGAGGATGAAAAATTGCGAGGGGATTTTTGATATCTCGAAAGGGTGTGGCCGTGGCGAGGAAACGAAATTATGGCGAGAAACGTGAAACAGGGAGTGTGTTATAACTTCTGCATACATTAACTGATCTTGATGAAACTTCAGCAGTGTGTTCGTTGTAAGAGGCCGATCACATGGATGTGACTTTTGTGAGTCAAAGTTATAGCGCCACCAACTGGCAGCAGGAAGTGTGTCACTTTCAAAATGCTTCGAAATCACCCTCTTATTTTAACCCAATTTGCTTCAAACTTCATCTGTATAATGTAAACATACGCCATATGTAGACCTGTGAATGGATTCTTGATATCTTTGATACTGTTGCCGTGGCAACACATCAAACTTTAAAATTATTTTTTGATGCTTTTGAGACTCTTAGCATGCTTGAAATTGCATGAAACTCGACAGACATGTCACATATATTAGCCAGTAGACATGTGCAAAGTTTCAGGAACGGGCGTGGTGCAGGGACTCAGTAGCGCCACCTTTTGACAAAAGTGAGAGGGTTAGTTTCATAGTTTTACCTGCAATCTTAAAACTCGGTAGGCATATTGTTCAGATCAAGCCGGACAACTTTCTAATTTACAGATTTTGGTTCCGAACAACAGGAAGTCAGATATTTTGGTTTGAATGGGATGTTTTGGAGTAATCTCTGTCCCTCTCTCCCTCTCTCTGCATACCTCTGTGTCTGTGGGGGGAGGGGGATGTGTCTGTTTGAGTGACAAAGCTTTTAATTATTGTTGATCAAGGTTTTGGGGGCTTTTGGGGCCCTTAACATCCTCTAAAACTCTTGAAACTTTGCACACGGGTCAGAACCCGTGGCCATCAGGGCCGGACTGAAGCTGGTACCCGGGCGTGGCAGGGCGGACCGACAGCGCCCCCTGGACTGGGATTCGAACACTTGTCCATAAATCAAAGACACTTGCATGTAATAATATGAAACTCGGTACACTTATAGATCTCATTGGGTTGAACAACTTTCGTGCTCTAAGTTTTACGACATCCCAACAGGAAGCCGGCTATCATGGTTTGTTTGGAAACGCATACCCCTGAAATTCTATTTAATTCTCCTTGGGAATTAATCGGATTTCAAGCAAACTCGGTCAGCATGACGTCAAGACATTGATGATGCTAAATTCCGGAGGGATTTTTGATATGTCGAACGGTTTGGCCGTGGCGAGGAAATTAATTTTATGACTAAAAAAGGACACATAAAGTGTGTTATAACTTTGCTCGTTTTACCTACAGTTACAAAACTTGCCACGCATATTGTTCTCATCAAGCCAATCGACTTTCTAATTTAAAGTCATTAGCTCAGAGCAACAGAAAGTCAGATATTGTAGTTTGAATGGATTTCTTGTCCCCCTGCCATTCTGTTTGTGTGTGTGTGTGTGTGTGTGTGTCTGTGTGGGGAGGGGGGGGAGGGGAGGAGGGGAGGAGGGGGGGGGCTCTTTGAGTGATAGTTTAGTTTAAACACCAACTCATACATAGGGCCATACTGCCCTCTTGTGTTCAAAATTATATACATATTTGGTATGTGACTGAGGATCGAGAGCTTTTAAATACGGACGTCCACATTGATAATGGTGGCTCTTGCAGAGCGCTCGAATGAATAAATTAACTAAACGTTCGCTCAGCTCTGCTCGCTCGTCGCCATGGACGCGCACCGTTATGAATGCCCAGTGTTTCCCCTAGGATTTTTTTTCAGGGGGGGGGGGGGGATTGGGGGAACTGCTAGTGTTGCGGAGCGGGTGTATTACGAATACGTGGTGTAAATTTTTTAGCAATCAAAAAGCATGTCTAATTAATTGAAATAGTGTATTATGAATCATTAAACGTATACAACATTTAAAAAAAAATATGAAAAAAAATGTCACACTAATTCTGTGTTGTGTTTTTTCTGGTAATAAAATGAAGACATAAAACACAAATTTGATCATTTATCATCAATTTTAATCATATGAAATTAAATAAACTTTTTGTCAAATAACGTGCTGCACAATGAGCTTTACTGTTAAAGTCCCCATGAATTCAAAATTGACCATACTTACTTTGTTTGCTTAAATTGATCGTTTTGTGGTGAACAATTCATCCATGCAAGTCAATCCACACAAAAAAATTGTTTGGCTTCGTAATCTTTAATCAAAATCTGAAATTTCCCCTCCCCTCTGCGTTGGAGGACCTTGCCTGATGACGTAGGTTTCACGGTTTGGGCGTCTTCTTAACATCCGTAATCACGCCCCTCCAACTGACAGTAGACAGGCTGAATGAAAACACCTACTTTTCTAGATCCAATCAGGTGCTAGTTGGGGAAAAAGCCACGCCCACCATTTTGCCTCATTTAGTATTCCGTTTCTCTCGGAAATACGTCACAACGCTGGAGAAAAGTCGTTTGCAACTTCCGGTTCACGGGGACTTTAAAATTAAAACATGGATTATTCCTTAAATTCAGTTTTGATGATAATTTATTTGGATTAGTGTTAGTATTATTACATTGGGACATATCTAAATTCTACTGTACAACGGTAATATATTTCTGTCAAGTTAAACCGAACTTTTATTTTGACGGGTTGCCGTGAAGACCTTTTGAGTTTGTTTGTTTATGTCATAATGATAGTTTTTCTCAAATGAAGCGGTTAAATGATCACGAAGTGACTTTCGGAGTGGATCTAGAGCCTAAATACTAGTATCTATTAATAGGTACTAGTATCTAAAAGGTAATTTTCTCTCTCTCTCTCTCTCTATCTCTGAGCCAATATGGCAAGCCGTTTTAACATTTAATCATTTTAACCTACTAGTCTCTATTTTCATGCTTCTAGTACTTATTTTTTAGATACTAGTATCTATTCCATTAAGTACTAGTACTTATTCATTAGCGACTAGTGCTTATTCTTTAGTACTAGTGCCTATTCTTTAGATACTAGTGCTTATTCTTTAGATATTCTTTTGAATACGTATTAGTAGCTAATGAATAAGTACTGGTATCTATTTAATAGGTACCGGTATCTAATAACTTAGTACTAGTTTTTATTGAATAAATACTAGTATCTATTAATAGGTACTAGTATCTAAAAGGTCATTTTCTCTCTCTCTCTCTCTGAGCCAATATGGCAAGCCGTTTTAACATTTTATCATTTTAACCTACTAGTCTCTATTTTCATGCTACTAGTACTTATTTTTTAGATACTAGTATCTATTCCATTAAGTACTAGTACTTATTCATTAGCGACTAGTGCTTATTCTGTTTAGAATATTAAAAGTGCTTATTCAATTTTTATGCTTATTTATATTTTCAGAGCAGAAAATCCGAATTTTCTGCTTATTCAATATTGCAACTAAAATGGAAGTGACTTGACGTGTGTGTGTGTGTGTGTGTGTGTGTGTGTGTGTGTGTGTGTGTGTGTGTGTGTGTGAGAGAGAGAGAGATTGTGTCTGTTACAGTGACAAGAGTTTAACCGTTTAAGGCCTTGTTTTTTGGATATATATCTTTTTTTATTAAAAAAAAGTGCATACAACCCATATCTTTTAAATGTATTGTTTGCTTTAAATTAAATTAAGATTGTATGTTTGGTAATTGAACCTAAATAAATTTAAAATTAATGTGCTATATTTCAGATCAATATATTTTTTTTCCTCCATTTTTAATCAACACTAACTTTATTCTCTTCTGAATTATAAATAACTTATTTCTGTATAAAATAAAAAATCCCGAATAATCCAGACCAACCAGAGCGCACTATTTCTACAACATCATCAGTGCTGAAGCGGAACTACCAGAGCCGTTCGGCAGATAGCCAGCAGATATTTTGTGTCACGTCGTGCACAATAACCCTAAAGGCACCAGGGTGGCGGTGCCACCGGCTTTTTATATATATATATATAAAGTTACCTAAAGGCACCGGGGTGGCGGTACCGCCGGCTTTGGCCCTTCATCGCTGCTCGCAGCTATATTTATATATATATATATATATATATATATATTAATTCTTGTTTTTCAAGGTTTCAGGGGCTTTTGGGGCCCTTAACATGCTCGAAAACTCTTGAAACTTTGCACATGGGTCAGAACCCGCAGCCATTAGGGCCCGGCTGAAGCTGGTACCCGGGCGTGGCAGAGGGGCTCGACAGCACCCCCTGGAATGGGATTTGAACACTTGTCCATAAATCAAACACACTTGCATGTAATAATATGAAACTCGGTACACATATAGATCTCATCGGGCCGAACAACTTTCCCTCGGTCAAGTTTTACGCCAGCCCAAGTCGGCTATTATGGGTTGTTTGGAGAACGCTTGCTCTGGAATTATAACTTCTCCTCCAAGGCAATTCATTCAATTGTCACCAAACTCGGTCAGCGTGAAGTCAAGACATTGAGGATGCTAAATTGCGGACGGATTTTTAATATCTCGAACGGTTTGGCCGTGGCAAGGAAATGAATTTATGACTAAAAAAGGACACATAAAGTGTGTTATAACTTAGTTAGTTTTACCTACAGTTACAACTTGGCATGTATATTGTTCTCGTCAAGCTGAACAACTTTCTAATTTACAGTTATTAGCTCTGACCAACATGAAGTCAGATATTTTGGTTTGAATGTGGATTCTGAGCATTTTCTCTCCCTCTCTCTGACAGAGTGTCCCCTGCCAATCTGTGTGTGTGTGTGTGTCTGTGTGGGGAGGGGGAGGGGGGGGTCTCTTCGGGTGATAGTTTAAACAGTTTGCAGTCTGAATGATGTCCTATATGAAAAAAAATGACGGAGTATGTTTCCACTGTTCACACACACACACACACACACACACACACACACACACACACACACACACACACAGTTCGATCGCGCCCGCGCCTCTCTTTCTCGATCGAACTGTGTGTGTGTGTGTGTGTGTGAGTGAGTGAGAGAGGCGCGGGCGCGATCGAACTGTGTGTAAGAGAGAGAGAGAGAGAGAGAGAGAGAGAGAGAGGCGCGGAAATAATTTTATACGGAAAACAATTATTTATAATTCAGATGAGAATAAAGTTAGTGTTAATTAAAATTAAGGAACATTTATTTTGCCTTTTCTGTTTTAATGATATTCAGAACAGAAATAGACAACATAATGATGAATAATAAGATATTATATCGTATGCTATGTGTTGTGAATATGTGTTAAACATTAAAATTTACTTCCATTGCATATCATAGGACACATAAGCGTAAAATAAAAATACATTAATAAACCTGTACAAAGACCTCCAGATAAATACTGGGCTTGTATATTTACACATTTAAGTGCTGAAAAACATATTGAGCTATGACATCCTATGACATTAAAAATTATTCTATATTTAAATTATCTCATATATGTGGCTATAGTGGTTCAAGATCATAGGCCCTGTCCCAAATGACACACTTCATATGAATACTCGGTCTTGTGTACTTATTTCATGTGTCCGTTAAATCCATGAGACCCATGGATGAGGTGTCTCATTTTTCATTTTAGGTTTCAGAAGGTTGCTCACCCATACTTTGTGGTTGATATGTGCCCTCGATGCGCACTTGATGCACCCAAACTGATGCAAGCTCTACAGCACACTTATTTTCGACAGTCAAAGCAGGGTTACGTTTTTGAACGTCGTGCACAATAACCCTAAAGGCACCAGGGTGGCGGTGCCACCGGCTTCTTTTATATATATAAATATAGCTGCGAACAGCGATGAAGGGCCAAAGCCGGCGGCACCGCCACCCGGCGGCACCGCCTTTAGGTAACTAAAGGAACCGGGGTTGCGGTGCCACTGGCTTGGGCCCGCAATCGCTGCTCGCAGCTATATTTTTTCTTGTTTTTCAAGGTTTCAGGGGCTTTTGGGCCATTAGGGCCGGGCTGAAGCTGGTACCCGGGCATGGCAGGGGGGCTCGACAGCACCCCCTGGAATGGGATTCAAACACTTGTCCATAAATCAAACACACTTGCATGTAATAATATGAAACTCGGTAGACATATAGGTCTCATTGGGTTGAACAACTTTTGTGCTCTAAGTTTTACGCCGGCCCAACAGGAAGTTGGGTATTATAGGTTGTTTGGAAAACACATGCTTTGGGATTTTATATACTTCTCCTAGAGATTGCATCCGATCGCCACCAAACTCGGTGTGCATGAAGTCAATACATTGAGGATGCTAAATTACGGACGGATGTTTGATGTCTCTAACGGTTTGACCGTGGCAAGGAAACGAATTTATGGCGAGAAAAGAGAAACACAAAGTGTTATAATTTCTGCATACATTAACTGATCTTGATGAAACTTCAGCAGTGTGTTCGTTGTAAGAGGCCGATCACATGGATGTGACTATTGTCAAGTCAAGTCTTGTCACCTTTATTTATACAGCACTTTTTACAATAGAGATTGTTTCAAAGCAGCTTTACAGAGATAACATAAAAATAATATTGTAATAGTTTTGTTAAATACAAAATTAAATGTCCCCAACTAAGCAAGCCAAAAGCCAATGGCGACAAAGGCGAAGAAAGGCGAAAAGGCAACAGTGGCATGGAAACCAAAACTCCATCAGGTGACAGAATGGAGAAAAAAACCTTGGGAGGACCCAGGCTCAATCGGGGTCCAGTCCTCCTTTGGCCAATGAACGAACAGTGTATGATTATGATTCAGGCAGAATTATAGGTCAGAAGTTAGATGGGATCAGAACTTCCACAATATTCATCCAGTTCTTGTTGGGGTCGGAGTCATCACGCCGGTATGGAGACGAGTTTGTTGAGGTGTCCTTGAAGCCTTCACAGGGTTGATGAGGCTGGCACTTCAGGAATGCATTGTCGTCGTGTCCATGCGATGGTCCTTCATCAGATCTGGATATGGCCTGGATCCGGCAGTTTGCGGTAAACCTCTGGATAAACAGAGAGACAAATATTAGCGTAGACACCATAGTTCTTATGATGTACAAAGTACATCAGGGTTTATGAAAAGTGTTCCCGGTTCCGGCTGATCTAAACTATGCAGCCTAACATTGAATTATAGAAGTCTATAATGTGTTATGTGTATGCTAAGCCAAAGAGATGTGTTTTTAGTCTAGATTTGAACTGACAGAATGTGTCTGCTTCCCGGACCATGTTAGAAAGATTGTTCCAAAGTTTTGGTGCTAAATAGGAAAAGGATCTACCGCAAGCAGTCGATTTAGATATTCTAGGTATTATCAACTCGCCAGAATTTTGAGCTTTGTAAGTAATCAGTAATATTTAAAAATGTATACTATGTTTAATAGGGAGCCAATGCAGTGTTGACAGAACCGGGCTAATATGGTCATACTTCCTGGTTCTGGTAAGAACTCTAGCGGCTGCATTTTGGACCAACTGTAGTTTATGTATTAAACATGCAGGGCAACCACCCAGTAGAGCATTACAATAATCTAGCCTTGATGTCATGAATGCATGAACCAATTGTTCTGCATTTTTCATTGAGAGCATATGACGTAATTTAGATATATTTTTAAGATGAAAAAAAGCAGTTTTACAGATTATTTATTTTCAATGGGTGGGCACTAGGTATGGGGACTTTTTATCGGATATCAGATATCCTATATTTATTATTGCTACTGCCTTTTCTGTTAGCTATTACCATGAAGTGATGCAACCCGTACAATAAACACATAAACCATTACACATTGTTGCAAGACGTGCAACTCTTAAGAAATTTGATTAAATAAGGGTTAAATAGGCCTATACAAAAAAATTGCAAGACCGACTCTGACCACAGCTTTATTATAAACAAAGCTAACGAACATGCACACAGTCTCTCACTGACAGGATAGTAGTTTAACTGCTATCTCACTGGCGGAAGAGAGAAAAAAAGCTACACATCTTTATTCTGCTTTGCTCTAACATAAGCGTTTACAGTAGCCTACTATTAAAAAAGCATACTGTAGTTACCTTTATCAAAACAGTTTATCAGTTTTCATCTGTTTGCTTTGTTTTGAATGCAGTCAGGAATCTCGTGCCAACTGAAAGTCATTTCATTCATGTATTAAAGTGCAAGTGATTGGGGGGGCGGCAGGTGGGTTTTCTCACAGCGCCACACTGTGGTTTTAGGTCGGCTTTATTATAATTTCAGCTAATGAGCAGTTTGTAGATATATATTTTTATTATTTCTCACTGAAATGTGAATTAAATTAAACTGATATTATTTTGTAAATTATATCATAATTCAATTAGGGAGGGCATAAAAGACATTTGGGGGGGCATTGCCCCCTAATGCCCCCCCATACCGCCGGCACTGCGTCTAAGCCTCGTATTAGCTTTGTATTTCTTTCTGTTTTGAACCATCATTTACTACCATTTCTAGTTGTTAATACTACTAAATACAGCTTAGACAACATCTCAGATTAACCTGACATCGCTAGCTTCCGTTATTGTTAGAACACGCTAGTAACTCGCTAACCTGTTAACGCGCCACCCGTGCGCTCAGTTATTTATTTATTTTTCTCTCGCGCGCCCGCGACTCTGAGTTCATAAAAAGCCCAGGTGAGTAAGAGCCCACACATCAGTCAACAAACACGGTGAGTAATGTCTTGTCCTGTTATTGTCACCTGCACTTCATGTTACATGTTTAGCATAGCCTTCCCCGTCGGCAATATCCCAGATAGCACACGTACGTCTGGCCGATGTCGGCCCGATGTACAAAGTTCCAACGGCACGATGTCGCTCAGAGAGCGTTTGCTAATCGGCAATATGTCGCCGCAACGTCGGCATATGATCGCAGATGATCTTCGGCCGATGTTTGAACGACGCAAAGCTGTAAATCCCGGCCGCTTTATAGGACCTTTATTTATTTAGGTCGAACCTTTCTGGCTACACCTTTACATAGACACCATGCGCTGCTTTCATTGAAGCACGCACGAACAAACACAGGCACGCACACACACACACACACACACACACACACAAACACACTCAGAGAGCGGAGATCGCGCTGCACACTCAGGATCACAGAAACTGTAGTCATCGCTGCCCCCGCAACTTTCATTAATAAAATAGCATCGATACTGAACACATGCAACTTTCATCCCTCAAAATGGCCATATATTCAAGAAGAAAAAGTAGAGTAGTTTGCATCACTGGACATAACTGTCAGGCATTTATCATTTCTATCGTAAAACAGTTGACTAATGTTAAATGATTTGCAACTTTCATCTCACCTCGCAGTGCTCGCACTCTTTCAATGTTAAACTGATTTGGAATAACGTGCCCTGCTTCTGTGAACAGGAAACCCCGCCTACTTTGATTGGCTATCTATTTTGGATGGTTAGACCACTAAGATAGACCAGCCCAGAGCATAGAGAGAGAGAGAGTTGCGACAACGGAAGTTCTAAATGCTTGGTTGTCACGTGATTCGCGTAGACCTCAGATAGTTCCAGGAAGTGCTTCGGCGCCAATTCAAATGGATGGAGTTAGAGAGCAGAACCGTGATTTTTTGGTAGTTTGTAGTCAATAAATGCGTTGGTTCGCAATATGTATATAATACATTGACATTTGGATGTAGTATGTGTATGAATACTGATGTTACAGCAATATTGTTTTTAAAAGATAAAAATCGGCTAATATTTAATGTTTATTGTGGTCAACCAGCGTTGCCTGCCTTTGTTAACATATTTTCTGGCTAACTTTACCTTGGTTACAGACCGTTTTGCAGTTGTTTTGAAGTATTTTTGTGTTCTTAAACTTGTATGTTAATTAAGGGTTATCATGTAATGTTCACTATGGTTTCACAAGGACAGGAAACTTGCCGGAAACATGTGATTGTCTTAAAAAGCCATTGCAAACAAGTAAAATGTAAAATAGCATTCATCTTAATGTTTACAATGCTTACTTATTACTATATAAATTAATACATAATATATTTAATTTTAAAACAAAACATGATTATACACACACACATACATTATTTCCTAAGTGTCCAAGTACATCATTTTATTAACATAATTTGTTAAATTCATGACATGCATCACTTTAATCTATAAAACCTTTTAGATTAAAGTACATTTAGTACTAAAGTACATTTAGTACATTTTTTAGTAAATGTACTACAAATTTTAAATTAATTTTTAGTACATTTAGATAATACATATTTAATGTTTTGTTATCTTAAACCCCCCAAAATGTCAGGTTGTGCAACTGTCCGCACAAATGAACTGACTGAAATACTAATTTAAATGGTGTTTTAAGAATAAAAAAATAAAAATGAAATTCTATGGCATCATTTTACCCTTTCATATAAACAAATTTTATACATTTCAGTAGATTTATAGCTGTTGAGATGATTGAAAACCTTTTTTCTAGCAATTTGCATGTCAGTATGGCACAACTGCAAACATGGCTCTCTTATTATGGTAATTACAGTATGCATGATAATGCATTGTCCAGAGCCTTAATGATCCTTGTAGATCTCTATCAAATACTGGTAAAAACTGCTTTCAAGTATAGGTAGGTTGGTATACTTTCAGGTGAATTTAAACACTAAGAAATGTTCACAACTGAAACTTGTTTAAATACATTGTTCATGACACAAAAATATACATCAGTTTTGAAAAGATTTAAAAAAAACATTTATTTGTTTATTTTTCAATGACCTATATATATTTATATATAGACTTTTGCACTGATTTAGCACAATGGGATTTATAAATGTCTAATAAACTGCACGTCAAGCATGTTATCTGCTCTTTCCTCTTTGTTGTTCTTGTAGCCTACTGTCCGACACAGAGAGCAGAAAATATGCTCGAGTCAGGAGCAATTTGAATAGAACTAAACATTTTGTGCTAATCATACTTTGTGAAAAAGTGCAGATACACCTAAGACCAACACTGGGAAGTTTAATGTTTATTAAAAATAAGGAGCAAGTAAAGTCTTGCAAAATCCAAGGATCTGAGACTTTGTGCTTCTTGTGTTGAAAGAGATAAAGGAAACAAAAACGGGATAAATTATATAGTAGTTAGTATATAATACAGTTATGGTATTTATAATATCCCATTTAGCCTAGTGTGATTTGATCTAGATCACGGCTTGCTGCCGTTTTAAGCATGATTTTTAATCTTACTTTATAAACTTCCATCTCCCTTTCCCATCAATACAAATCAGCTGCGCTGAAACATAATATAGACAGGTAATAGACAACAGAAGCACAATTAATAAAAAACTCCAACGTTTTTGCTTACTTAAATATGAAATCTAAAATAAGGATTTTTCCCCGTTATTGCACATTTTGTTTCATTCCATATTAAATGTGCAATAACGGGATTATTGCTCTCTAAATTAGTAGTTTTAGGGGACGTTATCAGGTAAAATAAAGGTCATTGGATAAAGTTAGTAGGCTACCGCATAACAAACCACGAACAGCCGTTCTATTAATGCATTTTTACGTTATCCTTTGTTATGTAATAAGAGGGAAAGACTTCTAAACAACATTTAATTACATATTCAAGCATGAATATGGAATGAAACCATATTAAATGTGCAATAACAGGAAAAAATCCTTGTTTTAGATTTCATATTTGAGTAAGCAAAAACGTATGGTTGGAGTTTTTTATTAATTGTGTTTCTGTTGACTCATTTTATCAATTACAACTATCACACTCCCCAATGTTATATTTAACCCCTGTTTAGAAGTCTTTCCCTCTTATTACACAACAAAGGCTCCACGAGCCGCCATTGCAGTAAAAAAACGTTCCATTGGAGTCAATGGAGTTGTCGCAACTCTCACTCTATATGGCTCTGGACCAGCCTAAAGTAGCCTAAAGTATAACTTTTAAACCTTTTTGTCATCCTAAAAACAAAGCAGAGCAAGAATTTCCAACATTGAGGGAAAAGTTTTGCCATTTCTAATTATTGACATATTATTGTTATTATTATTATTAATTACGTATAATATAGAACTTCTCCTCCTCAATGTCTATGGTGATATACAGCACCGGGGCTACTTGACTATCTAATCTGAAAAAAAGTAGGCTATAATGACATTTAAAAATATCTTCTTAATTTTGTGTGTGTTACTGTCTCTATAATGAACACACACAATTCAAGTTAAGGTAGTTTAATGACACCAGAAAGAAATCCAGGACAAAAGGGATAAAAAAGGAACAGCAAGAATGTAGATCCACAGTAGAGACGGATTCTTCCTGGCAGCCTGTAACAGAGTGAAAAACAGTGGGGAAAAGAAGTTAGGTCTTTGCTTTAAGAAACTTTCCTTTAGACAGATCATGGGCTTTAGTCCTGATGTCTGCATCGTAAGCTGTAGAGCGGTATATGCAGCACTGCTCGCCCCGGTCATCCGTGAACCGTGAGCTGAACATGAGTCATAGTTTTCATCATTTAAGCGATTCTGATTATCGAATCCGGTTCTTATAGATTCTTGTTTTGTAGAGAAAAAAAAGGGCAAAAGCTTGAAGAATTAATATTTCTACTTTTTATTCTTGCCAATTTTAAGCAATAACCAATAAAATGGCTAAAGTAAAAGGAGTCTCTTCAAATAAAGATTGTGTTGATTACATTATTACTCCAGCACAAATCGACTGTTAGATTTTTTTTCATTGAATCATTTATTCAAGAAAACTCGAGAGATTAATTCAAAAACGGTGAATCATCCATTAATTAAACAGGTATTTATGAATGAGACACTGTATTAATTAGTTTTAAAAGTGTTTGAATTAATGATTCAAATTAGTTTTTTTTTTTTAAATAGACTGGAACATGTTATTCTGTGTAGTTGTCTGATGTATGTTATCGTGATCTCATTTTAAACATAACAAAAACGATTTTAAACCAAATAGATTCTTAGTTTATCCTGAATTAGGGGCTGTTCACATATCACGTCTAAAAACGTGTAGAAAAGCCCGCACGGCCGCGCCTTTCCACAAGCGCTTGCGCTCCCGTGGCGTCTGTCGTTGCTATGCAACCATATACTGCGCTCTCCATGATGACGAGGAAGTATTAGCAAAAATTTATTTCTAGCCCCTGCCTTAGCTTTATTACTAGATATATTTATGGAGATGAGACATAAAAAACCCGCCTGTACAGCTACGATCAGCTGTCCGGTGTGGGGAAGTGATGAGTCCCAGCTTAGGACCCCAGTACAGTAGTATGACTGATCTAAAGCTGTTCTTGCGATTCTTAAATGTAATCAATCAAACTTAAATTCATGTAATAATCTTTTATTTTTATCCTGATTATGTATATAGTTAAAGTGAAAGAAATAACATGTTTAGGTATGTTTTGCGACTAGGCATGTGCCGGTATCAAATTTTCATGCTGCGATTAATTGATTGAGCTTTTATCACGGTATACGGTATTATCACGATATTTTAATTGCACAAGAGAAACAGACGGATTGGGGGTATCTAAAAAAACTTGCATCACAATGTGTAATTGTGATTGTCAAAACATTAATTTTATTTTTTAGTGACAACATGTTATAATGTTTACATGGTACAGTTACTGAGGCTACTGTTTGTATTATTGCTTAACACAATTTTCATGATTTCAATTAAATTCTTGGATTTAATTTCAATCTTGATTCAATATTGACTCATTTGGATAAATATTAGGTAGGCTACAGTAGATAGCCTGCATTTAATTTTTTCTCAAGAAAAAATATATCTCACATAATGCTGTAAACATACAGAGAGAAATTAAATATAATGCATACAATATAAATATAATAATAATATAAATATAAAAATGTAATATGCCGTAATTTTCATTATAATAACAATTATATAATGACAAGTAAACATATATTAAAATATGTAATATAGTGCACATATTTAGCAAAATACTCCTCTCTATAGCTATTTGCTTATAGTCAACTAACATTAAATGGCTTTCCTGAGGTAAATGTAACGTTCTGTGACATAATTGTTCTCCTGCAGTGTTATTGACCTCTTTCCGTGGTTGAAAAACACTGATTGATCGAAAGTACGTATACCTTTCGGTGGGTTGTACTGTATCTTTAATAAAAAGTAACAGATGATCTGTTTACTTGAACTGAGGCGCGCGATCTGTCACGTCATTTACAAGCACCAAAACAGTATTTATTGTCTGAATTTCGTTATAAAACCTGAGAGCTGATATTTTTTTCATATCAAAAGTAACCTGCTCTGTCTAGTCTGTCGGTGTCAGTGTCCTCTTTGCTCCGCGATTTTTCTCTGCGTGAGAAAATGGATGTGTGGCGCGAGACCGTGTGAAAGTGTCAATTGCGTGAGTCTCAAGCTGCTGAATGTGTGAGAGTTGGCAGCCATGCGGGGCATAAATAGTCGGCAGCGTTCCTCCTTCCGCCGTGCTTCTTTTCCATGTGAGGATTGTTTACATTAGACTAGAGTGCACACTGCATTCACACAGTGCTTATACATGTGATGTGGGGATTGTTTACATCAAAGTGCGCACGTGTTTTGCGCAGCATATACGCATTGTTTTTTTAAGCGGTTGATGGAAAATAAGCTGATGCGCGTTCTAAAAATCTAAATTCGGATCTATTATTTTTCACGGTATTTCGAAGTCCCCGCGATAACAATATCGTGCATATTCATTACCGAATACCGGCACATGTCTATTTGCGACATTCTTATTAGGCAATAAGGCATAATATAATTTGTTTTTAAATACAAGCATGTCATGTCATAATTCTTAAACAGTATTATGCATGTATCATATTTGTTATTTAAGTTTTTATCGAAAAATATCGTAGATGGTGACAAAAACGTTATCTCTAACCATTTCGGATAGCTTTATGCTATGCTACTACCTATGCTAATTAAAAAAACACTAAGAACGAGAAATGTCTAATTTCACAATCTATAGCTTCGGTTATATACTAGTATATAAAACATACAAGTTAAAATATATTAATGGTCGTTATAACGTAGTTCAAAAGACTTATATAATAAAGTGATATCTGATTTGTAACCAAGCACTAAAGCGATTACCTATAAAAACGTGCTTTGAACCAATCGGATTGCTTGCGTCCTCCTAAAGGCGGGTATACACTGTGCGATGTCTGTGCAATTTCAGCAAGGTACCTACTCACACTGAACGAGTAAATCAGATGCGATGTAAAGCCAAAGTTCAGGATTTATGTGCTCACACTATATGGTCCGATCATCGAGCTGCAACTTGACTGCTCACACTACACGTGTGAAATATCTGCGATAAACCCCTGGATTACGCCTATAGACGATATCATGTATCCAGAGATATTGTCAAAACAAGCATCAGCTATCAATATCAAGATGATTTAGCATTTCCAATTTATGTATTAAGTTATTATTAGTATTATTGTATTATCATTATTAGGGGAGGCCAAGGCTAATTTTATTATTAAATTGATCTGCTAATATAATTAATTTGCCACGCAATAATTTCACAGCACATAATCAACGTCGTGTGAGGATAATATAATATTACAAGCTTACTCCTCCTCATTGAAAATTGTCTAAAACATTTAGGTCGATTACAATGAATTATAGGCATATAATTAACTATTAACAGTCTATAATATGTCCGAACACTGCAATAATTTGTCATCAATGAAAATTAAAAACAGGTTTATTTCAAAAACATTGTTTAACAAATTGATAAAAGAGGCGTTACATCGCAGTTGGCTTGGAAGGCGTGGCTAATATATGGTTAATCCATTTTGCAACACGAACTGGAGGTAAGCAGTAATTTGTAGCTATAGTTTGAACTACAGAGCTTAAAGATCTCCCTCTTTTCGTTTTTATATTTATTTTATTTTTGTTGCAGATGAAATGGTTAAACTTCTGTTTTCGCGCTGGCGCGGTGAGGGAAAAAACACTGAGTTTAGGGCAATCGGTTCGTAGCTTTGCTTCAACTGTGCGATATAGTCATGAGGAGCGACCAAAATTTCTAACTTGCCAGAGATTCATCCGACCATCCGATTGCCTGTCAGGAGAGGTTATCGCCTCTTGTTTCCCCCTGTACACTGCATGAACACTGCGCGACAGACGACAAAGCTGAAAATCGTGAGTCGCACGAGTCAGAATTCGGCTCAAAATCGGACGAAAATCGCACAGTGTATGGCTGCCATAAACTGGGACCCATCACTTCAGTGGGACTCAACACTTCACCACACCAGCTGAGCTTTCCATGGCCAAAGCTGAACAGTTGTTTTTTGTCACATGATCTGCGGTGCGCTTGCGGCATTCTGAAAAGTTGAGCTGTTTTCATTTCGTCGTGGCATAGGCGCGCCTGGAAAAACGAGCGCACCACGCCGCGTGTTCAGCAACTCATCCAATGACAGAAATTAGTTATTTACACCAATAATGTGATGCGGCTGCTGAGCAATCTGGTGAGTTTTGGAGGAGGAGCATTGAAGAGAGGGGTTTGATATTTCAAATATCAACAATTCCAACAGCGTTTTTGAAATATTGCTTACCCCACCTTATGTTCATCTATAGTTGCCGTCATCTTAAGTCTTCACAAGTGAGACTGGATCCAAACTGGAGCTGCCGTGATCTCTAGTAAACTTGCTGAGCATCCTGAGATAGAAACAGGTAAGCAAAAGGAGAAAGATTAGCATAGCTGCGGTTCATATTATTTCAGACAAAAGAATCATGTGCACTTGAATTTAGAGATTTGCACTCGCAGATGATGTCACAAAACACTTGTCCTCGGGGACTAACATAACTTAACGCGGCTTAACGCATAGACAGTGATATTAAAAGAAATAAATGATAACTCCAAAAACAACATACTAATTAAAAATTGCCTACTATGTACAGTTAAGCGTTTTCCTCCCATAGAAAACTGTTAGAAAACTCTTAACTAGCTTAACGCATTAAAGGGATAGTTCACCCAAACATGAAAATTCTGTCAGTATTTACTCTCCCTCATGTTGTCTCGTAAGACCTTCGTTCATCATTAAGATATTTTTAATGACATCTGAGAGCGGAATCACTCCTCCATAGGCTTCTAAGGGATTGAAACTTGCCAGCCCCGAGAAGTTATTAAAGATATCATTAAAATAGTCCAAGTGACTACAGTGGCTCAATCTTAGTTTATCAAGCGACGAGAATACTTTTTCCAGCTCTCAGATTTCATCAAAAATATCTTAATTAGTGTTCCGAAGATGAACGAAGGTCTTACAAGGTTGGAACAACATGAGGGTGAGTAAATACTGACAGAATTTTCATTTTTGGGTGAACTATCCCTTTAAGACAGTGGTATTAAAAGACCAAACTGCCAAAAAAAAAGCAAATTTGTTTGCAGGGTGTCACTTAATTAAGGTTGCGAGAGATACCTTTTTGGGATAGTTCTCCCTCTGTGTTTATGACAAACTATGAGTACAAATTAAGTTTTTGCAAATCACCAAACCTGCTGCCTGTGTTTTAGTAATAATGTATAACGATTTTTTTTTATAACTATTAGTTATTAAGCCTTAAGCATTTAGTTTGTTTTCTATGAGAGGAAAACTTTAAATGTATAATTAAACGCATTGCGTTCATATTCTGTGCTCATTTGGTTTTCTGTATGCTTTATTAGTATGGTTTTTACTGAGTTTGATCTTTTAATACTACTGTCTTAATGCATTAAGCCACGTTAAGCGTTGGTTTTCTCTGAGAGGAAAACGCTTAACATGAAATTAAACGCATTGAGTTCTTATTCTGGGCTAATCTTCTTTTCTGTACATAGTAGGCTTTATTAGTATGGTGTTTGCTGAATTTGATAATACAATTTATTTATTTTAATATCACTATCTAATGCATTTAGCCACGTTACCGTTTCAGAAAATCCCAGAGGACGTGGGTTTCATGACATCATCGTGTACAAAAGAAGTCCAATTTCATTGGCTAGACGCCAACCAATAAAACGACTCCTTTGCGACTCCTAAGTGCAACTATGTTCTACAAGTTTGTGTCTGTCATTGTATTTCTGTGAATGGCATTTTACACATTCGTGACTACTTGTCTGCAGCTTCAAATTCAGAATACAGGTTTGTGACTATTGTCTGCGACTGCAAATTTCAACATTCAACTTCAGATTTTTATTTTACAGGTTTTCACATTGGACCTGTGAGTGTAAATTAAAGCATACAACAAGTATTTATTGTACAAGTTCTCTATTCACATCTACATGCTCTCTAGTTTTGCTCCTCTTTTACCTTCATAGTTATTTCAGAATTTAGGGGTAAAATGCGAGAAATCTCCTTTAATGGACTTTGATATGCTGGGCACTACTCACTGATCTATAATTGACTTGGGTAGGGCTGTCACTTTACTTCTAATCGTAAACACAGCCATGTTGAAGCCTGCAGTAATGTTTTTCATTGATGTTATGGCACTCCACTCTGCTTATTGTTTTTCGAGAATGTTGCACTCCTATTTGTCATTGTGCACGAAACTTCACGCCAAGAAATCATCAGAAATATTGCTGACTTGTGCGCATCTCAAGCGCCCTCTTTACGTTCGTCCTAATGCCTGTTAGTTGTCCGTGGATTTGCCTATATTTGGCGTTGAAAATAAAAAAGGTCTTTAGACATGGAAAATCGATTTTACAATCGATTCAATGAACACTTATGTCTCAAAAATCGAACAGGATTTTTTCACAAAAGTGACAGGCCTAGACTTGGGCCGAGTTTCCCGAAACCTTCTTAATTCTATGTCGTTCTTAAGTTACACCTTAAGCTGTACCTTTTCGTTAATACGTGTTTCCCGAAACATTCATAGTTAAGTATACCTTCTGTAAGTCATACGTTCGGAAGGTTGGTCTGGACCACTCTTAGCTTTACCTTATCACTGTTGCAGCTCTATACGAATATAATTCTGAAGCTTTAATACACCCAGACAGTGGTTAATTAGGCTAATTCAAGTGTTTTAATGCAAAGAATAAAATTATAAAATTGAAAGAAGAAAAAAAAGCTGGAAAAAAGTAAAAAACCTTAAAATATTTATATTATCATGAGTAGTATTGTTATGAAATAGCATTATAATAATTTGTCGCATAGCCTATCTGAACATTATACTTTTAATGCTAATCTTTTAGAGATGCACCGATTAAACAGCTGGTGACCGGAATTCGCCAACTTTAATGTGATCGGGCATGACAAATGTCAAATGCACTCGGGCGTCGCATTATTATCATTGCGCAACATCAGCATCCCACGTGCACACGGCGGTGCCACCGGCTTGGGCCCGTAATCGCTGCTCGCAGCTATATTTATATATATATATATATATAAACAAGCCGGTGGCACCGCCACCCCGGTGCCTTTGGGGTTACTGTGCATGACGGGCAATAACGTAACCCCGCTTTGACCTTTGAGAAGATGTGTGCTGTAGAGCTTGCATTGGTGTGGGCTCTGCAAAAGTGTGCATTGAGGGCACATATCAACCACAAAGTATGCGTGAGCAACCTTCTGAAACCTAAAATGAAAAATGAGACACCCCCCATGGACTTAATGGAAACATGAAATAAGTACACAAGTTTGAAAGTTATATGAAGTGTGCCAAGACAGAATATTTGCCTGATCTGATTAGAAAAATAGTTTGTGTGTGTGTGTGTGTGTGTGAGGCGTGATTGAACAGTGTAGACATAAAAACATACTCCGTCCTTTTGTTCATACAGGACATTATTCAAACTGCAAAGTGTTTACTTATATTTGTGTACAATCGCAATAAAACACAACATTGTGCTTTTGTCAAACTGTACTGCTAAACTACAACTGTCACCCAACCAAAATCTCTTACACACACACACACACACACACACACACACACACACACACACACACACACACACACATAGTTTAAAAGCAAAAAAATCTTTTGGACATTCATCATATTGCATTGGTTTTCATTTCTTGTCCTCGAACAGAGCCCTAATCTGTTTATTTTTTCAGTTACACATTCTACATTGATTAAAAAAGAAAAATCAAATGTGTTTTTATTTTATACATAAATAAATAATCTATCATTCAGATGAGAATAAAGTTAGTGTTAGTTCAAATTTTAAGGAAAACAAATAAATGATCTGAAATATAGCACATTCATTTAAAATTCATTCAGGTTCAATTACAAAACATACAAATCTCAATGTAATTTAAAGCAAACAATACATTTAAATATATGGGTTGTATGCCATTTTTTTATATAAAAAGATATATATCCAAAAAGACAAGGCCTAAACTTTAACAAGGGTTAAACAAGCACTGTAACAGACACAATCACACACACACACACACACACACACACACACACACACACACACACACACACACACACACACACACGTCAAATCACTTACATTTTAGATGCAATATTGACTTTTTTTCTGTTTCAGCAGCGAAAATAGTTAAACAAAGATCACAGCAGAACCATCGAGGATCTCACAGCAACGCGTTCTCATTACTGAATGATTCAGCATTTTGAACGAATCGGTTGACTCAAAGATTCAACGACCAATCCATAATCTGTCTCATTCATGAATGACTCAGCCGTTCGAACGAATCGTTTGGACGAATGAATCAATGACTCGCTCATTAAGACGGTCGCCTGGCGACACCTAATGACGGTTTAGTGATATGTTTAAAAGTATCATTCTTTCCAACGATTGTTAATTAACTCATATTTGAAACATAAGCTATATATATATATATATATATATATATATATATATATATATATATATATATATATACACACATGTATACACAAAAATAAAATAAAAACACATTTGAAGCGTGTTTGCTTACTAAATTGTGAGCTGAACGAAAGTTGCAGCAAAGATCAGCAACAGGAGTCAAAATTCATTAATCACGAGAGTGAAGAGCTGACTGAAAAAAATGATGACGGAATATTTTGTGTAAAAGCGCCTATTTAAGCGAATCTGTCATCTACTCATTTGTTGTTGTGTTTTACCTGAAAACCGGAAACAATCGGCCCCCGATATGGTGATAATTTTAAAGTGACACTAAAAAGTATGCGGCTGCACTGGCATTCATAACGGTGCGCGTCCATGGCGACGAGCGAGCAGAACAGAGCGAACGTTTTTTCATTTCTACTTCCATAGAAATTCATTCGAGCGCACTGCGAGCGCCACCACTATAAATGTCCGTGCGGACGTCCTTATACTTTACTTTCACTTTTATATTAGCGATTTAAAAGGCCTCGCTGGTGTCTAACGTCGATTAACCGGTGGGAAAAGATCCTCACAGCTACATACCTAATATATTTATATTTAATTACAATAGCCATACCTGATAAAAAAGTTTTATGTACTGAGTTGATATCATTTTGGACACAAGAGGGCAGTATAGCCCTTTGTATTACTTGATGTATTTATTTTTTAACTGAATATCACATTCTGGCTGTTTTTAAACTTGTACATTATTCTTAAATTGAAAACAAGAATAAAATGGGTTTAGTTCTGATATTTGTGTAATTTTATCTAGAAATAAATGGTGTATAATTAATTTTTTAGAAGATATGAGGCTTTTAGTGTTTACTTTTTTGACATGACTTTAATCCCTCGCCATAGCAAAACAATTTGAGATATTCAATAGCCATTCACAATTTAGCTTCTTTAATGTATTTTCATCATGTTGAAAAAGTTTGGTGGGAATTGAATAAACCACTTAAGAGGAGTGGGTAAAAAATCAGAGGCTGATTTTGCCAAAAATCCACATTAAGACCAAAATAGCCCACTTCCTGTTGGGCTGGCTTAAAGTTGTTTGGCCCGATGAGATCTATATGTGTACCGAGTTTCATAATATTACATGCAAGTGTGTTTAATTTATGGACCAAATTTTCTGACCGAGTTTATGGACCAAGTTAATTTAATTAATAAACTAATTATATAAAACTATTTTAGTTTTTCACTTTGATGTACTGTATCAACATACTGGACCCAAAATCACACAAAAAACACAAAATCCGAATAGAAAAATTATAGCTTTTCTACTACAAAAAACACAAACATGCTCAATGAAGCATTTTAAAAGGTTTAAAATGTAAACACAAGTTGTAAATGTCAACATATACAGGCACAATTCAGATATAATCAAGCTATATACAAAAAAATATGATTTACAAAAAAAACGGGTGTAGCCATAGGCTTTTTTTCTTTCTTTTTAGCTCAGCCACTTTTTAAAAAAATGTTGTGCACACAATTATTCAGAGAGCTATATTTAAGCCCTTGCATACCCAGAGTATGAGGGTTACCAAATAGTTTAAATACAAAATAAAATTTTTAAAATTGAGATAAAAATTAAACTATATAATCACAAATAGGAGGTGTGGCAATAGGCGTTTCTTCTTTACTTTTTTGCTGAGAAACTCTACAAAACACTTCATGTACAATTACACAGATAGCTAGATTACAGGGCTTTCATTCCTTGAGTCAGAGGGGTTCCTCATTAGTGCAAATATACCATACAAAAGGTAAAATTAACACAAAATCAAACTATACATACAACTATTTACAAAAAATATCAGGTGTTTTTTATTCAATTTTATTTTTTATCTGTGCCACTCCTTAAAACAGTTTATCTAAATCTACTCCTAAACTACCTAAACCACTCCTAAACTACGTAAACTATCTACACTACTCCTAAACTACTCTCAAAATCTACTCAAACTCTTCCAAAAACTAGCAATAATATCTCTCTATACATGATATATATAACGTCTCTCTTTGTCAACTCCCGTAAATCCTCTGCCTTTTTAATTTCGCTTCTTTGCTCAGTTGGCTCCTCCTCCATTCCCTAAAACGTGCAGCCTGAAGAGCAGAGTCAGCAGATTCACACATTTTTCTCCGTTTTGTTTTATGACAAAAACTGACGAAGTTATTAGAATAAATGCAACGCCTGTCTCATCCCATCTGACGTTCTTTTACGAACGCGTCAATATTTTTTTATATAAAGTTTAAATGATCATATCTCCGTTTTTACTTGGTTTATCAACACAAAACAAAAAGTAAAATAGAATTTCAAGCCAGCACTTTCGACAGAAGTGGACGGCAGCGCCTAACTTGACTTTGTTTTTATGCTTCAACGTCTTAAACTGGTCATGTAACTTGATCACGCCGGCGTGATCGGTGACCCCGAAGAGTTAATAAACTAATTATATAAAACTATTTTCAATGCACTACAATTCAACTGGTTATATGCCTTTACTTATTAATACAACTTATTTAAAAAATACAAGGCGTAAGACATTTATTTTCTTTTTTAATGCAGGCCAGACCAAACAACAGTGAAATGGTTAATCTAGCCCCCCTCCCCCTCCCCACACTCACAGACACACACACACACACACACAGAGACGTAGGCTCAGAGAGAGAGAGAGACATAAAATGACAATTTTCAAACCAAAATATCTGACTTCCTGTTGGTTGGAGCTATTGAGTGTAAATTAGAAAGTTGTCTGGCTGGAGGAGAACAATACACATACCGATTTTTATTACTGTAGATAAAATTAATCCCCCTACTTTTGACAAAAGGTGGCGCTACTGAGCCCCTCACCACGCCCGTTTCTGAAACTTTGCACATGTCTACTGGCTAATAAATGTGATGTGTCTGTCGAGTTTCATGCAATTTCAAGTATGCTAAGAGTCTCAAAAGCATAAAAAAAGAATATTAAAGTTTGATGCGTTGCCACGACAAGAGTATCTAAGATATCAAGAATCCATTCACAGGTCTAAATCTGCCGTGTGTTTACATTATAGTAGTGAAGTTTGAAGCAAATCGGGTTAAAATAAGAGGGTGACTGCCAGTTGGTGGCGCTATAACTTTGACTCACAAGAGTCACATCCATGTGATCGGCCTCTTACAACGAACACACTACTGAAGTTTCATCAAGATCAGTTAATGTATGAAGAAGTTATAACACGCTTCCTGTTTCCATTATTCGCCATAATTTCGTTTCCTCGCCACGGCCAAACCGTTCGAGATATCAAAAATCCGCTGGCAATTTTTCATCCTCAATTGCTTGACTTCATGCACACCGAGTTTGGTGGTGATTGGACGAATTTCCTAGGAGAAGTGTTTCGAATTCCATTGCATGCGTTTCCAAACAAACCATAATAGCCGACTTCCTGTTGGGCTGGGGTAAGAAGTAAAAGTACAAAGGATATATAAACCGATGAGATCTATATGTGTACCGAGTTTCATATTATTACATGCAAGCGTGTTTGATTTATGGACCAAGTTTTCGGACCCCGTTCCAGGGGGCGCTGTCGAGCCCCCCTGCCACGCCCGGGTACCATCTTCAGCCCGGCCCTGATGGCCGCGGGTTCTGACCTGTGTGCAAAGTTTCAAGAGTTTTCGTGCACGTTAAGAGCCCCAAAAGTGCCCGAATAGTCGTTAGAATAATAATAATAATAATAATAATAATAATAATAATAATAATAATAAATATAGCTGCGAGCAGCGATTACGGGCCCCCCCTGCCACGCCCGGGTACCATCTCCAGCCCGGCCCTGATGGCCGCGGGTTCTGACCTGTGTGCAAAGTTTCAAGAGTTTTCGTGCACGTTAAGAGCCCCAAAAGTGCCCGAATAGTCGTTAGAATAATAATAATAATAATAATAATAATAATAATAATAATAAATATAGCTGCGAGCAGCGATTACGGGCCCAAGCCGGCGGCACCGCAACCCCGGTGCCTTTAGTTACCTAAAGGCACCGGGGTGGCGGTGCCGCCGGCTTTGGCCCTTCATCGCTGCTCGCAGCTATATTTATATATATATATATAAAAAGCCGGTGGCACCGCCACCCTGGTGCCTTTAGGGTTATTGTGCACGACGTGACACAAAATATCTGCTGGCTATCTGCCGAACGGCTCTGGTAGTTCCACTTCAGCACTGATGATGTTGTAGAAATAGTGGCTCTGGTTGGTTTGGATTATTCGGGATTTTTTATTTTATACAGAAATAAGTTATTTATAATTCAGATGAGAATAAAGTTAGTGTTGATTAAAATGAAGGAAAACAAATATATTGATCTGAAATATAGAACATTAATTTTAAATTTATTTAGGTTCAATTACCAAACATACAATCTTAATTAAATTTAAAGCAAACAATACATTTAAAATATATTGGTTGTATGCACTTTTTTTTATAAAAAAAGATATATATCCAAAAAGACAAGGCCTTAAAGGGTTAAACTCTTGTCAGTGTAACAGACACAATCTCTCTCTCTCTCACACACACACACACACACACACACACACACACACACACACACACACACACACACACACGTCAAGTCACTTACATTTTAGATGCAATATTGAATAAGCAGAAAATTCGGATTTTCTGCTCTGAAAATATAAATAAGCATAAAAATTGAATAAGCACTTTGAATATTCTAAACAGAATGAGCACTAGTCGCTAATCAATAAGTACTAGTACCTAATGGAATAGATACTAGTATCTAAAAAATAAGTACTAGTAGCATGAAAATAGAGACTAGTAGGTTAAAATGATTAAATGTTAGAACGGCTTGCCATATTGGCTCAGAGAGAGAGAGAGAGAGAGAGAGAGAGAGAGAGAGAGAGAGAGAGAGAGAGAAAATTACCTTTTAGATACTAGTACCTATTAAATAGATACCAGTACTTATTCATTAGCTACTAATACGTATTCAAAAGAATATCTAAAGAATAAGCACTAGTATCTAAAGAATAGGCACTAGTACTAAAGAATAAGCACTAGTTGCAAATGAATAAGTACTAGTACTTAATGGAATAGATACTAGTATCTAAAAAATAAGTACTAGTAGCATGAAAATAGAGACTAGTAGGTTAAAATGATTAAATGTGAAAGTGGCTTGCCATATTGGCTCAGAGAGAGAGAGAGAGAGAAAATGACCATATTCAAACCACAATATATGACTTTCTGAGAGTCGGAGCTAATTACTTTAAATTAGAAAGTTGTTCGGCTTGAGGAGAAGAATATACATGCTGAGTTTTGTAACTGTAGGTAAAACTAACTAAGTTATAACACACTTTATATGTCCTTTTTTAGTCATGAAAATTAATTTCCTCTCCGCGGCCAAACCGTTCGAGATATCAAAAATCTGTCCGCAATTTAGCATCCTCAATGTCTTGACTTCATGCACACCGAGTTTGGCAATGATTGAATGAATTGCCTAGGAGTAGTACTTCAAATTCCACAGCAAGCGTTTTCCAAACAACCCATAATAGCCGATTTCCTGTTGGGCTGGCGTAAAACTTGACTGGGGAAAGATGTTCGGCCCGATGAGATCTATATGTGTACTGAGTTTCATATTAATTCATGCAAGCGTGTTGGATATATGGACCAAATTGTAGGACCCCGTTCAAGGGGGCGCTGTCGAGCCCCCCTGCCACGCCCGGGTACCAGCTTCAGCCCGGCCCTGATGGCCGTGAGTTCTGACCTGTGTGCAAAGTTTCAAGAGTTTTTGAGCACGTTAAGAGCCCCAAAAGCCCCTGAAACCTTGAACTCCATTAAAAGCAATAGACAAATCCCTCACACACAGAGACGAAGAGAGAGGGAGAGAAAATTCTCAGAAACATCCACATTCAAACTAAAATATCTGACTTCCTCTTGGTCTGAGCTAATGACAGTTAATTAGAAAGTTGTCCGGCTTGATCTGAACAATATGCGTACCGAGTTTTATGATTGTAGGTAAAACTATAAAACTAACACCCCCACTTTTGTCAAAAGGTGGCGCTACTGAGTCCCTGCACCACGCCCGTTTCTGAAATTTTGCACATGTCTACTGGCTTATAAATGCGATCTGTCTGACGAGTTTCATGCAATTTTAAGCAATTTCAGGCATGCTAAGAGTCTCAAAAGCATCCAAAAAGAATATTAAAGTTTGATGCGTTGCCATGGCAACAGTATCTAAGATATTAATAATCCTTTCACAGGTCTACATCTGGCGTGTGTCTACATTATACACATAAAGTTTGAAGCAAATCGGGTAAAAATAAGAGGGTGATTTAAAAGCATTTTGAAAGTGACACACTTCCTGCTGCCAGTTGGTGGCGCTATAACTTTGACTCACAATAGTCACATCCATGTGATCAGCCTCTTACAGCGAACACACTGCTAAAGTTTCATCAATATCAGTTACTGTATGCTGAAGTTATAACACACTTCCTGTTTCCATTATTCGCCATAAATTCGTTTCCTCGGCACGGCCAAACCGTTCGAGATATCAAAAATCCCCTGGCAATTTTTCATCCTCAATGTCTTGACTTCATGCTGACCGAGTTTCGTGGCATTTCTTTGAATTCTCTATGAGAAGTACTTTAAATTCCATTGCATGCGTTTTACAAACAACCCTAAATAGCCGACTTCCTGTTGGGCTGGGGTAAAAAGTAAGAGCATGAAGTATATATGAACCGATGAGATCTATATGTGTACCGAGTTTCATATTATTACATGCAAGCGTGTTTGATTTATGGACCAAGTTTTCGGACCCCGTTCCAGGGGGCGCTGTCGAGCCCCCCTGCCACGCCCGGGTACCATCTTCAGCCCGACCCTGATGGCCGCGGGTTCTGACCTGTGTGCAAAGTTTCAAGAGTTTTCGTGCACGTTAAGAGCCCCAAAAGTGCCCGAATAGTCGTTAGAATAATAATAATAATATATATATATATATATATATATATAAAGCCGGTGGCACCGCCACCCTGGTGCCTTTAGGGTTATTGTGCACGACGTGACACAAAATATCTGCTGGCTATCTGCCGAACGGCTCTGGTAGTTCCGCTTCAGCACTGATGATGTTGTAGAAATAGTGCGCTCTGGTTGGTCTGGATTATTCGGGATTTTTTATTTTATACAGAAATAAGTTATTTATAATTCAGATGAGAATAAAGTTAGTGTTGATTAAAATGAAGGAAAACAAATATATTGATCTGAAATATAGCACATTAATTTTAAATTTATTTAGGTTCAATTACCAAACATAAAATCTTAATTTAATTTAAAGCAAACAATACATTTAAAAGATATGGGTTGTATGCACTTTTTTTTAAATAAAAAAAGATATATATCCAAAAAACAAGGCCTTAAAGGGTTAAACTCTTGTCACTGTAACAGACACAATCTCTCTCTCACACACACACACACACACACACACACACACACACACACACACACACACACACACACACACACACACACACACACACACACACACACGTCAAGTCACTTCCATTTTAGATGCAATATTGAATAAGCAGAAAATTCGGATTTTCTGCTCTGAAAATATAAATAAGCATAAAAATTGAATAAGCACTTTTAATATTCTAAACAGAATAAGCACTAGTCGCTAATGAATAAGTACTAGTACTTAATGGAATAGATACTAGTATCTAAAAAATAAGTACTAGTAGCATGAAAATAGAGACTAGTAGGTTAAAATGATAAAATGTTAAAACGGCTTGCCATATTGGCTCAGAGAGAGAGAGAGAGAGAAAATGACCTTTTAGATACTAGTACCTATTAATAGATACTAGTATTTATTCAATAAATACTAGTACTAAGTCATTAGATACTAGTACCTATTAAATAGATACCAGTACTTATTCATTAGCTACTAATACGTATTCAAAAGAATATCTAAAGAATAAGCACTAGTATCTAAAGAATAGGCACTAGTACTAAAGAATAAGCACTAGTCACTAATGAATAAGTACTAGTACTTAATGGAATAGATACTAGTATCTAAAAAATAAGTACTAGAAGCATGAAAATAGAGACTAGTAGGTTAAAATGATTAAATGTTAATACGGCTTGCCATATTGGCTCAGAGAGAGAGAGAGAGAAAATGACCACATTCAAACCAAAATATCTGACTTCCTCTTGGTCTGAGCTAATGACAGTTAATTAGAAAGTTGTCCGGCTTGATCTGAACAATATGCGTACCGAGTTTTATGATTGTAGGTAAAACTATAAAACTAACCCCCCCACTTTTGTCAAAAGGTGGCGCTACTGAGTCCCTGCACCACGCCCGTTTCTGAAACTTTGCACATGTCTACTGGCTAATAAATGTGATCTGTCTGTCGAGTTTCATGCAATTTCAAGCAATTTCAGGCATGCTAAGAGTCTCAAAAGCATCCAAAAAGAATTTTAAAGTTTGATGCGTTGCCATGGCAACAGTATCTAAGATATTAATAATCCTTTCACAGGTCTACATCTGGCGTGTGTCTACATTATACACATAAAGTTTGAAGCAAATCGCGTAAAAATAAGAGGGTGATTTAAAAGCATTTTGAAAGTGACACACTTCCTGCTGCCAGTTGGTGGCGCTATAACTTTGACTCACAATAGTCACATCCATGTGATCAGCCTCTTACAGCGAACACACTGCTAAAGTTTCATCAATATCAGTTACTGTATGCTGAAGTTATAACACACTTCCTGTTTCCATTATTCGCCATAAATTCGTTTCCTCGGCACGGCCAAACCGTTCGAGATATCAAAAATCCCCTGGCAATTTTTCATCCTCAATGTCTTGACTTCATGCTGACCGAGTTTCGTGGCATTTCTTTGAATTCTCTATGAGAAGTACTTTAAATTCCATTGCATGCGTTTTACAAACAACCCTAAATAGCCGACTTCCTGTTGGGCTGGGGTAAAAAGTAAGAGCATGAAGTATATATGAACCGATGAGATCTATATGTGTACCGAGTTTCATATTATTACATGCAAGCGTGTTTGATTTATGGACCAAGTTTTCGGACCCCGTTCCAGGGGGCGCTGTCGAGCCCCCCTGCCACGCCCGGGTACCATCTTCAGCCCGACCCTGATGGCCGCGGGTTCTGACCTGTGTGCAAAGTTTCAAGAGTTTTCGTGCACGTTAAGAGCCCCAAAAGTGCCCGAATAGTCGTTAGAATAATAATAATAATAATAAATATAGCTGCGAGCAGCGATTACGGGCCCAAGCCGGTGGCACCGCAACCCCGGCCTAAAGGCACCGGGGTGGCGGTACCGCCGGCTTTGGCCCTTCATCGCTGCTCGCAGCTATATTTATTTATATATATATATATATATAAAAAGCCGGTGGCACCGCCACCCTGGTGCCTTTAGGGTTATTGTGCACGACGTGACACAAAATATCTGCTGGCTATCTGCCGAACGGCTCTGGTAGTTTCAGCACTGATTATGTTGTAGAAATAGTGCGCTCTGGTTGGTCTGGATTATTCGGGATTTTTTATTTTATACAGAAATAAGTTATTTATAATTCAGATGAGAATAAAGTTAGTGTTGATTAAAATGAAGGAAAACAAATATATTGAACTGAAATATAGCACATTAATTTTAAATTTATTTAGGTTCAATTACCAAACATACAATCTTAATTTAATTTAAAGCAAACAATACATTTAAAAGATATGGGATGTATGCACTTTTTTTTTAATAAAAAAAGATATATATCCAAAAAACAAGGACTTAAAGGGTTAAACTCTTGTCACTGTAACAGACACAATCTCTCTCTCTCACACACACACACACACACACACACACACACACACACACACACGTCAAGTCACTTCCATTTTAGGTGCAATATTGAATAAGCAGAAAATTCGGATTTTATGCTCTGAAAATATAAATAAGCATAAAAATTGAATAAGCACTTTTAATATTCTAAACAGAATAAGCACTAGTCGCTAATGAATAAGTACTTGTACTTAATGGAATAGATACTAGTATCTAAAAAATAAGTACTAGTAGCATGAAAATAGAGACTAGTAGGTTAAAATGATAAAATGTTAAAACGGCTTGCCATATTGGCTCAGAGAGAGAGAGAGAGAAAATGACCTTTTAGATACTAGTACCTATTAATAGATACTAGTATTTATTCAATAAATACTAGTACTAAGTCATTAGATACTAGTACCTATTAAATAGATACCAGTACTTATTCATTAGCTACTAATACGTATTCAAAAGAATATCTAAAGAATAAGCACTAGTATCTAAAGAATAGGCACTAGTACTAAAGAATAAGCACTAGTCGCTAATGAATAAGTACTAGTACTTAATGGAATAGATACTAGTATCTAAAAAAGAAGTACTAGAAGCATGAAAATAGAGACTTGTAGGTTAAAATGATTAAATGTTAAAACGGCTTGCCATATTGTCTCAGAGAGAGAGAGAGAGAAAATGACCATATTCAAACCAAAATATCTGACTTCCTCTTGGTCTGAGCTAATGACAGTTAATTAGAAAGTTGCCCGGCTTGATCTGAACAATATGCGTACCGAGTTTTATGATTGTAGATAAAACTATAAAACTAACCCTCCCACTTTTGTCAAAAGGTGGCGCTACTGAGTCCCTGCACCACGCCCGTTTCTGAAACTTTGCACATGTCTACTGGCTAATAAATGTGATCTGTCTGTCGAGTTTCATGCAATTTTAAGCAATTTCAGGCATGCTAAGAGTCTCAAAAGCATCCAAAAAGAATATTAAAGTTTGATGCGTTGCCATGGCACCAGTATCTAAGATATCAATAATCCTTTCACAGGTCTACATCTGCCGTGTATTTACATTATACAGATGAAGTTTGAAGCAAATCGGGTTAAAATAAGAGGGTGATTTCAAAGCATTTTGAAAGTGACACACTTCCTGCTGCCAGTTGGTGGCGCTATAACTTTGACTCACAATAGTCACATCCATGTGATCGGCCTCTTACAACGAACACACTGCTGAAGTTTCATTAAGATCAGCTAATGTATGCTGAAGTTATAACACACTTCCTGTTTCACGTTTCTCGCCATAAATTCGTTTCCTCGCCACGGCCAAACCGTTCGAGATATCAAAAATCCCCTCGCAATTTTTCATCCTCAATGTCTTGACTTCATGCTGACCGAGTTTCGTGGCATTTCTTTGAATTCTCTAGGAGAAGTACTTTAAATTCCATTGCATGCGTTTTACAAACAACCCTAAATAGCCGACTTCCTGTTGGGCTGGGGTAAAAAGTAAGAGCATGAAGTATATATGAACCGATGAGATCTATATGTGTACCGAGTTTCATATTCTTACATACAAGCGTGTTTGATTTATGGACCAAGTTTTCGGACCCCGTTCCAGGGGGCGCTGTCGAGCCCCCCTGCCACGCCCGGGTACCATCTTCACCCCGACCCTGATGGCCGCGGGTTCTGACCCGCGTGCAAAGTTTCAAGAGTTTTCGTGCACGTTAAGAGCCCCAAAAGTGCCCGAATAGTCGTAAGAAAAATAAAAGAGGAGAAAAAAAATAAAAATAATAATCCTTAGGAAAACAATAGGGCCTTCGCCTTTTCAAGGCTTGGGCCCTAATAATAATAATAATAATCCTTAGGAAAACAATAGGCCCTTCGCCTTTTCAAGGCTTGGGCCCTAATAATAATAATAATAATAATAATCCTTAGGAAAACAATAGGGCCTTCGCCTTTTCAAGGCTTGGGCCCTAATAATCCTTAGGAAAACAATAGGGCCTTCGCCCTTTCAAGGCTTGGGCCCTAATAATCCTTAGGAAAACAATAGGGCCTTCGCCTTTTCAAGGCTTGGGCCCTAATAATCCTTAGGAAAACAATAGGGCCTTCGCCTTTTCAAGGCTTGGGCCCTAATAATAATAATAATAATAATAATAATAATAATAACAATAATCCTTAGGAAAACAATAGGGCCTTCGCCTTTTCAAGGCTTGGGCCCTAATAATAATAATAATAATAATAATAATAATCCTTAGGAAAACAATAGGGCCTTCGCCTTTTCAAGGCTTGGGCCCTAATAATAATAATCCTTAGGAAAACAATAGGGCCTTCGCCTTTTCAAGGCTTGGGCCCTAATAATTTGTCGCATAGCCTATCTGAACATTATACTTTTAATGCTAATCTTTTAGAGATGCACCGATTAAACAGCTGGTGACCGGAATTCGCCAACTTTAATGTGATCGGGCATGACAAATGTCAAATGCACTCGGGCGTCGCATTATTATCATTGCGCAACATCAGCATCCCACGTGCACACGGAATGCACATGTACTGTAGGAAACCTCGTGAATTACGGCCGTTTCAGACCACAAGCGTGAAGCGGGGGTTTCGGCGCCTATTTTTAATCTAAGTCTATTCTTTTGGCTGTGCTGCTCACATTTTTGATGGGCAAAATAAATATGATTTCACACAAAAAGTGCCTAAAATGCACATAATTTGCATGTGTGTTTTAACAAGAACAGGAGTAGGCTATGTCAGAAAAGAAAATGAAGACTTACCTAAAGAAAATTTACCCATTTAAACTTGTTTTTATTATTGATTTTTGGTAAAAGTATATGGTATTTTATAAAAAAAAAAAATAGAAAATAAATATTCGTGTATAATATATAAAGTGGTTAGAAAAAATTAAATCGGCAGGTCAAACTCAATGAAAAATCGGAATCAGCCTAAAAAATTGTAATCGGTGCATCTCTATAATCTTTCTGATTGTCTGGTATCAAACACCATTACATATCTGATGTTCTCCTAGATGTTTTATTTATTTATTTCTATATTTGCCGTAGTATTGTCGATGGGTTCAATAACACATCCAGCAAAAGGGGGGCCTTGGCCAGAACTTAGTTGTATTTGCGGGGCCTTGTCATGGAAAAGTTTGGGAACGCCTGGGCTTGGCTATAGTTTGGATTATTTTTTATAAGACAAAAACTGACGAAGTTATTAGAATAAATGCAACGCCTGTCTCATCCCATCTGACGTTCTTTTACGAACGCGTCAATATTTTTTTATATAAAGTTTAAATAATCATATCTCCGTTTTTACTTGGTTTATCAACACAAAACAAAAAGTAAAATAAAATTTCAAGCCAGCACTTTCGACAGAAGTGGACGGCAGCGCCTAACTTGACTTTGTTTTTATGCTTCAACGTCTTAAACTGGTCATGTAACTTGATCACGCCGGCGTGATCGGCGACCCCGAAGAGTTAATAAACTAATTATATAAAACTATTTTCAATGCACTACAATTCAACTGGTTATATGCCTTTACTTATTAATACAACTTATTTAAAAAATACAAGGCGTAAGACATTTATTTTCTTTTTTAATGCAGGCCAGACCAAACAACAGTGAAATGGTTAATCTAGCCCCCCTCCCCCTCCCCACACTCACAGACACACACACACACACAGAGACGTAGGCTCAGAGAGAGAGAGAGACATAAAATGACAATTTTCAAACCAAAATATCTGACTTCCTGTTGGTTGGAGCTATTGAGTGTAAATTAGAAAGTTGTCTGGCTGGAGGAGAACAATACACATACCGATTTTTATTACTGTAGATAAAATTAATCCCCCTACTTTTGACAAAAGGTGGCGCTACTGAGCCCCTCACCACGCCCGTTTCTGAAACTTTGCACATGTCTACTGGCTAATAAATGTGATGTGTCTGTCAAGTTTCATGCAATTTCAAGTATGCTAAGAGTCTCAAAAGCATAAAAAAAGAATATTAAAGTTTGATGCGTTGCCACGACAACAGTATCTAAGATATCAAGAATCCATTCACAGGTCTAAATCTGCCGTGTGTTTACATTATAGTAGTGAAGTTTGAAGCAAATCGGGTTAAAATAAGAGGGTGATTTCAAAGCATTTTGAAAGTGACACACTTCCTTCTGCCAGTTGGTGGCGCTATAACTTTGACTCACAAGAGTCACATCCATGTGATCGGCCTCTTACAACGAACACACTACTGAAGTTTCATCAAGATCAGTTAATGTATGAAGAAGTTATAACACGCTTCCTGTTTCCATTATTCGCCATAATTTCGTTTCCTCGCCACGGCCAAACCGTTCGAGATATCAAAAATCCGCTGGCAATTTTTCATCCTCAATTGCTTGACTTCATGCACACCGAGTTTGGTGGTGATTGGACGAATTTTCTAGGAGAAGTGTTTCGAATTCCATTGCATGCGTTTCCAAACAAACCATAATAGCCGACTTCCTGTTGGGCTGGGGTAAGAAGTAAAAGTACAAAGGATATATAAACCGATGAGATCTATATGTGTACCGAGTTTCATATTATTACATGCAAGCGTGTTTGATTTATGGACCAAGTTTTCGGACCCCGTTCCAGGGGGCGCTGTCGAGCCCCCCTGCCACGCCCGGGTACCATCTTCAGCCCGGCCCTGATGGCCGCGGGTTCTGACCTGTGTGCAAAGTTTCAAGAGTTTTCGTGCACGTTAAGAGCCCCAAAAGTGCCCGAATAGTCGTAAGAATAATAATAATAATAATATTAAATATAGCTGCGAGCAGCGATTACGGGCCCAAGCCGGTGGCACCGCAACCCCGGTGCCTTTAGTTACCTAAAGGCACCGGGGTGGCGGTACCGCCGGCTTTGGCCCTTCATCGCTGCTCGCAGCTATATTTATATATATATATATATATATATATATATAAAAAGCCGGTGGCACCGCCACCCTGGTGCCTTTAGGGTTATTGTGCACGACGTGACACAAAATATCTGCTGGCTATCTGCCGAACGGCTCTGGTAGTTCCGCTTCAGCACTGATGATGTTGTAGAAATAGTGCGCTCTGGTTGGTCTGGATTATTCGGAATTTTTTATTTTATACAGAAATAAATTATTTATAATTCAGATGAGAATAAAGTTAGTGTTGATTAAAATGAAGGAAAACAAATATATTGATCTGAAATATAGCACATTAATTTTAAATTTATTCAGGTTCAATTACCAAACATACAATCTTAATTTAATTTAAAGCAAACAATACATTTAAAAGATATGGGTTGCATGCACTTTTTTTTAATAAAAAAAGATATATATCCAAAAAACAAGGCCTTAAAGGGTTAAACTCTTGTCACTGTAACAGACACAATCTCTCTCTCTCTCACACACACACACGTCAAGTCACTTCCATTTTAGATGCAATATTGAATAAGCAGAAAATTCGGATTTTCTGCTCTGAAAATATAAATAAGCATAAAAATTGAATAAGCACTTTTAATATTCTAAACAGAATAAGCACTAGTCGCTAATGAATAAGTACTAGTACTTAATGGAATAGATACTAGTATCTAAAAAATAAGTACTAGTAGCATGAAAATAGAGACTAGTAGGTTAAAATGATAAAATGTTAAAACGGCTTGCCATATTGGCTCAGAGAGAGAGAGAGAGAAAATGACCTTTTAGATACTAGTACCTATTAATAGACACTAGTATTTATTCAATAAATACTAGTACTAAGTCATTAGATACTAGTACCTATTAAATAGATATCAGTACTTATTCATTAGCTACTAATACGTATTCAAAAGAATATCTAAAGAATAAGCACTAGTATCTAAAGAATAGGCACTAGTACTAAAGAATAAGCACTAGTCGCTAATGAATAAGTACTAGTACTTAATGGAATAGATACTAGTATCTAAAAAATAAGTACTAGAAGCATGAAAATAGAGACTAGTAGGTTAAAATGATTAAATGTTAAAACGGCTTGCCATATTGCCTCAGAGAGAGAGAGAGAGAGAAAATGACCATATTCAAACCAAAATATCTGACTTCCTCTTGGTCTGAGTTAATGACAGTTAATTAGAAAGTTGTCCGGCTTGATCTGAACAATATGCGTACCGAGTTTTATGATTGTAGATAAAACTATAAAACTAACCCCCCCACTTTTGTCAAAAGGTGGCGCTACTGAGTCCCTGCACCACGCCCGTTTCTGAAACTTTGCACATGTCTACAGGCTAATAAATGTGATCTGTCTGTCGAGTTTCATGCAATTTTAAGCAATTTCAGGCATGCTAAGAGTCTCAAAAGCATCCAAAAAGAATATTAAAGTTTGATGCGTTGCCATGGCACCAGTATCTAAGATATCAATAATCCTTTTACAGGTCTACATCTGCCGTGTATTTACATTATACAGATGAAGTTTGAAGCAAATCGGGTTAAAATAAGAGGGTGATTTCAAAGCATTTTGAAAGTGACACACTTCCTGCTGCCAGTTGGTGGCGCTATAACTTTGACTCACAATAGTCACATCCATGTGATCGGCCTCTTACAACGAACACACTGCTGAAGTTTCATTAAGATCAGCTAATGTATGCTGAAGTTATAACACACTTCCTGTTTCACGTTTCTCGCCATAAATTCGTTTCCTCGCCACGGCCAAACCGTTCGAGATATCAAAAATCCCCTGGCAATTTTTCATCCTCAATGTCTTGACTTCATGCTGACCGAGTTTCGTGGCATTTCTTTGAATTCTCTAGGAGAAGTACTTTAAATTCCATTGCATGCGTTTTACAAACAACCCTAAATAGCCGACTTCCTGTTGGGCTGGGGTAAAAAGTAAGAGCATGAAGTATATATGAACCGATGAGATCTATATGTGTACCGAGTTTCATATTCTTACATACAAGCGTGTTTGATTTATGGACCAAGTTTTCGGACCCCGTTCCAGGGGGCGCTGTCGAGCCCCCCTGCCACGCCCGGGTACCATCTTCACCCCGACCCTGATGGCCGCGGATTCTGACCCGCGTGCAAAGTTTCAAGAGTTTTCGTGCACGTTAAGAGCCCCAAAAGTGCCCGAATAGTCGTAAGAAAAATAAAAGAGGAGAAAAAAAAAAAAAAATAATCCTTAGGAAAACAATAGGGCCTTCGCCTTTTCAAGGCTTGGGCCCTAATAATAATAAATATAGCTGCGAGCAGCGATTACGGGCCCCCCCTGCCACGCCCGGGTACCATCTCCAGCCCGGCCCTGATGGCCGCGGGTTCTGACCTGTGTGCAAAGTTTCAAGAGTTTTCGTGCACGTTAAGAGCCCCAAAAGTGCACGAATAGTCGTTAGAATAATAATAATAATAATAATAATAATAATAATAATAATAATAATAAATATAGCTGCGAGCAGCGATTACGGGCCCAAGCCGGCGGCACCGCAACCCCGGTGCCTTTAGTTACCTAAAGGCACCGGGGTGGCGGTGCCGCCGGCTTTGGCCCTTCATCGCTGCTCGCAGCTATATTTATATATATATATATATATATATATATATATATATATATATATATAAAAAGCCGGTGGCACCGCCACCCTGGTGCCTTTAGGGTTATTGTGCACGACGTGACACAAAATATCTGCTGGCTATCTGCCGAACGGCTCTGGTAGTTCCACTTCAGCACTGATGATGTTGTAGAAATAGTGGCTCTGGTTGGTTTGGATTATTCGGGATTTTTTATTTTATACAGAAATAAGTTATTTATAATTCAGATGAGAATAAAGTTAGTGTTGATTAAAATGAAGGAAAACAAATATATTGATCTGAAATATAGAACATTAATTTTAAATTTATTTAGGTTCAATTACCAAACATACAATCTTAATTAAATTTAAAGCAAACAATACATTTAAAATATATTGGTTGTATGCACTTTTTTTTATAAAAAAAGATATATATCCAAAAAGACAAGGCCTTAAAGGGTTAAACTCTTGTCAGTGTAACAGACACAATCTCTCTCTCTCTCTCTCTCACACACACACACACACACACACACACACACACACACACACACACGTCAAGTCACTTACATTTTAGATGCAATATTGAATAAGCAGAAAATTCGGATTTTCTGCTCTGAAAATATAAATAAGCATAAAAATTGAATAAGCACTTTGAATATTCTAAACAGAATGAGCACTAGTCGCTAATCAATAAGTACTATGGAATGGAATAGATACTAGTATCTAAAAAATAAGTACTAGTAGCATGAAAATAGAGACTAGTAGGTTAAAATGATTAAATGTTAGAACGGCTTGCCATATTGGCTCAGAGAGAGAGAGAGAGAGAGAGAAAATTACCTTTTAGATACTAGTACCTATTAAATAGATACCAGTACTTATTCATTAGCTACTAATACGTATTCAAAAGAATATCTAAAGAATAAGCACTAGTATCTAAAGAATAGGCACTAGTACTAAAGAATAAGCACTAGTTGCAAATGAATAAGTACTAGTACTTAATGGAATAGATACTAGTATCTAAAAAATAAGTACTAGTAGCATGAAAATAGAGACTAGTAGGTTAAAATGATTAAATGTGAAAGTGGCTTGCCATATTGGCTCAGAGAGAGAGAGAGAGAGAAAATGACCATATTCAAACCACAATATATGACTTTCTGAGAGTCGGAGCTAATTACTTTAAATTAGAAAGTTGTTCGGCTTGAGGAGAAGAATATACATGCTGAGTTTTGTAACTGTAGGTAAAACTAACTAAGTTATAACACACTTTATATGTCCTTTTTTAGTCATGAAAATTAATTTCCTCTCCGCGGTCAAACCGTTCGAGATATCAAAAATCTGTCCGCAATTTAGCATCCTCAATGTCTTGACTTCATGCACACCGAGTTTGGCAATGATTGAATGAATTGCCTAGAAGTAGTACTTCAAATTCCACAGCAAGCGTTTTCCAAACAACCCATAATAGCCGATTTCCTGTTGGGCTGGCGTAAAACTTGACCGGGGGAAAGATGTTCGGCCCGATGAGATCTATATGTGTACTGAGTTTCATATTAATTCATGCAAGCGTGTTGGATATATGGACCAAATTGTAGGACCCCGTTCAAGGGGGCGCTGTCGAGCCCCCCTGCCACGCCCGGGTACCAGCTTCAGCCCGGCCCTGATGGCCGTGAGTTCTGACCTGTGTGCAAAGTTTCAAGAGTTTTTGAGCACGTTAAGAGCCCCAAAAGCCCCTGAAACCTTGAACTCCATTAAAAGCAATAGACAAATCCCTCACACACAGAGACGAAGAGAGAGGGAGAGAAAATTCTCAGAAACATCCACATTCAAACTAAAATATCTGACTTCCTCTTGGTCTGAGCTAATGACAGTTAATTAGAAAGTTGTCCGGCTTGATCTGAACAATATGCGTACCGAGTTTTATGATTGTAGGTAAAACTATAAAACTAACACCCCCACTTTTGTCAAAAGGTGGCGCTACTGAGTCCCTGCACCACGCCCGTTTCTGAAATTTTGCACATGTCTACTGGCTTATAAATGCGATCTGTCTGACGAGTTTCATGCAATTTTAAGCAATGTCAGGCATGCTAAGAGTCTCAAAAGCATCCAAAAAGAATATTAAAGTTTGATGCGTTGCCATGGCAACAGTATCTAAGATATTAATAATCCTTTCACAGGTCTACATCTGGCGTGTGTCTACATTATACACATAAAGTTTGAAGCAAATCGGGTAAAAATAAGAGGGTGATTTAAAAGCATTTTGAAAGTGACACACTTCCTGCTGCCAGTTGGTGGCGCTATAACTTTGACTCACAATAGTCACATCCATGTGATCAGCCTCTTACAGCGAACACACTGCTAAAGTTTCATCAATATCAGTTACTGTATGCTGAAGTTATAACACACTTCCTGTTTCCATTATTCGCCATAAATTCGTTTCCTCGGCACGGCCAAACCGTTCGAGATATCAAAAATCCCCTGGCAATTTTTCATCCTCAATGTCTTGACTTCATGCTGACCGAGTTTCGTGGCATTTCTTTGAATTCTCTAGGAGAAGTACTTTAAATTCCATTGCATGCGTTTTACAAACAACCTTAAATAGCCGACTTCCTGTTGGGCTGGGGTAAAAAGTAAGAGCATGAAGTATATATGAACCGATGAGATCTATATGTGTACCGAGTTTCATATTATTACATGCAAGCGTGTTTGATTTATGGACCAAGTTTTCGGACCCCGTTCCAGGGGGCGCTGTCGAGCCCCCCTGCCACGCCCGGGTACCATCTTCAGCCCGACCCTGATGGCCGCGGGTTCTGACCTGTGTGCAAAGTTTCAAGAGTTTTCGTGCACGTTAAGAGCCCCAAAAGTGCCCGAATAGTCGTTAGAATAATAATAATAATATATATATATATATATATATATATATAAAGCCGGTGGCACCGCCACCCTGGTGCCTTTAGGGTTATTGTGCACGACGTGACACAAAATATCTGCTGGCTATCTGCCGAACGGCTCTGGTAGTTCCGCTTCAGCACTGATGATGTTGTAGAAATAGTGCGCTCTGGTTGGTCTGGATTATTCGGGATTTTTTATTTTATACAGAAATAAGTTATTTATAATTCAGATGAGAATAAAGTTAGTGTTGATTAAAATGAAGGAAAACAAATATATTGATCTGAAATATAGCACATTAATTTTAAATTTATTTAGGTTCAATTACCAAACATAAAATCTTAATTTAATTTAAAGCAAACAATACATTTAAAAGATATGGGTTGTATGCACTTTTTTTTTTTAATAAAAAAAGATATATATCCAAAAAACAAGGCCTTAAAGGGTTAAACTCTTGTCACTGTAACAGACACAATCTCTCTCTCACACACACACACACACACACACACACACACACACACACACACACACACACACACACACACACACACACACACACACGTCAAGTCACTTCCATTTTAGATGCAATATTGAATAAGCAGAAAATTCGGATTTTCTGCTCTGAAAATATAAATAAGCATAAAAATTGAATAAGCACTTTTAATATTCTAAACAGAATAAGCACTAGTCGCTAATGAATAAGTACTAGTACTTAATGGAATAGATACTAGTATCTAAAAAATAAGTACTAGTAGCATGAAAATAGAGACTAGTAGGTTAAAATGATAAAATGTTAAAACGGCTTGCCATATTGGCTCAGAGAGAGAGAGAAAATGACCTTTTAGATACTAGTACCTATTAATAGATACTAGTATTTATTCAATAAATACTAGTACTAAGTCATTAGATACTAGTACCTATTAAATAGATACCAGTACTTATTCATTAGCTACTAATACGTATTCAAAAGAATATCTAAAGAATAAGCACTAGTATCTAAAGAATAGGCACTAGTACTAAAGAATAAGCACTAGTCGCTAATGAATAAGTACTAGTACTTAATGGAATAGATACTAGTATCTAAAAAATAAGTACTAGAAGCATGAAAATAGAGACTAGTAGGTTAAAATGATTAAATGTTAATACGGCTTGCCATATTGGCTCAGAGAGAGAGAGAGAGAAAATGACCATATTCAAACCAAAATATCTGACTTCCTCTTGGTCTGAGCTAATGACAGTTAATTAGAAAGTTGTCCGGCTTGATCTGAACAATATGCGTACCGAGTTTTATGATTGTAGGTAAAACTATAAAACTAACCCCCCCACTTTTGTCAAAAGGTGGCGCTACTGAGTCCCTGCACCACGCCCGTTTCTGAAACTTTGCACATGTCTACTGGCTAATAAATGTGATCTGTCTGTCGAGTTTCATGCAATTTCAAGCAATTTCAGGCATGCTAAGAGTCTCAAAAGCATCCAAAAAGAATTTTAAAGTTTGATGCGTTGCCACGGCAACAGTATCAAAGATATCAATAATCCTTTCACAGGTCTACATCTGCCGTGTATTTACATTATACAGATGAAGTTTGAAGCAAATCGGGTTAAAATAAGAGGGTGATTTCAAAGCATTTTGAAAGTGACACACTTCCTGCTGCCAGTTGGTGGCGCTATAACTTTGACTCACAATAGTCACATCCATGTGATCGGCCTCTTACAACGAACACACTGCTGAAGTTTCATTAAGATCAGCTAATGTATGCTGAAGTTATAACACACTTCCTGTTTCACGTTTCTCGCCATAAATTCGTTTCCTCGCCACGGCCAAACCGTTCGAGATATCAAATATCCCTTGGCAATTTTTCATCCTCAATGTCTTGACTTCATGCTGACCGAGTTTCGTGGCATTTCTTTGAATTCTCTAGGAGAAGTACTTTAAATTCCATTGCATGCGTTTTACAAACAACCCTAAATAGCCGACTTCCTGTTGGGCTGGGGTAAAAAGTAAAAGTACAAAGGATATATAAACCGATGAGATCTATATGTGTACCGAGTTTCATATTATTACATTCAAGCGTGTTTGATTTATGGACCAAGTTTTCGGACCCCGTTCCAGGGGGCGCTGTCGAGCCCCCCTGCCACGCCCGGGTACCATCTTCAGCCCGGCCCTGATGGCCGCGGGTTCTGACCTGTGTGCAAAGTTTCAAGAGTTTTCGTGCACGTTAAGAGCCCCAAAAGTGCCCGAATAGTCGTTAGAATAATAATAATAATAATAAATATAGCTGCGAGCAGCGATTACGGACCCAAGCCGGTGGCACCGCAACCCCGGTGCCTTTAGTTACCTAAAGGCACCGGGGTGGCGGTGCCGCCGGCTTTGGCCCTTCATCGCTGCTCGCAGCTATATTTATATATATATATATATATATATAAAGCCGGTGGCACCGCCACCCTGGTGCCTTTAGGGTTATTGTGCACGACGTGACACAAAATATCTGCTCGCTATCTGCCGAACGGCTCTGGTAGTTCTGCTTCAACACTGATGATGTTGTAGAAATAGTGCGCTCTGGTTGGTCTGGATTATTCGGGATTTTGTATTTTATACAGAAATAAGTTATTTATAATTCAGATGAGAATAAAGTTAGTGTTGATTAAAATGAAGGAAAACAAATATATTTATCTGAAATATAGCACATTAGTTTTAAATTTATTTAGGTTCAATTACCAAACATACAATCTTAATTTAATTTAAAGCAAACAATACATTTAAAATATATGGCTTGTATGCACTTTTTTTTTTATAAAAAAAAAGATATATATCCAAAAAGACAAGGCCTTAAAGGGTTAAACTCTTGTCACTGTAACAGACACAATCTCTCTGTCTCTCACACACACACACACACACACACACACACAAACACACAAGTCAAGTCACTTACATTTTAGATGCAATATTGAATAAGCAGAAAAATCGGATTTTCTGCTCTGAAAATATAAATAAGCTTAAAAATTGAATAAGCACTTTGAATATTCTAAACAGAATAAGCACTAGTCGCTAATGTATAAGTACTAGTACTTAATGGAATAGATACTAGTATCTAAAAAATAAGTACTAGTAGCATGAAAATAGAGACTAGTAGGTTAAAATGATTAAATGTTAAAACGGCTTGCCATATTGGCTCAGAGATAGAGAGAGAGAGAGAGAGAGAGAGAGAGAGAGAGAGAGAAAATTACCTTTTAGATACTAGTACCTATTAATAGATACTAGTATTTAGGCTCTAGATCCACTCCGAAAGTCACTTCGTGATCATTTAACCGCTTCATTTGAGAAAAACTATCATTATGACATAAACAAACAAACTCAAAAGGTCTTCACGGCAACCCGTCAAAATAAAAGTTCGGTTTAACTTGACAGAAATATATTACCGTTGTACAGTAGAATTTAGATATGTCCCAATGTAATAATACTAACACTAATCCAAATAAATTATCATCAAAACTGAATTTAAGGAATAATCCATGTTTTAATTTTAAAGTCCCCGTGAACCGGAAGTTGCAAACGACTTTTCTCCAGTGTTGTGACGTATTTCCGAGAGAAATGGAATACTAAATGAGGCAAAATGGTGGGCGTGGCTTTTTCCCCAACTAGCACCTGATTGGATCTAGAAAAGTAGGTGTTTTCATTCAGCCTGTCTACTGTCAGTTGGAGGGGCGTGATTACGGATGTTAAGAAGACGCCCAAACCGTGAAACCTACGTCATCAGGCAAGGTCCTCCAACGCAGAGGGGAGGGGAAATTTCAGATTTTGATTAAAGATTACGAAGCCAAACAATTTTTTTGTGTGGATTGACTTGCATGGATGAATTGTTCACCACAAAACGATCAATTTAAGCAAACAAAGTAAGTATGGTCAATTTTGAATTCATGGGGACTTTAACAGTAAAGCTCATTGTGCAGCACGTTATTTGACAAAAAGTTTATTTAATTTCATATGATTAAAATTGATGATAAATGATCAAATTTGTGTTTTATGTCTTCATTTTATTACCAGAAAAAACACAACACAGAATTAGTGTGACATTTTTTTTCATATTTTTTTTTAAATGTTGTATACGTTTAATGATTCATAATACACTATTTCAATTAATTAGACATGCTTTTTGATTGCTAAAAAATTTACACCACGTATTCGTAATACACCCGCTCCGCAACACTAGCAGTTCCCCCAATCCCCCCCCCCCTGAAAAAAAATCCTAGGGGAAACACTGGGCATTCATAACGGTGCGCGTCCATGGCGACGAGCGAGCAGAGCTGAGCGAACGTTTAGTTAATTTATTCATTCGAGCGCTCTGCAAGAGCCACCATTATCAATGTGGACGTCCGTATTTAAAAGCTCTCGATCCTCAGTCACATACCAAATATGTATATAATTTTGAACACAAGAGGGCAGTATGGCCCTATGTATGAGTTGGTGTTTAAACTAAACTATCACTCAAAGAGCCCCCCCCCCCTCCCCTCCCCCCCTCCCCACACAGACACACACACACACACACACACACACAAACAGAATGGCAGGGGGACAAGAAATCCATTCAAACTACAATATCTGACTTTCTGTTGCTCTGAGCTAATGACTTTAAATTAGAAAGTCGATTGGCTTGATGAGAACAATATGCGTGGCAAGTTTTGTAACTGTAGGTAAAACGAGCAAAGTTATAACACACTTTATGTGTCCTTTTTTAGTCATAAAATTAATTTCCTCGCCACGGCCAAACCGTTCGAGATATCAAAAATCCCTCCGGAATTTAGCATCATCAATGTCTTGACGTCATGCTGACCGAGTTTGCTTGAAATCCGATTAATTCCCAAGGAGAATTAAATAGAATTTCAGGGGTATGCGTTTCCAAACAAACCATGATAGCCGGCTTCCTGTTGGGATGTCGTAAAACTTAGAGCACGAAAGTTGTTCAACCCAATGAGATCTATAAGTGTACCGAGTTTCATATTATTACATGGAAGTGTCTTTGATTTATGGACAAGTGTTCGAATCCCAGTCCAGGGGGCGCTGTCGGTCTGCCCTGCCACGCCCGGGTACCAGCTTCAGTCCGGCCCTGATGGCCACGGGTTCTGACCCGTGTGCAAAGTTTCAAGAGTTTTAGAGGATGTTAAGGGCCCCAAAAGCCCCCAAAACCTTGATCAACAATAATTAAAAGCTTTGTCACTCAAACAGACACATCCCCCTCCCCCCACAGACACAGAGGTATGCAGAGAGAGGGAGAGAGGGACAGAGATTACTCCAAAACATCCCATTCAAACCAAAATACCTGTTGTTCGGAACCAAAATCTGTAAATTAGAAAGTTGTCCGGCTTGATCTGAACAATATGCCTACCGAGTTTTAAGATTGCAGGTAAAACTATGAAACTAACCCTCTCACTTTTGTCAAAAGGTGGCGCTACTGAGTCCCTGCACCACGCCCGTTCCTGAAACTTTGCACATGTCTACTGGCTAATATATGTGACATGTCTGTCAAGTTTCATGCAATTTCAAGCATGCTAAGAGTCTCAAAAGCATCAAAAAAGAATTTTAAAGTTTGATGTGTTGCCACGGCAACAGTATCAAAGATATCAAGAATCCATTCACAGGTCTACATATGGCGTATGTTTACATTATACAGATGAAGTTTGAAGCAAATTGGGTTAAAATAAGAGGGTGATTTCGAAGCATTTTGAAAGTGACACACTTCCTGCTGCCAGTTGGTGGCGCTATAACTTTGACTCACAAAAGTCACATCCATGTGATCGGCCTCTTACAACGAACACACTGCTGAAGTTTCATCAAGATCAGTTAATGTATGCAGAAGTTATAACACACTTCCTGTTTCACGTTTCTCGCCATAATTTCGTTTCCTCGCCACGGCCACACCGTTCGAGATATCAAAAATCCCCTCGCAATTTTTCATCCTCAATGTCTTGACTTCATGCTGACCGAGTTTCGTGGCATTTCTTTGAATTCTCTAGGAGAAGTACTTTAAATTCCATTGCATGCGTTTTACAAACAACCCTAAATAGCCGACTTCCTGTTGGGCTGGGGTAAAAAGTAAGAGCATGAAGTATATATGAACCGATGAGATCTATATGTGTACCGAGTTTCATATTCTTACATACAAGCGTGTTTGATTTATGGACCAAGTTTTCGGACCCCGTTCCAGGGGGCGCTGTCGAGCCCCCCTGCCACGCCCGGGTACCATCTTCACCCCGACCCTGATGGCCGCGGGTTCTGACCCGCGTGCAAAGTTTCAAGAGTTTTCGTGCACGTTAAGAGCCCCAAAAGTGCCCGAATAGTCGTAAGAAAAATAAAAGAGGAGAAAATAAAAAAAAATAATCCTAAGGAAAACAATAGGGCCTTCGCCTTTTCAAGGCTTGGGCCCTAATAATAATAATCCTTAGGAAAACAATAGGGCCTTCGCCTTTTCAAGGCTTGGGCCCTAATAATAATAATAATAATAATAATCCTTAGGAAAACAATAGGGCCTTCGCCTTTTCAAGGCTTGGGCCCTAATAATCCTTAGGAAAACAATAGGGCCTTCGCCCTTTCAAGGCTTGGGCCCTAATAATCCTTAGGAAAACAATAGGGCCTTCGCCTTTTCAAGGCTTGGGCCCTAATAATCCTTAGGAAAACAATAGGGCCTTCGCCTTTTCAAGGCTTGGGCCCTAATAATAATAATAATAATAATAATAATAATAATAACAATAATCCTTAGGAAAACAATAGGGCCTTCGCCTTTTCAAGGCTTGGGCCCTAATAATAATAATAATAATAATAATAATAATAATAATCCTTAGGAAAACAATAGGGCCTTCGCCTTTTCAAGGCTTGGGCCCTAATAATAATAATCCTTAGGAAAACAATAGGGCCTTCGCCTTTTCAAGGCTTGGGCCCTAATAATTTGTCGCATAGCCTATCTGAACATTATATTTTTAATGCTAATCTTTTAGAGATGCACCGATTAAACAGCTGGTGACCGGAATTCGCCAACTTTAATGTGATCGGGCATGACAAATGTCAAATGCACTCGGGCGTCGCATTATTATCATTGCGCAACATCAGCATCCCACGTGCACACGGAATGCACATGTACTGTAGGAAACCTCGTGAATTACGGCCGTTTCAGACCACAAGCGTGAAGCGGGGGTTTCGGCGCCTATTTTTAATCTAAGTCTATTCTTTTTGGCTGTGCTGCTCACATTTTTGATGGGCAAAATAAATATGATTTCACACAAAAAGTGCCTAAAATGCACATAATTTGCATGTGTGTTTTAACAAGAACAGGAGTAGGCTATGTCAGAAAAGAAAATGAAGACTTACCCAAAGAAAATTTACCCATTTAAACTTGTTTTTATTATTGATTTTTGGTAAAAGTATATGGTATTTTATAAAAAAAAAATATAGAAAATAAATATTCGTGTATAATATATAAAGTGGTTAGAAAAAATTAAATCGGCAGGTCAAACTCAATGAAAAATCGGAATCAGCCTAAAAAATTGTAATCGGTGCATCTCTATAATCTTTCTGATTGTCTGGTATCAAACACCATTACATATCTGATGTTCTCCTAGATGTTTTATTTATTTATTTCTATATTTGCCGTAGTATTGTCGATGGGTTCAATAACACATTCAGCAAAAGGGGGGCCTTGGCCAGAACTTAGTTGTATTTGCGGGGCCTTGTCATGGAAAAGTTTGGGAACGCCTGGGCTTGGCTATAGTTTGGATTATTTTTTATAATACTCCATTGATCCTACTAAATGCGATTTCAACTATTTCTGTAGTGTTTTTTTTATACAGAATACCACTTTCTCACATAACGCAAATGAAACAGCCCCTGCACGAGTGAATAATTGATTCTCTAGCCACCGTTATCAACAAATTCAGCACTATCGCCACGGACACGACTGCACCTGGTAACGTCGCACGTAAGAAGGTATATCTTAAGCAACTTCCTAAGGTATGGTTCGGGGAACATGCCTAGAAATGGTATACCTTTAGTTAAGTTATACCTTAAGAGTCTTTGTAGCGTGTCGAGACAACGTTATCGGGAAACGCAGCCTTGATTGCTCATGACGTCATGTAAAGTGAAGCCACCATATTGGTATTCCCTCAAATTCTATTGAATTAATAGAAAATCATCTGATTTTAATGAGAAAACATGAACTAACGAGGCACCATTTTTATATTTGAATACTATACATTCTTGCAATGAAAACATCCTAAACATTTCTGATTATTATCAATGTTGAAAACAGTTGTGCTGATTAATGTTTTTTGTGTAAACCATTGTAACAATTTAAACCATTTATTTTTCCCTCCAGGATTCATTGTTAAATAGACCCTAAACACATAAACGGTAGTTAAAACTACTGTTCAAAAGTTTGGGATCAATAAGATTTAAAAAAGGTAAAATAAAGAAACTCATATTTTTATTCAGCAAGGATGCAATAAAATGACCAAAAGAGAGAGTAAGGATATCTGTTTCAAATAAATGCTGTTTTTTTACGTTCTATTCATCAAATAATCCTGAAAAACACAAAAATATGAAGCAGCAAAACTGTTTTCAACACTGATAATAATCATAAATGTTTCTTGAGCATCAAATCATCATATTATAATGATCATGTGAAGCTGTGATGCAGAAAATTCAGCTTTGATCACAGGAATTACATTTTACAATATATTCACATAGAAAACAATTAACTTATTAAAATAATAATAAGATTATTTCACAATATTGTTGTTTTTAATGCTGTGTTGGTGAACGTGAGAAATTTTTCAAAACATTAAAATTTGTACTAACACAATTAGTGTGTGTTTGACATTAGTGCATGTTTGAAGTTTTACTTACTAGTCATGTGGTTCATAGCGTCTTAGAGATGATGATCAGGACAGAAACTGCTACGGTTCAGGGCATCAGCATGGAAGGATCTAGCAACACTACAAACCATTTGTCACAGAGCCAACAATATTATTATACAATGTCAGGTTTATTAAAAGGAAAAAAGCTACAGCAGAGGGGAAACGCAGTAAAGAGAAAGAATATACAGAAAATAATTTCTTAATTAGGATAACAGAATTTGGTTTTAGGTTTGCTTATTCATTTAATATTGTTCATACAGTGTCACTTACTTTTGGATGTCAAAACCTTCTTAAAATAAATTATACAACTTAAAAATGTAAATTTGAGAAATTGAAAAATAAGAAAATGACAGATGCATGGTGATATAGGTGAAAATATTGTGACAAACTGGATATGAAGATATGAGCTTCCTCGGTTCACCTGTGTTTCCTACAACTCTGGCTGCAGCTTTCTTCAGAAATGTTGAGCTTGTGGAGCTTCCCCTCTGTTTTAGAGGGGTTATTTTGTTGCTGCTGAAATCACAGAATTGTTTTTAATCAAAATTAAAATATTATGTTTACGTTTATGTTAAATAAATTAGCTCACTTCCAAGTAACACCTTTACTAAAACTCTCAGATGAAAGATACACATAATGTGTATCTACACATGATGTGTAGATACACATAAGAGGCGATTAAAAGCCCAAACTTTCATAAACAAAAGCTCAAACGAGTTAACGTTAACGTTAGCTTAACCTCTTCTGAAAACGGTTGAGATGCTAACGGACTTTTTCTGAAGACACTAAACCAGGGCCGTGCAGAGACCTCTGGAGGGGCAGGTGCTCAAAGTATAAAAGGGGGCACATGCGGAACAAGGCTTTAAATAGGGCTGTGCTCAAAATATCAATACAGTAATATATCAATACGGATGATTCTGTATTGATACAGTAGCAAATGCATTGATGCAGTTTTGAAAAAGAAACAGAACAGAAAAGACAAATTTTACGTTTAAAAGTTAAAAAAAATTATGAATGTGCAGTGTGCACCTATTAATAACTCTGGGATTAGAAACTGAAGTATCTTAAGTTGTCCCAACCTGATGGCTTTTTCTTCTCTGTTATACAGAATAATAAAGAACAGCTGTTATAGTAAACTGTGTAGGACAAAATCAACGTGGCCCATGTTTCGTTTCGTATAGTTTTATTTAATGCCATATCAGCATCTATGGCTATTTTCATGGCATAAACTGATTTACACAAATACAAGAGTTACATTTATACAATGAAAATAAAAACAAAGCAAACATAAACAGCAATTAATACTTTACAAGATTTTTAACATTAATGTGATACCTGTTCTGGTACATTCTTACTAAAGTCCTTAAGTGAGTTTGCTGCCTTTGCTGTTGTTGTTACTGCTGCTGCTACTGATACTGCTGGAGCTGATCTGAGACTGTAGACATTAAAACAAACATATAGAGATATATTAGCTGATTAAATCATTTTTATGTGACCATGACAAGATGTAAAGATTGCTGACAGTGTTTGGAACCTTCACTAGCTCACTGACCTGCTGTAAAGCTGCAGATTCTGCCCAGGCCGCTATAATATAATAATATAATAATAGTAGCCTATATAATAGTACTAGGGGAGATGTTCACAGAGGCTTCTGCACACAAAACATAAGATATTTGTAAGCTAACGGTATGTGATAATAAGCCTAAACTCTTACCAGATTTGTGATGATAATTTTTATGGCACTATACGTTTTTTAAATAAATACTGTAATAATAATAATAATAATAGTTTAAAGTAAAAATAATAGTTTTTAGTCAAATAACATAAAAAGACCAGACCCCTCGACGCCCGTGAAACTTTTCTCCCTCAAACAGCAAGCTAACGTTACTTCTACAGCCTACACACAGCAATATAAACAACATCTCAGCATGCTCTTCACGTCGTTCTTGTAAAATAATAATAATAATAAGTAAACAAACATCAAAATCACTTCGCTGAGAATAAAACACCACTTACCAGCAGCCGCAGAGTTGAAGATATCCTCTGGCAGTGCGCGTAGCCGCGCGAAATCAAAAAATGCGCGTGCAGCGTGAGGAATCGTCCCGGACGCGATATTTTTTTTCACAGGATGGCAGGGGAAGACTCATGAATATTCATTAGGGAACTCATGCCTGATTGGTCTGATGACCTACCCCCTAACCCCGCCCCTAAACCTACCCGTCACTGGGGGTCGGATGTCGCGTCCCGGACGAGTTCGTCAGGTGAAAGGTCATCATGTGGGTCATTATATTTACGGCTAAATTATTATTCATTAATTTTACTAATAGTTAGATTGGGCAGGCATCCACAAAAGGGCCTTTAATTACTAAAAAAAGGAGAGGAAATTTTGCCTTGACAAAAGGGCACTTTGGGCACCAAGGGGCAAAAGGGCAGGTGCTCGAGCACCCAAAGCCCCCCCCTCTGCACGTGCCTGCACTAAACCATGTCTATAAAGTAAATATTCAACAAAAGCGTGTCAATTACAAGTAAGAGACGTGTCAAGAACAGTTGTGTGTATTATTTGTGTGCTCTTAGAGACTAATCTTACCTGAAAGCAGTGAAAACAACAGCGAGAGAGGGAGTTTTGCTGCCTGTCAGTCGCAGTGGTCCCGCGCCGTTTCCATGGCAACTCTGCGCCACTCCAGTCAGTTGCGTCATGCTCATTCAAAGTGATTTTTCCTCCCTGATAATTTTTTGTCACAACTTTATTCCTATTATGCTCCCTAATTACCAGAGCCTATAACGACTCAAATGTATTCTTCTGGATGTGTAATACATCGGTCAGCATCAGCCCGCCTCTTTTTCCTAATATGGTGTCTGTGTATATCAAATCTAGATTGCTACGCGCGTAGCCCCCATATAGAGAATCTTTGCTGTGTACTTTCAAGCAACTCGCTCGTCTCGCACGTTGAGCTGGCAATGTTCTACAGATGGTCTTGAAGTGGTAATTGGGCAAAGCAACAAATCGGCATTGAATTAGTTATCGGATGATATTAAAAGGTAGTGGGATTATTTGTGATTGACCTGGAAATTTTAACTTGATCAAAAAGTTATGGATTTGATATTAGCTGCGAATTCAGAGCATTAACTTAAGTTGTGTCAGTGTAACGTTATCGATAGCTAGCCTAGTCTAACCGTTAACTAGTTGGCTAACTTTACTGCCTGCCATACAATTTGTACTCTTTACACGTTCCTTGTTTAAAATATAATAATGAGCAGTGTAAGTACAGTATTGTATGATTTTACTAAAGTAATGTTACATATTACATTTGATTTGATTACTTTTTTACATTTCTGTCATATATTAACCATTTTCAAATAAACAGGGTAGTGTTAACCTTATTCAGCACTGAAATCTGTCAAACTTCTTTCAAAGTCCTTCATCATATTAATATTAAAATAACTTAATTTCAGAGTACCACAAAGTCAGACCTCAGCACCTTTATGTACCTTTAATGTAAGATCGTTTAGGTCACATACCACTTTGAAATCATAACATAAAAACTGCAATGGTACTGTTTTTAAAATAAGGTGTAGTAGGCCTAAGTGTACAGTAAGTGTGTGTGTAAACATGCTTTAATGAAGTAGACTTCAAAAGCTTTTGAATTTGAGCTTACAGTTCTTTCATCAACCTGTCTTTTGCATAAACTTACAAAATAGATACTTTAACTTATGCCTGATGATTTTCTTTTTTTAAAGATTTCGCTTTCCTTGGTCACGGCATATTTTTCAAATATGACTTGATCTGAAGGACAGATATTTAGTTTACATCCACTTTTCCGCTTCCGATCTGTTGCGTGAGATCACGTGATCATGGTGGAATCATATCTGGCATGATAATCTTATTAACATTTTGTAGTGTGTGATGCGCCATGATTTTCAAATCTTGTAGTGTGAGCATGTTTAAGATTTGAGGGAAGAAAATCTGCAAAGATTCTCCTTAAGTGTGTGGTGCAAGCAGATTTCAAAATCGGTTAGGATTTTAAAACTCCTGTAGTGTGAGCCAGGCATAATAACAGGAGTTCTGCCTATGCCTGGGCGATGCCTCTGCGATGTTATAGGGAGGGAGGCCGACGCTCGATGTTTGGCCGACGTCGGCCAGACGTACGTGTGCTATCTGGGTAGGGTTTATATGTGATAAATGCAAGGAAACAGTCAGGCTGACGGAGAAGATTTCAGAATTAGAAACACTCATCCAAACTTTAATTGAGGATAGTAAGTGTGCTAGAGCTTTAGATTCTACGTTGGATGCGCCTTGCATAGTGAACGCTTTACATGATTCGGTTCCGGCTGAACTATTGCCTGTGCAGCCAGGCAGATGGGTGACAGTGAGGGATCGCTCTAGTCACAGATCAAAAAACCACTCTTCCGTTCCGATTACCACAACAAATCGATTTGCCCCACTCAGTGAAACACCCACTGAGAATTCTGTTGATTGTGCCCTGGTAATTGGCGATTCTATTACACGGAACGTGAAAATAGGGACACCAGCCAACATAGTCACATGTTTGCCGGGAGCCAGAGCGCCTGACATCAAAGCAAATTTAAAAGTGCTGGCTAATGCTAATTGTAAATTCTCTAAGATTGTTATTCACGTCGGCACTAATGATGTTCGACTCCGCCAGTAGGAGATCACCAAAATTAATATTAAAGAGGCGTTTGAACTCGCAAGTACGATGTCAGGCACTGTAATTTGCTCTGGCCCCCTTCCTGTTCGAAGGAGTGATGAGATAGTTAGCAGATTGTCATCACTCAATGGCTGGCTGTCTAAGTGGTGTCCGCAAAATAATATAGAATTCATAGACAATTGGAAAAGTTTTTGGGGCAAACCTGACCTGTTGAAAAGAGATGGAATTCATCCCTCCTGGGATGGTGCTGCTCTTCTCTCTAGTAATTTGGCTCATAGTCTAGGAGACAAAACATGACAATCTGGGACTCAGGTCAGGAAGCAGACAAACTGGCTAAACCGACCGTCTGCTAGCGGCCTCGCGTCACCAAGATCAGATAAATCCCATCACATAGAGGCTCTTTCACCTAGATATCATCATATAGAGACTGTGTCTGTTCCCCGAATTTGGAAATCCAAAAAACGTCCAAACCGATCTAAGGTTAAAAATGTAATTGATATTCAACAAATAAAAAATAGATATAATACAGATGAGCAAATAATAAAGCTTGGGTTGCTGAATATTCGATCCCTTACTTCAAAAGCACTCATAGTTAATGATATGATTTCAGATTATAACCTAGATGTGCTGTGTATGACAGAAACCTGGCTAAAACCAGACGATTACATTACTTTAAATGAGTCCACCCCTCATGATTACTGTTATAAACATGAACCTCGCCTGAAAGGCAAAGGGGGAGGTGTTGCTGTAATTTATAGTAATATTTTCAAAACCACTAAAAAATCTAGTTTAAAATGTATTTCTTTTGAAGTGTTGGTGCTTAATGTAAAAATATATAATGTAAACGATAAATCAAGTTTGAGAATTCTGCTGGCAACTGTATACAGGCCACCAGGGCACCATAAAGATTTTATCAAAGAATTTGCTGACTTTCTTTCAGAATTAGTATTGACTGCAGATAAAGTCCTAATTGTTGGTGATTTTAATATACATGTAGATAATGGAAAAGATGCAATGGGATTGGCATTTAAAGACATTCTTAACTCTATTGGAGTTAGACAACACGTGTCAGGACCTACTCATTGTCGTAATCATACTCTAGATCTAATATTATCACATGGAATCAATGTTGATGCTGTTGAAATTCTGCAGCAGAGCGACGACATCTCAGATCATTATCTAGTCTCATGTAAATTACATTTAGCCAAGGCTGCAAAGCCAACTCCGTGTTACATGTATGTTAGACCTATCACTTCTGCCAGTAAAGATTGCTTTATCAATAATCTTCCTAATCAGTTTCATCGTCTCAGCATCCCAGATAGCTTAGAAGAAATGAAAGCGTAAGCGTAAGTTCTACCAGAAAGACTCCATTGCACGTCACTAATTTATAATTCCACACTACCAATAACAGCTCGACATTGAATATAAAAGACTGATCCTACCGTTCCATGTTGTTGCCCGCAGTAGCAAAGTTTTCGATGCCAATTACGCTTCCATTCAGTTCGCAGAAACAGCGCGGCGTTCACTTACTCGCGTTTCGATACCAAACATAACAACACAAGTCACATCGTCGATTTTGATCTCAGCAACTTTCGCGATGCGCGAGTGGGAGACACTTGTGTAAGAAACAAGCGTGTGGCAGCTTTTAATCTCATGAGAGTCGATCTCCACTCAGCGTTTTTTCAAAAAGTTCCCCTTTTACTATGATTAAACTTCATTCAGGTAAGTATATTAACTTGCTACTCTACTGTTCCCTTCAAGCGGTGAAGTTCAATTGTTGTGATGTGGTAGCTTTAAAATAACGGCCGATACTGCAGTCTGCAACGCAACATACTGCAACACTTTAAACAGTAAACAGTGGGCCCATTGAAATGGTAAGTGTATGCAAAGATTCACGTAACTGAATCGGCGATCCCACGCACTCACTGCCAGTTGCAAAATACTATCAACTGGGTTGCTGAATAGAATTAAATCAAGCTTAAGAGTAACTTTGTTATTAAATCACAGTATATGCCATATATTACAGCTTGCGCTCCTCATCTGCTCACTCACCATTGTGAGAGACGAGACAAATTGCCTTCAATCTTAAAGGAGCAGTACCTATTAAGGCTAACTTATTCAACTCGTTTTACGCCCTTCTCTGAATTTGTTATTGTTTCGGTAATGCATTTATGGAGATGTTTTTTCAATAACTTCCCGAGCGCCGGAAAGATCTCGACCTATAACTAGATGATTGCAGACTTCAACTAATAAAAGGGGGCACACTATTTGATCTCAGCTCGTTTTCTGTAAATATAACTATCTCTTATTCAATCATAAATCAACAGCAATTAATAGTTCAAATATATTTATAAAAAAAAAAAAAAATAATGTCTTCAATGCTTGAAGTTCGTGCGTCGTAACTTTGCAGATGTTGTTTGTGCTTTAAACACTTTAAACAGTAAACAGTGGGCCCATTGAAATGGTAAGTGTATGCAAAGATTCACGTAACTGAATCGGCGATCCCACGCACTCACTGCCAGTTGCAAAATACTATCAACTGGGTTGCTGAATAGAATTAAATCAAGCTTAAGAGTAACTTTGTTATTAAATCACAGTATATGCCATATATTACAGCTTGCGCTCCTCATCTGCTCACTCACCATTGTGAGAGACGAGACAAATTGCCTTCAATCTTAAAGGAGCAGTACCTATTAAGGCTAACTTATTCAACTCGTTTTACGCCCTTCTCTGAATTTGTTATTGTTTCGGTAATGCATTTATGGAGATGTTTTTTCAATAACTTCCCGAGCGCCGGAAAGATCTCGACTTATAACTAGATGATTGCAGACTTCAACTAATAAAAGGGGGCACACTATTTGATCTCAGCTCGTTTTCTGTAAATATAACTATCTCTTATTCAATCATAAATCAACAGCAATTAATAGTTCAAATATATTTATAAAAATAAAAAAAAATAATGTCTTCAATGCTTGAAGTTCGTGCGTCGTAACTTTGCAGATGTTGTTTGTGCTTTAACAGCAACATTTCAGAAAGTGAAATCCATTTAACCCCCTTTATTACTTCCCATCCTAAATGTTCTTTTCTCTTCTTTTCTCTTCCTATATACATATTCAGATTGTAGCCATGTTTTAAAAGCGTGCATGATCATGCATTCAAGAAAAAGCGTTTTCTAACCGTGTTTTACAGGTTTATGCGATCAGGGGAATTCGCATCCGTTTCAAAACATTTTAATTTGGCTCGTGGCTTGTCTATTTCCGATTTACGTCTTTCTCCCACCTTTTAAATGTATTTAAGTTTTCGAAAACAGATTCTTCTGGAGTCTCTGGCGTTATTACTATATCTAAAGTCTATAATTCCTATTGCCCTTATACCTCTATGGTCATATCTCAAAGCATGACCACACTTCAATACTCCCCTTTTTTCATAAAACCGAACGGTCTTCCAATGACAAAGCACTGGTTTTGAACCCATGTAGTTCCTCCCTAATTCTCCGGTCCTTCTCCAGATATATACACTGGGCATTCCTTTCGTTCGGAGCAACAACAACAGTAGCCGAATGCGGCGTTCCCGACTCCCCTATCCAAATGCTCGGCAGATTGTCGTCCACAGCATACAAGACCTACATCAGATCCGACACGTATGTTCTACTAAATGCTCAACAAGCCCCCTCAACCGACATTCGAGGTAAGTTTTTCGCTAGCTACTGGTGGTGGTTAACAATCCATACATCTATCATTCGTCTGCTTTTCGCTGCTAATCTGTTTAGTTACACGCAGTCAATCGCAATTTTCTTTATTTCGTTCTTTACCATCAACTCATCCCATATTTGTTTAATGAAGAATACCTTTGAAAATACCATAATAACAACGGTCCAAGGTTATTCGTATCCTTGCTTGCTATGTCTATCGTGACTTTCGTTTCTGATTGCTGCAATATTTTTAAGCCTATCACAGCTTCTGAAATTCTACGATTACTGCCATTTTATGACCAATCTTGGGCTATTTCATTAATGTTATCGAAGCTTTCGACTTGATTTCGTTCTCGACGCATGAATTCTGCCTATCGAGGCATAACTTGTGTGAGCTTTCACAATTGTAATCCAAAGCCAAATAATTCATGGCTTCGTTCATAAATGCATATCGTAGCTTTCCTGGTTGAATCATCTTAACGTTTTATCTCAGCCTATCGCGGCTCCTCGGAAAAGTCTCCCTGGCTTCAGCCTTTATCACAATAAATATTAGGTCAATCATGGACCTATTTTACGAATACTGGTATCGTTTCATGGCTAAACGTAGCCTATTACATTAATGCTATCGAAGCTTTCGACTAATCTCAGTTCTGATGCATGAACTCAGCCAATTGAGGCATCAGCCTATCTAGGCTTCACTATTAAACAAGCTTTCATGATTGTGCTCTAAGCCAAATATTTCATGGTCGATCACAGCCTTTGTTCATAAACGCATATCGTAGCTTTCCTGATTGTAACCATCCAATGTCATATCTCTGCCTATCGTGGCTCCTCTGAAAAGTTCAGCTTTTTATCATTATACATGTAAGGTCAATCACGGACCTATTTTACGATCACTGTTAATGTTTCATTGCTAAACGAAGCCTAGTACATTAATGCTATCGAAGCCTTCGACTAATCTCAGTTCTGATGCATGAACTCGGCCATATCGAGGCATCGGCCTATCGAGGCATCGGCCTATCGAGGCATCGCTATCGAACAAGCTTTCATGATTGGAACCCTAATGACAAATATTTCATGGCTGATTCATAAATGTTCTTTGTTCATAAATGTATATCGTAGCTTTCCTGATTGCATTCATCTAATGTCATATCTCTGCCTATCATGGCTCCTCGGTAAAGTCTCCCCGGCTTCAGCCTTTATCATTATAAATATAAAGTCAATCATGGACCTATTTTTCGATTACTGGTATTGTTTCATGGCTAAACGTAGCCTATTACATTAATGCTATCGAAGCTTTCGACTAATCTCGATTCTGATGCATGAACTCAGCCTTTCGAGGCATCAGCCTACCGAGGCACCACTATTGAACAAGCTTTCAGGATTGTACTCTAAGCCAATTTGTTTTTTTTCATGGCCGATCGCAGCCTTCGTTCATAAACTCAAATCGTAGCTTTCCCGATTGTAATCATCTCAATGTCTTATCTCTGCCTCTCGTGCCTCCTCGGAAAAGTCGACCTGGCAACTGCCCTCATCATTTATAAATACTGTATATGGTCAATCACGGACCTATTTTACAATCACTGTGATCGTTTCATGGCAATACGTAGCCTATTACAATTATGCTATCGAGCTTTCAACTAATCTCGGTTCTGATACATGAACTCAGCCTACCGAGACTTCACAATTGACCGAGCTTTCATGACCGTACGCTAAAGCCAAATATTTTGCGCATATCGTAGCTTCCCTGATAGCAGTTATGCCAATGTGTCATCTCTGCCTTTTGTGGCTCCTCGGGAAGTCGCCTGGCGACAGCCTCATTATTTATAAATGTAAGGTCATTACGGACCTATTTTTTAAAGAAAGACGAGGGCTGGTGCATATGCTATTTAACTTTGCTTTTATTTATTTTCTCCCTATATTCATACCCAGGATGTATGCATCTTAAAATCTCAGCCGATCGACGCTTCATTTAAAATCTCCATCTCAAGTTTTGGGGGCAGACGTGGCTTCTGTTCATATTCAGAAGATAAGAAGCTCAGCTCACATAGTGACATTCCCAATTTCGATCTTTTAAAGCTTCCAATCAATTATCTTCATCTCAGTATATCTCGTAGGTTTAATCTTTCACATACAGTACCTCACCTTAAGATAAGCAATAAAGAAGTTGTCTAATTGTCTTCCCTATTTTATTAATTCTTCTGCATGCCTTTCAGAATCCTCATAGGTATGTATCGAGGCATCAGCATGAACTTAGCCTATCGAGGCGTCAGCCTATCGAGGCTTCAGCCTATCGAGGCTTCAGCCTATCGAGGCATCAGCCTATCGAGGCTTCAGCCTATCGAGACTTCAGCCTATCGAGGCATCAGCCTATCGAGGCATCAGCCTATCGAGGCACCAGCCTATCGAGGCACCAACCTATCGAGGCACCAGCCTATCGAGGCACCAGCCTATCGAGGCACCAGCCCATCGAGGCATCAGCCCATCCAGGCATCAGCCCATCGAGGCATCAGCCCATCGAGGCATGAGCCCATCGAGGCATCAGCCCATCGAGGCATCAGCCCATCGAGGCATCAGCCTATCGAGGCATCAGCCTATCGAGGCATCAGCCTATCGAGGCATCAGCCTATCGTGGCTTATTTCATAAACACATATTACATTTAATCTCGGTTCTGACGTATGGACTAAGCCTATCGAGGCATCAGCCTATCGAGGGATTAGCCATGGCCTTAGACAATCGGGTCTTATTTCATAAACGCATATTACATTTAATCTCGGTTCTGTCGCATGAACTAAGCGTATCGAGGCATCAGCCTATCGAGGCTTAATGTACAGTTTTAATGATTACTTTAAAGCCTACTATCATGGGCAGCCGAGGCTTTCGTATGTATGTATCTTAACAACTCAGCCTATCAAGGCTTCGTTAAAATTCCCATTTCAAGTTTTGCGGCCAGACGCGGCTTCGTCCACGTTTAAAAATAAGCCCTGCCCATATAGAGTGACATTCCTACTCTCGATCTTGCTGAAGTCTCTTATAAGTTATCTTATCTCAGAACATATCGTAGTTTTAATCTTTTATGCTTAGTACCTGACTTTAAGATAAGCAATTAAAAGTCGTCTTATTGTCTTCCCTATTTATTAATCCTACTGTATGCTTTCAGAATCCTCATAGGTATGTATGGAATTCGTCACATTTTCCTCACTTTTTGGGGGTAGGCTCCACCCCTGCCTCTAACATCAGGCAGGACCTATAAGCTAACCTTAAGACCCTGACGGAGGACGAGGCCTACGCCAAAGAACTCAGAGACGGAGCTTGTCGAGCATCTACCTTTATTTTTGTCTGTAAACTCTTTTCACAAAATAAATTCTTTTTTCGAGAATCCTTCTGAGTCTTTATGGTAGAACTTGATATTGCAACAGAAACTTTTAACTCTCTCCTTTCCAGCACTTTAGATACAGTTGCTCCGTTGCGCTTAAAGAAGATTAAAGAAAATAGTCCAACACAGTGGTACAACGAGCACACCCGGGCCCTTAAGAGAGCAGCCAGAAAAATGGAGCGCAACTAGAAGAAAACAAAACTAGAGGTATTTCGGATTTCATGGAAGGAGAGCTCGATTGCTTACAGAGAGGCTTTAAAAGCTGCTAGATCTGCTTATTTTTCAACCCTATTAAAAGAAAATAAGCATAATCCAAGGTATTTATTTGAAAAAGTGGCTACACTAACGAAAAAGAAAGCTTCAAGCCCAGAAGTTTCCAAGAAACACAGCAGTAATGACTTTATGAACTTCTTCACTTATAAGATTGATAATATTAGGGACAAAATTATAACTATGCAACCGTCTACTACAGCATCACATCAGGGAGTGCATTATAGTCTCCCCGAGGTAAAATTTGATTCATTTGTTGCCATAGGAGAGGAAGAATTTTGCAAACTCGTTAATTAATCTAAATCGACAACATGTATGTTAGACCCTATACCGACTAAACTACTGAAAGAGATGCTTCCAGAAGTCATAGATCCTCTTCTTAACATCATTAATTCATCTTTGTCTCTAGGATACGTACCAAAAACCTTTAAGCTGGCTATGATTAAACCGCTTGTTAAAAAAACGCAACTTGATCCTACAGAATTAGTCAATTACAAGCCGATCTCAAATCTACCTTTTCTGTCAAAGATACTAGAAAAGGCAGTATCCTCACAACTGTGTTCCTTTCTTAAAAGAAATGGTATCTGCAAGGATTTCCAGTCAGGATTTAGACCGCACCATAGCACTGAGACAGCTCTCATTAGAGTCACAAATGATTTGCTCTTATCATCCGATCGTGGTTGTATCTCTCTATTAGTGTTACTTGATCTTAGTGCTGCATTTGACACCATTGAACACAACATTCTCTTAAATAGACTAGAAAACTATGTTGGCATTAGTGGAATTGCATTAGCATGGTTTAAATCATATTTATCTGACCGCTATCAGTTTGTAGCAGTAAATGAAGAGATGTCTTATCGATCACAAGTTCAGTATGGCCTACCACAAGGCTCAGTACTAGGACCGCTGCTGTACACTCTGTACATGCTACCTTTAGGAGATATCATTAGGAAACATGGAATTAGCTTTCACTGTTATGCTGATGATACTCAGCTCTATATTTCTTCCAAACCTAACGAAACTCACCAATTCACAAAATTATCGGAATGCATAGTTGATATCAAAAATTGGATGACTAGTAATTTCCTACTACTAAATTCTGAAAAAACAGAGATTCTAATTATTGGACAAAAAACTTCCACACGTAATAACCTAGAATACCATCTAACACTTGATGGCTGCTCTGTTAAGTCTTCGTCGTCAGTTAGGAACCTGGGTGTGCTCTTTGATACCAATCTTTCATTTGAAAGTCACGTGTCTAGTGTCTGTAAAACCGCATTTTTCCATCTTAAAAATATATCTAAATTACGTCAGATGCTCTCATTGACAAATGCGGAACAACTAGTTCATGCGTTCATGACATCATGGCTAGATTATTGTAATGCTCTACTGGGTGGTTGCCCTGCACGCTTAATAAACAAACTACAGCTAGTTCAAAACGCAGCCGCTAGAGTTCTTACCAGAACCAGGAAGTACGACCATATTAGCCCGGTTCTGTCAACACTGCATTGGCTCCCTATTAAACATCGTATAAATTTTAAAATATTGCTGATTACTTACAACGCACTAAATGGTTTAGCTCCCCAGTACTTGAGCAAGCTCTTAACGCATTATAGTCCTTCACGTCTATTGCGATCTCAAAACTCCGGCCAGTTGATAATACCTAGAATATATAAATCGACTGCTGGCGGTAGATCCTTTTCCTATTTAGCACCAAAACTTTGGAACAATCTTCCTAACATTGTCCGGGAAGCAGACACAGTCTGTCAGTTCAAAGCTAGACTAAAAACACATCTCTTTGACCTAGCATTCACATAACACTCTATAGCCTTCTATAATTCAATATTAGGCTGCTTAGATTAGGTCAGCCGGAACTGGGAACACTTCCCTCATATCCTGATGTACTCGTTACATCATAAGAAGAATGGCATCTACGCTAATTTTAGTGTCTTTGTTTATCCCGAGGTTTTCCCGCAGCCTGCTGGATCCAGGCCGTTTCCAGATCTGACGAAGGACTTTCGCCTGGACCTGATGACAATGCAGTGCTTAAGTGCCAACTAGCCTCTCCCTATGGAGGATCCCTATACCACTCTACAGATAAAGCGTTGTGGAATTTTTCGGTTCGCGTACCTACCCAAAGTGATAAGATAAAATAAAAATTCTGCATCAAAATTTATAGACAAGTAGTTTGTTTAGGCATGGTTTGTAAGGAATTACAAACCTGCGCACATATATTCAAACGCACATAACTATAGAATCAATTCTTAATGCGCATGTGAACGCCATCAGCGTCTATCACAGGTTCACGTTTAAAGTCTGTTTAGAGAGAACGGTGTCGTCTTAGCGGCCCCTAATTTAATAACAAATGATCATTTAGACGGAAGTGAATCAATCAAAACTAACTTTAGCTGGAAAAAACATTTTTCAAGAGCCACTATAAAACCAAACCAATCTCTGTTACCTTAAATTATATGTTTATCTCTGTAAAGCTGCTTTGAAACAATCTACATTGTTAAAAGCGCTATATAAATGAGGATGACTTGACTTGCCTTGACTTGACAGAGCAGCCATAAAGTGTTAGACAGTATTCTAGGTTATTACGTGAGGAAGTTTTTTGTCCAATAATTAGAATCTCTGTTTTTTCAGAATTAAGTAGCAGGAAATTACTAGTCATCCAGTTTTTTATATCAGCTATGCATTCCGTTAAGTTTTTGGATTGGTAAGTTACGTCAGGGCGTGAAGAAATATAGAGCTGAGTATCATCAGCATAACAGTGAAAACTAATGTCATGCTTTCTAATAATATCTCCTAAGGGTAGCATGTACTGTACAGAGTGAACAGCAACGGTCCTAGTAATGAGCCTTGTGGTACACCATACCGAACTGTTGACCGATAAGACATTTCTACATTTACTACTACAAACTGATGACGGTCAGATAGGTATGTAAAGTAAGTAAACCAAGCTAGTGCAATTCCACTAATGCCAAAATAATTTTCGAGTCTATGTAAAAAAATGTTGTGGTCGATAGTGTGAAATGCAGCACTAAGATCGAGTAGCACTAATAGAGAGATACAAACACGATCGGATGATAAGAGCAAATCATTTGTGACTCTAATGGGAGCTGTCTCAGTACTATGGTACGGTCTAAATCCTGACTGGAAATCCTCACAGATACCATTTCTTTCTAAAAAGGAACATTGTTGTGAGGATACTGCCTTTTCTAGTATCTTTGACAGAAAAGGTAGATTCGAGATCTCCTATAGCAATAAATTAATTGAATTTTTCGTCAGTGAAACTACACTGCACTGTCTGATGTGATACTGTGGTAGACGGTTGCATAGTTATACTTTTCTCCCTGATATTATCAATCTTATAAGTGAAGAAGCTCATAAAGTTATTACTGTTGTGCTGCTCGCAAACTTCTGGGCTTGAAACTTTATTTTTCGTCAGTTTAGCAACTGTTTCGAATAAGTACCTTGGGTTTTGTTTATTTTCTTCTTATTAGAAAAATAAGAATAAGAAAATAGGGTTGAAAAATAAGCAGATCTAGCAGTTTTTAAGGCCTCTCTGTATGCAATTGAGCTCTCCTTCCATGAAATGCGAAAAACCTCTAGTTTTGTTTTCTTCCAGTTCGCTCCATTTTCCTGGCTGCTCTCTTTAGGGCAGTGGTCTCAAACTCAATTCCTGGTGGGCCACAGCTCTGCACAGTTTAGCTCCAACCAGCTAAAAATCACATCTGCAAGGAAGTTTCAAGCAATCCTGAAGACCTTGATTAGCTGGATCAGGTGTGTTTGATTAGGGTTGGAGCAAAACTGTGTAGAGCTCTGGCACTCCAGGAATTGAGTTTGAGACCACTGCTTTAGAGAGTTAAAAGTTTTTTTTTAAATATTACTAGAAATTACAGCAACACCTCCCCCTTTGCTTTTCAGAGGAGGTTCATGTTTATTACAGTAATCTTGCGGGGTACACTCATTTAAAATAATGTAATCGTTTGGTTTTAGCCAGGTTTCTGTCATACACAGCACATCTAGGTTATAGTCTGTAATCATATCATTAACAATACGTGCTTTTGAAGTAAGGGATCGAATATTCAGCAACCCAAGCTTTATCATTTATTCATTTGTATTATTTCTGTTTTTTATTTGTTGAACATCAATTAAATTTGTACCCTTAGATGGGTTCGGAAGTTTTTTGTATTTCCTAATTTGGGGAACAGTCACAGTCTCTATATGATGATATCTAGGTGAAAGAGCATCTATGTGATGGGATTTATCGGACCTTGGTGACGTGAGACAGCTGGCAGACGGTTGGTTTAGCTAGTTTGTCTGCTTCCTGACCTGAACCCCAGATTGTCATCTTTGAGCTCTAAGACTATGTGCCATATTACTAGAGAGAAGAGCAGCACCATCCCAGGAGGGATGAATACCATCTCTTTTCAACAGGTCAGGTCTGCCCCAACATTTTTTCCAGTTGTCTATGAATTCTATATTATTTTGCGGACACCACTTAGACAACCAGCCATTGAGTGATGACAATCTGCTAACTATTCATTTATTAATTAAATTAACTTGGTCCCTAAACTTGGTCTGAAAACTTGGTCCATTAATCAAACACACTTGCATGTAATAATATGAAACTCAGTACACATATAGATCTCATCAGGCCGAACAACTTTCGAGCTAGTTTTAAGCAAGCCCAACAGGAAATCGGCTATTTTGGTCTGAATGTGGATTCTAGATAGTTTAGACTCTTGAGTTTTTAGCTTCTCCTCCTAAGTGGTTTATTTTATTCACACCAAACTTTTTCAACATAATGAAAATACATTAAAGATGCTAAATTGTGAACGGATATTGAATATCTTAAACGGTTTTGCTATGGCAAGGGTTTAAAGGCATGTCAAAAAAAGAATCAGGAAACGTCTCATATCTTCTAAAAATGTAATTATACACCATTTTTTTTTATATAAAATTATACAAATATTAGACCTAACCCCATTTTATTCTGTTTTTTCAACTCAAGAAGTATGAAAAAGTTAAAAAAAACTTTTCTGTTCTGCTCGCTCCTCGCCGTGGACGCGCACCGTTATGAATGCCCGTGCAGCCGTACTTTTAGTTTCATTTTAAAGTTAGCGCCATTTCGTGGGTCGATTGCTTGAATTGTGAGTTCAATAGCCTATTATTCTTCATGGAAAACTCAACAGCAAAAGAGTAAAATGACAGATTCTCTTAAATAGGCGCTTTTACACAAAATATTCTGTCATTATCTTTTCAGTCAGCTCTTCACTCTCGTGAAATTTGATTAATCAAATCTACAGTGGGGGGCAATGATATATTTAAATCTGCATAGCCTATTGTATTATCGGCAGGGCACCCCCTAGTCCAGTCTTATTAAATGCTTTATCTTTCATTTTTAATTTCTAAATTTAATCAATAGATTCAATTATTTAGAATAATAAGACACTATAGGGCTGTTACCCTAGGTAGGGCTGATCAAATTAAATATTTTACACTGAAAAATAACAATGCATAAAATAATGTTATGAGATTGTTTTATATATATAAATATATGTTAATTAAAAATCGTTGGAAAGAATGATACTTTTAAACATAACACTAAACCGCCATTAGATGTCGCCAGGCGACCGTCTTAATGAGCGAGTCATTGATTTATTCGTTCAAACGATTCGTTTGAAAAACTTTGGCTGCGTTCGGAATCGCATACTCAATGAGTAGGTACTTAATTTCAATAAGTACTTGCTTAACAAGCGCTAAAAGAGTAGGTACTTTATAGCCAAATCTCGTTGAGTATGAATGCGATCTGGACATCTTACGCCACGTTGACGTTATCATGTGACCTACGACGTGTTATCACACTTAAAAGATATGAACAACACATTTAATTCATCTATCTGTAAATATCTTGATATTGATGAAACCTGCTCATTTTGTGGTAGCCTATTGTCGAAGAAACAGCTGTCCATTATTTTGTGAATATATTTAGGGTTGATTTAAGTTGTTATATCTTAAACCCTACTAATGTGACCCACAGTTTTATCCTTATAGGGCCTTACGATATAACTTTTTATTAAGAAACACCAACATCGTCATCTCTTGAATATGTTGTTAATTTCTTTATTTTATACTCAAAAAGTTTCTCCTTTAAGTTTTCCTGTTTTTCTTGATGAATTTACCTCTTGTTTGATCCCTCAGAATTTTGTATGTATTATGAAAAACTATCGACACTCCTCACTCTGGAAGAGTATAGGTCCTGGAGGTTTGGCAGGGGGGCACCAATGATCCTCTCCGCAGTCCGGACTGTCCGTTGTAGTCTCCTGATGTCTGATTTGGTAGCTGAACCAAACCAGACAGTGATGGATGCGCATAAGACAGACTCAATGACGGCTGAGTAGAACTGAATCAGCAGCTCCTGTGGCAGGTTGAACTTCCTCAGCTGGCGAAGCAAGTACAGTCTCTGCTGGGCTTTTTTCACAACGGAGTCAATGTGATTATCCCACTTCAGGTCCTGAGAGATGATAGTACCCAGGAACCTGAATGACTCCACTGCTTCCACAGCGCTGTTCATGACGGTGAGTGGGGGGAGTGCTTGGCTGTTCCTCCTGAAGTCCACGATCATCTCCACTGTTTTGAGCGTGTTCAGCTCAAGGTTGTTATAACTGCACCAGACAGCCAGCTGTTCAACCTCCAGTCTGTAAGCAGACTCGTCACCGTTTTGGATGAGACCGATGACAGTGGTGTCGTCTGCAAATTTCAGGAGCTTGACAGTGGGGTCTTTAGAAGTGCAGTCATTAGTGTACAGGGAGAAGAGCAGTGGGGAGAGAACGCACCCTTTGGGGGCGCCAGTGCTGGTGCTGAGAGTCCTGGATGTGTGTTTCCCCAGTCTCACTCGCTGCTGCCAGTCCGTCAGGAAGCTGGTGATCCACTGACAGATCGAGGATGGAATGGAGAGCTGGGTCAGTTTGGCTGTGAGAAGATCAGGCATAATGGTATTGAAGGCCGAACTGAAGTCCACAAATAAGATCCTTGCATAAGTCCCAGATCTGTCGAGATGTTGCAGGATATAATGCAGTCCCATGTTGACTGCATCATCCACAGACCTGTTTGCTCTGTAAGCAAGCTGAAAGGGATCCAGCAGGGGTCCAGTGATGTCCTTCAGGTGGGCCAACACCAGTCTTTCAAACGACTTCATGACCACAGACGTGAGAGCGACAGGTCTGTAGTCATTAACCCTCTGGGGACGGATTGGGCGGTACCGCCCAAAATGGCATACATTTACAAATGTGTAATTATCTTAAAAACTATTAATGATAGAGAGGTGCGGTCTTTTTTGCCGTCTTCCTCAGATTCCGCTGAAAACAGTGATAACAAACATACCCGGCTTGAATACACCCTTCCTTGTTGCACAATAACACTACTTCAAAGGCCAATGAAATCGATGTTGTTTGGCAGATTTACGAGCAACAACCAATGGAAAAATTTGGAAAATATTTTTCTCACCCAATCAGAGAAAAGTTACCATGACGTATTCTAGCAAATCGGAGGACTCTGTAGCCTTGCAAGGGATGGTACTATATACTATTACGCAAACAGCGTTGAGTGGCAGAGACGACAGAAAGCGAACGGACGCGTCGAGTATAAACAAGGCTTTACGGAGCGAGAGCGCACAGAGATATGAGAGAGAGACAGAACAATTATAATATATATACACACACATACAATTATAGCATTATTTATTGTTTCAGCACTTTTATGATGGCTACTGCGTAGTAAACGATTTACGGTGGAACAAGCTCTGGAACAATTACTGGAGAGTGACGAGGAGAAAGCATTGCTTAGAAAATTCTAAGCATTCCTAAGAAAAACGCCTGGGACTATTTGTAAATAAAGTAACATTTTTCATTGTTCTTTACACATTTTATTTAACAATTACACATGTCTGTCAAGCAAATGCTTTTACAAATATATTTTTCGTTCAAAAACTGTTCACTATATTGTTGTGTGATGTCTGATTTTCTGAAATAAATGCCAAAATTCGAATTTCCGTTTTTGAAATTCTCTAGTTTATTGTACATTTTCACTCATACTTCCTTTATAAACATATTACATGCATGCTTATGTTAGCTTAGGGTCTTCTGAATCCATAGATACCAAACACATAGTGTTCCATCTCCATTACATATAGTTTATAAGCCCAAATGTAAAAATAGAGAAAACGGACCAAAAAGAGCATAGACCCCAGAGAGTTAAGTCCTGTGATTTTGGGTTTTTTGGGGACCGGAATGATAGTGGAGTGCTTGAAGCAGCAGGGAACTTCACACTGCTCCAATGATCTGTTGAAGATCTGCGTGAAGACCGTGGCCAGTTGGTCAGTGCAGGCTTTTAGACAAGCAGATGAGATGCCGTCTGGTTCTGAGGCTTTCTTCTGTTTTTTGAAGACTCAACTCACGTCCTCCACACAGACCTTGAGCTCAGGATGGATGGCAGGAGGGGGGAGGAATGGGAGTGCAGGAGGTGATGGTGAATGTGTGAAGTGCAGGTCTGAGCTGGTGTGTGGTGTGAATGAGGGCTTTTCAAACCTGCAATAAAATGAGTTTAAATCATCAGCCAGGTGTTGATTGTCCACAGATCGGGGGGATGGTGACTTGTAGTTGGTGATGTTCCTCAGGCCATTCAAGATTGATGATGGGTCGTTGGCTGAAAACTGGTTTTTCAGTTTTTCAGAGTAGCTTCTTTTAGCAACTCTGATCTCCTTTGCAGGGGCAGTCATGGCGTAGGGGCAGTCATGGCCTAATGGTAACAGAGTTGGACTGGTGACCCAAAGGTTGCTGGTTCGATTCCAGTACCGGCAGGAATATGACTGAGGTGTCCTTGAGCAAGGCACCTAACCCCCAATCGCTCCCCGGGCGCCAATCAAGGCTGCCCGCTGCTCCGGGTGTGTGTATCCACGTTTGCAGTGTGTGTGTGTTCACTACTCACTACTCTGCTCCTAATGTGTGTGCACTTACTTGGATGGGTTAAATGCAGAGGTCAAATTCCAAGTATGGGTTACCATACTTGGCCATCACGTGTCACTTTCACTTTTTCACTTTCACTTTGTCAGTCTGTTTCTGGCCTGGTTATACAAGATTTTATCCCCATTTCTGTAGGCATCCTCTTTGGCATGACGAAGATGTTTGAGTTTCCCAGTAAACCATGGTTTATTATTAGTTAATGATAAGAATGTCCTGGTAGGAATGCATGTATCCTCACAGAAACTTATATATGATGTTACAGTATCTGTGAGCTCATCTAGAGCGTTGGTAGCAGCTTCAAAAACAGTCCAATCAGTGCAATCAAAGCAGGCCTGTAGACCCTGCTCTGCTTCATTAGTCCATATTTTTACAGTCCTTATAACAGGTTTAGCTGATTTCAGTTTCTGCCTGTAGGTCTGTATGAGATGAACCAAACAGTGATCAGATAGCCCCAAAGCTGCCCGTGGGACGGAGTGATACGCATTCTTTATTGTGGTGTAACAGTGGTCCAGTATATTACTGTCTCTTGTGGGACATGTAACGTGCTGTCTGTATTTTGGTAGTTCACGGGAAAGATTTGCTTTGTTTAAATCCCCAAGAATGATTAAAAGAGAGTCTGGGTACCTTTGTTCCGTTTCAGCTATTTGTTCAGCCAGCTGTTGTAGCGCCGCGCTCACGCACGCGTCTGGAGGGATGTATACATTCACGAGAATGAAAGAGGAAAACTCCCGAGGCGAGTAGAAGGGTTTACAGTTTATGAAATGTGCCTCGAAATTAGGAGAGCACATCTTCTTCAGTGTTGTTACATCTGAACACCAACTTTCGTTAATGTAGAAACACAATCCACCACCTCTCGTTTTCCCTGTTAGCTCTGCGATGCGATCCGCTCGGAACAGCTGGAAGCCCGGCAGATGTATTGCGTTGTCCGGTATGGCTTCACTCAGCCAGGTTTCAGTGAAGCACAGAGTAGCAGAGTTTAAAAAATCCTTGTTAGTGCGGGTGAGGAGAAGAAGTTCATCCGTTTTGTTAGGAAGGGATCGGAGATTCGCAAGATGAATACTGGGGAGTGCAGTGCGCAGGTCGCGCTCGCGGAGTTTAACCAGCGCGCCGGCGCTTTTCCCGTGTTTGCATCTGACCATGCGTTTGAACAACACCGCTGCCCCTCCGACGAGAATGTCCAGCAAAACGTCCGAATAATCAAAAACTGTAGAAAAGGTTTCTGGTGTGTGTTTCCTAATGTCCAGTAGTTCGTCTTTGGTGAAACTGATAGGAAAAGAATGACTAAACGCAGAACAAACGAACAAAAACAACACAATAGCTGGAGAGCCCCACACCGAGGCACATAATAGCTGGAGAGCCCCACAGCGATATTTATTTATATATATATATAAAGCTGCTAGCAGTGATGATGGGCCCAGGCCACCGGAATTCATTCATGTGCTGTAACTGTTCATCAACCATTGTGAAAATTGAGGTGTATTCTCAGTGTATAATTGTAAATGTTGCAGAAATGTTGATACTTCCTCAATATAGATTTGAGGAAGTATCAACTTGATTTCCCATTTGTGAATTGAATGATTTCCCATTTGTGAATTGAACTGTTCTTAAATCTTTTAATTCTGCCTTTACACTATTTTCCTGCACTAAATAACATGCTACTGTCTCGCTGATTCTACACCCTTCACTAAGCCGTTGAGTAGGCATAGTCAAACTTGCATGTCTCAGACTAACTTAGCCTACTTTTTTCTCATACCTGCAAATTTTATTTAGTTTCCCCAATTAATTCAGATCTGCATCATTTGGCGTAATGTTTTTACGATGGCAGATTGTAGTTGTATTATTTTTCGGATATCAGACATGATGTTTTAATAATTTTAGTTATCAGAGTTTTATATATAGGCCTATATATAAAAATATTATTTTTCAATTCTATTCTTCTATTTAAAGGAAATACAGAAACAGTTTTCTAGTTTACCAAAGTGCTGTAGCCTAGGCCTTTTACAATTATAAAAAAAAATAAAAACACAATAACAACACCAACAATAAGCTATAAAAATGCAATAGCCTATATACATTTTTTTCTTCGTAATTCTATTTTTGTGGGGGTATTTGGCCCTGAAAATGTGGGTTAAATAAGAACAAACAGATATCCTATATATAAATCACAGACGCAAGTGTCACGTTCATTGAGACGAGTGCATGTTGCAAAGTCATATTATGGGACATTGTGTAGGAATTTCTCCCATCTAGCGGTGGAATTGTATTTTGCATTCAAACGAATTGTGCTCTTCAGCGCCCCCCCTTTTTCAAATGCATGTTGCATCTACGGTAGCTGTTATCTACCAAAAACCTATGACAGGATGCCTTCTAATAGCGTTGAACGTTTCCTTTATGTTCAATTTTGGACTTTTTTGGCGACGAGGATTTCTTCTCCTGTGGCTCGGCATATGTATGGTCCGCCATTAAAAATAACAGTGCATTGCAGCCTTTTTTTCAAGCGTCTTTCACTGCTCTGCTTCTCCGGTTCTGCTGCTTTCAGTTACGTGACGCTGGCTCCGAACGAAAATACATTGTGGAAACTCGTTTTGACCCTCTCTGCTATTATAGTTTTTCAAGATGGCTGAACTACATGGAAGCCTCTGTGGACCTACCCGTCATATGTATATAAAGATAATAAATTTTTCGTTTACGAGGATAAGTCAGATAATTGGCAGAGGTATTTGTACACCATTGAGGACTTATTTATGAATAAAAATATTGATTTTAGATAATAAAATATCTTAAAAACTACACATTGTCCCTTTAAAAAAATGATCAGAACGCCGCTGACACACTGCTCTGAGCCGTGTTGTACCGTGAATAGCGTGTTAAATTGGTGTTAGCGAAAAAGAACAAATAAATATCTTCACTGCCACACGTGATTTCCGTGACGTTTGCGTCTTAAAATAAATAGAAATAAATAGCAGAATAAAAAAAAATAAGACGTTGAGTGAGACGTTCATTGAGACTTGTGCATGTTGCAAAGTTATAATAAAGAGCCGATCGGAACGCTGTACACATGAGCGAGAAGCACTCTTCATTCGCCTCATTCCTCAGTATAGTAAAAAAAAATCAGCCTCATTGCACCTAATTTATTTTTGTTTATTATTTTTGTTATTAATTTGTTTTTTATCGCGCTGCTCCCCCGGGGAATAGGCTTATGTTGCCCACTGACGTCTAGGCCTACAATATGAAATAATATAGGCTATATTGTTCTCGTCTCTATTCTTAACTTTTCATTCTATTTTTCTGTCCTAAAAAAAGTTCTATTCTTTTTACCATAGTTGTAGTATTTCATCCTTACTGTTAATTGACATTAACCCCACTTACGTTTCAAAATGCGCTGCTGTTTTGCACAATATCCTTTTGCGCCACCTGGCGGCCACCTTCGCGAATGACTTTGAAATGCGACTGGTTTATTTTTGCCACGGTGGTTTTGCCACGGTGGTTTTGCCGCGGCGGTAATAGGTATTCTGGGTGACTACCTACTGTGTATATATATAAACAGCCAATCACTGTTTTTAAAGCTTGTGCAGAGATTAATATATATATATATATATTAATCTCTGCACAAGCTTTAAAAACGTAAACCTGTGAAAACGCTGACGGCGTGCACATGCGTATTACGAGTTTAGTCTAGGTATGCGCGTTTGAATATGTGTGCGCAGGTGTGTAATCTTTCTTTACAAATTAACCGAGTAGCCATGTGAACCGGAACTATTTTTACAATGTTTTATCTGTACAGAGTATACAAATATTAGAGCTAGACCCATTTTATTCTATTTTTTCAACTCAAGAAGTATGAAAAAGTTAAAAAATCTATTTAGTGCTATTTGGTAAAAAAAAAAAATCATACATAAAGTAGGGCTATACTGCCCTCTTGTGTACAAAATGATATCAAATAATAAATAAAACTCAGGTAGGCCTATTTTATTTATATATAAATATATTTCCCCGATTAATCAACATGTGACACCAGCGATCGCTAATATAAAAGTGAGACAGTCACTTTTGAGGAGAAGGGGGCCTTCACAGGGGAGAGACTAGTTGACACTTCAGGACTGTGTTGTCGTCGTGTCCAGGCGCAGGTCCTTCATCAGATCTTGATACGGCCTGGATCCGGTGGACTGCGGTAAACCTCGGGATAAACAGAGAGACTAATATTACCGTAGACGCCATTCTTTTGATGATGTAACAAGTACATCAGGATTTATGGGTGTTCCCGGTTCCGGCTGACCAAATCTATGCAGCCTAACATTGAATTATAGAAGTTTATAATATTTTATGGGTATGCTAGGTCAAAGAGATGTGTTTTTAGTCTAGATTTGAACTGACAGAGTGTGTCTGCTTCCCGGACAATATTAGGCAGACTGTTCCAAATACATGACCTGGCAGTGCCGGGGGTTAAACATCCTTACCATGTCCTCCAGTAAAATATAAAACATAAAAATGACAAAATTCTGGCCCCATAGCTGTTTATTCAATTATAACAAATGAATAATAAGGATGGCAACTGTCCTCTCGCACCGTTGATTGGCGCCAGGAGCGGTAATTGGGAACATCTGGTGTTGAAGATTTTATTATTTAGAAAACAAGTAATTTTGCTATATATTTGGACACAACTATTTCTTCTGTCTGTGACTTTGGATTCCCTCTGTGTATGTGAAAGACCTTGAATGGAATGTTGTTTGCTGCAGAAAATTCTATTCTGAGAAGTCACATGGTAAAAGACCTTTACCCAAAACTATCTATAGGGTGTGTTACCTTCTTTGGAAGAAGATGTATGTATATAACTCTGAACCAAAAAATACTTGGGAGCGCGCTGGAAGGCCAGAGGGCCAGTGGGCCTGAGGGCCAGAGCGTTAGAGCGCCGTTCTATGGAACGGGACGGCGTTCGAAAATAAAGTCTAATTATTTCTGGCATCAAAGATCTCTGCGAAGTTATTTTTCGGAAAGATTGAAAACCACAACATTTGGCGCCCAACGTGGGGCTGGTTCAGGAGCTGATGGTGAACTGCGGCGAGCTTCGCTGGACGAACAACACAAACTAAAAGTGGCCACAAGGTAAGCAGTTTTGCTTAAAAGTTTGTGTTGTTCGCCCAGACATTTGCTCATTGCGGTAAGACCCTTTAAAAAGCTTCTCCAAATTTAAAGAACTAAAAATTAAAAAAAAAAAAAAAAGGATCTTTGATTCTAGAAATAAGTGCATGCTAGGGGTGTGCCATATCATACCGTCCACGATAATACCGGTATACATTTTTACATGATAAAAAAAGTGTCATATCGCGATATCAATGATATAGCGACGCAATGACGTATGGCGCATTTACGTTCCCTAGCACGCACAACAACAACACCTGTCTGAGCGCGAGAGCAGCCTGTCAGCCTCCCATGACGATTTAGCAATTTAGCAAACAGCTTGAGTGTTCAGCGGGGCTGCCCACTCGCGTCTTCTCTCGCGCGCGTTTAGGAGTCGGGACATGACTGAATGGTCTCTTGCACAATCGGGCCATCAGTGCATCGTAACTAAAGTTTATAATTTTCAAGTCTTCTTAATTCGTATCAGTTTCAACATTCAAGCGGTTTTAAACTATCCAGTAAGCTAGTCGCGCACTCTCTGAGAGAGTTGCACTGCGTGCATACATAGAGTGCAGCTCGCGAGAAACTAAAGTAATTTTTCGCGGATTATATCGCTTTAATGGGGGGAAAAACACAAAATTGTGTCAAACTTCCGGTCTTGGTAAGTATACTCATAAACACAGTCGGTTATGTATAAAACGCATGTGACAGACAGTATAATGAAAACAGCAATGGATCCGTGCACTAGCTGTAAAAGTGACGCAGCCATAGGCTATGCAAGTCTGTCATTAATGTTGTCGTCAAAACAACAAAAGATAGCTTTAACTGTAATGACTGAGAATTATTAGCCTATGTATTTAATTTAATCAGGAAACAGAACTAATAGACTGTGTTATTTTACATTTGATTACTTTATTATGTTTCTGTAGTATTTCTGAATACTGGTGTTAGACCTACACACATTTAACATTTAATTCAAAGATTGAAATCCAGCTTCCTTGTGTTGTGTAAACTCTTAACAACAAAATTACCACATTGTAAAAACGCAATGAGTGAGCAAACATTTAGGTGAGATAAACATAAGAAAATTTTCAACAACAACAAAAAAAATGTTTATATCGTCATAAATATCATCATCGCAAATATTCTTGAAAAATCGTGATAGAATTTTGAGGCTACATCGCCCACCCCTAGTGCATGCATTGTTTTTGACGATATCAAGTAATGTGTAATAGCGCGGCGGAGCTCCTGTTAGTGTTTGCCTGTGTTTATATAACCTGGTGCAGATTGTATGAATATTGGTACTGCTGATGTGCCGCTCAAGGTTTGGTCGTACGTATGTAAGGATTTGAGTTTGTGTAGTGTACTGGTTAAGGTTAACCAGTTGTTTTTTTAATGTTTACTCTTAAGGATAACAGTTATTGTTTTTTTCTTGTCAAGAGGGCCTTAAGGATGACAAGTGTAATGATAAGAATATCATTAATGTTTAAGGTTAATCATTTTCTGCTCGTTAAGGATAACGATACTCATAAGGTTATGAGGTATTTTATCTGTGTTTCTTATTAAGGATAAAAAGATAGCATGCGCACAGATAAGTTTAGCTTATGGTTACCGCATTGTTATAGGAATGACAATGGACTGCTCAGGTAAGCTAAATTGAATCGCAGAGGTCTGCGATAGTTTTAAAGATTTTTTATCACTGTGTTGGGGAAGTGTATCAGTGAATCTTATAATGTATTAATTATAAAGACGGTGAGTAAAACTGTGAGTAGAGTATAGCTTGTGTGTGTGTCTCTGGGATCCTGTGTGTCTGCTTGACTGTGCCTGTGGTTAAAAATAGGGGACAAGGAATGTGTGAATGAGCTTGAGGGACAAGTACTGTATAAATGATGGGTAGTAAAAATAAAGGAAATAGTAAAAGAAAACAATTGCTTCAAGATATTAATCTTACAGATTATTGTAGTATAAATAAGTTAAAGTATAAAATATATATTAATAAATGGACTGATATATATTAATGGATAAATAAATAAGAATGCACATGCTTAATATATTATATCTCATATCTGAAGACGTCTAAAATTTGATTCTCATTATCCCTGAAGACAAAGTGAGAAAAAAATGATTCCATTGTAGATAATTAAGTTTGTGCTAAGGAAAAATAACTTGTGCAGTGTGCTAAAAGTGAACAAGATTGAGTGACAAAGTTTCAACAGTCATAAATAATTTACAGCAATCTTAGGATTGTAGTAATGTGAATTGTTGGAAATGGCTGAGCAAAATTGTATTCACCATGTGAGTTATTTTGAGCACAGCATGCAAATATAGGAAAAAGATTGATGTCTGATTTTATGATAGGGAAAATTATTTAATTGTATTGTACTCAGAAAATCAAATGTTAGATTATTGCTGATATTGCAAAGAAGAGATAGCTTGCTTTTTCCTGCAACGAAGAACTTGCTTTACTAAAAACAGAATGGGAGAACTGCTGTTGTCAACCAGTGATTATTATATAGTATAAAAGAACTAGGAAAAAGATGGTTAAAAAGTGGAATTTAGAAAAAAAAAAGCTAATAGCTCAGGAACAAATATTTATAAAGATTAATTTGATCTATGCAGCTCTCTGAGTGTTCAAGTTTCAGATGGCTTCAGTGTCGAATGGAAGAGGTGAAAGGTCAAAGACGACTGCAGAGAGAAGAAGAAGAGTGGGTGAGGGGCTTTCAGCTCCCCTTCAGAAGATGACCACTCTCTGGAAAACTCAGCATGGAGAAAGACTGTTTAATGCTGGAAAAGGTGAAACTTTCACTATTTCACTGGAGACTTTTTCCTGAGGACAAGAGGAAAATCCTGAGATGCAAAGCTGTGGCAAAATCTATCAAAGCCCAAACTGAGAAGGGGCAGAGAAACAACAGAGCCTATATTCCAGTCTACGACAACAGGCCTTTGAGTGACAGCTAGGCTGACGACACATGCAGAGCGACAGCCATGAAGCTTTAACAGACTGATAATCTAAAAACAGAAAAACTGACCGACATCGTTCCCTTACTGGCAACACAGGTGTGGCAACTTCAATGATCGCTCTATAGAGACTGCTTCAAATTTAGTTAATTATTAGATTAACTTTATTCATTCTGATTATTCACTGGTCTCATAAGCAATTCTTTCTATTCTCTGCTACACTAACCCTCTCTGCTTTTCCAGTAGGTTCAAGTCCAGCCATATAAAAAAGAAAGAGAATACACTGAAAGAGACAAGTGGGTGCTCAACTCACCAAATAGTTCAATCTGAGGCTGGATTTGGTATAGTGAGGGCTATTACATTAAACAATTATAGGGCTAAAAGCATGAGATTTCTTCTGTAGCAAAGAAAAAGATAGACACAAAATGTCAAAGATTATTATTATTGTTTGCAAAACAATGATACTGGTCACTCCTTTTTGTTTTGGTAACTTTTTAGAGATATAGATTGGAGAAAATTACTCCAAAAGTCCAATATTATGAAATCGCAAAAAATGCTGTCAAAACTGGGATGATGAGATGGAAATGTTGTTGGCCATGGATCCAAGATTATGCAGAGATCTCCAATTTATTTCATAAAGCAGCTCATGAGCAAATACAAAAAAGAATAGGAAAAATCAGAAAAACAAATGACAAAATGTATTTGAAAAATTACAATAGGCAGGCCTATTATACTAAAATACTTAGTCTATTAGAATTTGTAAAAAGAAAAAAAAGGATTATAACAATGGTGTTAAACTAAGCCTTATGATCATTGACACTTCTCAGTAGTGTTTGACATAGCTGTGTTGACCTGATCAGACCTTGTGGCTAAAATTATAGGATGCCACATTTAGAGCACAACCTGCAAGAATGTATGCTGGCCAGTGTGTGTGAGAGAGACACTGAGTGTGAATGAGTGAGAGATGATGTCTGAAGAGACACTAAGGCAAATCAATTATTTTGCCAATACAGCTGTATTTAAAATTTAACATGTGGGCCCACAGGGCAAATTCTGCCCAATAAAATAATGACCATGGATGGATTTGGTTGAATTTCCTGGTCAGGAACTGAAGTAACAACATGAAAAAACAAAGAATGAAAAGAGAGAAAAAAAAAAAAAAAAAAAAAACAGTGCCACATTTGCGCAGCGCATAACATATCTGACTATCTTTGCAGCATAACACGTCTGCCTTTCTTTTCAGCATATCATGATGGAGCTGATCTTTGTCAAAAGTATGAAATATTGTCTTGTAACTTTTGTCAAAGTGGGTTGAGTATTGTCCAAGATAACTGAATTGAATTGAATTGAATGGCGCAGTGGATAAGACACATGCTTTTGGTGTGAGAGACCCGGGTTCGAATCCACTGTGAGACACCAATGTGTCCCTGAGCAAGACACTTAACTCCGAGTTGCTCCAGAGGCGTGCGACCTCTGAAATATAGCAATTGTAAGTCGCTTTGGATAAAAAAGCGTCAGCTAAATGAATAAATGTAAATGTACATTGGAAATTTATTGTGATAAAAATGCAAAAAGTTGCAAATAATGATGAAAAGTCAAATTTATGAAAACAAATGAGAATATATGGATTAAAGCACTGCTGTTAATGAAAGCAGAAAGGACACCGCTCAGCCCACATGACCTTTCTACAGGTAACATCGAGAAGGACAATTGGACAGATGACCAGATGATTGAAATTATATGATGTTGTCACTAACAAAAATAATTAAGCTTTAATTTACAGATAGCAGCAGCTCGATTCCAGGAAGGATTCTGGGACAAGTCTAACAAAAAGAACCAGTAACTGTGCTTTGTAATTTCAGAGGAAGTGATCAACAGAGTGACATTTGAGTTCATGTCTCTCAACTTAAAATACACCAACTGACTTCAGCAACCCCCCACAACTGAAGTGAAGGATCAAGGACATGCTGACAATGAGAGAAAAGAGTCCATTGCAATGAACGCCTCAAGAGTCACCCTGGTGAAGACTAACAGAATGATCAAATCATGAATGGAAAAAGAAGACAAACTTGACCAGAAACACAGTAATGAGAGGAACTGTGCAAAGAAAAGAGAATCAACAGAGATGAGTACAAGCTCAAACAATAGTCAACATCAACCAACTTTCCTATGATTGAATGTTCAGCCCTTGAATAGATTCAGTAGCAACTTAATAATAACTCCACCATAACAAAAATGATTGAAGAGAAAAATATATTACGCAACATAGAAAACAATGATAATGAAAAAAAGAAAAGAAACTAAAATAATGTTAACAATTCATTTAAGAAATTGATATAGCATAGTGGGAATTAAGACAATTCATGAAGGAAAAAATTAGAACTAAAAATAACTTAAATCTTATACTCAGATGAAACTTGTCAATACAAGGGTATACTTAATTAATTTAAGGCTACAGTGAAATTAAAGCAAGTATTAACAAATATTAAATTTTAATTTTAATTGATAAGAATACAATTTGATTCAAAATGCAATTGATTAGTTAAAATAATATCAAGTAGTGCTCGATAGAAAGTTTATAGACTTACAAGAATTTATTGAAATCCGATAACTAACAGGCCCTTGTGAACAATCTAAATGGCACCAGAGGGGGGTCAAAAATAGATATTTGGCATTCACATGAAGGACAGATTGTTGAACCAATGAATACTTTTGAATATTCTCAATCCAGATGCGCAATGGTATTAAACCAGTGCGCAAAGGGGGGAGTAAGGTTAACAAATTAAATTAAAAGGCATTTTTGCAAAGTTTTGTGAAATTGTGGTAAAAACAAAGTTAAGAAAAGAACAGCGACAAAAATAGACCATATATCAGTATACCATGTGGACATGATATAGATGGGTAAAAGCAATGAAATCAACAGAGGAGGGGCAGGAACAGAAATTAAATTTCTAACAGAGAAGTAATCCTTAGATTGTAAATCTATCAGAAAAGAGGTCAGATTATATGTCAACTAAACAGAAGTATTGAAGATTAAAAATAAGTTGCATACGAACACAAGGAAGTTTTAATAATGATTAAGTTATAATGCTAATGGTTTAAAAGGTTGATAGACAAACTTTTAGATTGTTAGATATAAAGAAAAAGAAATGTACATATAAGGAATATGTAAGAGTGCAAAAAGTGTCTAATGAGTCTATTGAATGACTTTTATGAGATAAATGTAACATTGCTCTGAAGCTTTCTTAGTTAGAGTGATTACATGAGACATAATTAGTTTATTCATGATAGTTTATTTAGAAATTAGTAGAAAAGAAGAAAAAGTATTCAGTTTAGTCTTGAACTGAGGAGCTACAATGAGAATGAGAAGCAACACGCGAGATTAAAAAGGTCAAAATGGAATTTATTGTTTAAATTTGGTAATAAATAGACAGTAAGTGAAATGTATTGCAATTTATTAGATAGGTGTAAAGTGTTATGTTCACTAAAATTGACTGACTAAAAGATGGATTCTTCGAATTTAAGAAATGATATTCTCTCATAAGAAGTGATAAAAATGAGAGTTATGTTTACCCAGCCATATTTTGAATTAATAGTCATATGGATCAAGTAGAACAAAAGTGCATAATAAATCAATTAGACTACTATAATAAGCAGATATTTATTATAATGCTTTGTCTGCATTAGTAGAAAAACAATTATATGAAAAAAGTAGAATGACTTATGTTTGGTGATCAGTGTGGCACTTTTACTAAATAATATTGCGCAGGGAGGAAAATTTAGCGATTACGATTGAGTCAAGAAAAACTTAAGAGCAGAAGTTAAGGAAAACTTAATGAAAAGTTTGGAAAATTAAGGTTTATAGTATAAGAGGCTTTTATGTTTGATATACTCTACATAACTGTGACAATAACATGCAATGCAAGAACAAATGTATACACACACTTATAACAATGTTTAAGTTTGTCTGATTAGGGAGAACTCAAGTCTTTTACTTTTTCCATTAAACAAAAAAGAAAGAACAACTAAAAGAAATAAAAATGTATGGAGGAAGATGATTGCCTCGAGTGCTCCTCCGGAGTGTGGTGGCTTAATCCAGTAATTGGAAAGGAGAATGGGTGACTCAAATTGAGTCACCAGGTAGCGTAACTGAGGGAGCTGGATTTTGAAACTACACTCTGGAAAAGGATAGTGAATGTGAGGCTTAATAAGCCTCAGAGGAGGGAATGTTGAAGATTTTATTATTTAGAAAACAAGTAATTTTACTATATATTTGGACACAATTATTTCTTCTGTCTGTGACTTTGGATTTCCTCTGTCTGTGACTTTGGATTTCCTCTGTGTATGTGAAAGACCTTGAATGGAATGTTGTTTGCTGCAGAAAATTCTATTCTGAGAAGTCACATGGTAAAAGACCTTTACCCAAAACTATCTATAGGGTGTGTTACCTTCTTTGGAAGAAGATGTATGTATATAACTCTGAACCAAAAAATACTTGGGAGCGCGCTGGAAGGCCAGAGGGCCAATGGGCCGGAGGGCCAGAGCGTTAGAGCGCCGTTCTATGGAACGGGACGGCGTTCGAAAATAAAGTCTAATTATTTCTGGCATCAAAGATCTCTGCGAAGTTATTTTTCAGAAAGATTGAAAACCACAACACTGGTAGTGCAATTAGGAAATCCTACGAAGGCTACACGGTGCGTCCTTCGAAGGACGCATAGGCGCATAGGAAGCCTTCACATTGGGACACAGCTCGCATGATTCATGGATGGCCCCCCAGTAATGAACCATTGAATTTAAAAAAAAAAGTTTATTTCCAACCTAAATATAGGCTACATGTAACATTTCGAAAGATACAAAGGTTTCACATATAATGCTCTAAAGAATTCCATAGCATTGTAAATCCATTAATAACATTTTAACATTAGGTATTGTATATTGTGAATGTTAAGGACAATATTCATATCATATCAAGATATTAAAGAAAAATATATTCATATAGTAACCCCAAGGTGCTATTCGAGGTCTTTTTGATCCCAAAATGTTTGGTGAAGTAATAATAAAAAAAATGTTCCCTTCATCTAAATGGCATGAGACTTGATTTCGTGGTTGACACTTGCTAGCTCTACATAAAAAAAAAAAAAAAAGAATTGGAATGATATCTGGTTGTATAATAATGTGAAAAAGTCACACTTAGGATGTTTCAGGGTCCCCAGACAATAAAATGTAATTTTGTAACATAATAATGTATTTTTTTTTAAACAAATGTATTATCACTCACTCAATGTTTTAACTCTACATTTTTGCAGTGTAGGGGGATTTTCTATTTATTTATATAAATAAGAACACAAATACAAAGAAGTGAAGTCGTAACCAGAGGTGTAAAGTCCAGGTTCAGAAAGTAAAAGTCCTCAGTATTTTGTTCCAATCAATTGGATTTGCTAATTAGCAGTTTTTCAGCCAGAAGACAGAACTATTCAGTGAAATCAGCTGGCTGAGTTCATGGGTGGAATAAACAAATGGCAGGACTTTAACTTTCTGACCCCTGGACTTTACACCTCTGCTTATAACACATCCACAATGTGTAATAAAGGTTCATTTATGTACAGGCAAAATGCATTGAATGATGAGAATAAAACATGGCAGCCAAGTTGAAAATAATGTGCTATCTTCTGTGCTGATTGCCTAGTGGGCAGCTCTGGTGACCCGAGTTTGAGCTCCAGTGTTGTGCCGAATTTCGACCTCCTGAAAAATTATTACCTCCCTTGTTGAAGTCCGGTTTGTGGACCTTTGCCAATCCCGTCCCCCCTTTCTCTCTGCCACTTCGCTTCCTGTCTACTCACTGTCCTATCATAATAAAAAGGCAAAAACACCAACATTTTTTAAATTACTTTAATAAATAATGTCCGTTTACCTGTGGCAGTTGTTTTCTAGAGTTCACACTTAAAAATGATTGAATAAAGTAAACAAGTAAAATAAGTGTATTTGCCATGCTGTCCGAGGGGAGCCTCTGAGCTTGGAATGGGAATAGGAACCGGTGAGAATAGGTGGCGGACGGATGCAGAAACTAACTAGCGGTAACTAGAGTCGGCTGTGTATATATATGCCTCCTCTCGGGCTGATTAGATAAACCATTTGACTTTGAACGTGCTCCTCCCGAACTTTGTTTATAAAGCATAATTTCTCGCTTGAATTCTGCAATCTTTTGAGATGCAGACATGTAGGCTGACAATTACCTGAACATAATAATTTTAATAGTGACACTAATAGCCTACATTTTTAAATCTTTATTTGAATATGTCATCATGAAACCTCATTCTACAATATTTCTATGATTAAATTACTGAAAGAGACTTCTTTCCCATCAGCCAATCACTGTGGGCATAGTTAGTAAGCGTGTTGACATCATCCATAGTAACGAGGTCCTCTCTGTCCCTTAGTAAAAGTTGGTCTCATCACCTTTGTGAATAGGTTTTAAGCGAAAACTCAACTAAGAACTACTATTTAGGAGATCTCTTAGTGGTAAGATAAAATGTTTTGTGAATATAGCCCCAGAAATGTAATCTTGAAATATCGTACCAAGACAGAAAGGCAAAACCAGGCAGTTTATTTGTGTAAATGAAGATAACACAGTCGATATACACAGGCATGTGTGGGTGGTTTCTCTTTGGCTGTATAGGAATGATAAACAATGAGTGCCACTTCATTATTGACTGTTATCTAATGTAGCGGTGTTATCTAACATTCACACACTGAATTACTGATTTTCACACAGGACAAATTCAATCACTATGTACAGCGTTTTAATATTGTGCAATGTAGTGTTCAAATTGTACCTCCAATGCAGCCACAAGCCATTAAACATCTGTTCAGCAATGTTTAATGTTTGAAATGTCAACTAAAATCTCAAACAGATCTTATTACTGATAGATATGACAATAATAATCCAAAGTTTATTTAAAATAAAGAGATCTTTAGACCTGTCCAAGAAAAATCTCTATTGTACTGTACAGTATTTTCACAGAAAAGTCATTAATCATTTTCAAACTTCTTCTATATGCCGCCTAAAAATGCAAGTTACCTAAACCTTCAAAAGACACTTTTGAACCAATCTAAGGCATAATAAAAAACTGAAACATGCGAACACCCAAGTACTAATGCATTATCTTCCAAAACAAACTAAATCCAATATTCAAAAGCCCTATTAAAATCAATAAAACAGGGGAAAACCAGTGGATGTAACCTCTCACTGAAGATAAATTAGTTTGTCCAGATGCAAAGCCTTTTTTAGAAATATAGGCATGGCTTTGATTTTCCACATGATATACATGAGATACATATTTCTTAACATTTGATTCAGTTTTGTGAAATAGTTAAGGGCTTGAAGTGGTATTTTATTTGGTTTCTTTAGCTGCGGGGTGTTCAATCCTGCTCCTGGAGGGCCACTTTCCTGCAAAGTTTAGCATCAACCCTGATTAAACACCTGAACCAGCCTTTGAAGCTTCAGGATTACTACAAACTTCCAGGCAGGTGTGTTGGAGGCAGGCTGGAGTTAAACTCTGTTGGAAGATGGCCCTCCAGGAGCAGGATTGAACACCCCTGCTGTAGCACATACAACAGTGGTTTTCAGTCCTGGTCCTGGGGACCCTTAGTACTGCACATTTTGTATGTTTCCCCTATTTAATAAATGATTCCATCATTCAGACCATCAGCTTGGTAGGAAAGTGCTACATTAACTGAACTGACTGTGTCAGATAAGAAAAATATACGAAATGTACAGAGTGGCGGGTCCCCAGAACCAAGATTAAACAACTGAGCTACAGCAAGGCTCTTCTCGCTTCTTTGTTCACCTTAATACATGAAACAGACAAAACAAGATGACAACGCCTTTGGCGGTTTAATAACGCTTTTATCAAATCTCAACAGTTTCCTTTTCTAAAACTAAAGCGAATGCCAGTGGTCAACCACAAGCTTCACACGGATACTTCTGTAGTAGCTACAGTAACGTCTACCTCAGCCGAAAGCAGAGGGTGAAAGAGGAAATTGAAGGCGAAAGCAATGGCATTTTGGACGTTAACCCTCCAGTCCTGCTCAATCTTGACCTGTCGTCGTATTGGTACAAGCGGTGAAGCACATGTCTTGCAATGCAAGGCTTTGAGTTCAAACACTGGCCATTTGCTGCCCAGTCTACCTTCAAGTACTGTGCTGAACTCCACCACACTGCCTGAGCTGAGTGCCTGTAGGACGTGTCTGAATTCGCTACTAGCCCGAAGCACAATGTCTTTGGTGCCATCATCAAAATCTTGTTGTCTATTGCGCCCCTTTTGCGGCATCCCCATGGTCACTTCAAACTTGTAGTGGTCAAAACGTTTGACATGGCACTTATGCTTTGCAAGCGCCTTGAGCTGACACACCGGTTCAGCGGGTCCCGGCTGGGTCTTGTCACAGACAGGGTACTCCTCACCATATAGACATCGGACCCAGTCTGCTATAAAGACTGGTAGAAGGTTGATGACAGCTTGCACTCCATTATCGATCTCAGTGACACGAACATACTTAAACCGACCCTCCCACGTCACCCGGTGCCCCTCCAAGTGGCTGCAGAGGATCTGGGCGTGTGCCATGTTACGCTCCTTCCAGGCACGTGGGCCACACAGGTCGCTGTACTCCTGCCAAGTAAGGGTTGAGTTGTATACCTTCCTCCCCTCAGAACGGTACACGTAGAACCAGCTGAAGAGCACCAGAGCTGAAATCCACACAAGGATCAACTTGACCAGGCTGCTACGCCGCAAAAAGTGCAGCACTGCCAAGGGTGACACGCTAAAACGTGTCCACCAACGCAGCAAGACAGGCAGCACGCAAACACATACGGTTACAACCATTTTGGTCAGTTCCAGGGCGAGGAACCACTGCACCAGCTGCACCAGCATTACGGCTGCTAGAGCCAGTGAAAGCACGGGCAAAGCGAAGAAGAAAAGGAGGTAGCCCACAGCTGTGCGCATTAGCCCCAATGCAGTAGACTCTTGCAACAGCGTGACGGACAGTTCACACCAGATGAAGCACACCAGGTAGGGCAGCAGCACACAGTAGGTGCCACGTGCACCACCTGCGGTGGCCATACGGGTACACTGATACACGAGGTAGAGATACAGAAAACAAGGCACACCCACATGCAGTACCAACCAGTCACCAAGGTGCATGTTGAACCAAGCGCCACCAACCAAACGACCCACCCAACCTCCCAGCAACTTATTCAAGAACGCAGAAATGGCGGAGGCAAGCTGGGAGAGCAGAGCAAGTTTGGCATGCTGCTGTGCTGCTGGTCGCAGGCTTAAGTAGCTGCTTACAGTGAAGAAGACTGCAACTGTTGCCAATTCCGAACATGGCAACCAGGACTTGTCTGCCACGGGGATCGAAAGGATGAGGAAAAGCGAAGAAAGGAGGAAGTAGAGGTATGGCTCAAGGTGGTTCCATGTGAAGTTTGACTCCGCCTGCTCGAGGTCTATGCCCGGCTCAAAATGAGACAACATGGCTGTCAATGCTTGAAAGTTCTCCCATGCCTTGCTGTTCTGAAAGACTCGGAGAGTACAAGTTACCATCGACAGAAAAGAGAGGTAGAATATAATGAGAGGAATGACAAGAACAAAGAACTCCAGGGTTAGGTTGGAGATGATGAAGAAAAAGATGAGGGTATTGACATGATGAGTAGGTATGAGGGCGCTAATCCACTGCATGCCCGCACGGGACGCCCAGTCAATCAACACCTCTTTCACCTCCAACACTGCATGAAGGGGAAACTTCAATACCTGTAAGTATCAAGAAAATGAATTACAGTATAAGTATAGTATAATATTTGCTGTCTCAAGACATGGTGAGCTGCTAAACGAAATAGTAGGGACATCAATTTTCAAGAGTACTCAGTATTTGTTGTCTTAAAGGGATAGTTAACCCAAAAATGTCAATGTTTTTCTAATCCCATAAGGCTTTTGTTCGTCTTCAGAAAACAATGATATTTTATTATTCTCTCATCATTTTTGCCAAGCCAATGAAAATCCTTGTTTTCAACCGGCAAGCCCTTTTGAGCTATCGTTGACCATATTTGATGTAAACACTGATACACTGCATACAGAGCATGTATATAAATCCCTAAATGAAATCTACTCATGATATAAAGCAACGTGTCTCTTCAATAAACCTGATTAAAACATTCAAATCATATGGTTTTCTTTTACAATGTCTTAGCCCACTTTTTGAAGCTCGCAAATTTTGTGTGACATTGACTTTCAATGAGTGGACTAAACTATGCGAGAATCTAAAAAAATATTAGGGATGCTCCGATCAGGATTTTTGCAGCCGATACAGACTACCGATTTCTTGTCATCATGATCGACCGATACAAATCCTGATCCCGATCATTCAATCTTTTATACAAGTGATATGTAAGCTCTCTGTTGGCTGTCACTTTTAACCCCTTACACCCTGAAGGCATTTTTAATAATTTCACCTGATTTCAAGTTGCTTACTTTTAAGAACTAACAAGCTATGATCAAGTTTCATTTAATAGAAAACCTTTAAAATTTTGAAGAAAATGGATTTTATGTTTTTTATGTTTCTCACTGCTGAGAAATCCCAAGAAAAAGTGAAGCAATTTGATTTAATAAAAAACTACACCAAACTTGGTTTTCTAACTTCCTATATATGAAGTTAGAAAACCAAGTTTGGTGTAGTTTTTGATGATCTTCCAGCGCCGTTTCAGCGGTGCACTCCTATTCTATGCCGTACGGTAAATCAAGATGTGTGATTTATTATGGTTTGCTAATGTTTCACGAAGTTACAAAGCAGAATGTGGCAGAATCTGTATACTGTTTACATGCGCGTCGTCTGCAGTATTTTACGGGTTTACCTCATCAAATTACGATCGGTTCGTAAAATCAGCCAAATATAGTAACTCCTGATAGAGTCATAGAATGTGATTATTAGCCGATGCCGATCGACCAGAGTATCCCTATTAAAGATATCTTAATTTGTGCTTGAGTCTGGAACAAAATGAAGGTGAGTAAATGATGACTAGGGTTGGGTATCGGTTGGGCTTTATCCAATACCAGTACCTACTCTGTATTTTTTTAAACGGTTCCGGTGCTTAAACGGTTCTTGAACTTAAGAAAATGAAACCGCACACACTGTCAAAAAATAATACCCTTTTATTAACAGGGCCAAACTGGACACAATATTAACTTAAATCTTTAAACAATATAAATACATAAGTACATATGGTAATAATAAACCAATATAAAATAAAAATTCACATTTACATAATATCTAATAAAACAATATTGTATCAAACAATGTAATAATACTGGAGATTAATAGAGATTACTACCAGGGTAATCTAATCTTGACATGGCTCCAGTTTCCAATGTTTTGTCTGCTTGATCCAGTCATGCAAGTTATCTGGTCGTTGTACTAGTTACGGCAGCGCTTAGCTTGGCGAGTTTGGTATTTCGTTCCCACTGAAGTTCCGGGAGTCTCCCGCATATTGATAGCGGTTCCCTGATGCCCGCAAATTAGTTAAAATTTCCCGGAATCTAGAGCAAGCGAGCAAGAGCGTGCATGCGAGACAGAAGAGACTGTGCTGCAAACCGTATGGCACGCGCACGGCGGAGAGGGAGAGAGTGAGAAACCTTGCGTGTGTGTGCGTGTGTCTCATGAAGCACAAAATGAGTCACCTAAATTTTCGTTCTTATTCGGTCTCGTTACTACCGCTTACGTCGGAACCGGTTCCATTTTGGCACCGCGTTTCGGTACCCAACCCTAATGCTGACAGAATTAAAATTTTTGGATTAACTATCTGACAATCAATAAATCATTACATTAATTCCACAGAACGGAGGAGAACTCCAAATATTATGTACATGTGGCTGACTTTTAGGTAAGAACATGTACAGAAAATATGTACTTTCAAGGGAACTCGCTGTGTTGAGATGCTGTAGGAACGCGAGACTGCATCGTGAAACAAGTGTGAAATCAGTCGAATCGCGTGACGGAACGTTATAGGCGGGTGAAGTCCCGATCAGGAAACTATAAAGCACACCAAGACCAAACAGTATTAGCTTCTGTCATCTGCAAGCAGTGTTGCCGACTTAGCGACTTTTCAGACCCCTTTAGTGACATATTTTCAAAAAAGCAACTAGCGAATTTTTAGACAAACCTCAGTAACCCCCAGATGTTGCACATTCATCTGTTGAGCGCACAGCAGTTTTTTTTTTACACGGACTTATCACCTATCTGCTTCTCTTCTGTTTTATATTTAAAGAATTTAGTTTGACCATTTTAATTTCCTTTCTTTCTTGTGCTTATTACTTGTAATACTCACCATTACAGAGCTTTCATCCAGTTCCCGAACTCTCTCAATTCAGATAATTTTACACACAAAAAATTCAGTCATTCACTATATCATAGCTACTTGTTCCATTGTCTGACAAAAATAATATAGGAAACGAGAATAGCTTTATTGGACATTTGGCTATATTATATTATATTAAAATACAGTATGTGACCATGAATTTAGAGAGAAAACACATTAGGCAGGCAGAACGCAAGTACAACGCAATGACGTCATGACTTTTAGGGAAGGCGTTAGCTACTTTCCTTTGAAAAAGGAAAGCACTGTCAGCATGAACTCTAAGTGAAATAGTTTGTCCCGTTGGTGTTCGTCTGTATCAAAACAGCATTTTCTCTCTGTTAGTCAGAAGTTTATCAGAGACTGGTTCCCTAATTAGATTTTCTGAAGCGTGGAAACTACTGCTAATTACTGTATATCTCAATGGGTACTGCTGACGATAGAAAAGTGTTACAGGATTCAGTTGCGGTCTTGCCCGCCCAGGTTCAACAAGGTTCTACAGACAGTTGTAGGCCCCCGAGCAGGCTCTGGTTATGGAGCAAGAGGTAAAGGCTCTGCTGGACAAGGGTGCCATAGAGCATGTTCCTCCTCCCAGCAGGGAATCTGGATTCTACAGCCGGTACTTTATCAAACGCCATCTGGCATGTTATTAGAATTATTAATAATGTTTTTGTAGGTCTCTAGATTATGAAATACCTGCTGACAGTACTGCTTTATCGGTGCGTTTGCACAGAACTTCTCTCTGAGATAATTCATTTCCACAGAACTGTAATTATTTAGATGCTTATTAGCTAAATAAATGTTATATAGTAGACGTTAATATGTCTGAAGCATCAACCCGGAGAGGGAACAGCAGTATGAATGCTACTTCACGAGACTAATGAGGAGCATAGACAACAGAGAAAGAATTACATTCAGCCCTTTTATTTATAACATGCGCTCATTCATGGCTGTTTTATTTAATTCATGATATTTAATTCATAACACATCTTCATTGGGACATGACTTGATGTGACTACGTTGTCTCTATTTTTTTAGCGGCAAGTTTAAAGTAAATTAAGCATTTATGTAATATATCTTATTTGTACATATATCATTTGTACATTAATGGCTGTTGTGCGAAAAAGCTTATCAATTAAGGGATGCAAGTTATTTTCCCTTTGAATTTCACCATTGTTGACTCATCTCCCCTCAGTGCTTTAATGGTGGTCTTGCACGCAATTCTCAAAACGCCATTTATCGTGAATCCGATATTACAAAACTGAAACCCGATTATGGAAAACGCTTAAATATCTGGAAAATATCGGAACAGCTATATATCGGTCGATCTCTACACAAGGCCAATGTATTGGAATGCCTTACTTTGACTCCCTTTGAGCCTATTGAAGAGGTTCTAGAAAAGTTCCTCACTCTTAAAGCGGTGTTCCTCCTCGCCATCTCGTCTCTCAAAAGAATCTGAGACTTACAAGCCCTGTCGGTAGCTCCTTTGTGCCTGGAATTTGCACCTGGCATGGCGAAAGCCTTTCTCCACCCTAAACTGGGTTATGTCCCTAAGATGCTCTCTCGTCCTATTGTGCACTCGATTTCACACTGACGGGAACTTTCTATTATGGCGGCGTGGGTATGATGTTCCCAGAGTGTCTCGACGCAGCGCAAGTTCCCTTGAAAGGGAATGTCTCCGGTTAATTCTGTAACCATGGTTCCCTGAAAAGGGACCGATACTCCCTGCATGCCTGTGATCGACTTGCTTCAGCCTATCAGAAGCTAACGCTGCTGGCTGTTTGGTCACTTTTCAGGGAACCAGGGTTTAAGATGTAACCGGAGACATTTTCTATCTAATTAAAGGTGTATCATATCATCCAGTACATAGGTGTTTTATACTGTATCGGCACATTAAACAAAATACTGTGTGTAGTTCTCCATTAGCATCTCATAACAATTACTTATGAGATTCCACTTTAGTTAGGGCGGCATTTGTGTGGACATCTGGTCATGTAGGAAGTACACAATAAGTAAGCTTGCCAAGTTTTACCATGCATAGATTCAAGCAGAAATAATAATGGCACCTTCTGATGCAATGGCAGTTCATCAGGGTTCTTTACTGGCCCTTCATCATCATCATCATCATCATCCCCTGCTGCTTCCATGGCAGGTGTTGGTGGAATACCCTCAGCATATTGTTTAGTATACTCAACAAACTCTTCTACACCTACATATTCAGCCCCTGCCAAAGCAAAAATACACAGATTCAGGTTATTATATTCATATTACCACATATATAATATATGTCTAAAACATATTTGACTCTGCAAAGAGAACACAATGAATTCACCATCTCTTGCGACCAAACTCTCCAAAACTTTTCTTTGTTTCTGTGCTGGGCTTGAGAGAGGGCTGCTGGGAGCACCATCTAGAGGAGGAGCAGGAAACATATGTTCTAAATATAGTTGCAGACGACTAGGGTTGGGTATCGGTTGGGTTTTATCTGATACCAGTACCTACTCTGTATTTTTTAAAGGGGTGGTTGACTGCAATTTCACTTTTTTCATTTTAAATAGTGTGTAATGTTGCTGTTGGTGCATGAACAGTGTCTGCAAAGTTGCTGCGCTGAAAGTTCAACGTAAGCAGAGATATCGTCTTTTAAAAATCAGGAAGTTTAATGCCTACAAAAACGACTTGAATGGGACTACAACGAGATACTTTCCGGGTTTTATACGTAACTAGCCCATAAATTGACATCAACCCTCCCTCTGGAATATGCAAAAAAGGGGGCATGGCCATATTTCTGCGGCTTTATCGAATAGGAAGAGTTATAGTGGAGATCAGTAGCCATGCCGTCGAAAGTGTGTTATTTTCACCCAGCTGTCAGGTCTTCTGTGTTCGGGCTTCCTACGGGCGCTGTAGTTCGTCAACAATGGCTACAATTTATGTTTGATTATGTTCCAGAAAATTACAATCGTAATTTAGCTCTCTGTGACTGCACATTTTACGGAAGACAGCTTCCAGAATCTCCACAAATTCAATGCCGGATTCAACAACAAACTGTTACTAAAGCATGAAGCAGTTCCAACTTTAAAACCAGAGGCAGCATTTGTTGGACCAAAACCTGTAAGTAAGACTTAAATCATTTTAAATGTATTTGCATGTTTAATTTCAGACGTAATGTTTTAGTTTTATCAAGGACGTAAACAAATGCCAGCGCTGGCTTTAGTAGCCACTTAGTTATGCTATTTCGTGTGTCTATGACAAACACGTACAAACAGTTTGGACCTGAATTTGTAATTATGTACTGATTTTGTAAATGTATTTTCCATGTATACTTTATGATGTAATTTTTCGATTTGATCAAGAATGTAAACCAATGCCAACGCTGTTTGTTTATAGTAGCCAGTTAGTTCGATGCTATTTTGTGTGTATAAGACAAACATGTATAAAGTTAAAATAATTATATGTACAGTAAAGCTATAAAATATATAGGCATATATATTTTTACAATACCTTTTGTATTTCTTTGCAACAGATGTTTTCACGTTCTGTTAGCATTTTAACACAGTTGCAACATATACACCTAAAGAAAACAATACACCGAGTAAACTAAGTTTTGTGTTAGAACTAAGATAAACGTTTGTTCATTATATCGATAAAACAATAACTTTAAAAAACGGTATTACTCAGTCATTTATTCAGTTATATTAAATATTTAATCAGGAGAAAACCGTATCTCAAAAGCTAACAAGCAGCAGTAGCATTTTCAAGTAACAGCGTACAAAATTCTTCAATAATAATAGTAGAATAGAATAATAGTAATACAAATATCTACCATTCAGAAAAACGTTTTGTAAGAGCCGTGTTTGGGGAGGTTCTGCTTGACTCTCTTCATTGCCGCTTTCTGGGTCTGATTCTGGCTCAAACTGATACGGCAGACCGGAGCACATGCAACTTTCACCCGTAAAGGTAATGGGTGTGAAGTTTCTGGACAACGTGCGCTGCGCTGTTTAGCCAATTACAACACACCGGCCCAACTAACCAATCTGAGCCCATTGCCTGTTTCTGAGGGAGTGATTTCATAGAATCAGGAAGTCAACCGGTCGTTCAAATGACAGAGGAGAAAGCGTCTTACAATAAAGGTCAAATTTATGAAAAATAAGGCTTTAAAAAAAAGCTGGAGCTGCCAAGCTCCTCGCGCTGCCGACAAGCTTCCTTTTTCGGCAGAGAAATCTGAGGAGCAGATGGCGTGCGCGCCAATAGAGGGTTTGCATCTACGTGACATGGTCAAGGATTTGGTCAGTTACCCGTATGCGCGGCCATATTGGAGATACTCGGATGTAAACAACAGCAAGGATTGCACTGTTTATGCACTACTGAACACATTTTTGCACTAATTTATGATGTCTAAACTACAGAAAAAACACATGGAAGCTGCAAAATCATATTAGTAAGACTTAGTACGCAGGAAAGAGCGCAGAATTTTGACGAACTAAATTTAATATGTGGTAAAGATCCGATCGAGCTAACTTCTCTAGCCCTTACTGTTATTCTTCCTTCTATTTCTTATCCCGACATAGGCTACGTTCAGATTGTCAGTCCAAAAAAGCACATGAAATCCGTTTCAAGCTACATCCATGTGGTTTGAAATCCTATTCAAATCACATATCAGGAAATCCACTTCAGTCTGAACGCTCTGATCGGATTCCGCATGGTATGTGACTTTCTCACGCCACGTAAAATGTAAACGTCAGACGTTGTTATAGGGAACATGCTGAAATTCTCTGCCCAAACAAGGCTGTGTTGTTGCAAAGTGCCGGTCTGCCGGACCAGCAGAAAATTATTATTTTTGAAACCGGCGCAGATAAGAGCACAGAAAAAAGCTGTGCATACCCTCCTACACTTCTGCAGCTCAAGACGCAGGAGTCCAGCGTGGCGGCTACACATTTCCATGTTGTAAAATTTAAATAAGACAAGATCTCTATTGGAAATGCAAACCCCTCCATCAACGCAACGTCATTGTTCAGATCCGAGTTGTGTGTTCATGCAGCTCTTTGGCTGCATGAACATACAACTCGGATCTGAACAGTTGCGATACACAGTTACCCCTTTTCCACCAACAAGAACCAGGTGCTGGTTCAGAGCTAGAGCCGGTTCGGAGTTGGATCGACTGACGAGCTTTCAAAGAACCGGTTTGCCTTTCCACAGGCTAGAGAGCCATCACAGAGCCTTACGTCACTGTATACATCTCATGTTGCCCAGCAATGCTAGCACGGCACACACAAACACACCAGGCTTGTTCGAGATGGTTCGGCACTGCGAATCTCGAACTGCGAGAGCGATCCAAAAGCAGAAGGAGTCGTATGCTCTCCAAACACTCCCGCAGCTCCGATCAGTCCATGCCGCTCCGAATCGATGCATCTCGAACAAGCCTTCCATCAACAATGGCGGTCGTTGCGTTACTATTTATGCTCATGGCTTTGCAAACCTACATCGGTATCCAAACACGGCGAATCCAGCACGTTTCATGCTCATGCAGTCCCGTTTTCATGCTCAGTAATCACGCCGTTACTTGCATTAACGGAGATTGCACTCGAGCTGCTATTAGCACGATTAACTGCTATTTAAAAAATGGCGGTCACTAGTTTCTGTTTGTCTTGTTGGTCACGGTAACCCCGCCCCCAGCCGCTGACGTAAGCGGTTCTTACTTCTAGACCAGAAATGATTTGGTGCTACTTAAGAACCACTTTTACTGGTTCGGAGCTGGTGCTTTGGTGGTCGAAAAACAAAGAACCGATTTGAAACTAGGCTCTGGCTCCGAACCAGCACCAGCTCTGCCTTGGTGGAAAAGGGGTAGGTGTGGACATCATTTTAGATCAGATTCCAATCGGATACAAAGATAATCGTATTTGGACTGACAGTGTGAATGTAGCCATAGTTAACTACTTTACGTCAACATTTTAGCCAAAGTCAACCCTTCATTTACACATGTGGCTAATGCTGTGCCTCTCTCAACCACAAACGCCTTCTTTCATCCGTTTTTTGCACTCGGCAATCTATAGAACTCGAAATGTTTTTTCACTGTGCGACCGATTAGTACAGACCAAAACACAACCATTTTTCAGTAGCAATAATCAGCCAAATATGCAAGTCCATTCAGTGCAGTGGCATTGTTTAAGTTCAGTGCCTCCAAAATGGCCGACTTCCGGATTGATGACGTGTAGCGTCGAGGCAGTGCCTGTGCCATCAGCCAATGAATTGGCGTGATTCTATATGGGCTTCAGACAATCGGCACACCCAGAGGGCGTTCTGACACGTAATTTTACACGTGAAAATACAGCCAAACCTTGGAGCGTTTTGTCTTCGGCATCTTCATTAATCCCCTCGCTATCAGCAGACATCCCAAGTCTCCCGGAAGTTCTGGGAATCTCCCGCATACTGATAGCGTCTCCCTGATGCCTGCAAATTAGTTAAAATCTCCCGGAATCTAGAGTGAGCGAGCGAGCATGCGAGACAGAAGAGACTGCTCCAAACCGTATAGTGCGTGCACGGCGGAGGGAGAGAGCAAGAGACCTTGTGTGTGTGCCTCATGAAGAGCATGCAAGACAGAGAGTCAGGCACAGAATTTTTTGTTCTTATTCGGTCTCGTTACTACTGTTTACGTCGGAACCGGTTCCATTTTGGCACTGCGTTTCGGTACCCAACCCTACAGACGACCCTGTTGATTAATGGAAAATAACTGAATGAAGATTCTAATTTTTTATTTGCCGTTCCTCAGAAAAATAATAACAGCGTACAGGTTGAGAGCAATAAGAGAAATGGAAACAAATTTTCACGTTTGGATTGACTATTCCTTCAGCATTATCCCAATTGGTTGATCACAACAACATAAGTTTTACCTGTCTCAGTGTTGATCTGGCTAACATTTTCCAGAAGTTCAGAGGCAGTGATGTTTTTCTTCCTCTCTGGATTGAGTTTCCAGTACATGAGCAGAGCTGCTTTCCTTACACTGCGCTGAAAACGAGATTCACATGCCAGGGAACACACCTCCTCTCTGTTCTCAGCTGTGATGCCTGAGACACACACACACACACACACACACACACACACACACACACACACACACACACACACACACACACACACACACACACACACACACACACACACACACACACACACACACACACACACACACACACACGAGTCAGTCTAAATGTAAGTATAGAGAAAGGGATGTCATGTGTTCACAATCTAGATATCATAAGTATCTGATTTACCCCTCCTGTCATGAAGGCAGTGTTGTAGCAGCTTCACTGCATCTTTCCGTCCATTTTTCGCCGCCTGAAGTAGCCATGTTACCGCGGTGACAGAATTTACTTCTTCGTCTTCTTGCTCGGCTAATCTCAGGTAATATCTACCAATCTGTCCAATAACAGTGTAAGTTTTCAAATTACTAAAACAATGTATAGTGTGAGTGTGATTTTATGGAATTCAGACCTCTGTCTGGGCTTTTGCATCCCCATTCTTTGCCCTCTGTTTAAAATCATCAATGCTTAGCTCCTCTGGGATTTCACCTGGAAAATGAAAAGAATCGCACACAAACAGCCTTATACTCACATTGTACTGTCACAACAAATATGTATGTATGGACTGTGCAATACATTGACTGTTTATACAGATGGGATTGTGCAATATACTTTATACTGCTTATTTTCTAATTCTTGCAGCTATGTTGAGTTGTATGTTACCTTTACTTATTGTTTTGTATTGTCCTAGTGTGTTAATTTTACCTCAAGAAGTTGCAGTTAAGAATTTTGTTGTACTACTAAGTGTAACGACAATAAAGACATTCAATTCAATTATATTAAAGCAAACCAGTCAAGTTTGTACTTAAGTTGTTCACAGCAGAATTCCAAAAATATTTTTTTAAATCAGATCTTAGGACACACCACAGATCTGCCTACACCACTCTATTCGGGTTGATTACGAGGATGAATTGTGTGCTGGTGAACAGAGTGCATCTGTACCGTGTGGAGGAAAAGATGATTGTCCTGGAAAGGCAGTGCTGGCTGCATTCAGCTGGGATCGACCTGTCTGTGAGGCAAGGTGTTGGGGTGGAGTCATTGCTGAAGGGGAGGAGCTAGGCTTTGAAGAAGAGGACACTGGATGGATGGTGTGTCCAGACGCAGAGAACGCTGTGGGGACAGGTGATGCTGGGGACGACAGAGGAGATTCAAGAAGGGAAGCATCCATTTTTAAGCCTTGAACTATGGCACAAAAAAGACAAAGAAATAATTGAGAGAACAAAGCAAATGGCTGCAGCAGTTTTGATTTCTTTCTTTTTTTCTGAAATGTCCTGCTTCTACAGCTAATAGAGAGAAGGGAAATAATCATATATTAAAACATGATATAATATCAATTAATATGTAATGAAACAATATACAAATGATATATATATATATATATATATATTCATACAGTGAGTACATTTTAGTATTTTATTAGCATTAGTAATTTATTAGTATTTTAAATGTGTATACTTAAAGATTAAATAAATATGAATATTACATACAAAGCAAATTCACAGTCAATTTAACATAATGGTAACCATTGATTTCACCACAGAGCCATACACCATACAAATTTGTGTGCACTGTCATCATAAAAAACAACAAAGATAATGAAAGATTCTTAGGGAGTCCCCATGTTCATGTATTACACTTTACAGTAATTGAAATAATTACTTTAGCATTACATGCTAAGCTATTGTTACCATGGTAAATGCAAATGCTGTATTTTGCACCAGTCAGAGACGCAACAGTGGTTGAGCTGTCATTCTGTCATTGCTCACCCGTGTCACCTTCACTACTGACCGGCAGAACAGAAAGTAAAGTTACAGTCAAACAAATACGCATGTACGTTAAACAGCGTCAAACACTGAAAAAACAAGCACCGGGAAGCAAACAGAAACACATCCGAAATAAACACTTAAACACTATATTTCTGCATGTCTGTTCACATACATAAATAAATTAATTCTGTATTACAGCGAGTCTTCAATGACAGACTGCAATGACATTTCTGTCGCTTAATTTCTCTTACCTGAGCTCCTCCATCAGTTCATCTTGTATATATGAGCCATAGACTGTAAAAGGTATGAGCAGTTATCACAAGCCTGCAGTTACTTCAGTCTGTTCTGACACTAGACACGATGTAACTAAAAAGTGAATTGCAGAGGCCCTTCCATATGCTGCTCACTAAATAAACCCTCCCTCACTGACAGACTGGACCAGAAAAGTCCTATTCAAGTTCCTGCCTCTTTTTCTTCTTCTGAATTGAATGGCAGTTGGCAAACCAGTTTCGGTGCATTTCCGCCACCTACTGGGGTGGAGTTTGAAGCGCTGACGGACAACGGAAATAAAATAAAATGAATAATAAAAATAATAAATACAAATTTAACATGTTAACTATCACGCCCATTTTTGAGTGTAGACCTGCAAATGTAATGTCGAGATTAAAATGAATGTAATTCTGGAACGTTTTGGAGTAGCCTATTAACCTCATTCTGGTCTTGTTTTAAAGTAGACACGATGAGGGACGGGGAGGGGGGTACTATGGATACTTCCACACCCACAACTCTTCCCGGTTCCAGCAGAGACGTTTTTGCTTTTTAGCGGCGTGTTGGGGTACACATGAGCTGTGTCCCAATGTGAAGGCTGCATCCTTCGAAGGCCGCGGACTTCGAAGGATGCAGCCTATTCGTCCTTCGAAGGACGCACCATATAGCCTTCGTATGATTTGTAATTGCGCCACCAGGTGTTCCCCATTATGCTGTCGCCTAGCAACGCGATGATAGGAGAGAGCTACCATTCTACACGGCATTACTTGTTGAAATGGAGCAAGAATATATCATTTTTATTTTTATCTTTTATGTTTTGCTGGAGGAGATGGTGGGGATTCATCCCCGGCGCCGCCGGGTGATGTATCTCCGGCTTGATCAAGACCGTGGCCAGGTAAGGTAATCTGGTTTGCTGCATCCCAATTCAGAAGTTGCGAATTTAATTGCTGCAGTACACTTTAAAATGTACATAAGTATTGGGTGTACTTGAGTAATGTAATGGTACTTATGAAAATACTAAATACACATAAAGCTGTTCAAATGTTCATTTATAGCCTACCAGATGCGATTTTTATGGAGTTTATTCTCTTGATCATAGTGATCTTATTTATGCATGTTTCCAGCGTGTTTTGTTTTAACGCAATTGAAGCATAAAACACAAAACAATAAATAAATAAAGTGAAATATGCCCTTTTTTTAAAAACAATCCTGCAACGGTACTCCTGCTCGACTTCGGATGCAGCCTTATATGGGACGCATCTGTTGTTAGCAACAATTCCTTAATATTGTGAAAATAAATAATTTTAAAAAATAAGCAAGTACATTCGTTAAGTATTCACGTATAAATGTGAAGTAATGAGGGTGTTTTCTCTCACACAGGATAGCAACACTACAAAAACATCGTCTTTTACAATATTATGAATTGTTGTATAGTAAACTACTCAACAGTAAAGTACTTTAAATATAAAACCCTTCAACATATTCAGAATTAAAATGCAACATACACATAGCGCAGCAGTACTATTAATGCAACAACATCATATCTAAAAACCCTGACAACGAGGGTTTTTTATGCATAATACATAATACATACTAAATAAAAGTAGTTTATTAAAACTCTTTTGTTTCTTTCCCTAAATCAGACCAGACCCCTGTACTGCAGGATCAACCTGAGCGTGCCAGTTCTGGACAGTTTTTTTAATGATTTGGACACACGACCTGATTTTCGGCTGAGCAGGGAGGCCCTGAGAGTGCTGCTGGGCCTGTTGAGGACTGAACGCCAACACGGATGGGGTTCCACAATAGAGACCCTGGTATTTCTTTTCTGGCTTGCGTGTGGCACATCATACAGGGTTGTCTCCAGAGTGTTTGACATGCCTCGTTCCACTGTCCACCGCATTGTCCACCGGGTCGCTGAGGAGGTGGTGGCCATTCACCACCAAGTCATTCATTTCCCCAACATCCCAGAAGATCTGGAGGCAGTTTGCCGTGGGTTTGCAGGGCTGGCCAGACACCGAGCTTTCTTGAAAGCTGCAGGAGCAATCGACGGCTGCCATGTCCGCATCAAGCCTCCAAGCGGCCCTGATGGTCAGTGCTACAGGAACAGGAAACTGTTCCCGTCTATCATCCTGCAGGCTGTTTGTGACCATCAGGGCCGCTTCATTGACACCTACGTGGGCTGGCCCGGGTCAGTGCATGATGCACGAGTGCTCCGGTACAGCCCACTGTACAGTAGGTCAGTGTACCCTCCTCCAGGGCACTTCATCCTTGCAGACGGAGGGTACCCATGTCTCCAACACCCGCTCCCCCTCATCACTCCCTACATGAGGCCAGTACGAGGTGTGGGAGCCCAGCGCTTTAATCTTCATCATTCCAGGGCACGCTCCATTATAGAGCGTGCTTTTGGGATGATGAAGACCAGGTTCCGATCCATCTTCCTGAAAGCGCTAGAGGTGCACCACACTTTTGTACCTCATGTAAGTGAATTGAAAATACATTTGCAAAAAACATAAAAATAATGAACATCTTTTTTCCAGACCATATCATTTCTTGTTTTGTTTTTTCAATTCAGGTCATCACAGCCTGTGCCATCCTCCACAACATCTGTCTTGGGGTTGGTGACATCATGGCCCCGGAGGATGAGCACGAGGAGGATGATGCAGAGGATGAGGGGGAGCATGTTTTGGAGACAGTCAGCGGTGCTCCCTGGCGTGACCGGCTGACTGCAGAGGTGTCTGCCCTGGAGGAGGTTCCCATCGACCACGACTACTTGTAACAGGCAAGTCTGAGAACTGTAAAGCTATAATGGCCTAGACCACAAATGAATGTCCATAGAATGGGTTTACATGTTGAAATATTTTACGCTTTGAATTGAGGACGCAAGTTAATTAATTTTATTCTTCCCTCTTTTTAAAATTATCTCAGTGAGATGGCAGCCGTCGATTTAATCAGCCCTGCAAACCTATTGAGACAACTTAGTGGATAGTGGAAACATGCACTCAAACACTCTGGACTGGAGCCCATCCCAGATGATGTCCCACCAGCAGGAGGCTTTACCAGGGTCTCTATTGTGGAGCCCATCCCAGCCCAGCAGCACCATCAGGGTCTACCTGTTCAGCTAAAAGCGTACATTTTGTTGTTTTTGTTTTTCCAATCTGTTTTATGTACTGTTAATTTGAATTATTTTTCTATTATTGTAAATATTTGTAAAAAGTACTTGAAATAATTTTCATTTTACATGCTAAAAAAAACATGTATAGAAGTCAACAATGTCCAGAATAATTATTGTTTTATTTCCAAATGTAAATAAATAAAACAATTCGCATTACAAAAATAAACAATGAATAAAAATTGCCTTGCCTCATTTACAAATAACTTAAATTAGTGACAAAATAACTTAAATCAGTGACAAAAAACATAAATACAAAAACTTAATTATATTATTTTTTTTCAATCATTCTCTCAAGTAAAGTAAACAGTCTGTCCATTCGATCCCTGCTCTCTTGTGCTCTCCTCTCCTCTGTTTCCCTTTGAAACCTCATGTCCTCCCTCATTAGCTCAATGAGCTCGTCGCTGCCTCTTCTCCTGTTGGCTGGGGCTCTGGCTGCTGGGGCTCTGGCTGCTGGGGCTGCGGCTGCTGGGGCTGCGGCTGCTGGGGCTGCGGCTGCTGGGGCTGGGACTGCTGGGGCTGGGACTGCTGGGGCTGGGACTGCTGGGGCTGGGACTGCTGGGGCTCTGGCTACTGGGGCTGCGGCTACTGGGGCTCTGGCTGCTGGGGCTCTGGCTGCTGGGGCTGCGGCTGCTGGGGCTGGCTCTTTATCCTGGTCAGCCACCGCTGAACTTGGCCCAGGTTTGTCCTCAGGGATGGAGGCAATTACGATAGGGGGGTTGTTGGAAGGCCTCTGTCCCAAGACCTCATCCATGTGGACAAACCAGGGCCAAGTTGCAGCAGTGGATTTCCCGCTCACCCCCTCACCTGTCCCAGGACACTTGCAATCCTAAGGCAGAGCAAATACACCATACCTGTTGTTAACAAGAAGAACACCACAATACATTTCAGCAAAGATGTGTCAATTAACTTGCTTACTTTGTATTTTTTTTTAAAGTTGTCCCATTTTCTTTTGTCCTGCAAGGGAGTGACCTTCCCTTGCAGGTCCATTTTCTCCAGAATTCTCCTAAAAAAAAAAAGGAGAAAAAGGTTAGGGTTAGGACTTTACGAAAAATATTAAGACAGGGGTGCAATCTTAACATTAGAGAAATCACACAGCAGTACATGCATACAAAATACCAGAAATTATATTCCTGGATCCTCAAGTTTGCTTAAAATGTTTGTTGAAAAAAACACTAAGTGAAAGACTATTGCCTTAACTAGTTCTTGTCTCATTGCTGTGGGCTTTGTACAGGGTGAGGGCTAATTTTTGTATACAAGAGGCAGCTAGTGGAAATATTACAAATGGTTAATGATTTTACCTCCAAGCCACAGTGGCCGAGTTTTTGGCCCCTGTAAACAAGTGGTCATTTTCGGCCCGTAATTTTATAAATGCAGCCGTTTGCTCCTTGGTCCCTGAAACAAAAAGTATTATAACAGGTTTTGCCTCATAAATGAAGCTGCAGTTTTTTAGTTTAAGTTCAGGTTTTTTTAAGAAACATCCCTGGGTTTTAACACTTGTTTTGCTAGCTATTTTGGGTAAATTAAATAATGTATTGCGGACACCGCTATACCGTTTATCTACCACATTTCAGCTGGATTTGTGCTGCTGTTTTATTTACTTCAATATACCCTCCTACTTGAAATTCACTGCATAAAAGTTTATTAATAGTGTGTCTTGTTTCTAGTTCAAACATCTAAAAATTCTTAAATCAAGAAGCATTTAGCCTACTAGACAAATAAAACATTTCTTGCTTTGGGGGAAAATAACTTAAAATTAAGTGAGTTTTTGCTTAAAACAATAACATAATTTGCTAATGGGTTAAGATAAATAATCCGAAATCAAACAGAAAACAAGATTATTTTACTTACACCAGATTGGCAGATAATCTTGGCAGATTATTTTGCTTATTTTAAGCAAAAGCTCACTTAATTTAGTTTTTCCCCCCCAAAACAATACAATAACTTTTGCTTGTCTAGTAGCCTAAAAGCTTTTTTTAAAATGTATAATATAAACAAGACCAAAAAACTAAGCAAGAAAAGCATTTTTGTCACGGGTGGTGTATGGCAGGAAGCACGAGGAGACGAGGAATTCAAATAAACAATAAACTTTACTATAAATCAAAACAACAAACAGGTACAGGCAGACAGAGCGGATGCAAACACCAGTTAACATAGACGAGAACCGACAAAGACAGACTGAACAGAAGAAACTAAATACAGAGACAAATGAACCATAATGATGTGAAGACAGGTGACACAGATGATGATAACGAGGAACAGGCTGGTAAGTGAGGGAGTGAGTTCAGGTGTGGAGACAAGGAGGATTCTGGGTAGTGTAGTGCAGACAAGGACAGACAGGTGCAGACGAGGACTGTGACATTACTCCCCCCTCCCGGTAGGCGTGACCTCACGCCTTAGAACAGGGGTGGGAGGGTGGGCATCCTGGAGTCCGTGACGGGAAGGCGGACCGGGTGCATGAGGATGGACTCCAGGATGGACCAGGCGGCCATGGCGGAGCAGGACGTGGGCGTGGCCAGGGGGGAGCAGGACGTGGGCGTGGCCAGGGGGGAGCAGACGAACCCTCGGGCATCCAGGGCGGTGGAGACCCGTCGGGCGGCCATGGCGGTGCGGACCCTTCGGGCGGCCATGGCGGCGAGGACCCTTCGGGCGGCCATGGCGGCGAGGACCCTTCGGGCGGCCATGGCGGCGAGGACCCTTCGGGCGGCCATGGCGGCGAGGACCCTTCGGGCGGCCATGGCGGCGAGGACCCTTCGGGCGGCCATGGCGGCGAGGACCCTTCGGGCGGCCATGGCGGCGAGGACCCTTCGGGCGGCCATGGCGGCGAGGACCCTTCGGGCGGCCATGGCGATGGGGACCCTTCAGGTGGCCATGGCGGAGCCCTATGGCCCCCCCCCAAAAAATTATTGGGGAGAGTGACGGAGTCTGACAATGACTCTAGAATAGAGTCGGGGACAGGCTCTGGAACAGTCTCTGGCTGGGCAAGTGGTGAGGGCTCATTGCTGGACAGGACCAGTGGAGAAGGCTTTGAGCTGGGCGGGACCAGCGGTGGAGAGGGCTTAGTGCTGGACGGGACCAGCGGCGAAGGGGTCTCTGGGCTGGACGGGACCAGCGGCGAAGGGGTCTCTGGGCTGGACGGGACCAGCGGCGAAGGGGTCTCTGGGCTGGACGGGACCAGCGGCGAAGGGGTCTCTGGGCTGGACGGGACCAGCGGCGAAGGGGTCTCTGGGCTGGACGGGACCAGCGGCGAAGGGGTCTCTGGGCTGGACGGGACCAGCGGCGAAGGGGTCTCTGGGCTGGACGGGACCAGCGGCGAAGGGGTCTCTGGGCTGGACGGGACCAGCGGCGAAGGGGTCTCTGGGCTGGACGGGACCAGCGGCGAAGGGGTCTCTGGGCTGGACGGGACCAGCGGCGAAGGGGTCTCTGGGCTGGACGGGACCAGCGGCGAAGGGGTCTCTGGGCTGGACGGGACCAGCGGCGAAGGGGTCTCTGGGCTGGACGGGACCAGCGGCGAAGGGGTCTCTGGGCTGGACGGGACCAGCGGCGAAGAAAGCTCAGGGCTGGGTTCATGGGCTGAAATGAATGTGTGTGCTGCCCACACACACACAACAGCCATGGATCCCACAAGTAGCACTGCGTCATCCAGAGCTGGCTGGACGGTCTCTGGCTGGACGGTCTCTGGCTGGACGGTCTCTGGCTGGACGGTCTCTGGCTGGACGGTCTCTGGCTGGACGGTCTCTGGCTGGACGGTCTCTGGCTGGACGGTCTCTGGCTGGACGGTCTCTGGCTGGACGGTCTCTGGCTGGACGGTCTCTGGCTGGACGGTCTCTGGCTGGACGGTCTCTGGCTGGACGGTCTCTGGGACAATGGCCTTCCTGGCAGCACGTGCTGATATAAGTGGGGGATCGGCGATGCAGGAAACCAGTCCTGGACGTCCAAATACCGATCCGGTGGCTGGTTTGATGGTGGGCGTGATGGAGATGGCTGGAGACGGTGATTGTGTGGCAATGTCATCCGCCTCACCAATGGTGAAGGTTGAGCCACACAACCACAGCACATGATCTAGGTACCGGGCAAACGAACCTGGGTTTGCCGTTGCTGGAGCTTGCTGGTACAAAGGTTCATCCAGACCACACCAGAATACGGTCTTCAGCGCATCGTCAGTCCAGTCCACGAGGTGGGATATTTCAAGGAATTTTGCCACATATTCCTCAATTGGGCTACCGTCTTGAAAACAATGGACCAGACGATCGGCTGGGGTGAATGGAGAGTGAGCTGGGTTAACCGGGGTGAGAAGAATTCCCATGCTGACTCTTTACTTGGTCGGTTCTTCTGTCACGGGTAGTGTATGGCAGGAAGCACGAGGAGACGAGGAATTCAAATAAACAATAAACTTTACTATAAATCAAAACAACAAACAGGTACAGGCAGACAGAGCGGATGCAAACACCAGTTAACATAGACGAGAACCGACAAAAACAGACTGAACAGAAGAAACTAAATACAGAGACAAATGAACCATAATGATGTGAAGACAGGTGACACAGATGATGATAACGAGGAACAGGCTGGTAAGTGAGGGAGTGAGTTCAGGTGTGGAGACAAGGAGGATTCTGGGTAGTGTAGTGCAGACAAGGACAGACAGGTGCAGACGAGGACTGTGACAATTTTGTACTTTAGTATTTGCTTCATTTAACTCAGGGCTTGATCCATATTTATGCCTTCAACAATTGTTTCGCTAGTTATTTTAATAAATTAATTCACAATACTTACATTTATAACTGAATTCCTCGGTCACCACACAGCTAACACCTGCCATTCTCTAAATAAATGGCAATGAATAAACTCGAATAAACTCGCGTGAGTCGCGTCGTCACCGGCGCTCTATGAATTCTGGGGAAGCGTAGGCCGCGAAGTGTCCATTTTTGTACACTTCGTTTGTCCGAGAAACGAAGGGCGCATTTGGGGTCGCATTTGAATGACATACTAAACTTAGTCGCGCCGCGGTGACGCAATTGGCCTTCCAAGCGTGCAGAGTTTGAATTGGGACAGTCTTCTTAGCACTGCTGTGACGCAATCTGCTTTAGAATGCGGCCTTCGAAGGGCGCAGTGTTTGAATTGGGACAGCCTTCGTCGCGCCGCTGTGATGCAATCGGCCTTCAAATCCGGCCAATCGGCCTTCAAATGCAGCCTTCGGAGGACGCAGCCTTCACATTGGGACACAGCTATAGATATCATATAGAGACTAGATGCCCTATTGGCCGCTGTGGCGCAAGAAATGCGGCCGCCATATTAAGCAGTTCATACTCCTATTTGCGTTGCATAGCAGCAGTAGATTTCAGAGCACTGTGCAGCATATTCCTGCTCAAATCGGCGGACCATCACTCGGGGATTACTTTACACAAGTAAGATTTAACATTTAACATTACCGTACTATTAGTTGTATTTTGTGAACAAAATATTCAATGTGTCCTGTATCGTAGCTACGTGTATGACCTTTGCAGCAAAAAAACCCGCGTGAAAATCCGTTCGGTTTTCAGTGAGATATGATTAATTAAATGCGCTGGCAGCTCATTGCACCTGCCAAACAGATTACACTGAGCTGAGCGGGTGACCGGTTTAAGATGGCAGCCCCACGGCTCGTCCGCGCCAATAGGCAGTAGCGGTCGATAGGGCGTCTATGGGGGTACAGGTGTCCTGTCATTCCTACCAAGGCTTACTGCGCATGCGCACATCAATATTGCGTCATTTTTGTCACGCTGAAAAACACGGCCATAATTTTTTCCTACTTGCGTGAGAACTTCTTCATGTGAAGTAAGTTTTTCACTATTTATGTAAATTTTTATTATACCAAGATATAGCAGTAATGAGAACTGTTTATGGTCACATTCATACAAAGCCAGCTAGCACCATTGATCAGTGGTGTAGTCTAGTTTTTTTGTAGTGAGTATACTGTGATATACCAGCCCCCATCCCCCCGCACCCCACTTAAACATTATAAGCACAAATAAAAATTTACTTTTTAAAAACTTGTGTGATATTCCTTTAAACTTATGTTTTGATAGATTTGATTATTATTATTTTAAAAAGTAAATCTTACTATGCAATTTCTTTCATAATTCCCTCGAGTTACTTTATTTATCTCTACAAACTTTATTTTGGTGGGTGTTGTAAATAAAAGACATTTGAGCTGTGTGTTCTGTGTGTTTTAATAAATTATTATTATTATTATTATTATTAGGCCTACTTGAAGTATACTCTACTGTGCAATAGTAATATATTTCTTTTATATTTTCTTCAAGTTATACAAAACTTTGATTTTGACAGGTTGTCATGACGACTTTAAAGTTTGTGAGTGTGTATATGATACGAAGGAATGACGATAGTTTTATCAAATGAAATGGTAAAATTCTCGGGAAGTGACTCTAATAAAAGCTCTGCAATTAAGTTCAAATGTGTGCATGTCCTCCTGATTGACGCTGAAAACACCGAGAGTGTCACGCGGACGTCAGTGTGTAATAGAGCACACATTGAGCGCTCATTCACAGAAACACGCAGAACATTCAGAGTTTATTTCAATAGCAGTCTTTTTGAGCTTTAATATTCATAGACACTTAGTGCATATCGAGATTTGATTCATTGTATCATTACTTTTGATTTATTCATTCAAAAATTGCCAAATTGCGTGACGAACGTTCCGCTTTATGTTTGGGCGGTTGGATTATTTTTAACAGCGGATTCGGGTGACTCAAAATGCACCAGATTAATGAATTTATCTTTAAAATGTACAAAATTTTCTTCCTGGGGGGGCATGCCAGGAAGAGGTAGTGGTAGCTACCTAGAGGTAACGAACTCCACCCAAATATTCTCTACTCCTGTAGGCTATTAATAAACGTACGTTGAACTCAAAATAATAAAGTGCAGTTTTTAGGTATTTATTTATCACATACTGCTCGTGGGTTACTTTTTTGTATTTTTTTAAAGAGACCCGCACAAAGATGAAATCATAATTCGAACCCTGATTAAGGAGATCAGTAAAGATTAGAGACAGACAGTAAAAAAAAAAACATTCACAAAGAAGTCGCATGCTTGATTACTCACCTTATTATTATCTCATATTATTATTCCAAAAACGTAGCGAAAATCTAGATAAAAATGTAGGCAGTCGGTCAATGTCTTTCCACATCTTCAAAATTGGCGCTGAAATACACACAGATGCCGTTTCTCAAAACCAAGAATGCAAAGAACGGACTTGTGTTCTTGGGGAGAACGCTCTTGCTAGTTGTTCTTGGAAGAATGAACTTGCAAGGTGACGAGCACACAGAACGCTGCTGACAGTTTGAGGCGATGTGTTCTTGCTGGTATTGCCCAATACCCCCGCACAGCGCCGTCTTCAGTAGCCTACCCAAACATAAGAATTATTGACAGTGCTTGAAGTGGGAAAAGAAAGGTGCCGGTACTCTCTTGCATTGGCAAATCATGACATTTGAGATTTCTACAGTGAAAAACAAAACTTATAACAAAACTTGTTGTTATTTATTAACAACATTAATGTAGCCTATTAAAACAAGTCGTGCGTGTGTGCACGTGCGTGCGAAAACGGAACTCCTCCAAGTCTGCAAGTCCAAAAATACATTTAGATTATTACATTTTATTTAATTAAATGCATTTATGGTGAGATTATTATATTTTCATGTAAATCTGTGTTTTGACCACGAACCATGAGCTGTCGCTTTAATTCACCGTGTGCACACCAAAAATACACTCGGAACATCTCTGCACTGCTGTATATGCACAGCACCAGGAGTGCATTGACGGACCGCATGCGCGTGCTGTGTGAAAGCTCGAACCTGTTAACATGGGTGCGGAAAAAATACGCACTGCATACGCACTGCAAACGAAGTATATCAACGGGCGTGACACTGGCACTTTTTCTGTCAGTGGTCGCGTACCAGCTATATGCGAGAAGTAGCGGTACGCAAGAAAAAGTGCAGGTACGCTTAAGAGTGAAATGTAGAAGTGCGGGTACTGCGTACCGGTGAGTACCGCCCCACTTCGAGCACTGATTATTGATGATAACAGCCAGGTTTTTAGCATGACTGGCCGGTTGGCTCGCTTGCTACACCCGCGTGCGCTTATGGAGATTCTTCACTACCGAAAATGTTTGAGCATATTTTCGATTCGCCAAAAATTTTCGTAAAAATGGCAATATTTCGAGTGAATTAAGTGATGAAATAGCATACGAAATTGTAAAAAAACGACTTACTGTTGTTCTGCCTTTCTGCTCCCCGCTCCTTCCTTGAATGCCGAAATCAATGATGGGATATTTCTGCCGTCAAGTTCACACAAGTTACCAACTGATGCATCCTCGGTAAAATGGGCGTGTCAAGAACACTTCCGGGATTTTTAACCGTTCTTGCCAAAATGCAAACTTGTGTATTGAGACAGTACTTGGGCAGCGACTGATGACGTTTCACAAGTCCACAAGAACACAAGTACAGACAAGAACGCATATTGAGAAACGGCCAGATGCCGTTTCTCAAAACCAAGAATGCAAAGAACGGACTTGTGTTCTTGGGGAGAACGCTCTTGCTAGTTGTTCTTGGAAGAATGAACTTACAAGCACACAGAACGCTGCTGACAGTTTGAGGCGATGTGTTCTTGCTGGTATTGCGCAATACCCCCGCACAGCGCCGTCTTCAGTACCCAAACATAAGAATTATTGATGATAACAGCCAGGTTTTTAGCATGACTGGCCGGTTGGCTCGCTAGCTACACCCGCGTGCGCTTATGGAGATTCTTCACTACCGAAAATGTTTGAGCATATTTTCGATTCGCCGTAAATTTTCGTAAAAATGGCAATATTTGAAATCTACACAGTAGATTTCTCGCATCAAATGTTCTCAGAAGTGAATTTAGTGATGAAATAGCATACGAAATTGTAAAAAAAACAACTTACTGTAGTTCTGCCTTTCTGCTCCCCGCTCCTTCCTTGAATGAATGATGGGATATTTCTGCCGTCAAGTTCACACAAGTTACCAACCGATGCATCCTCGGTAAAATGGGCGTGTCAAGAACACTTCCGGTATTTTTAACCGTTCTTGCCAAAATGCAAACTTGTGTATTGAGACAGTACTTGGGCAGCGACTGATGACGTTTCACAAGTCCACAAGAACACAAGTACAGACAAGAACGCATATTGAGAAACGGCCACAATCTATCGCGCGTGCTCTCACAAATGCCGCTTCTTCTTCTTTGTTTTTTCTACACATAAGGCACGCTTTAATGCACTGCTACCTCTCACTGGTTTAGTAATGTCATTGCACCCTTTGATGCTACTTGCTTGTTTCAAGTAAGCGTCACTATTGAGTTACTTGAGTTACAATTATTGAGTAACTTGTTATTTTCACCCTGCAATTGACTGTAACTCAACAAAACCTAGTGAGAAGTATGTATTTTATATAACTGAGTAAAGTTAACTAATATATGTGAGTCAGGAAATCGATAACAACAACATATTAGTATTACAAGAATCTTTCATAGTTTCTTCATCAGCAACCAATCCAGCTGCACAAGCAAAGATGAGCACACTTGAAACAAAGATCCATAAATCAAATTCTCCCACCTGGAAACTCAACCTTTCTTATTGGTCGAGCCAACCCTGAGAGGTGGGACCTTTCTCAGGCTTTAAATTGCACCTCCACAAGCCCTTCCCTCTCTTAGTCCTCTCTTCCTCTGGCCTTCACTGCTGCTTCTTCGGGTTGATGTCTGTGGGGACCTCCCGGCTATGCCTTCACTCTCCCAACATAGTCAGACTGTATTTTCTTCAATCCAACTCTGAAAACTGCAACTTTACCATTACTGAATGGGCAACCAACTCTGAAAACTGCAACTTTACCATCACTGAATGGGCAACCAACTCTGAAAACTGCGACTTTACCATCAATGAATGGGCAACCAACTCTTCCGACTTCCTCACTCCTTGGTTGCCTGCGTGGCCTCTCTGGCCCAGGGCCGGCAGGTCACAATCTGCATGTGCTCAGCCATGTGCTCATGGAGAGAGAGAAAACCTTCATCCAGAACAGAGTTGAACTGCCCATGCAAGTTCATCATATCTTCTTCATCCAACGGAGAAGAAAAAGATTGCAGCTTCAATGTTTGACACTCAAAGGAAACATCAACATCCTTTTCCAAGGTCTTCAAGAAATGTGTCCACTGCAAATGCCATGCAAGTATATACATTTAATGAGGTACTCTGAAAATGATGAGCTGATGGTTCTTTTCATAGTTAAAGTAACACTAGGTAACTTTTCAACCTTCATAATATATTTCCAAGTCTCTTGTGATGGTACATCGACTTACAATGGGTTGAATGACACGTCTGCCATAGCCTGACGGGGTCTGTAGCGTTTTTAATCGTACTTTTAAACTTCGGGTTTTGGGTAGTAACCGGCGAACAAAGAGAACTACAGAATTCGACTGCTTTACGTCACTTCCATCACCACCGCCACTTCCTTAAAATCGGACGTGCGAGCCAAATGTTATAGTCATGGCCAAAGCAGCACAGAAAAACAAGAAAGCAAAGGTTTTATCGGAGCAAAGCAAAAAGGGAAAAAGAGAAAGTGATCGCGTTAAAGGCAGAACGAGGATCAACATTGGGCCAGCGTTTTCTCGCTGGCATGAGCTGAAGGAGGAGGAGTGGTGCCCGACCGATGCAGACTTGGCTTTCATGCTTTTGGACTAGTAAGTATATTGCTTGCATACCATCTCTTTGTTTTGTTTTTTTGTCTGCCTGACTATATTACGGAAGCTATCTTATCCTCCGTTTATCTTCATGAATCAAGTAATGATAGTAGAGTAGCGAATTATCAATCTGGTAGCTAGTAAACGATATTCTAGTTTTTGATGGTTAGCTATCGCTAGCATTCTCGTTCTGATTTGAACTTTGCAAGATGTACAAAATCATATTTTAGGATACCTAACATGTCTGTGATATTTGTTTATTTGTCTTGCCTCAAGCTATAATGCAAATCGATTTGTAAAATTTGCAGATTCATTTATGGTAGCTTGATATTATAATATTGACGATATATGGTTATTATCTACCACTCAAAGATTGAATTGAAGTATCATATAGATTCAGTAAAACAGTAACCAATAGACTAGGCTACTATAATGACGCTGGCTTGTAAACGTGATCATCGCGATCATTTGTCGTTAGAAAAAAAATAAAACCCATGATGAAGGATGAAGACATTTCACACGCGACGCAAGCAGAACAACTGCATGTGACCTCCTCCTACAGTGTACAGGGCTATCATGGTTGTCAACAAATGCACGTGCATGTAGGATGACAGAGTTTACGACAGTAGTAGAGGACAATACTGTTTCCCAACTGTAGGGGGACCCCGAGTAGAAACTGAACAGCAGTAAGGACCTTATCTGGGTGGGTGAAAGGTACAGCGGGTGAGGAGGAACCTTGAAAACAGTATAAAGGCTGTCTCATATCTTCCTGTTGTGTGTCACTCTCTTGCACAGCGTAACTTCTGTGTACGAGACTGAACCTATTCTTGCAAGAATAAATACTTTTCTTTTTTATTAATTTGACTCTGAGTGTCTCTTACGCAGTGATGATGTTTAACAGAATTTTTGCCACAACAATTTGGTGTCAGAGTGGGGTTCCTTGGAAGTGCCTTCTGGACCTGAGAGCGGACGGTGTTTGGCCACCTGGACTGAGCAGTTCCCGCTCTACCTCGTAAGCTTGAGAGAGAGGGGCCGACCGCTATCGGGTCCGGGAGGGGCTCCACTGGAATCAAAAGAAAGCGACCCCGTGGCAGCCAACATATCTCTGGTAAGAGACGTCTAAAATATTTTCTTTTGGGGAAAAGTATTTTGTTTCGGGTATGAAATGTGAGTGAACCATATTGGCTGAGGGCTGTTTCTGTGGTACGTAATCTCAGATTAATTGAGATCTATATATAGATCAAGAGGTTTCAAACAGATACGAGAGAAAATTATCTGAGATTAATTGAGGTCTCTAACAGATCAACAGATAGGTAACCTGAAAATTAGTTGTTCCACGACGGAGCAAATTGTTTTTAGGTACTGAGGCTAATTAGGGGGAACCAGAACAGTTTTTGGTAAACCTTAATTAGGAGGGCACTAATAGTGCAACCCGACCGATTTGGGTTAAAAGAAAAAATCGGGTCTGTTGGGGACGCCTAACAGATCAGGAAAACGTGCGTTGAAGAGAAATCCACAGAGAACAGAGAAGCAGCCAATATGGGGAAGTCTCAAGGTAAGCATGCAAAATTTGATACACCGGTTTTTCTATCAAATGAGAAAATTATGGGGGAAAATTTATGTTTTAGATATTGAAAAAACTGAGAAAATACCATGATTTCCCCAGGGAGGGAACACTGAGCACAACTAGACTGAAAGTAGTGCGAGAATCAGTTGAACAGGGCAGTGAGAAACAAAAAAGGTTGTTATGGCTGTGTTCAACATGTGTAAGCAATGTGGACAAACAATGGATTGTTGTCTTAAAGGGGCATAAAAAAAGAACTGTCGAGAGAAATAGGGTTTTACTTCTTCATACAGTAAATGGATGCATGACATTAGATGTCTAGAGAACTTAAATTTATATGATACGGATTGAAGTTGCAAGCAGCAATAAGGCTGTCTGTGTGAAATAGGGGATTGTTATCAAAACAAGGGAAAGATTGGAAATTCAAGTGTCACTATGACGGGTGAGAGACTTGATGGAAGAAGGAAGCGGAAAAAAAACAAAAAAAAACAAGAAGGTTGGTGTGTGAGATGTTTGTGTGGGGATTGTGCAAACAATCATGTACTGGTTAGATAATGAAGGAACTGGCATGTAGGGAAAAGAAAGGAGAGGATACAGAAGGAACTGGCATGTAGGGAAAAGAAAGGAGAGGATACAGAAGGAACTGGCATGTAGGGAAAGACAGAAGAAATATAGTAGAAAATGATATGTGATGAAAATAAAATGTCTGACAGAATTTATGGAAGTCAAATTAACTGTTTAAATGGTATGAAAAATGAGTTTCAGAATAAAAATAAGGCATTGAGTATGATTAACGGGGACTAATGTGATATAAAGATAAGGAATGTTTCATTAAGCAAAATGGGGAAAATTCTATATTTTAATGGTAAAATAATGATTGAAATTAGGTTTAGTTTTAGTTTGATAACCATTGTGTTTTGAACCTAGGGTCCAGCTATGCTGGGGGTACAGCAACAGGGATTGATTATTCAGCCCGGTTCCCGGATGTTAGATATGTACTTGTTCTGTAATTAGGGTTGTTGATGATAATACCAAATTAGTAAAATGTAAAGACAACTTTGACCAAAAATTCTGGAAATCAATAATGTATAATGTTGGATATTTGTTGATATTAAGTAATTGAAGCAAAAGATATTGTCTGTTTTATAAATGAAATTATGGGTCGGGGATAATTTCCCTGGACAAGTATGACTAAAGTTAAACGAAAACTTTGTGAAAACAACTTAGAATATTTTGAGCATTTCGATGCAGCTTATGAAAAATAATGATAAAGATTATGATTCGGCTATTGGGATTGAATCCGCCACTGGTGGACTGTAAAAGAATACAGAGAACTGCTTATCAGCTCTGTTTGCATTCCTGAATGGGACACACTGCTTCAAGAGTGTGCAGTAAGTTGGAGCCGACTGAGAGTGTTTTAATTGCGGTCAGCAGGACCATCTAACATGTAACTTTAAATGCCCACTGAGAAGGTGTTTTAAAATGTGATAGTGGCACATTTCTGGTAATAATGTGGGTTTGAAAGTAGATCAGTGTTTATTTAACGATATTAAAGTTTTCGTCTGAGAAAGAGTAAGAGATAAAAACAAGGTCAAAAGATTGAAGTCTTAAAGTGAATCCTTTTGAAGAAAAGATTTATAATAGTAATTTTTATAAGTGAACTGATGAATACAGGTTAATGTAAAATTACAGATAATGACTAAAAAAATTAGTTGCAAATTGTAAAAGTAACTAAAAGGATGATTTAAAATGATAACTGCAAAAGATGTATGTGTATCAAAATGTATCATAAGCAGAGCGTGATAGCCTCGTAAAAGTTATTGTGAATCCTAATTGGAGATTGAAAAACTCCTAGAAAAAAAAAATAATTAAGTCAGTAACTAAGTCATAGTTTAATAATTAAGTATTAAACTATGATAATTGAGAAATTGACAACTAAAATCGAGTACAGTAGTACGGTTGCTAAAATGTCAAATGTGTAGAAAGGCATCTGATTAAACAAACAGCTTGAAAAGTTGACCATGAAAGAGCTAGAAGCTGATGTTTTGCTTTCAAAAGATGAGTCTGCTATTGGCTGTAATGAAACAGTTCGCTTATCTAAATCTGATGTGTGCTGTGGCTGAAACAGCCAGTGCGACAGAGACTCAATCTGAATGGAAATTTGTAATGTCTAGATTCCCTGACGTGGGCAAAAGACAACTGTAAAACTATGTTTATTTGATAACACATGTAATTTCTGGCAAAGATGCCTTAAGCTGGGCTAGAGTTAAAATATGGTAGATAAAGTTTGATGTTAGAAGTTAATGAGAGGGCAGTGTACCAGTCTTGAATGCCTCAGAGTCTCTCTCATTCAATGTCAGCTAAAAGCTGTTATCTGAGCCTGTGTCATAAGTGATAATAAGCTATTTATAGTAAAGCACAGTGTTTCAGTTGAGAATCATAGACACAGAGATGTTTAAAGAAACAATTGCCGTTCAGAGGGCAATTTGTATTTGTAAATGTTTTAAATGTAAACCTGAATGACTTTAAAGAAGTCTTTAAAATAATAATACAGACCTTAAACGATAGAGGTGACATTTTGATTAGCGTATATTAGGACCAGTAACAACTTTGTCTCATTTAGTCTCCACCATTCAGGACCGATGGCTCCGGCTACAGATGAAGTACACAGACTATACTCAGTGAATTTAGATCACAACCGTACATTCAAAGTAGCTAGGTTGCTGCTTTTAAGATAGTTAATGGATTTAAGTGATTAAATACTGTTGTTATTAACCTGTCTCCCTGTGAACACTATTAGGCAATCGGAATGGCTCTGGTGACTCTTGAACATGCCTTTCCTAAGCTCCAGAAAACAGCTGAGTTCTGTTGAAGAAAACTGATTGTATTGGGAAAGAGCGGTCACCAGTGTGTACATGTGTACGAGTGGCTACTCAATGACGGGATGATCTTCCTGGCCAGGGGACAGCCTAACGCAGGGGGTCACGAACATTGGGCACCTCCGGATGGAGGTGTTATTTGTGAGAAAGGTATGAGAGTTGAGCGCTGATTACTGGAGGCTACCGGGGTCAGCAGAGCATTGAGAGGTGAGATGGGCTGTGAGGTGAAAATTAATGTGACGGCAGTCTGACCCGGAAATGTGAGTTCCTCTATACCACTCACCAGAAACCGCATTGATTGTATGGCTTGTTTTTCATTGTGACAAGTGTCTGCAACTATGCCAGGGGACGACACCCTGAAAAGAAGAAAATTAAAGATAAAGAGATAACGGGAGTGGGCTTTCAGGAGCCAGCTGATTCCATGAGGTGATTGCCATTATTTGCTGCGGAGACAGTAACAAAACTTAATTATATGAGGGACATGATGTTGGTTGCCATATGGGCAAGTAAAATGTATAGAAGAGTTAATGTTGAGCTAATATGTCTATAACATAGTTTTAACTCCTGAAGGTCGTTAGGCATGGTGGTGGCTAAAGATGAAGACAGGCTTTTGTAGATTTGAGAAGAGTCTGGATAACAAAGGGGAATGGTAAAAGGTTAATGTTAAAGATAAAGATACAGCGCTGATTACTGGAGGCCACCGGGGTCAGGATGGAATCAGGATGGTAATCAGGATGGTTAATGTAATGACTTTAATATTACATTTTGTCTAAATTACAGTCTTAGGAGGCTGTTGAAAAGATTATTTGTTTATAGTGAGAGAGACTGCTTGAGTGGAGGAAGGGATGGTAACTGTGTCTGTCTTTTTGTTATCGGCCTGCTAAAGAACAAAATAGTGATAATGAACCAAAACAACCCAGCTGACTTTGCTAAGATGAAATGAATAATAAACAGACATGCTTTGTAACTGGTTAAGAGACCATCTAAAATTAGGTAAAAGCTACAGTAAAATGTGAAGTTTAAAATCTTACTTAAAATTTAAATCTTTTTAGAGATGATATAATGAAAAGCGAACATTAAAAATGAACAGTTAAAATATGTGTCTAATATGAGTGTGTGTGATGGTGACTGCACTCTATGTCTTGTATGTGTTAGTTTGGGGTATGAATACTGCGTCTGAATAGTGTGTATATTATGTCATTAACCTCTGGAATGAGGGTTTTATCATTACAGATGGGTTAAGGCAAATGACAAGTTTTAAGGAAGCTAATAGTTTTGAGTCAATCTGATGACAAGATGATGCAGAAAATGGGACAAGCTTTAAATGGATTAGTTATCCAGCTCTGTCTGCTACTGGTAATTATGAATCAATCTATGGATTAAAAGCATTTATGTAAATTGGATTTGTGAAGTTGTAGAGAGATGTCCATCATGGGTTGAGATAAACTAAAATGTTTTAGATTTGCAGGCAATAACAAAGTGACATATTAGGGCCGTTGCCCTCCAAATACTCTGATAAGAAGATGTGTTTGTGGCTTTAAGTAATATTTTTGTTTCAGAGGCAGAGAAAGATGTCTGGAGGAATTTTGGCTTTGGGACAACGTTTGGGTTAGTGTTGATGGCAAACTTTATCCAAACACCATTATGTTAGATTGATGCACGAGATGATTCATGCATCAAAAGGGGGGATGGTAATAATTTGGATAACAATTGACAAAATTTGGTTTATTAAGGGACGCTATATGTTGGGAGGACAAGGGGCTTAATAGGGTAAAAGACTGGCAAGAAGCCATTCTTCTCCCTAACAAAATTGCTGTCTGTAAGTGTGCCGCACACGCTGATAACAAGGACTGCTTCAACAGGAGACGCCAGGGCAGATGCAGCAGCGAAGGCCGTGGCAGCACAGCAGACAAAAGAAACTACGTGTACTTTACTATCTGAAAATAACCTCGACATTAGTTTTTCTTTACAGAGCATGCAGACTTTTGATGCAGGGCAGAATGTGCCCAATAAAATAATGGTTATGGATGAATTTGACTAACTATCCTGGCCTAGATTGTTATTGTGGCAGAAAGAAACAAGGCCACACCTGCGCAGCGCATAACTTAAGATTTTCCTTTTGCAGAATGTCAGGAAGGATTGCAGAAAACAGAACTAATTCTGTTCCAAATGTATAAATATTGTGTTGTGGACATGAGCAAAGTGGGTTGAGTGTTTTTCAGGGTAAAAGGACCCCGAGTGCTATTAAGTGAGGAAGAAATTATTTAGTGATAAGATGATTTGTAAAATGAGAAGAAACAGAGTTGAATTGGACAAGTGTTGAGAATAAACTTGAAATTCTTTATGCATATCATCAGCAAGGTGAACAAATGGTGAAAATTCCACAGGTCACACCAATAGGCACGAGCGGCAAGACAAGCGGTCACTAACAAAATACTTAAGGTCTCCATTCACAGGTGAAAGCAGGCAAGAAATGGTTCACTCCAGTGGGGGTGCGGTCGTGATTTAAGGGAAAACCTTATAAGGATCAGAAAATGGTTGGAGAGTGTGACACCTGGGTCCAAGCCTCTCACCTTAGACAACACCAACAGGCCTCAACCATCCAATAGAGCACAAAGTGAGGGATTCAAGGACGTGCTAGTAACGTACCTCCCGAACCAGCGATGGAAGACCATGGCTACGGCACGCAAAGTGTCACCCTGGTGAAGACGGAATGTCCATGGGGCAAACGAGATGACCAACACACCTGGAGGAAGATGCACCAACTAATGGTTTGAGTTTAGCAAAAGAATCTGTTTTTGTGATGATTTTGATGATTTTATTTGATTGAATCAAAATAGGGCTTAGATCAAATGATTTGATTGGTTAAGGATTCATTAGAAAATATTTCAGGTAAATTATAGGGATTATTATTGAAGAAACTTGATTAGGCTGTCCATTAAGGGTAAGAAAGGCCGATCATGGGAGAATATGCTAAAAGATGGTCCGTATTTGAAATATTAGAGTTAATTTTGAACAACTACATTGGTTAAAAGAATGGATAAAAAAAATATAAAACCTTTTCAGGATAGATTTTATTAAATATGGTGTTAAAAGTTAAGAAAATATGGTTAGGAAAATGGAGGCGATGTATGGAAATGGGCGTGGACTGATGGTAAATGGATAAGATTGGTTAATCTTTGGGGGGTTGGGGGTACTGTACTACCAATTTCAGCGATAGGATTATCAATATTGATATGTTAACCATGCATTATAATGTGTCTCCAGCTCAGTACAGAGACTGGTTAAAGCTGGGAGTCTGTTCAATTGGATGAACAAAATAGGATGATACAAGTAGTGGGAGCTACTGTGACATGTGTTAAAGAGTATGTTTCCTTTTCTTTTTCTTTCTTTCTATGAATGTTTTTGATATGAACAGAAGGTTAAAAGCTGAGGTTATCCGCTATGTGATGACGTACAAGGAGAGGGGTCGAAATGAGGGATTTTATTCTACTTTTATTTCTTCGTATTTCTTAGCCTGTTGAAATGCCATGTGGGTTTCAAGATGTGTAATGATAACCAGGGTGTTAAATTGATGTGTTTCCTTCTTAAACTATACACTATTTCTTGTTTATACTGAGGTGACTGAGGGTCCGACCTAGGTCGGGAGTGCAATAACAGTGCTTATTCATTCAGCCCGGCCTCAGATAAAGTCTTTACTTGCTTGCTAATACTTAAGGGACTATCCCCACAAAAACAGCCTAAGCTTTTTACTTTTCCAAATGTTATTTCACAAATGTTTAAGAGAGTGGTCAGTTATGTGAAAACCAGAGATGAAGAGTATAAGTGTGATGAAATGACTTAAAATTTGTTCTATTATTTTTATTATTATGATTGGGTAATCTGAATGATAAAAAGGGGGGAATTGTTGTAGAAATTTTAATAGTCATTGATCCCAAACAGGTATCATAAGAGAAAGAAGCTATTCAATGTATAAAAGTCTATGTGTGTACGTGCTTGTGCGTGACTTTTCAGGAACATATGGGACAGGACCTCTGACCTTAGGGATGGTCAGTTTTGGCCAGTTTATTTCAGTACCAGTTTGTGTCTTTAAGTAGAAACTGAACAGCAGTAAGGACCTTATCTGGGTGGGTGAAAGGTACAGCGGGTGAGGAGGAACCTTGAAAACAGTATAAAGACTGTCTCATATCTTCCTGTTGTGTGTCACTCTCTTGCACAGCGTAACTTCTGTGTACGAGACTGAACCTATTCTTGCAAGAATAAATACTTTTCTTTTTTATTAATTTGACTCTGAGTGTCTCTTACGCAGTGATGATGTTTAACAGAATTTTTGCCACAACAACCATCTACCCAATGTCTGTGTAATTTTTTGTATGTTAGTTATGTGTTTGTGACTTAGTTAATAAAACTTGTGCACACTATGTATTCTGTTTTGATCCTCTACTTGCAACAAAGTTTACTTTACGATCTTGATCTGGTTACATGCTCTAAGCGCTGTACATGCTTTGAAAGAATTATTTGTCTGTGGCCATGAAAGATACCCTTTTCTTAGAATAAATGAATAATCAAAAGAGTTCATTTGACGAACTGATTAATTGATTGTAATATTAATTTAGCTACATATGTTAATCCAATTAACTGACCAAAATATTCATAATTGATCATAACAAGTTATGAGTTATTATTAATATTTTCCCTTTGAGCTAACTCGTTACAACAGCATAAATTACTAGCCTAATTAATGATGTGAATTTAAAACATTATTAAAGATAAGTAAATAGTCAGTAATAAAATAAGAACAAATAGCCTAATCAAATTAAAAATAGCACAAATAGTTTTCAGAAATTTTTAATAAAGTAATATAATGAAATGGGAAATACCACTGCATGTTAATTACTGTATAAATTAAATATAAATGGATCTTTATAAAGTTACAAAAGGTATTTAGTCAAGAGCAGTGAGTGATTTATTTGTCCTTTGTTTGATTAATATTAAAACACAGCAGCAGGTTTTTTAGACTGCTGCCCCTTTTATGACCGAATGAGAAATACTTAAGATATAACCGACTATGTTTACTAGGATACGACGGGCGTTTTTACATAATTTTGTGTGAATTTGTCCGTACAAGAGCGAGACGTGAAAGAGAATTAAATACAGTATTTGTGCGTTGTATTCTACAGTATTCTATCCCCATTATACTCTCTGTTGTCAATGTTTCTTTGTGTGGACACACACACTGTACACAAGCTGCCTGGTATCGGTTGTTGTTCTTGGAGAATTTTTATGAGTACGAATAAGAGAACACAGTTTTGGACCCGATACGATACTGGTATCCGTATCTGTGCATCCCTAATTTAAACCAATGAAAATTGGCTGATGGTAGTGGAAAGTTCTGTGATAGATCTACTGACGACGCGCAAATGAAAGAACACAGATGCAGCCACATCATTTCCATAATGACCAACACAATCTACCAAGAGCGGCGTAAATAAGCGTCAGGTTTAAGACATGCCTTTTTTAGGGCATTGAATAATGCCGCAAATACCAGTAAAATATGGTCAGCTGCATAAATCACCCTATCCACGCCTTTTTAGTGCTTTTTTTCACTTGCGTGTCATTAGTAAATCCTGACGGTATTTTTTTAAGCCAAAAGCGGTTTCCTTTCGAGGGAACTCGCACTGCGTCGAGAATCGACACATTGGGGAACGCCTTCAGCCTGATGCGTCTGAAGCCTGTATGGAACTAGTCCAATCTTGATTGGTGTTGCATACCTCGCTCGATGCTGCATCGTCCCTGAGAGCTCCGGCGCTTCCCTCCAAGCCCTGCCGTACAACATCGGCCTTGGTAGGGAAAGCATATATGGCGGCAGGCCGGGCTGCACACGATGGGGCTTCTGCAGGAATACCAGGCTGACCTCCTCAAAGAGGTGAATGACAGCCGGGAGGTCGCCCTCAACAATATTCAAGAGATGCGTTGAGTGGTCGACTTGTCTCTCCGTGCTACCAAGGAGCCATCGGCCGCTCCATGGCAGCTTTGGTAGCTACAGAAAGACATTTGTGGCTGAATCTGTCAGGCATTGGGGACAAGGACAGGGCCTTCCTCCTCGATGCCCCGATTTCGTCTTCTGGCCTCTTCGGCGACGCAGTCAATACTGTCGTCAAGAGATTTTAGGAGACGAAACAACAGTTAAACAGCTTATCCCCCGCCCTCACCCTGCTGCCAGGGGGCAGACCCACGAGGGAGATTGTCAGCAGAGGGAGAGTGTTGCCTCTCGTGCTCCCACACAAAAGGCCTGGAGCCAGAGGCAACACCCTCAGCCGAAGTCCCCCAAACCGAAGGGAGATCTGAGAACTGTCATTCAGACGAGGAAGGTTTCGACGAAGAGGTCCTGACGTGTTACGCAGGCCTCTGAGGGTGGTCCCCCCTGCGATCGAGCACCAACAGCTCGCTCCTTCGCGGAGCCCTCAGGAAATCGATGTTTGCTTCCCGCCGCTAAGTGCACTTCGGGATGCATGGGTTTACAGCGAACGCATACTGCAGTGTCCGCCCGAAAATATTGCGGCACTGTTGAGTTCACTTCCTCTCACGAGGCCTGCAGAAAAATGTAATCGGTTAGCTCCTGTCAGTCAACTACTTCAGGTCATCGAAATCCCAAATATAACACCAGAGGTCAGTCTCGAGAGACTGGTCCCCCTAGTAGATTATCTAGACACCTGGAAAGGTCTTCGAAATATATCTCAGTGGGTCCTGCACACAGTGGAAAAGGGGTACAGAATTCAGTTCGAGTATCGTCCATCAAAGTTCAGCGGGGTTGTGCACATGCTGGTCAGCCCCAAGCAGGGTCAGGTCATTGAACACGAAGTTCAGTCCCTCTTAGTAAAGATAGCCATAGAGCAGGTTCCTCTTCAAGAGAGGGAAGCCGGGTTATACAGCCGGTACTTCATAGTTGCCAAAAAGGATGGGGGTTACGTCCTATAGTAGATCTCAGGGTACTGAACCGATCTCTGAGGAGATACAGGTTCAAAATGCTAACTATACCTATTATAGTGAGTCAGATCAGGTCCGAGGACAGGTTTGTCACGATAGATCTAAAAGATGCTTACTTCCACATATCCAATCCTTACCCAACACAGGAAGTTTCTAAGGTTTGCTTTTGGGGAAAAAGCGTATCAATACAGAGTTCTTCCATTCGGCCTAGCACTGTCACCTCGCACCTTCATGAAATGCATGGATGCTGCTCTTGCTCCATTGAGACTTCAAGGCATTCACATCCTCCACTACATCGACGACTAGCTCATTCTCGCACAGTCAGAAGAGATGGCGGTTCAACATCGAGATGTTGTTCTGAATCATCTAAGGTGCTTGGGATTAAGACTCAATGTCAAGAAGAGTTCAGTAATTCCTCTACAGAGAACTATTTTCCGGGGAGTAGTATGGGACTCAGTCACAGTGGTAAAGACTATCTTTTGACCCTGGTTGCACTGGTGCGCCTAACTTTTTTACTTAGGTGCACCAGCACAAAATTTAGGTGCACCCAAATTTTTCCTCATATCGCGTCGCCTTTAACGCCACAATTTCAAGGTCGCCTTTTTATCACGCTTCATATACATTTCATATATATTATATAAATGATTTGAAACAAGAATAAGGTGTAGGTAAATACTTTTTTTATTTTATTTGAAGCACAATTATACTGTATAAAGAAATAAAAATCTTTAAAAAAAAAGTACTTCACTGAGCTGCCAAACTGAAACATTTTAGGCAAAATAAAACATTGCAAAATAGAAAGTGCTACTGTTTAAAAGTGCTTCCCTGAACTGAGACCTAACATTTCATTGCTCAAAGAGGGTCCCCCCTTGCTGTCACATGCCCCTCAGATGGCCAACACTTGTAATTTGGCCTTCTTGCCCTTTGGCCTTGGCTAAACCAGCTTGCCACACTCTCCCTAGCATCAAAATCCTCCAAACTGGGCCCCTCCACAATGATTCTTATCAGATATTCCACTGTGTCTGTGTGAAGGGATGCTCTGATATCGGATTTGATTCTCTTCTGTGAAGAGAAGCCTCTCTCACCAACAGCAGATGACACAGGGAGGACCAGCAGAATGTGGACAAGGGGTAGTGTGTTCTGAAAAACATACAAAACACATTAAAACTTGGGATGTACAAACTGTCAAAGTTGTCTCAGATACAGGCCCGGATTGGCTAATCAAGAGCACCGGGAGAATTCCCGTGGGCCGGTCTGTTTTTTTGGCCGCGAGGGCTGTTGTTGTCATGGAACTGGGTTGAAATATGATGAATCTCTCCACTCTTTTTATTTATTATTTTACCGCAGTCCCACTCTTTTTTATTTTTATATTTTCTCGCAGCCCCACTCTCAGAGTGCAGCCTTCAGGTTAACGATGATTGATGACTGACATGAATCTTTTGACTCCCTGGCCCCGCCCCCGACAGCGGCACCTTGCAAGTTGCCCAAAATAAAAAAAAACGTCCGTCAGATAGAAATGGATAACAGAAAGCGCAAAGGCGGCGCTGAAAAGGCCAGAATAAAAAAAAGGAAAGCTTTGGAAACTGACGCGGCCAAGTGTTCTAAGTTGAGCACATTTTTTCTCAAAACAACAGACGACGAGACGGCCAGTAAGCTAACGTTAAGGTAGTTAGGAGCAGTGCAATGCTAGCGACCGTACCGTGCAAACCACCATTCATGTATTAAGCTTTTTCTTGTAGCTCTTCAGCAGCAGCCGCCTCTAATCCAGTTTGCTGCTAACAGTGAAGAGCCAGGCGCAGTAACGTTACCAAGCTCCAGTCATGAGCCCAACACAACAGAATGGGCAGGTAGGATTGTCATTCAGAAGAACTAATAGTAGGAGCCCTGCTCAATGAAAAATGCCCTGAGATAATTAATGCTACCTGATGATTGATTCAGAAATACATTAATGAAACTGACTTGACTTGATTTGAAAGCTTTGTAAAAAGGGGATATTTTTGGTGAGAAATAAATGTTAAAATTTTCATTTAGTGTCAGAAACAGAGCCAGGACCCAGTTGTGAAGACAACAACTCAGCAGCAGAACCCAGAACCACAAGCTAGGGACGAGGCAGATAAAGATGATTCTGTTGATAGTTTTGACTACTTTGCTCGACCTCAGTCACAGGATATACATACATTTTTTTTCTTATCATCCTCAACAAATCCCAAATGTTCCTATACCAAAGGTTTTCAATAGCAAAGATGGAACAAACCGCAAGTGGCTAACTTACTGTGAAAAAAAAACAATCTCTGTACTGTTCAGTTTGTTTGGCATTTGCACCTTTGCTAAGTGATGGCCCTTTCATAAAGGGAGGCATGAAAGACTGGAAACACATTCACCAAAGGATAGTGGAACATGAAAAAAGTAAGACACACAGAGATAGTGCAGATGCTTACTTTCTGAAAATACAAAAGGCAGATGTGAAAAGCCTGTTGACTGGCAACCAAATGTCATTACGTGCTGAGCAAGTGAAAAAGAAACGGCAGGTGATGGAGCGTATAGTGGACATTGTTAAAGTCATAGGCAAATGTGGCCTTAGCTACAGGGGAGATAAAGAAGAGACAGGTTATAGCTTAGAAAACATTGTTATTAATCATGGCAACGTCGTGGAGTTGATTCTACTCTTTAGTAGATATGACATTTGCCTCCAACAGCATGTTAACACTTGCATTGAAAACAGCAAAAAGCAGCATGAAACTGGTGCAAAAGGCAGAGGTGCTCTAGTTACTCTGCTGTCAAAAGAGACAATAAATAAAGTTGTGGATGTCATTAGCCCACTGATAAAGCTGACTATAGCAGAAGAAGTGAGACAAGCTGGCATGTTTTAAGTTCAAATTGACACAACCCAAGATATCACCTCCAAAGACCAGTTTTCAATCATAGTTCGATATGTAACAGATGTCATTCACGAAAGACTGATTGCTATGGTGGACTGTGAGTCATCTAATGGCCAGAATTTTGTAGAGCTTCTGAAAAAAGTGCTAATGAACCTTAATATTGACATTGGCACATGTGTGGGCAACTCAACAGATGGTGCAGCTAATATGCAGGGTCAGTTTAGGGGGTTTTCTACACTCCTCTCTGAGCATTCCCCCAATCAGGTTCATATTTGGTGTTATGCACATCTTTTGAATCTTGTACTGGCAGAGACAACAGGCAGTGTTGTGGAAAGGGCGTCTCTGTTTTCACTGCTTAACGATTTAGCATTTTTTTTTAAGAGAGTCATACAAGCGCATGCATAAGTGGGAGGAGAAGAGTCAGGACAAGCATCACAGACGACTGTGCCCAATAGGGCCAACTAGTTGGTGGGCTAAGGATCAGGCACTAATGGCTCGTTTCCACTGAGCGGTACGGTACGGTACAGTTCGGTACGGTACGCAATTATTTGCGTTTCCACTGTCAAAAGTTGTGAATGGTACCAAAAAGCCGAACCGTACCGTACCACTTTTTGGGTACCCTTCCGTTGGGGTACCTAGCACAGTGGTACGGTACTAAAGGGTGGAGCTAGACTCACTGCAAAACGCTGATTGGTTGACAGAGATCATCACTTGCGCGAGGGGAATGGCAACATAAGAAGCGCCATTTTTTAATATACAGTTGGAATATAATACTACGGTTATTCTTTCACGAAATGTAGTTTTAAGAGTTTTTGAGGCGAGAATGTAGTTGTTTAAAGCTCAAATCTGCGGTTTATTTATAATGATTTATGATAATTTGATCCATTCTAGGCGATCACCGGGCGCTCGGCGCTCATGTTCCCCACCTGGATCAGCCTTTCCTCGGCTAGTCGTTCTGACGTTTGCCGCTGACTCTGTAGCAGCTAGTGGTAATTCGTCTTGTGTATATCTAACGGGTGATCTTTGGTCTCGTGAATCGATAATTCGTTCCCTGGCCAATCGTTTTGGCTGAGGGCTAAGTGAAGTTTCATATATTTAGGCTATAACTTTTCCGTTGTAAAGTTAACGTTAGACTAGCGCTGAATTTGTCTGAATTGTTTGCTTTATTTCTTATTGTATAGCTTCTTGTAACGTTACCTTTTACTTATACTTTTAGAATGGCTATTATTGATAGAACTGAAATTTAACAAAAAGAGATAGGGTTGAGTTTTGTCATTTTTTATTACAAGATTATCACTGTAATGTTGTTTATTGCAACATTTGTACAAATGCACATATTGCCTGGAATATGTTTAATATTTTTTTACATTTAAACGAAAAGATGCAGGGTTGTGTTTTATATTTCGTTTTGTTATAAATAGGCTAACGTTAAACATGTATATAATCAGGTCTATACATTGCCTGAACCACATTTGTGTGCCTATAATGTTTAAAATTTATTTAAATGAAAACGAAAAGAGGCAGAGTGGTGTTTTATAACATATTTCGTTTTATTGTTGCCTAAAATGTACATGCAGAACGCGCTGTTCCATTTGGTGAATTACCGGACTCGCGTCCTCGGGAGTCCCTCTGCTGAGAACTTTACATACTTGGTATTGAGAAATGCCTAATGTCGGCGCTTGTCTTCTTGTGACAAACATGACGAGAAGCAAGGACAAGATCTGCTGTATGCCATCCATTGGTGTTTACTTTGTCGCTTTCTTCTTCGCGCGAAAATCACGTTGATCGCTTCTTTCCGGCAAACACCACGCCTATCAAGTAGGGTACTGTTGGCGGTGGAAACGCTAGCTGGATCATGGTTTACTGACCCGACCCGACCCGAACCGTACTGTACCGTACCGTACTGCTCAGTGGAAACGAGCCATAAGTAAAGTGTTTGGGTGCTTCGGGAATCCTCAGGGAGGCTTGTTTTTTGAAGTGCTTATGACTTTAGACACCATTATAGATGACAGTACACAAAAGCCAACTGTGAGGGCCAAGGCAAAGGGATTCATAGAAAGCTTTTTGAAGTATGAGACAATGGTCACTGCTAAACTCTTCCTTCACATTTTTGAGCTTACATCTGCCCTTTCAAAATACTTACAAAGGGAATGGATATCATCACAGCTCAACGTCTGGTTGAGGGGACAGAGGAGGGTCTCAGGAAGTGTGCTAGGGACTTTGAAGGAGTTATGTGTGCAGCTGATGAGTTGGTGAAGTGGGCAAATGGAAAGTTGCAAGAGGAGGAAGAGTGTGAGCTTGTAGAACAGGCTGCCTTTTCTGAGAGAAGGATCAGAAGAAAAAAAAGAATGCCAGGAGAGCTTGCAGAAGATGAGCAGCTAGCATCAGCTGATACTGACTTTGAGGTAAAAGTACACAATGTCATTGTAGACACAGTAACAGGCAGTATCCAAAGGAGGTTTTCTGCTAATGCAAAGCTTTGCTCAGATTATGCCTGTTTAGACCCTAGAAACTTTTCTCATGTAAGGGAAAATGGACTCCTCAGCTCAGCTCTGGAAGAAATAAGCAAATGTCTGCTTAAGTTTGACGACAGGGCTACAGTTGGCACATTATGTGGTGAACTGTACAGCCTTGCATCTCAGTGGGACAGACTAAAGATGTCCCCTCTGGAGGGTTACATTGTCAGGACAGTTAGTGAAATCCCACAAGAAGGTGATGAGGATCCTTCCATGGAACAGCAGGATGTTGAACTAGAGAGCAAAACTTGTTCCTCCTGTAAAAACTGTGTCATTTGTGTTCATCTCATTCTCTCTCAGTACAATCTTCTAACTGATGCCTACCATGTGATTGGACTCGCCTACAAGTTGCTATTAAAACTGTCCATCACACAAGTAGCCTGTGAGAGAAGCTTCTCAACAGTGAAATTCATAAAAAACATGCTCAGGAGCACTTTAACCCAGAAGAACCTTGAGGCATTCATGCTCATGTGCACTGAGAAAGAAATTCTCATGTCTTTGGACAATGACACTGTGATAGATAGGGTTGCAGAGACCAGTGCTCTGCTCAGGCGTTTATTAATGTTTTAGGGTTGTCAATGTTTCCTTGAAGCTAAACTTATCCAGAGGAAAAAGAGATTAAACAATTAGAAAGTCATTAGAAATTGCAATACATTTTATTTTAATCTTTATTTCTTATTTCGTTTTATATATTTGTTTTTGTTTGATTTTTTTTTCTTCATTTCAATGTTTGGATATTTATGAATACTAATTCTTACAGAAAATAGATTCTGATTCTGTCCTGTTTTTTACTGTTCTAATAAATCTTCACTGTGAAGCAAAACTTAGGCTACTGTGTTTGCACTGCATTGGAAAATATGATATTTTTGAAAAAATTTGTCCACTATTGCATACTTATATTCAGACGTTTTAATTACATTATTTTAATATAGTCAGTCGTGAACTAAAGTGGGCCGGTCTAAGGGATGAAACTCCAGGGCTGAAAATGAGTCCCAATCCGGCCCTGCTCAGATATCGAAGTTGACATTGACTTTGATATCGAAATGTACAGTAAAACCTTGTACTCTGAACAGTATGGCTCTCTGGTTAACATCAGCTCCCAAAGGCAGAGGTGGGTCTTGTCCTTGAACATTCTGGCGATTAACAGCTTCAGGCCCACAAACTCATCTTTTGCCAGCTCAGTGTTGACACCATTTCTGGAATTGACATGGATTAAACAGCCAATCAGTGTTTAAATTAACAGGATTGCTAACAGCACACATACTGTGTATTTGTCCATCATGCTACCTTGTGAGGACAGGGGAGAGATGATCCAAGAGGAATGCAAGGTCATCAGCACCATGGTCCACTAACTCCTCTTGGCAAGGGCGTAGATTTGGTTTGAACATTGGGGGGGTTGAAGTTTGGGTATGCCTCCTGATATTGTGATCATGGTATAAATAATGGGGGGGGGGGGGGGGTTGTAATGCATAGATTTAAATATTGGGGGGGTTATATCCCCCCCATCCCCCCCACAAATTACGCCCCTGCCTCTTGGTCTTCAGGCCAGCATAATTGAAGATGTTGAAGCATTTGACAGCCTTGGTTGTGGCATATTTAGCATCATCCTCTCCTATTGAAAGGATAAAGACATCTTAATAAATGAGTTATAGAATTTCTGATCTATCAATGTGTTCATAAGATAAAGTACACTTGCCTAGGAGGCTACAGAATCTTGCTTTCAAATGTTCGACAGTGGATTTGATTGTTGCCTCCATTGCTCTTTGAAGTTTAGTGTTAGCAGTACCATCTTCTGCCAGCTTAGACACTTCCCCTTTGAGTGTAACTGTCTGTGTATGACAGCATAAACACGCATTGTGAGTTTGATATTATAAATATTTTAGTTTTTTAGAGTATTTCCTATATCAGAAACAAAATCATAAATGTAGCTGGAATTTTTAGATTGGCATTTCACCGTGACCCTGCTCATCCTGCTGCCTCTTCTGCAGCCTAAGGTCAGCCAGGAACTGGGACAGTCTGCCTCCAGGCTTAGGTCTTGCAGCCATCACTTCTGTGGTCACCAGCAGATTTCCAAGAGCACAAACTGCCTGTTTAAACATATCAAGCACTTTTACAAATACAGCTGAAGCTAATAACAAATATAAATTAAAATTATATCCCATTCACCTCTCTTAATTGAGGTAGGATGGTTTTCTAATTTTTTTGAAGTTGGAGACTAAACTTGGTTATTCCAGCAAAAACATCAGTCAGAAAGTGTTAAAAAGCCACAAATGTGCCATCTTCTATTGATTTTTTGACCTGTATCATACAACCACAGCAAGCAAAAATGAATGAAGTTAAAGTGGCACTAATTTAATGAATTCCCTGTGGAAATCCACTGACCTTTGTGGCTCGGCCTGCAACATCTGCATTGGCAGAGGATCCTGCCAAATGGTCCATATGACAGTCGACTGCAGTGAACTGGCCTTGATGGTCTTTCTGTCTGGGTCTGAGGAAGGTCTCCAGGGCCCTGGAGATATGTGGAAGCCATTGTGTTCCTTCAACCCCACCAGAGACTGGGGTTAAAGGAACCCCACATCCACTCCGAGGTCCTCTCCAATGGCCTTCGGCTCCCTCATTGATTTGGGACTAAAATGATATGTCTTCCACACCAAACGTAGCATATCATGCACTTGACAGATCATTGCATTGTCCTTCTGGACCGACAACATTGCCAATTCCAATCTGTAAAGATACATCTCAATTACTTTACATATAGATACCTCTTTATAAGAAAATACACAAAAGCATACAATGTGCTTTTATACAATGTGGGTGTCAGGTACAAGTCATAAGCATACCTGTGTGGCATACAGTGAAAGGGTATGATGAAATCCCATGCATCTTTCTGTAAAAGGGCTATAACTCCCCCTTTGCTACCAAGATTAACTGCAGCACCATCAGCCCCCAGAGCAAATGTTTTTTCAAGCCAGTCTCCACACTGATCCCCAAGCGCAGCACATGCTTTCTCTGTGGCGGCATAGATTCCTAATAAACAAAGAAAATAATCAAATGCAGGTCACTAGCCTATAGCTTGCCAGGTCAATACTTTTAATGTGATCAAGGCTAACTTTCATTTTTATTTATGAATTTTTAATAATAATTTAGGCCTATGCAATTTTCTTAAGATTTCTATTTTGCTATATTGTGGGTAGACCTTAACATGAGGTACACTTACCTTGTGCATGACCATGCTCCACTTCAATGTGTCCAATTAGTATATTGACCGGTCTCCCTCTCCTCAAGATCCGGCTGTAGACAATCACACACTCCTTTGTGGAAATGTCTGCATCACCGTCGATCATAAATGACATGTATGTTGAATTCACTGTTCCCTGCCATGTTCTGGCCACATTCTTTACAATAAATGCAGTGCATTACGTTCTCTTCTGATTAAACCTTAACCAGGGAAACTGGTCTAACCAGTCTTTACGAAATGTATATGTTTTTTCCTTTTTTTTTGAGTCTCTACCTTTTTTTGAGTCTCTAAATCGGATGCCATCTCCGATGAAGGACCAGGGCTTGGCATCTTACCGGGGACTGGTTGCTGAAGTAGGTCCATGTCTGGGGTGTTGTCGGAGCATTGACCGGGGAGAGTGTTGGGGGGAACCGGCCTACTTTTCTTAAAAGAAAAAACTATTTATGGGTCTATATAAGGGTATATTATGGGTCTTCCTTCATTGTTCGTCGTCTGTTTTACTGCAGGGTTTTTTTTTTGCTGATGCTGATTGCCATAACTGATTGTCTGGTGCTGGTTGCAATTTCAAATCACACAGCACGGAGCACTGCAGTGTAGGCATGAATATCTGGACCACAGCCAATCAGAGGCAAAGACCCGCCCCATCTCTGTCTCTGATTGGTTTAGACCACGCTATGATCCAACCATGAGAGTGAGTTCTGTCAAAGGAGAACAAGCGCTTTGTTCGTGGAGAGGCAGCAGATGTGAAGACGTTAGGTGCACCGGTGCGACCTAGGAAAAATTTTAGTCACACCCTTACAAATTTTGGTCGCACTCTAGAGCCCTGAGTCACGATGCGGGCACAGTTGTCTCCTGCTTGTATAAACACCATCTTGACCACAGTAACAAGTATCAAGCTAGGCCAGGCCATCACTGTCAAACACTTTCAAAGGGTTCTGGGTCTCCTGGCAGCAGCGTCCAACGTGATTCCTTTTGGCCTGCTGTATATGAGGGCTCTGCAGTGGTGGCTCAGGACCAGAGGGTTTTCCCCGAGGGGGAACCTATTTCACATTATCAAAGTAACGCGCAGATGCCTTCGTTCTTTGGTCATGTGGAAGAAACCATGGTTCCTGTCCCTAGGTCCTGTGTTGAGGGCACAGTGTCAGAGAAAGCTTTTTCAACCACGGATGCATCCCTAACAGACTGGGGTGCGGTCATGGAAGGGCGCTACACCAGGGCAGGGGTCTTTGGAAGGACCATCATCTTTCATGGCACATCAATTGCCTGGAGATGTTGGCAGTATTTCTGGCCCTCAGACATTTCCTTCCGGACCTCAGAGGCCATCATGTTTTAGTACGAACAGACAATACGTCAGTGGTCTCATATATAAATTGACAGGGGGGCCTGAGATCGCACCCTCTATGCAGAATGGCACATCAGGTTCTTCTATGGTCCCTGGGCAAACTTCTCTCAGTCAGAGCAATGTTTATTCCGTAAGAATGTGGGAGCAGACATCCTGTCGAGGCAGGGAATGAGGCCCGAGGAATGGAGACTCCACCCCGAGATGGTGGAGTTGATATGGAGGGAGTTTAGTCAGGCGGAAGTGGATCTGTTCGCCTCTCACGAGAACACTCACTGTCCGCTCTGGTTCTCCCTCACGCATCTACCTCTTCTGGGACTGGATGGCATGGTACAGACGTGGCCGAGGCTACGCATTACCCCCGATCACTCTGCTCCCATGGTTTCTAGAGTTGGTCCGGCGGTACGGTATCCTCTTGCTCCTAGTAGCCCCGTACTGGGCGGCCCGTGTATGGTCTTCGGACATCATGGCTCTTCTAGCAGGCCCTCCGTGGCAAATCCCAATCAGGAGGGACCTTCTTTCTCAGGCCGGGGACACAATATTTCACCCTCGGCCGGAACTGTGGAAGCTGTGGGTTTGGCTCCTGAGGGGGACCAACTCATAAATGCCGGTCTCTCAACTGAGGTTGTTGAGACCATCTTAAACTCTAGGGCCCCATCCACGAGGAAACTGTATGCATTAAAATGGAATGTATTCAGCTTATGGTGCAGAGAACATCAGTTGGACCCAGTTAACTGCCCAGTGGCTTCAGTGCTGGAGTTCCTCCAGAGTCGCTTCTCTGATGGGCTCTCCCCGTCCACGCTTAAGTTCTATGTGGCGGCTGTAGCTGCCTTCCACATGCCTTTAAGGGTGGGCACCTTGGGGAGACACCCACTTATAGTACGTTTCCTTAGTGGAGCTAGGAGGATGAGGCCTGTCATCCAGTCCAGGGTCCCCACATGGGACCTGGCAGTGGTTCTTGAGGGGTTATCCCTGGCACTCTTTGAACCCTTGGATGAGCTGTCTGATAAATTAGCATCTTTAAAGGTAGCCTTCATGCTCGCTATACGTCCCTAAAAAGAGTCGGAGACCTGCAGGTGCCATCTGTTGCTCCCTCTTGCCTCGAGTTCGCTCCTGGCAGAGTAAGGGCCATTCTCCAGCCTAAACCCGGCTATGTACCTAAGGTGCCGACAAATGTGGCACGGTCTATATTTCGTCAGGCATTCCATCCTCAACCGCATGTGTCAAACTATTTCTTCAGCTTACGAGGCACGCAGCTTGCCTTCGCCTCTTCTGATAAGAGCCCACTCAACCAGAGGAGTGGCTTCCTCTAAAGCTCTGCTAGCAGGAGTTTTCCTTCAACAGATCTGTGTGGCACAGTGGGCATTCCGTTCCCCTGTGTGTCGATTCTCAAAGCAGCGCGAGTTTGCGTGTTCGGATTACCTACCTGTGTTTTCTCAGTGTTTCTCTGTGTTTCATTGATTCTCCATTGTCTGTTGTCCATTGTTGATTCTCCGTTTTATGTTCTGCATTGTTGATTCCCCATTGTCTGTTCTCCATCGTTGATTCTATATTGTCAGTTCTCCAGTGTTTATTTCCAGTGACTGACTATTGTATTTTCAGTTGTCCATCAGTATCTGCTAACACAAAGACTGTCACAATTGTCACAAGTTTATCCTTGATTCCATATTCACCTTTTTACTCAACTGTATTCCTGTTATCTCACCAACCTTTCAGTTAACCCTGCATTTGAGTTCATCTTCTGTCTTTGCCTCTGAGTATTGTCAAGTCAAGTCACATTTATTTATTTAACGGTTTTTACATTACAGATTGTTTCAAAGCAGCTTTACAGAGATAACATGAACATAATGCAACAAAGTTTGTTTCCAGAAGAAAAAAGTTCTCCTCTGGCCAACGAAGGAACAGTGTATGATTATGATTCAGGCAGTATTATAGGTCAGAAGTCAGATTGGATTGGAACAACCAGAATATTATCCAGTTCCATCTGGTTGAAGATTGGAGTCATCACGCTGGTATGGCGAAGGGTTTGTTGAGGATCAGTGCCGATGGCTGTCGTGTCGATGAGGCCTTCACAGGGGAAAGTCTAGTCATGATAGAAGACCAGAAAACACAGATAAACACAGGGTTATCATCCACCAATGCTCCCGAACCAATCAAGGAATTGGTGAACAATCTTTGCAGAGCGCTCACTCTCCACCTCGCTCTGAAACTGCTGGGACAGATTCTTCTTACATCTTCTTCACACCTTTAATGTTCTTCCCAGCACCAGTCCCATCGTCAATCCACAGCCCTACTCTGACTCAGCGGAGAATTGCAGCAGATTCCTACTGCAGTGCTCTCTTATGCTAGAGATTTCCAATGGATCGAGCCAAAATAGTCTATTTTGACGTTGATGCTTTCCAGATATGCCCTGCAGAGGGCTCAAACCATCTCAGGCTAGCCCACTTATCCAATCATTACATGCTTTCCTCACTCACTTCCATGAGGTTTTTGGACACCCAATCCACCTATAAACAACTTTACCACCTACTCCAAAAAGAATGAGCCATCACGGATTATTATGCCTTGCAATTCAGAACCCTGGAGGCTAACAGTGGCTGGAACAAGACGGTCCTCTTCACAGTCTACTGACAGCGAACCATCCATTCGTCTGCATCTCTCGGCCTACAAGGACACCATGAGCTTAAAGCTTTTCATCCAGCTCTCCATCAGGGTCTCCATTATGATCAGATGAAGTCTTGCCTCCATGTGCATCCTGCCCTGCAATCCACCACAGACATCATCCTGGAGTGTCCTTTGCTTCAACAACACTAACTGTGGCTCTCATGGACCACTGAGGTGGTTTTGTCATGGGGAAAATCCTGTTTCCAATGATGCTTCCACATTCTGAGCTGTTCACATCCTCCCAAGGTGATCCTGTAGTTGTCCAACACCATGCTACTTCTAATGAGAGCCCTCACGGTGAGATCTGCCTTCATCACATCCATGGGCCACTATGGATATTGGGTCATGTTGAATGGCCTGGCCAAAACTCCTTTCGTATTCCAATGATTGATGAATGAGGTGTTACGGCAGTACCTCCAACGTTTTGTGTGTGTGTACATTGATGATATTCTCATCTACTCCCAAAAAGAGACAAAACTCCTTCCGTATTCCAGTGATTATGAATGAGGTGTTTTGGCAGTACCTCCATCGTTTGGAATTCCATATAACATAACCAAGAAATACAAAACCAAGGAAACATGTAACAACGGTCTTGGGTTTGGTCTAATTTTAAAGGAGACCATTGGCAGATTATTGTTGAAGTGAAAATGTTTTTAAAAAAGTGAAACAAAAGAAAAATGTTTATGAACAATATTTTATATAAAATACATATTTTATAAAACATCTGCCACATTTAGAGCCTGTTTCTCCTGCAGAGATGAAGAAAAGATTTTACAGATCTCCATGCCTGTCTAAATTGGTCCAAAGGCGGTATCCGATAGAACGGGTGAAGGTCTCTGCCGTTAGCAGTAAAGACATACTGTCTTTCCGCGTGGCAAAGTAATTTAATTACATTGAATTTGGGTTAGATTGCCAATTGCTTGTTGGTCAATTATATAATAGTTTAGCAATACATTTGATTATTCTATTTAACTCTTTACTTTATATTTTACTTGTTCATTAGGCTGTATTTATATGCGGATCTCACGATCACAAACTTGGCAGTCTGATCGATAACCAGAGGTTATGACTAAAGCAGTTCAACAATGCCGCCGTACACTCTTGCTATTATTAAAAAGTACCCATGTAGCCCCCTACAGTTGCCCATATAACAACTTAGTTAAAGTCAAGCAGTTAGTCAGGAATCTAGAATCCCACCACATGTGCCTCACGCTCCATCTGAACTGGGATCTAGTATGTACTTAACCCTGGATGCAGATTTCCGCAAACAAGTCTTCACTTAATCTACTTTTTAAAGTAAATTTTAAGTCTATTTTTTTATTTTACTAGTAACAATTTATTATGTCAGGTAAATGTATCATGTATCTTAGATGTATCATAAATGTATTCAATTTCATAATCAATTCAAAGATAATAAATACAAAACATCAAATGCTCTGGAATAAATAAAGAAGATGCGAACCTACCATTATAAAATACACGATGCGGAGTGTCTTGCATACTTTCGCCTGGAAGACACACCATCCTCTGTGTGCAAGTTATCTCTAAACTCTTAAGAACTTTATTACCTTTTGGTTTACTTCTTTGGGAATGAGACATCACTATCCCGAGCGATCACGATTGCATTACAAATAGAGAGTGCAGCTGCATGTGCTTTGGCGTTGACTAAACAGCAAACAATCACGGACTACCCACCCCCCTCCCCCATGCCCACATCAATATTACAGCCTAGTCAGAACGACACATTGGCGGCAGCAGACTCCTCTGCAGTTGTGCTACTGAGACGCCCGCAGAGGTCTCGGCCACGCCCACAAACCCCAGCGTCGCGGCCCTGTGATAACTGTGGATCTTCATCTCATCCGTCTAGAGCGCAGAACTGCCCAGCCCGTGGTCAAACGTGTCGCAACTGTGGCAAACGCAACCATTTTGCTTCAGTTTGCCGTTCTGCTCCAGCTGAGTCACCCACTATCATTCACAATGTCTACTCTGGGCCAGTCTCATTTAAAGCATGCTCAGTGCGCCTAAATGATGTGTGTATCCCACTGCTTTTGGACACTGGTGCCAGTGTGTCTCTCTTGAACATGCACACATACAATTGTTTTTTCGGAGCGCTGCCACTGTCGCCACCCTCGGCTTCACTCTGTGGCTATGGCGACTCAAAGATTGACCTAGTGGGTTCCCTGCAAGCGACTGTTTGGTATGGCACCAAATTGGTACCCAGCTTTACCTTCCATGTTGCCCGTCGTGGGGCCAATCTGATGGGTCTGGATTTGTTCTCGGCTCTGGGATTCTCCCTGGTGGACACAAAGGGAGCTGCGATCCTGACAGTCTCCACGCCTTGGCAGCAAAAGTGGTCGTCCCTGTTTGAAGGCTTGGGGTGCCTCACTGCTTTTGCCCACCAACCTCTCCTGAACCCTGCTGTTACACCAGTAATCCAACCACTTCGTCGCATTCCGCTGGCTTTCCGTGATGGTGTCTCAGTTGAACTTAAGCTGCTGCTGGACGCTGGCATTATCGAACCAGTGGATGCATCGCCCTGGGTCTCAAACCTGGTGGTGGCTCAGAAGAAATCAGGGGCCCTACGGGTGTGTGTCGACCTGCGAGCTGTGAATAAGGCAGTGATCCCGGACAGGTTTCCACTGCCTACCTCCGAAGAGCTCACTGCTCAGTTCCATGGCTCAACCGTGTTCTCTAAACTGGATCTCAGACAGGGCTACCTACAAGTGCCTCTCCACCCCAGCAGCAGGAACCTCACAGCCTTTGTGACCCATGAAGGTGTGTTTCGTTACACACGCATGCCGTTTGGACTTAGCTCCGCCCCCAGCTGCTTTCAAAAAATCATGGTGTCGGTATTGGCTGGTTTCCCGGGGGTGGCCATTTACCTGGATGATGTGGTTATCCATGGGCCTTCTCCAGTGAGTCATGATGAACACCTCAGCAGAGTTTTTGCAGCCCTAGCGGAACACAAGTTAACCCTCAGTGCCGAAAAATGTGTTTCCTCCTCACCGTCCATTGAGTATGTGGGTTTCCGACTGTCGGCGGATGGCGTCACACCGCTTCAGTCAAACTTAGACGCTATACTGGCAATTCCCGAACCCAGCTCGGCTGCACAGGTTGCCTCCTTCTTGGGCATGACGGGTTACTATCTAAAGTTCCTCCCACATTATTCTGCTACCACTGCCCCACTACGGCATCTGTTGCGTAAGGATGAGCCTTGGATATGGTCACGGGCATGCTCTGAGGCGGTGCAGGCGCTCAAGGTGCAGCTCACCACAGCTCCAGTGTTGGCTCATTTCGATATCTCTAGCCCCACCTTGGTGACCTGCGATGCGTCGGCTACAGCCATAGGAGCAGTGCTGTCACAGACTCAGCAGGGCGTCGAGAAGCCCATTGCCTTTGCGTCAAGGGCCCTCAATCAGACGGAGCAGCGGTACTCGGTGGGGGAACGTGAAGCATTAGCCTGCATCTGGCCCTGCGAGAGGTGGCACTTGTACCTCTATGGCCGCGCTTTCACCCTGAGGACTGATCACCAGGCCCTGACTGCACTGCTTTCTACATCTGGGACAGGCCACAGAACACTGCGGCTACACCGCTGGTCCGACCGTCTTCGCCAGTATAACTTTGACCTGAAGTTCACCCCAGGCAGAGACAATGTTGTGGCTGATCTACTGTCCCGCGCTACTCCATCCCACCCTGTCATACACACAACCACTGACACGGACCACGTGGAACGGGACATTGTTCAGATGTTACACACACCCCTCCGGGCCGTCGTATCGTTACAAGAACTGAAGGACGCATCTGAACATGACCCGATTCTTTCTCAACTCCGTGTCTATATTCTGAACGGCTGGCCTCATGAGATATCGGAGGAGCTTGCAGCATTTTCCAGAATAAAGCAGGAGTTGTCCTGCTGGAACGACACCTGTGTGGCACGCGGCCTCTGCACAGTCATCCCCAGCACCCTACGCGCACGGGTCTTGGCAATGGCTCATGAGGGCCACCTTGGTATTGTGAAGCTGAAACAGCGCTGTAGAGACCGGGTTTGGTGGCCGGGGATAGATAAAGACATTGAGGCCCTGGTGAAAGTCTGTGCCGCCTGCCTCTTGAGCGGAAAGACGGGTCACCAGGCTCCCCCACCCTTACAACCTCTTGCTTGGCCATCACAGCCTTGGGATCACCTGCAGCTGGACATATGTGGTGAGATACAGGGAGTTCTCTCATCACCAACGCTTCCTAGTGGTTGTCTATGACCTGCACTCGAAATGGCCCGAGCTCATTGCCACCGGCTCTGTGACCTCTCTGGTCATAATCAACTTTCTGGACTCTCTGTTCTCCCGCTGGGGCCTCCCAAATACTATCACTACGGACAATGGCCCGCAACTGATCTCGGCCGAGTTCACCACATACCTAAAAAACAAGGGTATTCGCCACATCCGCACGGCATACTATCATCCCCAAGCTAACGGTGGTGTTGAACGCTTTCACCAGTCCCTGAAAAACAGCCTCAGAGCACACCTGTTCCAGGGATGGACCTTCTCACTGGCCATCCGCCACACACTGCTGCACTACAGGGCCACCCAACACTCTACAACGGGGGTCTCTCCAGCTTTCCTCATGCTTGGCCGTGAGCTCCACCTTCCCCTCGACAGGCTCAGCCCAGCACTGCCTCAGGGCCCACTACCACAGGTCAGGGCCTCAGTTGAACGCCAGCAGAGGCGGATGAAGCAGAAATTCGATCTCTCAGCACACGCAAAGGCCACAAACTCGCTTCGTACTGGTCTTCTCCTCTCAAAGTTAGTCATCAGCTGGGCCCGGCCACCTTCTTGCTCAGTGATGGCACGCGGTGGCATGCAAGCCGTCTCCGCAAAGTACGGGCCCCGGCACATTCGACAGGTGTCACATCTCAAGCCACACCCTCAGCTTGGCAGGATAACCCGGCGTGTCAGCCAAGACCTCAGATAGCTCCTGCACAGGCTCCAGGCATCCCTATCAACCTCTCAGCTGAGATGTGTGCTTGTCCATCACAGGCTGCCCAGCCTCATCCTTGTGTTTCACCGCGGCCTGTTCACACTTGTTCTCGGCCGGGGCACCTACAGGACTTTGTGTCAACATTTCATGTCTGAAAACCTGTAGGAGGGGGGGGGAAATGTTGTGTTCTCTCAAGTGGGGTTTTATAAATACATTGAGTTAGTGTTCAGTGATGCATAGAGTTTGACTGTGCTGAATCATTCGGTGATGTCTGACGAATTGAGGTGTTCACTTACTTGGGTCTGAACAGGCAGTGATCTGTATTAATGTAGATGTAGCCAAAGTCTCGTTCCGTCTATCAGGGAACATAGGCTAATCTAACCAAGGCGTTTTCTGTTCTTAGCTGACAGGATTGGAACTGGTGTGGTCTTCTGCTGCTGTAGCCCATCTGCTTCAAGGTTTGACGTGTTGTTTATTCGAAGATGCTCTTCTGCATACCTTGGTTTTTTCATGAGTTCACACTTACAAATTATCAGAGAGAGTAAAAGAAGTATGCGTAATTGCCGTGCTGTCCAAGGAGAGGGCTCCGAGCTTGGTATTTTGGCCCGAACCTAGAGTACTCTCGAGGAACATAGTCGAGTCGGCTACGTATACATAGGCCTCTTCTCGTGCTGATTGAATAGATCATTTGAACGTGTTCCTCCCGAACTTTGTTAATGAAACATCATAATGAGTGGTTATTTGAGTTATACTGTTACTCTTATATCAGCTCTAACCAGTCTGGCCATTCTCCCCTGACCCCTGTCATCAAAAAGGTATTTTTCACCCACAGTGCCTCTCATTGGATATTTGCTCTTTTTTGGACCATTCTCTGTAAACCCTAGAGATGGTTGTGTGTGAAAATCCCAGTAGATCAGAAGTTTCTGAATAACTCAGACCAGTTTGAACTTCGTCAACGAACAGATCGTCTTGACCATGTCTACATGCCTACATGTATTGAGATGATGCCATGTGATTGGCTGATTGATTTCCATTACACAAGAGTAGATGTTAAAACTTCATGCTGATTTTTACTCGGCTTTCGCCAAGATAAGAACCAACTAAGACGTAGCTTTACAGTAACCTATGCTTCTCCATCCATTTACGCTTCTTTCCATATGGTGATGTGAATATCCTTATGTCTGGTGTTAACAGCTGCAGTGTATTTTGCGCGTCAGCACACACAACGGCTGCAACCACAGTGCGGTCCCCCCATAACAACCCTCTGGATTGAGCTGAGAAGGGAACATCTCTAGGGTCTTCAAGTGGGCACCTTCCGTCCTCAGTGTTTCGTTGACTAGCCCACGACACCTCAAGAGGGCTCGACAGTGACTCTGGCGTCCCAGAGTCACCCCCCTCCGTCCACCACTCAACTCATCCCAGCTTACTGACCTTTACCTCCCTCCTGCTGCTGAGGTTGCTCCTTCCTCATAGTTCACATGTGACCTAACCACAATCTCTCACAATCTCTCCGCAACCCGACCATACGGGCCAACCCATTTGACTAAGGCTGTCCAGCCCCACTGCCGTCATTAAAGCAGGTTCAGTGGCAACGGTTCCGTATGGCATACTACCGCAAAACACAATATCTGTCCAAACACCAATCCTCATTCACGCAAGATACACAGGAACATAATATTACTATGCAAACTATACAAATAAACCAACAGACCCTTCGAGTTTTCAAGAATTCTTTGTGTTAAGTATTTGCATTAACGAGCAGTTGAAAAGGTATACCTAATAAAGTGGCTAGTGAGTATATAGCAATTATTCAAACCGACTTACAAAATAGTTATATTTTACTAGCTAACATTGTTCATATTCACAACTGCATAATCCAGAAAATGGATTTTTCATCATTTATCAAATAAGTCATGCCAAAGACTAAATATCGAGGAGGGCTTCAAGTTCACTGCGAAATGCCACCAAGCTGGAAAAATGAATCTGTCTTCAGGAAGGACTCTGTAAATCATGCTCTTTATACCTCCGGCCTATGAGTAGATGGTCACACTGGGAATTGTGAATGGGAATAACAGGAAAGTTTCACTTTATGAATCAACAGCAGACCACTTGTTTTCATAAGAGATAGCATGCATCAGAAAGACCTGACAGGGCCTAAATGTACAGTGTACCGAATTTTTTTTTAAGTGGGTGACACTGAATTATAATTAAAAATCATGTTGTGGGAGATCTGTCATAAATGTGAGTATACAATACACATGAATACTTATAGGCATGGATTATTATATAAATCATATACAGTGATGGAGGACCAACATCTAATATATGTCACTAATTACTATGTTCAGGCTTCAGTAAAAGACTTGCATTGGTTCCTCTGTAAACACATTTTCAGTTTTGTCATAACTTCAGGTAATGTTTCCAAGAAAAATAATATGACCTAGTTAAAGGCACCACCTGGAACTGGTGCATGGTTTCATAACCATTCTTGCCAAGATCTGAACAGTCTTTAATGGTTACATATTTGTTTCAAACATAATAGTTCTCAAAATGGTCAGAATGTCAAATTTACTGACTATTTACTCTAAAGAAATAAACAAAAAAAAGAGGCCAGCAGTCTTCAGGAAAACCTAAAAACAGAACAAGAAAATAAAGCACTAATATGAAATGTTAGTATTGGTAGTAGTCCTTAAAATACTTTTAGTAAAAGATACAAATTTAAGAAGTGCCTTTCATGAAAAAAGGTACATTTAGTAATGTAATTAATTAACTAAATTTCAATAAATTTTTTGATAAGATAAATGTGTGTTTGCATGTATCTGCACTCTATTGTTTAATCCTGGATGGATCTCAAAGACTCCCACAACTTAATTTTGCAGTTCAATCAATGTAGTAACATACACTGAACAAAATTATAAATGCAACACTTTTTTTTTTGCCCCCATTTTTCATGAGCTGAACTCAAAGATCTTAGACTTTTTCTATGTACAGAAAAAACCTATTTCTCTCAAATATCGTTCACAAATCTGTCTAAATTTGTGTTAATGAGCACTTCTCCTTTGCCGAGATAATCCATCCACCTCACAGGTGTGGCATATCAAGATGCTGATTAGACAGCATGATTATTGCACAGATGTGGCTTAGGCTGGCCACAATAAAAGGCAACTCTAAAATGTGCAGTTTTACTGTATTGGGGGGTGGTCCGGGGGAGTCCGAAAACCAGTCAATATCTGGTGTGACCACCTTTGCATAGAGTTGATCAGGTTGTTGATTGTGGCCCATGGAATGTTGATCCACTCCTCTTCAATGGCAGTGCGAAGTTGCTGGACATTGGCAGGACCTGGAACACGCTGTCGTGATCCAGAGCATCCCAAACATGCTCAATGGGTAGGGTTGCCAACCGTTCCGTATAATACGGAATCGTCCCGTATTTGACACATAAAAGTCTTGTTCCGTATTGAACTGATACGGAACACACTTTGTTCGGTATTTTTGAGAATCAATTCAGTGCAAATCCATGACAGACACATAGCTTCTAATATATGTCAGACAGACTATGAACAAAGACATTTGTAGGCTATGATGAGAAAGAAAAAAACAGACGGTGCGGTAGATACTAATTTCTCCCCCTGTTTGTCTATGATCAGCCGCGTAGCGTTTTTAACATCTTGGAACATCAACAAAGAATGCCCTTTTAATTGGTCGTTAGTCATTGTGAGTCACGTATAATAGCAACGCAGACAACTGACAACAGCGGGAAATGTAAAAATGACTACCTCCGAGCAGCCGGCGAAACCACCCCCCCCACCCACCTTCCTTATTTTGATTTCAGATAGTTCAGATTTCAGAAAACCCTATCAATGGGTGACATGTCCAGTAAGTATGCTGGCCATGCAAGAACTGAGATGTTTTCAGCTTCCAGGAATTGTGTTGTTATGGGAAGAAGGAGGCGGGAACCGGCGAACATTCAAAAACCTTAATAATAAAATAAAACAAATACAAAAACCAAAAGTCTGCCAGCAGCCCCTCGCGGACGACTGCTGGCTACACAAAACACAAATAAAACACAGGCCTGTCCTCTCTCGATCATCACAGTCGTCGCTCCTCCTTTATGCTTCCGCTCCTCCGTGAGAGATGCGAGACCGGTGCGTCTCGCAGGTGTCATCCATTAACAATCACGCCACCGGCCTCACGCCGTTCTCTCACGTCCCTCGGCCTCGTCCTGTTCGCCACATTGACATCAGCAAACCGCTCACCCACACGATGCCATACAGGCTGTCTGCCATCTGCCCCGTACAGTGAAAACCGGGATTCATCCGTGAAGAGAACACCTCTCCAAAGTGCCATCTAAATCACTAACACAGATTTAGACAGATTTGTGAACAATATTTGAGAGAATAGGCTTTTTGTATACATAGAAAAAGTCTTAGATATTTGAGTTCAGCTCATGAAAAATGGGGACAAAAACAAAAGTGTTGCGTTTATAATTTTGTTCATTATATTTACTTAATTACTGACGTTTTATTTTGACTGTATAGCTAGAGGAAAACTGGCCCTCTGGTTTAGACTGGTTTCTCCCAAAGTTAGTTTTTCTCCATTATCCAATATTACAGTTTTTTCAAAATTACTACACACTAAAAGTTGAACTTGAGGCCCACTCAGTGAAACTATTCACCCATGTACCTAATCTTCAGACTAAGCCTACAAAACTGCAAGCACATTTTACGCTTTTCACTCAGTTTGCAATTGACAAACAAACTTTTTGCAAAACTCTAAGCAGTTCTCTACATTAGACACATCACTCAAAACTAACAGCTCTTGTGTTTCATTTAGAAAACACTGGCATTCAAAATGGCACACTCATTTACTGATTACCTACAACCAATGATCATGTGTAAAAACAATAATAGCTAATTTTCTAACACTTTAGAATAATGGTCTGTCATTAATAAGTAACTATGCAGGAAGTAATGCAGGACTAATGACTAGTGCTACATTAACACTTCAGCTACTACTATTAACTAATATAGAAACAAGCTTAACTTATCAGTAAGTAATATCAAATTTCGGAGATAGTTCCTTATGGTTACGGAATGAGACTCGGGCGACAGAGATAAATGCAAACAGGAAGTTTATTGACAACAACAGGGCTGGTGAACAGGAAGCAGGTGAGTGGGAAGTGCAATGCTGGATTGGAGAGTAGTGTACTGGCAGTGAAAGGAATGTGTCTTCTTACAGGGATGGTGGTGGATCGATAGAGATGTGGAGAGATGAGATGCAGGATCGCTGGAGACAGGGAGAGCGCTGGAGAAGTCAGGGAGATCACTGGAGAAGTCAGGGAGATCGTGGAAGGCAAGATGAATAGTCCTCTTTCCAACCAACGAGACCGGACAATGAACTGTGGAGAAGTTCCAGAGCCCTCGGCCATCTTGGCAGAGGGCTCTGGAATGGTGGCGGCCATCTTGGCAGAGGGCTCTGGAACGGTGGCGGCCATCTTGGGACGAGGCTCTGGATTGGTGGTGGCCATCTTGAGAAGAGGCTCTGGATTGGCGGCGGCCATCTTGGTACGAGGCTCTGGAAGGGTGGTCTCAGCGGGATGAAACTCTGGAAGGATGGTCTCGGCAGGACGAGACTCTGAAAGGGTGGTCTCGACGGGACGAGACTCTGGAAGGGCGGCGGCCATGACGGACAAGGCTCTGAAAAGGCGGCGGGAATGGAAAGGGAATCCGAATCTGCTTCTCCTATGAATCTGCTTCTCCTATCCTCACCCGAAGGATGTTGTCGATGTATTCACTCACGTGGTGGCAATAGATGGAAATCGCCTGAAGAGTGGATCGTCAAGACCCATCCAAAAGAGGGTTTTGTGGGTTGCCTCTTTCCAGGACACCTGGTGAACGAGGTGGAGGAATTCCTCTACCTAAGTCTCAAAATTTTTCACTTTAAAATAATGGTCCAGATCACTAGTAGTTCCTGCATAGTGACTAGGTAACACTTGAATAATTAGTGATGCATTTTATAACCACGTTGAGAGTCAAAAAACTCTTGCTAATGTCTCAGACACGTCAATGTTGATTACCTAATAAGGAACTATCTTAGTCCTAAATTTGATATTACTAATTGATTAGTTAAGCTTGTTTCCATATTAGTTAATAGTAGTAGCTGAAGTGTTAATGTACTGTAGAACTACTAATTAGTCCTTCATTACTTACTGCATAGTTACTTATTAATGATGGACCATTATTCTAAAGCGTTACTGCTAATTTGTACACTTAGAAATTAGAGCTTGAGCACTATATATAGGGTTTAGGATGGATTTCTTGGTTTGGACAAAAATGGAGGCCAATTTTCGGGAAAGAGTAAGAAGAGTTAGAGTAAGAGGGGGACGAGGAAGAGGGCAAAGAGGATGAGGACTAGGAGTACTACAAGGAAGAGGACAGAGGAGTTTATCCACAATAAGCAATCTCCTGAAATGCAATCAGATTCGAATGAAGCAGCTCTACAGAGTACCATTTGAACAAAATTATGACAGAGTACAAGAACAATATGTACAAGTAAGCTATATTGTCCTTATTGACTGCTCTATTTGTGTTCATACTGTGTCTTCGTACTCGAGTTATGGAACTAGAAGCTACTGCAGAACATCATGATTTTATCTTTGTTGATGAGGTCGGATTTAACCTACAGTATATGCAAAACAAGACGTAGGGCAAGAAACCTTATAGGGCACCGCACCATCGTCAATGTCCCTAGACAGCGTGGTGGAAATCATTAGCCATTAGTCACAATGGTGTCCTTCATCATCATGCCATTCTTGGTCCTTACAATACTGCCCACATTATCACTTTTCTTAAAACCCTGCATAATATACTCGTTCCCAATGATCAAAGGAATTGACCAGAGCAGTCAAGGTTGGTTGTCATCTGGGACAACGTAAGTTTCCACCGGACTGCTCTGGTCCGCAATTGGATCAATGTCCATCCGCAACTTTTGATGTTCTACCTGCTACTATATTCTCCATTTTTAAACCAAATAGAAGAGTTTCTTTTCGGTGTGGCGTTGGAAGGTATACGATCGCCAACCCAACCAATGCAACCCAGTCCAAGCGATGGAGGAGGCCTGTGGTGACAAAGACGAGGGGGCATGCCAGGGCTGGATATGCTGTTTAGCCAGAGAGAGCATTGCTTGTTCAGGAGGTTTTTTGGCCAGACCCAAACAGGAGACAGGATGCAAACAAATCTTTTTTTACTTTACATTACAGTAACAAGCCTATTAGTTTACAGTATCTTCAAATGCATTTGGTCTGTTTCTGTTGAACCCTTAGTGGTCAAATACACTGAAAATTGTGTTGAGAATAAAATATTTACCCCTCCCTTGCATTTATGTTTAAAGTGAACATAAACTCAATACACATACATACTGTATATACTGTGTACATAAATGTATGTGTGAGTCCTATGACAAACTCCTGTACACTCCACTGCACACAGAACAAGCAAAAGACGTGAGAGTGTTTTACATTGTTCACATGCGTGTGTGGTTGGGCGTGTATGTGTCTAATAATTTGATGTTTGTGTGTAGAGTTACTTACCAGCGGCTACGGCGACACACAACGATTCGATTTTAGAAACGGTTTCTATATTTCTGTGTCGCGGCTGGAACAACGACACTAATGCGACATTTACACTACAAGAAACTTTGTCGCTGTGTGTCGCCAGTGGCTGGCGGTGAGGTCGCTAGTGAGCATTCCCACTACTGGTTGCCTAGTAACGTTTGTGAATGACATTCACGAATCTTACTCCAAGTTGTAGACAACAAATCAGTGTTCTTACTGCTACAAACAAACATTTTGGAAGAAAAAAAGTAAATATTAATGGAATCAGTACATAAAATGCCTAATATTAAAGGTGCTCTAAGCGATGTCACGCGTTTTTTAGGCCAAAACATGTTTTGAACACACTGTAAAAAAACGCGGTCTCTGCAGACACCCCAGACTCCACAAACGGCAACAAAAACAAACTGGGCTAACCCGCACCATGAAACATAACAACCTGTTCCAGCCAATAATCGACAAGAAGGATTTGGGGGTGGGGTTGAGGAGGATGAGGAGGAGGGAGGGTCTAGCTAGCCTCCCTTTTGTTTGACAATACTTGGAACATCAACAAGAAGTGACGTCACCCAACATCGCTTAGCCCACCTTTAAAGATGAATGAGAAATATTGAAAGTTCTTTGCCATCACGGCTCTTTATCTGCAGCAAAAGGGTAAACAAAACCATTCAAGCTCACGGCAAGTAGGCATATGTACACAGAGAAGTATCATAAATGATAGGACTGTTGCTGACTGCTAAAATGAGCTTCTCCTTCATCTTGCCTCGCACTGAAGAATCGTGGGTCACGTGTGGTCCGTTGACTTCACTCCTATTGGTTGTTAAACCCGAAAGTCGCTCTTCATTTGCATAAAGTTGAACCGATGTCAACTTTGTCGCTGTTGCTCGAGTCGCCGGAAATTGTCAGCTCTTCATTTAAATGAATGGGATCGTGTCGCTTTGTCGCTGCTAGTGTGAATGTAGCTTTAAAAGCCTCATTCACATCCCCTGTCGCACCACCACTGCTTGTGGGCGTTCCCAGAGCTGTCACTCTAATGTATTGGTAGACTGCATGTCAGGCCATATCTTAAAAAATTGTAATCACAAATGAGATATAAAAAAAGATATCATTCTAATTTGACAAGGAATTAGACTTAAAATAATTAAAAGTAGCATTCTGCTGCCTGTATACTCAACATAATGCAGGAGAAACTGTAAAATGAACTGCAGCAGTGCTAAACTGTTCACTGCATCATATAATTAAAAACACAATGTATGAATCGAATTTGATAGTTTATTTTACACACATTATTTTAATATATCCATATGATTACAGTCAAATCATATAAAACAGTGAAATCGCTCTGTAACTCTGTCCTGTCTTGCCTGCACTTGAGACGGTAAAATTAGCTCGTGAAATTCGCTGATCATTTGAATAAAGTTTACATTTCTGAATTTTTGTCGTGTGACTTCCGTCGCTTGACACGCCTACATTCTGTCTCTCGTGTCGCCGGAAGTCGCCAGCTCTCCACTGAAAATGAGTAAGATCATGTCGCTGAGTCGCTGGGTGTCGCTGGCGGTATGAATAAGGCATTGCAACAGAGTTACAGGATTAATGCCAAGGTTAAATACTGGTCACAAAGCATTACAACTGGTAAATGAAATCTTTGTTCACATCAAAATAAAACACCGTAAATTACAAATTAGTAGAATTTATCTATGAAAATCTTTCTGCATTCATTGTCCTGTCTCACAATTGCACTTGGTAAAGACATTAGGGACTGAGTGAGACCTAAAACTTAGGTTTTTGCAAATGATGACCTACATTTGGGCCTTTAAAGAGACTCTCATGTATTTATTACTTCCTTAAAGTTATTGTTAAATGAATCCATTTGTGTGGATTCAATCCAAGCTCATTTTAACACAATTTCTGACTCTCTCTGTAGTTTCTATTAATATTTCAGTTAGTCCATTGTGATCAAATGGAATGACGTGAGGCAACTCAAACAATGAGGGATGGTTGACAGAAACTGACCCTAGATTGAGACAGACATAAAACACATGTCAAACACATTAGATGTCGCAATCCATTTGAGCCAAAGCCCAATTTACAACAGAGGAATATTAAAAACTCCTAAAGCATGGTCTCAGAAATGGAACTGGTTTGCAAAAAAACACATCCAAACAGCTCTCAGCAAATTAAATGTCAAGAAACCGGAGAGAATTAGAGAAGGGTGAGAAGCAAAACGTGACCATGTGGAAGCAATTACTGGCTGCAGGCAGGATCAGTTAGCTTTCGGCTTGCCGGTGCCTCCAAACTGCTGAGCCACCAGCCAAGTCTTTTTCCACAATCTAATAAACCCCATAACTTCCTCCTCGGACTGTGAAACCCTCAGGAGCTTCATTATGCCGCTTTCTCTGTGCATCTATGGTTAGGAGAGGAATAAATGTGTGAATCTTGATTCAAACAGTGACTTGTTTGCCTAGACCAAAGGGGAAATCGCAAATGGAGATGTAATGTAGAGTGTGGAGAGCTCGACTCTACGCCTGGGAGGGGTCAGGAGGTTATTGATATTGTTAGACTGTGGGGACTGCTAGAATCGCATAAATAGCTGGAAAATACACAGTCATCTTGCAGTCTTCCTCTGAATGCCTGGGCGCAGGTGACCTACATTAAACTCTTCTGCAGGAAACTCATCTGTCTCTGCAAACCGTGTAAGTGATTTATTTAACTTATGTTTTATTCATGCTGCATGATGTTGAATTGCTACTGCTTGATTACGATAAATTTAAATATTTTTCAGAGCATATGATTTTAAAGGTAGTATTTTATATGACAAAATCACATTACTATATACATACTTAATGGATTCTATTTTAAATATGGGGATGTCTAAATGGTGCATGAAATTGGATACTTTGTGTAATAATAATAATATAAATTGTAACAATTAAAATATAATTTATTTTAACAATGTAATTTAAAAATATATATTATATTATTATAATTGCCAATTTTTAATAATATTGTATTGAGTATAACTTAACCAATTTCAATAAATTATAGAATTTCCTTGCCAATCCTGTTTTTTCTGAAAATGCCATGTGACAGTGCCTGGAAACATAGAGTGAATTCAGTTAATTTGACCTACATTCCTTCCTTCTTAGTCAGTGTATGACACTGATATATATTATATCAAATCGCTCACAGTTTATGTAAATTGCTTAATTCGCCTGTTTGTCACTTAGTTTAGCATGGAAGGAGTGGTTCAAAGCATCCAAACCTGGTTCTGGTATGTATCCACATCTTTCGCATTATAAAATAGTTCATTGTTCCTTCAGAGAACAAGCATGGACATGACATCTCTGAAAGTGAATTGCTGGCTCCAGTGGCTTACCGTGACTCTGGCCCTGCTGAGTGGAGTCCCTGCATTGCCGGTCGACGTGGACCACGAATGTACGGCGCCATCTACGGCCAAGTACAGACTGATGTTTACCGGCCAGTGGACTCAGACTGCCTTCCCCAAACACTACCCTCTGTACAGGCCGCCTGCTCAGTGGTCCCCCATCATTGGTGAGTGGGCTGCTCTTATATGTAAGAAAAGGGGAGTAGTAAGTAACCATTATTGCTTTCAAAATTTCTACATTTGTTGCCCCACTTTTTGGGTTGTAATGAGTGCAATGGCCCACCCAAAAGGGGGTTGACCTAGCAATTATGACTTTAACCAAAAAGTGATATACATTCAAAGATGATATACATTCTTAAAAATAAAGGTTCCAATTGGGGGATTTCGCAGCGATTTCAAGATCGCAAGATCCCAAAGAAGCTTTCAGTGAACAGTTCTTAAAAGAACTAAGACTTTTTCTTTGCGTAAAAAACATTTGAATGATCTAAAGAACCTCCACTATAAAGAATATTTAGTGCAATGGAAAGGTTCAATGGATGTTAAAGGTTCCATGGAACCACAGATGCCAATAAAGAGCCTCGATAAGAAATTCAGGGTTTTAGTAACCATTGAAAATTAGCCATGGTGCATATTTTAAGAATGGCTGCTCACTGATCATTATTAGATTATTAAATACTACAATAAGTTATCAGTTTCTTATAGATTTATGTACAGTATCACAAAAGTTAAAAAAAAAAAACTATAGCGTTTTTCAATTCTAGAATTTTGAAAATAGATAACATTTGGTTACTCGGTTCACTTTATTTTGATGATCCTTTTAACACGTTCTGTTGACCATAAGTAACCTTGCACCTTTTGACAAAGTCAAGTCAATGGCAAATTTACTTATAGTCAACAGAATGTTCAAAAGGGACCATCAAAATAATGTTACTGGTTACTCTGCAATAGGGATGTTAAAAACTATCTGGATTGCACAAGATGTATTACCCCTAAAATTTGCCTGTAAAAAAAGCTGAAGTTCACATCAAAAATTGTATCAATATAATTTTCATTCTAGGAGTAACTCACAGCTCAGACTATCACATATGGCAAAGGAACGAGTATGTCAGTAATGGGGTGAGAGAGTTCTCTGAGAGAGGAGAGGCTTGGACCCTGATAAAGGAAGTGGAGGCAGCTGGGGAACGGATCCAGAGCGTCTATAGCCTCTTCTCAGCACCAGGTGTGGTTGGAGGAACCGGCCAGGCAACCACAGAATTTGAGGTCTATGCAAGACACTCTTTAGTAAGTACAATTTGCATTGCAATATGCATTTTTATGCAAATCCATATCATTTGACATTAATACGAATATTAAATCCAGTTGTTTTGCTAGTTTAAACCAGCCTAAGCTGGTCCCCCAGCCTGGCCATGCTGTATTACTGGTCCTGTCAGCTGGTCTAGCTGGAACACCAATGTACCAATCAGATAAACCATATAAACACTGGTTTAACTAGGCAGGGAGACAGACTAAACCAGTTTAGACCACTTAGGATCATTAAACCACCTTAGGCTGTTTTAAGCTGTTGTTATAGCTGTTTTTTTTAAAAAAAACGCAGATGTTTTCAGTCCGAAGATGTGGACACTTTCATACTGTGTCCAAAGCATTCTTTTGGAATTAGCTCTCTACATGCACATAGTTCATTGGCCTCCCAGGCATTCCATATAAAATATTATAGAGAGAATTGTAAATAATAAAACTTTCCAAATGAAAACAAGCCAGTGGCAGTTCATACAGGATAATGGGCAAGCTAAACACACAGAGCAACCGAACACTAATGGTCTTCTTGTTTTGCAGCTTTCCTTCATTGTCCGCATTGTGCCAAGTCCTGACTGGTTTGTTGGAATAGACAGTCTGAACTTGTGTGAGGGCGATCACTGGAAAGGAAACATAAGCCTAGATCTTTACCCCTACGATGCCGGCACTGACAGTGGTTTTACCTTTTCCTCACCAAACTTTGAAACCATTCCTCAAGACAAGGTCACTCAGGTAATGTCTAAAAGAAGATAACCCTAGAATATTTTTATATTTTCCATGAAAAAAACCTTAGACCAGCATGGTTTGTTGGTCTTGTTTGGTTTAGGCTACTCTTCCAACCTGGCCAACAGAAAAGTTTCCAAAATCCCTCAGCCAACAGACCAACCTGACCAGGCTAGGAGACAAGCTGAGACCAGCAAAACATTTTAGGCTGGTTTTAGATGTGTTTTTGCAGCAGGGTTAACTGCTTTTAGCTGGTTAAGTTGGTCTGCCGGTGACCAAATCCTCTCTAAAACCAGCAAACCAGGCCGCCTGCTAGACCACCTATAACCACCTTTATTCAGCAGGGATGCAAGTCTTGTTGTGGATCTCGTTACAGATGTCAAGTCAAGTCACCTTCATTTATATAGAGCTTTTAACATAATCGATTGTTTTAAAGCAGCTTTACAGTGATAATAGGAAATTAAAGTAACAGAGATTGTTTTGGGTTTAAAGCAGCTCTATAATAAGATGTCTTCTCATCAACAGATAACCTCATCATTTCCAAGCCACCCTGCAAACTCCTTCTACTATCCCAGACTGAAGAATCTTCCCCCAATAGCAAAAGTCTCCCTAACTAAGATCAAGAACAACCAGATCTTCAGCTTACCCATTCAGCCAACTCAGTCCAATCAGATTCCAAGTGGGAATGAAATAGACGGATCTCTTATAAGTAAGCATTGGGAATTGTTTATAAAATGAATGTGTTCTAATGCTCTGAAAGTCTTCTTATTTATGCAAAAAGCAGAGTTAATATACAGTACTCGTGTTTGAGTCTTATATGCATGCATTCCATTATCAAGGAAACAAAATCTGTAGAGAGAACTTGTGGTTATTGAATCATGGGCTGTAGAAAGGTTTATCCATCCCCATGGTAACCAACACAACAAACGGCAAACAAGATAATGGAGGCCAACCATTTTAAAAGTTTTCTGCCACTCAGCACTCAGGGAGTGTTTGTCATGGAAATGAAATGTGTTTTTTTATTCAATCCTTCTGTTTTCCTACTTGTACAAAAGTCCCAGTCTGTGATACATATCAACCTTTTACAAGGTCAGGATTTCTGGAAAGCATCATTGAATCTGGAGATCTCAGTTTAGTCAAATAATTATTTCTACCACATTTAAAGATTTTTTATTTTGTTTTCCAAAATTAATTAAAATCTCAGATTAAATCAAGATATAAAAACTACAACAACTCAGGGGTAAAGTTATCATAAAAGTTAGCACAAAATAGATTTAGCGTTTAAGCAACTCTCCATTTACTTACTCTTCTACACAAATAATATATCATATAGATGAAATTATATCTATATTTAATTTTTTTTAAATTCTAAGATAAATCTCTTTTATGCTCAGCCAACACTCTCGAAAGGCAGTTTGTAACTATTTTACCTTTTGGCAAACTGGAGACGAACTGATATAAATTCAAACAAACTCATTCATTACGCCCCACTGAAGATTAGGTACAGCGGTGGACCTTCATGCTTATTTTTTTCTAAAATCTGTATTTTTGTATGACTCAAATCATACGAATTCACTATCAACTAACAATTTCCCCCTCAGTTCTTATAAAGTTACGGTACTATAATCAATGTCTCTTTTACCCCCTACAGACACCCCTCTGGATTGTGAGGTGTCTGTCTGGTCACCTTGGGGCCTTTGTAAGGGTCAGTGTGGTGAGAAAGGGGTAAAACACAGAACTCGCTATATTCACATGCATCCTGCAAACAACGGGGCTGTCTGTCCACTTCTAGAGGAAAAGAAGCTATGTATCCCTGACAACTGTGTGTGAATATAAAGAGGACATGGTGAGGACCTGGTTCAAACTGGTTAACAGCTTTAAAATGTTTTCGAGACGTTTTAAAGGGAATGACTGATTTCTGTGAGGCTATGATGTAGTGGGTGAGTTAACCATCTTAAACATGGTAATGAAACAGACTAGACCACAAATCCCAAGTTAGTTATGAGGAACTGCAGATGTCACCAGCAAAAAAAATACTTTTTACAATATTTGCCCTAATAGCAGGAGTTTATAGACTGAATTTTCACACACTGTCCTCATGCACTGTTCATTGAGTCTGATGCTCTCTGGTGGAAGAAACTCACCAGTGACATTATCAAGCTCAATAGTTGAGATCAAAATCATCAGTAAAAGGGCCATTCCACCGAATGGGTGACATTTGCTTATTGTAAGTCTTCAAAATTAAACTTTATTTTTTATATTTTTCAACATTGAATCTAATACTACACATATTTAACTATTCAAAATGTGTATTGGTCAATCTCAGGCAACTTTATTATTTTTTTACAAGGTTTAAGCAGAAGATTGGCGCATGTATTCTCAATCCTGTTACCGAAAACCATGTGCCATTTAAAAAGCAAGTTCAAAAGCATGTCAATTAATTCCTTTGTTCTCTTACGAGAGGTTCTCTCGTATTGCGTAAGTTTAGCTTACGCTACGGGAAAGATTCATCTTCTCGAGATACTGAAGCCAAAAAATTATCCTTAATTTTGTATTCCTTGTCAACGCAGTGCAGCAGCTAGCAGACCTAGAGCAGGCCATCTCGCGTGCTCATTGGCTGCCCTGCGGGCAACTGCTGCAGCCTACCAGTGAGCCCGGCGTGACGTCACGCCCAATGAAGGGCGCTCGCGCCTTCATAGCGTCACAGCCCGCCAGAATGGCCGTGGCTTAGCGTATAACACTAGGGGCTGTAGGCTGACTTCCCTGACTCTTTACGTTACAAGAGAGCTACCCCGCCCTCGTGTCCCCGTTCGCGCGTCATGCAGAGCCCTCTCGAGCTCTCTGCATGACCCGGACGGGCATCATCTGTGTTACATGTAGGTCCCGTGCCCACTACTCGTGCGCGCGCCCTCGTACAAACACTGTTCCAGTTCTGCTCGACCACCGAGCACGCGGCTAGCTCTCTTTACGTTACAAGAGAGCTACCCCGCCCTCGCGTCCCCGTTCGCGCGTCATGCAGAGCCCTCTCGAGCTCTCTGCATGACCCGGACGGGCTTGCGCGCCGACGTCGAATTGTCTCGCCATGTCAGTCCCCTTAGATAAGGCTACTGCAGTGGTGTATTTGGCAGCCAACGAGCCGGTAATGCAACCCGCTCGCCTGCACACATCCGCCGTTCTCGCGGCGACCCAGAGAAATCTCAAGTGAGTATAATGTCAGATTAAGAATGTAAGTTACATGCCCGCTCACGACGCTCACGCTTAACTTACTAACAGACACATCGCCTCCGAAAAGACGTGTGTGTTTAAGTTTATTCCCTGTCAGTCCCCTTCAAACAGGCTACTGCAGTGGTTCAATTAGCAGCCAACGAGCCGGTTTGTTTACCCTCTCGCCTGCACACAAACGCCGTTTTCACGGCGACCCAGAAAAATCTCAAAAGGAGTATTTAATGTCTGGTCCGGCTCATGCCGTCGGTGTTGTAAGTGTAATGAAAGTGCCCACGCCCCAGTGTTCACCACTACACATAAGCACTCCGAACCTCGCAGAGCACACTCTCATGAAGCGCAGAAAAGCCGCTCGAGTGTCGAATGTAAGAAATGTGTCCACAAGTCTGTGCCCACTATCTGCCCGCTCTGTTACACGATCAAGAAAGCAGGTTATGAATGTAAGTCTCGTGCCCGCCAGAGTGCGTTCACGCTTGCTAACACAAACCTCCCCCCGGGCTCCGCCCGCACGTTTAAGTGCTATCACAAAACGCAAGGCATTAATAAAACGCCCCCATCCATTATGATCGGGGCGTCAAATACACTTGTAAGTCTAGTGCCCGCGCTCACGCTTACAGGAAGCTTTTCCGCCCGGAGCGCTGCTCGCGCGTCAAAGAGTGAAAAAAGAATGTTCCCCATCCCTTATGATTGGGACATCTCACATAAATCAGCCGGTCTCGACTTTCAGCGAGCAGCCATTGCCCAGAACCGAGAGCGCGCGCGCCGCACTTTCGGCTCCGGGTCAGTTTCACAAAAGAAAGCAGGTTATGAATGTAAGTCTCGTGCCCGCCTGAGTGCGTTCACGCTTGCTAAACACTAACCTCCCCCCGGGCTCCGCCCGCGCGTTTAAGTGTTATCACAAAACGCAGGGCATTAATAAAACGCTCCCCATCCATTATGATCGGGGCATTTAATACACTTGTAAGTCTCGTGCCCGCGCACACGCGCTCACGCTTACAGGAAGCTTTCCCGCCCGGAGCGCTGCTCGCGCGTCAAAAAAAAAAAAAAAAAATGACAAAAGACTGTTCCCCATCCCTTATGATTGGGACATCTCACATAAATCAGCCGGTTTCGGCTCCGGTTAAGTTTCACAAGCCCGCAAATGGCGGCGGTCTGAACCCGGAGGCCATTCGCCCCCTAGCGGCTCACATAGCTGCTTGGGAAACTATCCCAGGGATTTCAGAATGGGTGTTGAGCACAATAAAGCAGGGCTATACACTTCAATTCATTCGCCGTCCCCCGCGCTTTCAAGCCCGGACCGCGACGATAGTGAATGCGGAAGTAGCACACCTACTTCACGCAGAAATAGCAAAGCTGCTGTGCAAAGGGGCTATAGAAAAGGTACCGCCTTCTCTGAGCGAGTCAGGCTTTTACAGCCGATATTTTCTCGTACCCAAGAAGGACGGAGCCTTCAGACCTATCCTAGATCTGAGACATTTGAACTAAGTGCTTGCGAAAAGACCGTTCAAAATGCTTACGACCAGGAAAATCCTCGCGCACGTTTGCCGAGGGACTGGTTTATTTCTCTAGATCTGAAGGATGCCTATTTTCAGATTCAGATAGTACCCCGTCACAGGCAATTTTTGAGATTCGCCTTCGATGGTCAGGTATATCATTACACCGTCCTGCCGTTCGGCCTGTCCCTGGCACCCTGTACATTTACAAAGTGCATGGACGCAGCGGTGCTCCAGCTGGGCCTACTGCGCATGCGCCCGCTCCAACGCTGGTTGAATGCTCGCGTGTCCCGCCGGGTGTCTGGCGGCCAGAAAATCAGAGTGACTCAGGCCTGCATAGCAGCTCTGCAGCCCTGGTTAGTGGCCGACTGGTACCAGCAGGGAGTAATGATGGGAACCATCTCTTATCGTAAAGTCATCTCGACAGACGCGTCCAACTCCGGTTGGGGCGCACTGTTCGAGGGCAGACCGGCCTTTGGCCAGTGGTCAGACCAGGAGAAGGGTTTTCACATAAACTGTCTGGAAATGATAGCGGTCGAGAACGCGCTGAAGTGCTTCCTCCCGTTCATACAGGACCAGCATGTTCTTGTCCGCTCGGACAACATGTCTGTGGTATCCTATGTAAACCGTCAGGGCGGTGTCAGATCCAGAAATCTCTGCAATCTGACGGAACGCCTCCTTATTTGGTCTCAGATGCACCTGCGCTCGCTGAGAGCGGCGCATGTGCCTGGCCATTTGAACGACGGCCCAGACAAACTGTCCAGGGACAATGTTCCCCCAGGGGAATGGTCCCTGCACCCAAAACGGTCCAGAAACTGTGGCGCCTATTCGGCATAGCGGAAGTCGACCTATTTGTGTCAAAAGACAACGCTCAATGCCCGACGGTCTGTTCGAAGGACGAGGACGTGCTGGCCCAGGTTTGGCCCAGCCTCCCGCTATATGCTTTCCCTCCGGTCTCTCTGTTGCGACAGGTGATCAAGAGAATCAGGGAAACGCGCCTCTCGGTGCTCCTCATAGCCCCGCGTTGGGAGAATCAGATTTGGTTCCCGGAACTAGCAGGGCTGTCACATACAGCTCCGTGGCCGAATCCGGTGATGGCAGATCTCCTCTCTCAGGCTCGCGGCACGATCTGGCATCCCAATCCAGAGCGCTGGTCTCTGCATGCATGGTTGATCAACGGGTACTCGTTGCCCTGCCAGAAGGAGTGATGAACACGATCACGCAGTCTAGAGCCCCTTCCACGAGAAGGCTCTACGCGTCTAAATGGTCGGTTTTCTCTGGATGGTGCACCGACAGAGGTCTGGACCCGCGGACATGCGGGGTGGCGCATCTGCTCACCTTCCTACAAGAGCTGTTGGATAAGGGAAGGTCCCCATCCACGCTCAATGTATACGTGGCGGCCGTGGCAGCGTTCGCAGAATCGACGCACAGCCAGTCATTGGGAAGACACGAGTTGGCCATCCGCTTCCTTAGAGGAGCTTGAAGGATGAATCCGCCGCGCCCCCCGTCGGTTCCCATGTGGGATCTTTCATTGGTCCTCGAGGCCCTGAAAGCTTTTCCATTTGAACCACTAGACACCGTGGGGTTGAAATATCTATCACTGAAAACCGTCTTTCTGATTGCACTGTCGTCAGTAAAACGTGTAGGGGACCTGCATGTGCTGTCTGTCAGCGCGTCGTGTCTTGAGTTCGGACCAAATGACTCTAAAGTCATCCTCAGACCTAGACATGGCTATGTCCCTAAAGTGATGGGCACTCCATTCAGAGCGCAAGTTATTTCGTTGTCAGCTCTCCCAGCATCTGACAGCAAAGGTGATGTGAATCTCCTCTGCCCTCTCAGAGCGCTGAGGTTTTACATTACGCTCTCCGCCTCCTTCAGGCGTTCGGAACAGCTTTTTTGTTTCGTTTGGGGGGCGCACCAAGGGTCTCGCCTCCTCGAAACAGAGCCTGTCCAGATGGATAGTAGACGCTATAGCGGCCGCTTACGCGTCAAAAGGTCTGCAATGCCCTCTGGGCATCAGGGCTCATTCCACGAGAGGCGTGGCCTCTTCGTGGGCATGGTCCAGTGGAATTTCTATCCATGACATATGTGTAGCGGCGGGCTGGAGCTCCCCGTCTACCTTTGTCAGGTTTTATAACCTAGAAGTTCCTGCCTTGCAGGCTAAACTGTTGTCAGTCTGAAGGAGAGGTGTATTCTGCCCAGATCTCCTGCTCAGATCACTCTCACATGACTCAGCTCTCTTGGTTGAGCTGCACTAAGTAGGGTATGTGCCATGTGCCTATACAGACCGGCGCGCTGCTCTGTATTCCCTATGTGCGCTTATGTACAAGTGATGGCCCGCGTGGCTGGCCACCTTATTTTTTCCACTTATGGGGTTCCCCTGAAAGCTCGGGGTCTCATGTGGATGGTTGGCGCGCACGGCGTTGACAAAGTGTTCCCGTAGCGTAAGCTAAACTTACGCAATACGAGAGAACCTCTCGTAAGAGAATGATACTCGGTTACTAACGTAACCTCGGTTCTCTCTAGAGAGGGAACGAGTATTGCGTAACCGGCCGTGCTCGCGCCACGAGCGACTTCGCTTCAGTCGACGAAAACCAGGGAAGTCAGCCTACAGCCCCTAGTGTTATACGCTAAGCCACGCCCATTCTGGCGGGCTGTGACGCTATGAAGGCGCGAGCGCCCTTCATTGGGCGTGACGTCACGTCGGGCTCACTGGTAGGCTGCAGCAGTTGCCCGCAGGGCAGCCAATGAGCACGCGAGATGGCCTGCTCTAGGTCTGCTAGCTGCTGCACTGCGTTGACAAGGAATACAAAATTAAGGATAATTTTTTGGCTTCAGTATCTCGAGAAGAAGAATCTTTCCCGTAGCGTAAGCTAAACTTACGCAATACTCGTTCCCTCTCTAGAGAGAACCGAGGTTACGTTAGTAACCGAGTATCGTTTTCCCCACAAGAAAGTGTTTATTTTAAAGAAATTGTTGGTTACATGTTCCAAACATTGATATTTGTGACAATAAAATCACTATTAAGGCAAGGTGTATTTTAATAAAAAACACAAAGCCATTTTTTCATTCTAAAGAAGACCGAAGCCTCAAGTTTATATATATTTTAAATAAGTTATTAATTTAAATAATTGTATAAATGATGGGCAAAACAAAACTGATAAAAACAGTGGTTTAATTTTGACTAAATGTAAAGCCATGTAAAAAAAATTTGACATGACTAAAATGTGTATTTTATCTAAAATATTAGATCAAATGTTTTTTTCTTTTTTCATTTTAAAGCAGATTGGATATAAAGTCACACAACAATGCAAAAAAAAAAATTGGATTTCTGAAGGATTTGAATCATTATATTTCATTGTAAAGTTTAGACATGGAGAGTGGGGACATGCAGAAAATGCAATTTTTTTGTGTTCTATGTAGTTTTTATTAAAGTTTTTAATTATACATTTTAAATTTGTAGTTAGCTTAATGTGCAGGACATTTTGCTTAATAATAAAATGTATTTTATTTTAAAGAAATGTCACCCTTTCGGTGGAATGGCTCAAAATATGTTGCATCAGTGGATGATATCTGTACATTAATTGCAAAACTGTACATACAATTGTAAATACAATACAATAAAACACATTTCCTCTAAATTTGTCTTGTTTGTGTGGGGAAAAAAATGATAAATCATTTTTTTTCAAATTACTATGGATTTTCCTACTATTTGGATATGTAGTTCTTAGGTGGACTTGAGTGTTTGAATACTTTTAATTGTTTGAAATACTGTCTTCAAACAATTACTATCTATTAAGCTTTTAATCTTAATGAAGCAAGGCAGAAGGCAGGTAATAGACTATTTATCAACATATTTAGGTTTCCCACTGGTCTTATCATTACTTTTACCTTGTGTAAACATGAGTCTACAAACATCAGCTGCAGATTTCACACACTAAAACTGCGGTGCACATACAGCTTTACTAGTTTCCTTGGCTAGCTGTTAATGTTACTTCTAGCTTTCCTTCCTTAAAAATGAATGGTTTTACTACAGTGAATATTAGGCTTACAGGCCTGCTGCTAGCCAGTTTTGCCATTTTGGCTCCGGCAATGTATTTTGATTTGGGGGAACAGGAGGAAAAGTGTCTCATTGAGGAGATTCCAGAGGACACACTTGTGACAGGTCAGTGAAGATTCAATATATACATTAAGGAGCAATTTGATATTCTGATACCTGATACCTGATTCTGTTTTAAAATATAATTAATTATACTTTTAATAAATGTAGAACATTTATTGTTCACTTCATGTTTATAGTTATTTTTTTGCGTTACTCTGGACGCATATTTAGGCTGTATGGGTACCCTGTTATTAAGACAAATTATTGTTTATGTTGCAAACATAAAGATAAATTCTGAATGCAAATATCTGCATGTAACTGACTGGAATGTATTTAATCTGTAAAAAGCTACATCTGGTCTTTTCTTATCTAGACAACAACAGCACATAGGCCAGAGACAATTTAGGGGCTTATAGACTGATACAAACACAGTATTATTTATTTTTTTCTTTTCATTTTAAAATGTCCCAAATTTATTATCATAATTAATTAAATAAAAATGCTTTACAATGGCATCTGATATTAAACAGGGACTGGAATATTATGGTTGTAATATCTTCAGACCTTTGTCACATTCAACTACATACAGTAACATTGAGGCCTGCATAATAATTTCCTAAAAGTGTCCCTTTTATGAATTTTCTGATGTGACCTTTTATGCAGCATGTAATATAGCTGTTTGTGAATGTAAAAGGTCTTCAAAATAACTGATTCTGAACTGCCTGAAATGAAACATCAGTAATTCCAGTGTTACTTCCTGCTCGAACCTTCGTAGGTTTGTAACAAATTTGCATAATGGCAGTCTATGTACTTAACTGGCTGTCCGGGAACAACGTCTACTTTGACCCACCCTCAAACACTAGTTGTATCTGAGGCCTGAAAGAGTTTGGTTTGTGTAGTTGACATGTTGAGAAGACACTTTTTTGCACTGTGAAAGCAAATCCACTTTGATGCACTTACAAAGGATGAGGACTTGTGCTTGATTTGGCACAGTAAAACCAACGCCATTGTTACAGTTTGTTTCAATGTGTATCAAGTGCTGAGGAAGATCCAGAGCTGAAATTCAGATATGATAATGACGTTTAATTTCCGACACATGCTGTAAGTGATTGACGACAAATCACAACAGAGCCATCTGACCAATTACAGCAGAGCAGGCTCCCGGAAAGGAGGGTTTTAGAGAGACCGTATTCATGATTGAATCGTTTTAGACACTGTGAGAAAAAAGATAATGCTGCAATCAGGGCCATAGCTAGAGGATTCGGGGCCACCTGAAAAAATATTGATGTGGGCCCCCACCACCTTCCACCATCATATACTGTATAATAGATGAGGCCCACATATAACAGAAGATGGTGATGGTGTTGTAAAACCTTTATTTTAAAAGTTAAATGTTTATATATAAATTACAACTTATAAAAACTAACAAAAAGCAAGAAATTGTTAAATAATAATAAAACCATTTTTAAAAAAGTAACAGCAAAATATATTATAATTCATCACAAGTAAACATTTAGAAATTGACAAGAATGCAGTCAAATTTAAAAAATAAAATAATTTATTGTCTTATTTTTTAATAAATATAATATGGAACTGGCAATATATTATTAAATAAAGCTAATACATTTATTCACCCAAGTGCAGTGTGTTGTATTCGTGTTTTCTTATTCCCAGTAATAACAATACAACCTGTCTTTAAGAACGTCTTGATTGACTGGGATACAACAACTCTCATGGCCTCCCTGTCCTTTTTTTCATGGCGTTTCTGGTACCCTGATTTATGTTTTCTTTTCTCCGACATTTTTCAGTCAGTCAGTCAGTCTCCTGCTCTTCCACCAAGTTCATCTTTAACTTCAGGCAGCTGCCGCCTCAACGCCTCAACGTTCTGTTCACGAGCTGGGGTGGGACTTACAATTGTATTGGGTCCATCTGATGTTTGTCACTGACTGAATAATTAATAAATACTTTAGATCGGACTAAACCATTTTTAGGGAGGTAAGAGATATTTGGAAAAAATATTTAACCAAATTGCATGTTTTTGTGGTTTTTGTAATAAACCCTTGTATGTTGCAAAAGAATACAATGTCCAGTCTTTTCTATGTTCTTTGAACTTTTACTCAGACTATTAGTGAACTCCTTTACAAGGATTTTTATAGCATGGCTATTCGGCAGCCATGCTATACACCCCCTTACTCCCTTCCCTTCCTCCTACGTCATCAGTCACGTCACACACTCAGACATAACTAATCATTCTATTACATCTCCCCCTTTCAATCTGTTGTTTGCCTTATAACAAAACAAATGCTTCATTGTTACTTCAAGCATACATGTAACATTTAGGCAAAACATTTCCTTCCATATGTAGAACATACAGTCTCAAATGAACCCGTGTTTACTGTAAACTTTTTGTCTTAACATTTCTCAAAGTACCTATGCTATTAGTCCGTCAGGAGATGGATTTGTTCCATATTGTTCTGGAACATTTGGTGTTTTGACAGCACTCAGTGATGTTTGTAGTGCGGTCTCATGCTGTGGGGTGTTTACAGATTATTTACAGTTATTGGTGCTTTCCCCACTGGCACTTCCTGTAGCTGTTTCGGCGCAACATACCCCCTTGCTCTGTCTCCAACAGATAAGATCGTGGTGTGACACTCCCCTTAATCACAGTTGCCGTTGTCAGACAGGATTTTTGAGTGTCCACTTTGGTGAGGACCTGATTACCTGGATATAGGAGTGGTAGGGTTTTCACACCGTGACGCTGGTTGTAGTAGTACGCTTGTTCCTTTTTCTTAGCTGCATCATTTCTCTCCATGACTTTTGTGTTTGGCCATTTAGGTAACAGATTACTGTCAAGGGTGGGTAAGCTCGTCCGAATTTTCCGACCCATCAACAGTTCTGCTGGACTGGCACCTGTACTACTGCATGGAGTGGATCTGTAACACATAAGCGCCAGAAGGGGTCTTTTTGTTTTAGAATTCTTTTGGCTATTTGTACGGCTCTTTCAGCATGGCCATTTCCTTGTGGGTGATGTGGGCTGGAAGTTATGTGTTTGAAATCTAGCTCACAAGCCAGTTCTCTGAACTCCGCACTGGTGAATTGTGGCCCATTGTCACTGACCACCTCTTCAGCTATACCATAGCGGGCAAAGGTGGCTTTCAGTTTTCTCACTACCTGTGTACTGGTAGTTGTTGTCATGTGTAGTACCTCTAGAAAACGTGAGTAGTAATCTGAAATGACAAGGTAGCTCTGTTTGTTGTGTTCACACAGATCAATTCTGATCCTCTTCCATGGTCTTTCGGGAAGTGGCGTGGGAATTAGTGGTTCTCTGGGCTGAGCTCTTCTCATTTCTTCGTAGAGCGGCCGTCCCACATCTGCTTGGTTGGGGATTTACTTTCCCAGGTAATTGATCATCCCGAGAACTCTTTTTAACCCCTGGGCGTTATCAGGTGGAGGCAGTTTGTTAATAGCCGATACCTTGGCAGGGTCCGGCCGTACCCCTTCCGCACTGATTTCATGGCCCTGATTTCATCCTACATTTCCCCGTGTTTAACCTCAGGCCAGGTGATTGTAGTCGTTCCATCACCGACTTTAGTCGTTGGTCATGCTCCGCCACGTCCCTTCCGTGGATGATAATGTCATCCATGTAAACGTCCACTCCCTCCAGGCCTTCTAGAGCTTCCATCATTTTCCTTTGGAAAATTTCAGGAGCGCTGGAAATTCCAAAGGGAAGATGTTTGAAACAGTACCTGGCGAATGGAGTTATGAAGGTTGTCAGTCTCTGACTATCTTTATCCAGTGGTATTTGCCAGGACCCTGCAGCTGCATCCAGTGTGGAGAATACCCTTGCGCCATTCAGTTTCGCCGTGATCTCCTCTGCTGTAGGTAAAACAAACCTTTCCCTTTCGACAGCTTTATTTAGCTTCCTGAGGTCGACACATATACGCACCTGTCCAGACTTTTTAGGAGCTGGCACTATCGGTGCACACCACTCTGTGAGCTCCGTTACTTTCTCAATGATGCCCTCGGCTTCCATCCTTTTCAGTTCCTCCTTCACAGGTGTCATGAGGGGGATTGGGATCCTGCGTGCAGCATATACTGCATAAGGCTGTGCATTTTCCTTTAACGCAATCTTCACTGGCTGTGTTTTTAGTAAGCCAACCTCCATTACAGCACTGTGCACCTCCAGGATTCTCTTCACCAGCCCCATCTGCTCAGCTACTGTTCGACTAAGTAGGTTGCTAGGGGTCTCTCCTCTGATAACATACACTTTGAATGAGTACCGGTTATTTTTTAACTCTGTATGTGCTGTAAACTGACCGATACAGTCTAGACGACCACCTGGGCTATTCAGTACAGTCTTAGCAGTGAGCAGTGTTTTCTCAGGCTTGAGCATTCTAAATGCTTTTTCAGTCATAATGCACACATCAGCACCGGTATCTATTTTAAAGCTAACCGGTGTACTGCCAATCTCTAATTGTACAGTCCATTCATTGCATGAAGTTGTGCTATTAACTGAACCCAGAAAGTGGTAATTATACTCTTCACAGTCTCTTACTTCACTCACCACTTTGCTCTTGCACATCTTTTCCCAGTGTCCCATTTTCCTGCATCTGTTGCATGAAGATTTCAACGCTGGACAGTCAGATTTTTTGTGCATTCCTTTTCCACATCTGCCGCATATTTTCTCTCTTCCATTTTCTCTGGCATGTTGTTTAAACTTTATCCCTGGAGCGTGTTGCTTCCGATGTGTGTATCGTGTATGTGCTACCTCTTGAACAGCGCACGCAGAAGCTTCTCCTTGCGCGCTAACTTGTACTTTCACCTCCTCCGATTGGCGGGTTTCTTGCACCGTCATCTCTAGTGTGAGATTTGAAATTAGCTGCAACTTGCGCGACAGCTCCTTGTCCTGAATTCCAACCACGATTCGGTCTCTAATGTGTTCGTCACGAGCAGCCCCAAACTCGCAATGCTCTGACAGTTCATAAAGGGAGCGGATAAAAGATTCCGCTCTCTCTCCAGGACGTTGAACGCACTGATAGAAGCATGCTCTTTCGTGTATTACGTTGCGCTTTGGTATGAAATATGAATCAAACTTGCCGAGCACTAATTCGTAATCCTCGTCATCTCCCTCCTTTTCGAAGGTGAATGAGCTGAAAATATTCTCTGCTTCGCCTCCCAGGGCATAGATAAGGGTGCTTACTTGTACACTGCCGTCCTCTTTATCCAGTTTCGTCGCCGTTCTGTAACGCGTAAACCGCTTTTTCCAGTCAGTCCATTCCGCTGGTCTCTCGAAGCAAATGCTTTCGGGTGGGTTAAACTTCGCCATCCCGACGATCGGCACTCTGACACCATGTAATAAACCCTTGTATGTTGCAAAAGAATACAATGTCCAGTCTTTTATATGTTCTTTGAACTTTTACTCAGACTATTAGTGAACTCCTTTACAACTATTCGGCAGCCATGCTATACACCCCCTTACTCCCTTCCCTTCCTCCTACGTCATCAGTCACGTCACACACTCAGACATAACTAATCATTCTATTACAGTTTTCATTTAAATCTCAGGCATACAACTATTCACGAGTTCACACTTACATTAATTAAACAGAGTAAAGATTATGCGTATTTGGCGTGCTGTCCGGGGGGAGGGCTCCGAGCTCGGAATTTTGCCCCTCACCGTTGTTGTAAGTGTATTTAGGACTAGAAGTGAGGAGATGGGGTGGTGGAGGGATGCTGTTAAACTGTCAATGAACGGAGGTAAGTTTGCTGTGTATATATATATATATATATATATATATATATATATATATACACACCTCTTAACTCGTTGATTGGTTGATTAACAGAGTGTGCTCCACTCGTGTCTAATTAGGTTTGATTATCTGTGTGTGCTCCACGTGTGTTTAATTAGGTTTAATTATCTGAACGTGCTCCTCCCGAATTTTGTTAATAAAACATAATATTTTAGAATTATTCATATATATAGTATATAGGCCTATATAGTATAACTGCTGGATTTTGTGGGGCCCCCTGAGCAGCAGAAACACAATGGGAGGATCCATATGTCTCATACCACAACTACACTTCAAAATCTAAACTCAACCTGAACACAATGCGTTGAGCTGGTGCCATTGTACATAACTCTGCTGAGAAACGACCACCTTTGTCAGCTCTACACAGGGTTGACATTGGATGCATTCCATTCAGTTGCTGAGCACCTTACCAATTCGTACACCAATAGCTTCCAGCCACACACTTGGGATCAGCTCCTGATGACTCAGATGAAGCTGCTTCTTCAATTATTGCAGGGTGACCTTGCTGAAAGGTTTGGTGTTTCTCAGTCCATTGTAAGCAAGGTGATTTCATTTTGGCTCGACATCATTGAGAAAAACAAGAGGTGTTACATACCATAGCTTCCCAGGGAGACAATCCAGGCAACAATGCCTCAGTGTTTCAGAGAACAGTTTCCAAACAAAACATGTCTGATCGACTGTTCAGAGACACCCCTACAAAAGCCACGCAACCTTATTTGCGCAATGAGAGTGAACCGTTCTGGAAAGGGAACGTGCTCGGTTACTAACGTAACCTCGGTTCCCGATACAATACCAATACGGGCCAATACTACGGCCAGAACACCATCAAATACCTGGTCTCCATTGCACCATGTGGACTGATCATGTTCATCTCACCAGCGTATGGAGGAAGGCGCAGTGATAAAACTGCAAATTCTGAGAATTTGTGCAGCCCTGTGCAACCTTTGAAGCGACATAATTTCTGATGTAGAGGATGAATGAGTGTTTGATTTGTAGGTGCATTCCATGTCTGTTGATACATTTTGCTTTGGTTTTGCTTTAACTAATCAGTGTAAATAGTGTAAGTAGTTATTTTTACAAACATTTACTGTGTGCCCAGATGTCACCTGTTGTGAATAGTTTTTTTTAACTTTACAATGTGACCAGATGTTACTTATGAGTAATTTATTATAAACCATATACTGTGAGCTCTGTAGATTCCCCTTAAAACTTAAAGGAATTAAGTCTTGAGGTTAGTAGGAATAAGTCAAGTTTGCAAATGAATTCTTGGAACCCAGATGAGCAGCTTACAGGTCCTCAGCCCTGTACAGAACATGCCAAGCTGCACTTCCTCTAGAGACTTATCACTTTTAAGGAGAGGGCATTTGATCTCCAGCAGTTTCTCTGAGTTCAAAACTCCATCAAGGCTCGCTTGCACACACGACTGTGCTTCTGCGGCTGACTGTAAATCCACAACCCTCTAGCTACTGTATGGCAGATGCCTCGCTTTCTAAGCCATCGTGAGTTGCTGCATTCCCATTGAACATGGGGTAGAGGTGCTCTCTTAGAAAGATCTGAGGGTTGACTCTGATGGGTACCTTCTTTGCTGTGCTTGCAGTGATTCTAACCTTACGAGAGTCATGCCACAAGTGAGAGAAACTCTGCTCAAGAGTTACAGGCTCCAATGATTAGGGATGGGAATCGAAAACCGGTTCCACTCGAGAACCGGTTCTAAATTTTACGATCCATCGATATTGTATGCCCTCGACGTTAACGAGTCCTCTTATCGTTGCTCCTGCTCTGAGTCAGCCATAGTATGTACAGACCGTGAACTCACAACTGTCCCTTTTGTCCTTTATCAAGCACCATAGCACCGCGTCCAAAGATAATCTTTGTCCTGCAAAGTCTTATTTGATCAGTGAGTAAAATTGTCTCTCTCTGGTAATGTAGATGAACCGCTGCGCTTGTGACAGGGCGCATGTTAAACTGATCGAGCAGAGAGAGAGAGAGAGAGAGCCCCGGTCGCGCGCACGCACTCTCTCTCTTCGGAGCAAGGCGAAAGTAGGCTTCACCGTCTCAAAACTAAGCGCTGTCTTCCTCTCTCCCTCGCACATATTAATCAAAATAAACGGCACGATGGTAAGGTAGGGAGACTAAAGTTTTATGTGGAGCATTCGGAGATTTGTTTTTCCTGAATTGCCGCTGGGTGTGAATTGTGCTAAAATACGTTGCCTTATCTTCTCTGAAAAGTCTTCCGCACATTCAGCTGACATAATCACACTTCAAATAAACGAAAAAAAACGATCCAGTGATGAAATGTTTTCTGTGATGACACACATCTTGTGGGATGTCCCAACTGGCGGGATAATCACACAACGCGCACACGTCCGATAATGACACGTCCAATTCGCGAACTAATGACTCATTTGAACCGATTCGTTTTAATGAATGGTTAAAACAACTGATCTTTCCAACACTGAACTCACGGGACGTTTAATCGGTGTATAACTAATCGGTAACACTTTACAATAAGGTTCCATTTATTACAGAAATTACATAAAAAGTACAGTTTGCTTAGTCAAGTGTAAGCATTAAAACGACTTGTTTTCCCCCCCCGAAAAAGACTACTTTTTCCCACACAGTGCTATCAGGAATCGATAAGAGAATCGTTAAAGAATCGGATCGATAAGCAGAATCGTTAGTGGCATTGATATTGATAAAATCTTATCAATTCCCATCCCTACCAATGATGTACATTTGTTGGGATCAATGGCCACGAAACTGTCATAAAACAACATGTACCTCTGGCAGATGTTGGTGCCATCATGGTCAGCATGTGGTGAGGATGCAGGCTGTTCTGGCTCCTGTGTCTGCGCAGCACTCAGAAATTTGTGCAGAAGGCTTAACACAGGCAGTCGAAGATGCTTGAGACCCTCTCTCAGCTCACCCTGGGTGCAAAATGAAGGAGTGGGAGGAAGAGGGACATTGTTGGGCATTACCTCTTGCGTCAGTACATCCGTAGCTCGGTGGAGGGAAAAGGTGATGTACATTACCCGCTTCAGGCAGAGGTTCCTCTGGGACCCACATTCCAGAGCCGCAGCTCATCTGTGCAGGCAATGCCAGTGAGCCCACTGGACACAGCATTTTCCACCTGAGACCAAACATATGAACTGATGAGCTTGTATACTTAAAAGAAATTTCTAAACTTTCAACAAGCACAGTGTAGGCTGTCAAAGCGCGCTGATTGGCTGGGCTGCGGCAACTGCACGAACCTATGGCGAAGCAGTGAGGACGCACAAACCTATCAGGGCGCTTCCCACCTTGTGCGCGCCGAAGCACGCCAGAATGGGCGTGGCTGCTGACTATATAAGTGGTCCATTTCGCCATAGTAATCAGATTAAACCGACTGAAGTGACAGCACCTGGACGTGCAGCATAATAGCATGGCCGGCTACGCAATACTCGTTTCCTTATCTCTCAGGGAACCGAGGTTACGTTAGTAACCGAGTACGTTCCCTTTCGAGAACGGTTCAATCTTATTGCGAAAGTGGCTTTAGGTCAGCCGACTGAAGCGGCTTGAAAGGGGGTCCCTTAAGAGCCCTGAGGACTGTAGATAGGTCCCAAGTGGGGATAGAGGGAGGTTGAGGCGGGATAAGCCTCCTGGCCCCTTTGAGGAAGCGTATGATCAAGTTACTTTTCCCTAAAGATTGGCTGGCCACAGGAGCATGGGGGGCTGCTATGGCCGCCGCATACATTTTGAGCGCGGAGGGGGTCCAGCCCTTGTCCAGCAGCTCTTGGAGAAAGGAAAGTACCAGTGGTACTTCACACAAATATGGGTCTAGGTTCCGAGCTGAGCACCAGCCGGTGAACACTGACCACTTAAGGGCGTAGAATCGTCTTGTGGACGGAGCTCTAGCCTCAGCAATAGTGTTTAGGACTCTCTCCAGGAGGTCTCTGGATACCCATTTAGGGGCCTTACATGGAGGGCCAACAAGTCGGGACGGGGGTGCCAGGCTGTCCTGTTCGCCTGCGTGAGGAAGTCCTTCCTCAGCGGAATAGGCAAGGGAGTTGTCTCTAGCAGCTGCATCAACTCGGGGAACAATGTCTGGGTCCATCAGAGAGGGGCTATAAAGAGGACTGCACACTTGTTCTCCCTGATCCGGTTGATAACCTGAGGGAGCATCGAGACCGGAGGGAATGCGTAAAAATGCGCATCCCTGTTCTTCGAAAAGAATATTGGGCTGTGAGAGTTGTGAGGTCGACCTCTGCCCTCCCGAAGACACTCCAGATCAAAAGAACCGTCTGATGGTGGAGAAACCATTCCTCGGGGGGAACGTTGTCTCGAGATAGCATATCTGCACCCTGGTTCAGTATGCCCGGTTCATGCGCCGCTCTGAGCTGCTCTTCCATAAGAGGAACTGTTTGGCCATGCTGTACAGGTTCTATGACCTGAGACCGCCATGGCGATTTATATATGACAGCACTGCCATGTTGTCCAGGCGGACCAAGACATGGTGCCCTGCCAGGTGTGGGAGGAAGGTTCAAAGGGCTAGAAAGACCACTCTCATTTCAAGGCAGTTGATATGTAGATATGTCCACCAGAGAGGGGCTATAAAGAAGACTGCACACTTGTTCTCCCTGATCCGTTTGATAACCTGAGGGAGCATCGAGTCCGGAGGGAATGCGTAAAGAGGGCGGCTAGGCCATTCGTGGGCCAGCGCATCCCGGTTCTTTGAAAAGAATATTGGGCTGTGAGAGTTGTCTTCTGAGGCGAAGTTCTCCGAACTCGACCAGAGGCCGGAGACTGGCCTGGTCTCGTACAGAGCCCCCCAACCTAAGTTAGAGGTGTCTGTTGAAATCACCTTCATCCTTGCTTTCTCCAGACTGTTACCAGCTGGTGTCTTTCCAAGGGGCCATGGCTTTGATACAGTTCTCTGCGTCGCCAAGTGTTGAGAGCATCGCTGAGGTTGAAGAACGCAGGCGGGCTGAGTAAGGCAAACGCCACGACTTTGCTAGCTCCTTGTGTACCCCGGGGAAAAATGGAGCTTGCCGCTGGCGAGGGGCCTGTTGGCGCCCCGGCAGGAACCACTTATCAAGGCGAATTCTAGCAGGCTCTTCCGGTGTAGACCAGTCAATACCCAGCTCTTCGACGGCCCGGGCGAGGACGCGGAGAAGCTCGGCGTCGGCGCCGGCGCTTGCCCTGGCGCTGCCTTGTCTGACTGGGATGGGCGGGTGGAATCAACAGTTGAGCCAAACCAATCCTCGCCCTCAGACGCCGCCACTGACAAACTGTCGTCAATGTCCTCCACGATCCGCTGAACGAGACGAGGCCGGCCGCTTCAAGGCAGGGGTGCTGGTCCTTCTTTATGAAGAAAACCGGTGACTCGCTCTCTGGAGTGAGTGAGGCATGCGGGGATGGACCCGGCATGAGCTCACTCGCCTCAGAGCGCTCATTCATCCTCTGACCCCGCCATTTCTTCCTCCAAAGTTCGAGGAGGGTTGGAAACGAGAAGGGCGCGAGGGGTGGGGTCGCTCTCTGACATAAAGAGAGCTAGCCGCGAGCACAGAGCGGAGAGCAGCATGTTCTTGCAGTGAGAACAGCTGCCCTGAGTGAGTGCAGCTTCGGCGTGTTCAGCGCCGAGGCAGGAAGCACACTCACTGTGCCCGTCAGTGACATGCAGGGGGACCCCGCATGAAACACAGACCGGGTGCGGCAATTGAAACAACGCCGTGCTCTTTTTGTGAAAAGGCTTTTTGGAAAGGATACTTTGCTGGATGGCCACAGGGAAACGGTGAACAGCGTTGACAACGTCGAGTTCAGGAAGCTGAGCAGGAGGCCGCCAGTCGCTGAGCTCCTGCTGCAGGTCGCTGCGTTCCGCTGCTGGGCTGTTCAACGGCGAGAGAGGCTTCTTGTCTGGAGAAGTCAGCGAAAAGATGCGTCGTTCGCTGAAGGAGATAAAATCTGATTCCTATGGCGAAATGGAACCGGTTATATAGTCAGCAGCCACGCCCATTGCGCGAGGTGGGAAGCGCCCGGATAGGTTTGCACGTCCTCGCTGGTTCGCCATAGGTTCGTGCAGTTGCAATAGCCCAGCCAATCAGCACGCTTAGACAGCCTGCACTGTGCTTGCTGTGCAGCTGCACTGCGTTTTAAAATAAAGGCTTCAATATTCTCAAGAAAAGGAGTTTTCCCATAGCGTATAGTTACACAATACGAGTGAACCGTTCTCAAAAGTTTTCCTATTCGTAGCGCCTACAATTTGTCTCGGAGTTGTGAAGACGGCGTACTGCTTCCTGAAAATGACAAGACCAAAAAAAAAAACTTTTATAAAGCAACTTACACTTGTTCTTTTACAAGGATAAGTTACTTTTAGCTTGTGCTGCTTCTAGGGTACTTCAGCTTAGTTAGCATCTTTCCGCAATCTTAGGATTGTGCACCCGTCTTCTCTTCCTGGAGGTAGTCTCTTCCACACAGTTTATCGACTCCAAAGCAGCCAACCTATCCTCCATGGACAGCAATCTGGAATTTACTACAGCGAACTGCTCTTTTACAACCCACTGATAGCATTTAACAGTCTCTTCTCGCCGGTCGGCAGACTGTCTGAAAGGGCATGATCGCGTCCATGAAGGGGAATTTGAAGGGAAGACGCCGTCCAGCCATTGTAGAACAGGAAAGCAGAAAAAATTTAGGAAATGTAGGAAAATGTCCGAGTAAAGGAGTAAAAACATCTGTCTGTTTATATGCTCGTCTTGCAAGTACTGCCGTATGCGTCATCATGACCTCGCACCTGATTGGACGAGGTCTAGAAGGCTCGTCGGGCTCCTCCAATCACATGTGAGGTCATTGTTATACGGAAGAACTCGCGAGACAAGCTTGCATGCTTATGATATAAACAAGCTCTGTGATTTAAACACTGTCACGGGGTGCCGTCAGTTAAAAGATGGAAGTCCCAAGACTAAAGAAAGCCATTTTTTTATGGAAAGCCAATAGAAGTTTGGAGCTTGCAGGGAACAGACACGTCATACCCAGCATCATTTCTGCCTGTTGAGCGCATTGCTGGGAGATGTGTGGTTAACACATCCACTGTGCATTTAAGCAAGACCAAAGAAAAGTCACTGTAGTCATGCCACTATGCACAGTGGTTGAGCTCTAGGAGACTGTGATGTTGTTTGCATGGAATGCACATTTTACCTTTGTGGCAAAGCCTGAATAAAATTCATTGTTGAAATAAATTGTTTTGTGTATCTTTTTTACACAATATTGGCCATTGCTAATGACATGCAGTAATTAATCTAGCATACTTTCATTAAATATATACATTTAAAATGTAGGCAAGGCAAGTTAATTTATATAGCACATTTCATACACAATGGTAATTCAAAGTGCTTTACATATAAGAAATTAAAATAATCAAAATAAATCAGAATAATTAAAACAATTAAAACAATTTAGAATAATAAAATAAAATACAGTAAATAATTAAAACAGTTTAGAATAAAATAAAATAAAATACAGTAACAGTCGGACGAACAGTGGCACAGTGCTCATTCCGTAAATGCATAGCTAAACAGAAGTGTTTTGAGACTGGATTTGAATGTGACTGCAGGAGCACATCTGATCACATCTAAAACTCCCCCTGCTACCCTCATTTGCATTTGTATAGCTCACAGCATTTTCATTTACATGTTAAAGACTCCCCTAGAATTAGGAGGAGGGGGGTCATGGGGGGACAACTGCCAAGCAAGGCCCACGTCAATTTCCGACAATTCACGGCAGTTTTGGGTGTTGCCTGCAAATTGCCGTGTGCAGTCGTAAACCTGAACTTCCACGACAATCTACAGTGCTGTACAGTTACTGACGAAAATCCCACTTTTCATGCAGTGATAGTTCCTGACGGAAAGGTCTTTGTGAGACAAACAGGATGGTCAAGAGTAGGGGTGCGCCGATCCGATACTCAGTATCGGTATTGCTCCGATACTACCAATATTTGCCGGATCGGGTATCGACCAGACGAGACCATCCAAATCCGATTCCGATATTGTACGTAGGCCTATGCCCAGCAAGCAATAGCTGTCATTTCAACATCTCGGTTAAATATAGACCCGATATAGTCCGGCTATGTGTAACCCACTTCTAGCCAAAATAACATTGAATCTGGTTAAATGTAATTTTTTCCAAAATAACTTCAAAAATGTATGATATTCCATCATGTAAGCAAAGTCAACTGTGATTACAAGGTGTTTGGTTTCATTTCTTTGACATGTTCTATGTCGAGGCGGTGCGTAGACAGGATCTACGCATCACTCTGTGTAGAGAGCATCACTGCGTAGAGAGCATCACTCTGATGAACAAGAAGTTACCTGCAGGACAGCACTTTAAATAGCACTATTTAGCACTTTAACAGCACTAATAGCACTTTAAGCAGGTTTCTTTGAGTCTTCTGTCCTGATGCTGTGCACGTGTAGTGGAGTGGTGGGGATGAGAGAGGGGGGTGGTTGGGGTGTGGGAAATTCTGTGTACTCTGTATTGTGTCATGTAAAATTGTCTTTGTATAAATGTATCTGACGTGCTGTAGGGGCAGAACAATTTTCCGAGAGGATAAATAAACATAATCTAATCTAATCTAATCTAATCTGCTCGTATATCAGCCGGCTGTTTGTAGCCCACTTATAGTCGAAACTGATTCATTGTAGTTTTACTTAATTGTTGGACAGGCAACGCACGAGATGGTTGATATCCCATCATGTTCGCATTGGTAATAATATCTACAAGGTGCCAGTGTAATTTCATGACATGTTCCATCTGTAGTCACGATTTAGCTCTGAATTGGACGGGCTATGTGCAGTCGGCTTTTAGCCCACCCGGTGAAATCGAGGCAAGTGGTCTACGTTTAACGGCTTGGCTATAGCCAAAATAGTCTTAAAATTGTTTACATGTTTTACGCCTACACAGCTTCATGTTTGCTGCCACACATTCATAAAAAAAATCTACGATATTATTTGACGTTCTTTATTTTAACTTAAATAAAAATGCAATTACATTTCTCAACCGCTAGATGGCAACGAGACTTGATAGTCGCGATCGCGCGACAAACACATTTCCACCATTTTGAAACATTGTAAACGAGTTAGAGCATTGCATTCAGTAGTGATGGGCAGATCGAGGCTTCGTGAAGCAATGAAACAGTCGAAGCAAATGTGCCATTTTGTTTCGAGGCTTCGAATCAATCCGAAACCCGTCTCCACGGTGACACCTAGTGGTCACTTGCAGGTGTTGATCTGAAACAACCTTTACAAAGAGCTAATAAAAAAATGTGTTTTTTTTATTTTTTTATTATTGTATTTTTGTAATATATGAAGCTTGTAACCTGTAGTCTCTTCACATTGCATAATGTGATTTTGGTCATGAAAAATGAATATTAATAAAAATAAATCAAGCCACAATGTCTCCCTTTCTTATAGATTTTTATTAAAAAATATTAATTTCTCTGCTGTTGAAGGACTCAGCCTACTTCTTTTTTTACAGATAATTTCTCCAGCCTTTGAAAAAATTCTCTCACAAGGGACACTTGTTGCTGGCATACAAAGATATTTTTTAGCTAGGACATACAAATGAGGAAAGATTACTGCTCTCTCTTTCCAGTAAGTTAGAGGATCATGAGTTCTGGGCAAAAACGCATCGCTGAGGTATTTTTTCACTTCCACTGTGGCATCAGCTGTAGGATTGTGTATCATCTGGGTCTCACGGATACGATTGTCAAAATGTTCCCATAAACTGTGTGTTTCAACTGGTGTTGATGATGATGGGCCTGATGTTGACATTTGTGGTTCTGAATTAAAAGAAAACGGCAATTAGTAACAAATCATAAACTGACAACACATATGAAGTATAAATTTCATGAATCACATTACATAAGATAACATAGACTGAAACTCACCAGGAGTTGTGTTTGAACGCATCAGTGAAGCACACTCCAGTGTGATGTGCTTTTCAGCATCCAGGGCTTTGGCAGGATTTCCAAAAGCCACATTTTTAAACCTTGGGTCCAGCAGTGTAGCCAGTGCCAAGGCTCTAAAAGTCTCGTACCCTCCACATCTGGAGTGCAGACCTTCTTGTAGATGTGAGCCTATGAGCCAACACAAGAGAAAACCATATTAATTAAAATAATGACAACAATATGAGAGTTATTGCCAATTACACGTATGGTCATAGTGTCCTACCTAATTGTACAGTTGATTCCTGCGTTGCATTTCCTTTTTTCTGTGCAAGCTTGTGCTGCAACATCCTGTACAATGGTATGAGCTTTGAAGCAGACACTCTCTGTTCCTCTGACATCTCTGTTGTTGCTAGTTTGAATGGTTGAAGAAGTGTCAATGACTGTTGAATAATGTCATACTCAAGACTTGTCAGGGGAGCAGTATCACTGTTTAAATTGGCAAGTGCAGCACCCACTGGCTCACGTTGCTCATACAAGCGTTGTAGCATGTCGAATGTGCTGTTCCATCTCGTTTCAACCTCCTGTATCATTTTCAGACTTGGTCTGCCCATCAAGCTCTGCATCTCCACAAGCTTGTCCTTTGATTTGCAGCTGGATCTGAACAACCCCACTATCTTTCTGGCTTTCTGGCGAATTTCATTGATGACTGGGGTTTGATCCAGGGCCTTTTTCACTATCAAATTCAAATTATGAGCAAAACATGGGACATGGCGAAGGTTGAGTAGCTGGGCACTTAGGATCATGTTGGATGCATTGTCATTCACCATGCAGTGAACTTTGGAGGTTATTCCCCACTCAGCCATTAGCAAGGCTTTAGCCTCCATGAGATGCTGGGCTGTGTGGGTTTGGTAAAACCTCCTTACACCCAGTAAAACAGTTGCCATTGTTGCCTCTGGTGTTATGTAATGGCATGTTACACCAAGATATCCATCCATATTAATGGAAGACCACATGTCAGCCGTAAGGCTAACAAATTCCGCCTTTTGTAGGTCCTCCATTGTCTTCTCCTTGGTTGTGTTGTACCTTTCGCTGACCATTGTTTTAAGCACCTTCCGGGATGGGAGGACATAGCTTGGATCAAGCTTGTTCACAAAGGCCCTGAAACCCTCATCCTCCACGATGGTGAAGGGCTGCAGATCCTTCACCACCATGTTCAGAAGAGCCTCATCCAATTCCCTCTGTCTGCCTTTTAAAAGAGAAGATAAAACATACTTTCAGACAAATATATTGGAAAAATAGTAGCCTACCGTGAAAGTAGTCTACTGGTTCATTTGGAAACCTTCCTAAACAAAGTTATGTTATGAATATTTATGCTCAGTGTGCAGAGAAAGATAAAGTGCATTATAGAAATACAACAATTACAAAAAAACAAAATGATGTCTTGGCTGTAGATTGGGTACTCATATGTAGACATATAAAATGTATATTCACAAAGTATAATATTATATTGACAACATTTGTTTTTAAAGTGATTGGCAGTTGTGATTGGGATGTTAGGCATGTCTTAGTCCATGGCCTTTCTAAACAATGGCCCAACACTTAGTTATTATATTTCACTTATAATTAGCCTATATTTCAAACAATACATACCTTGCTTAGATGGCCCAGCAGTGTCAGTAGCAGGCCTTGGTACAGGGGGAACACTACCATCCTCTGCACCCTGCAGAATGGCAGGATGAATGCTCCTCAAATGGCGCATCATGGATGATGTATTGTTGCAGTAGGCTAGCTGCCGATCACAATACACACATCTCACTTTATTTGGGGTTTCCAAATGGAAATGCTCCCACACCACAGATGTACGGCATCTCTTCTGTGGAGCCTCCATTTCTATCTATCTATCTATCTATCTATCTATCTATCTATCTATCTATCTATCTATCTATCTATCTATCTATCTATCTATCTTATATGTAGCCTATCTATCTAATAATCTATATGTATCTGTAATATATGTATCTATCTATTAATCTATATATATATATATATTTCTATCAATGCATCTATTAATGTGTCACTATATGTACTCTGTGTGTCTCTAAGTCAATGTGTAAATGTAAATTAAATCCTAAATATAACTAAACAAATCGCACTATAAATGTCACTATATCACCAAAAATCCGCTATCTCAAAACCAAACTCCTCTCACAAAAACCCACGATAATAAAATGCGTTGACAAAACTTTTATACTGTGTGATTGTGTGATTTGTTCCCGAACCGACCAATCAATGAAACCCTGATTCGGAGGAGCACTCCACCTGATGAAACACTTAAGGCTTGTTCGACTTGAACCGGCGCTGCAGAGACCGATCGGTTGATGACATCAAAGTACCGCGAGAGCGATTCAAAAGCATAAGGAGCCGTCTGCTCTCTAATCGCTCTCGCGGTACTTTGATGTCATAAACCGATCGGACTTTGCAGCGCCGGTTCAAGTCGAACAAGCCTTTAGACGCTTCATTTAGCCGTTGTCACGTGACGTGGGTGTTTTGAATCACGCTTCGGATCAATAGTATCCAGCTGCAGACCCGCAGCACCACCAGTTTCAGAACCCCAGCGCCAGAACCGGAAGTAAGGGGCGGAGCTTACGTTCTAACACCAGCGCCAGGACCGGAAGTGAGGGGCGGAGCTTACGTTCTAAACCGAGTAACGCCACCAAAAGTTTTGGAGCGTAATTTGCTTAGACACGAAACGTCATTATTACACACGAAATGTCATACTTTATACTTGTATTTATACTAAATATGATACATTAAGGTATAGTACAATAAGCATTTAAAACATTGATTTTGTGTAATATAATTCTATATAGTTATCCGTTTTATTGTATTATGAGAGTTACTTCCTGATCGTGAAAATAATGCTTGAAACTTATGGTCATTTTATATAAAATATACTTTATTTCACAAGAACATGTGCAGCATGCATTTTTCTTTATGTAAAATAATGTCAAAAATCTAAAAAGAGAGAGAAAATCCGGCATTGTTTTAAAAGAAACCATAAAAATGTACCGTACTTCAAATAATAGCCGAGTCCCAAATAGACGATTGTCTCTTTACACGCCTGGTGTGGCTGCAGGTCTGGGTAAATATAAGTCCGGTCTCAAATAGAGGTCGGGTCTATTTTTAGTTTCAGGTTGTATTAAATCTTCTAAAACCCGTCAGATCGTCCGCTTTTTGGCGGAATAGAATGACTGCTGCGCATGACAGGGCGCTTAACGAGCAGAGAGAGAGAGAGCCCCGGCCGCGCGCGCGCACTCTGACGTCTTCAAACAACACGAGCACTGTCTTGCTCTTTATTTGTCACATACCAGTTATAGTTCATACAACGAGCAGTGACTCACTGTGTAATAAAAACATACCCTAAATATTATTTAAAAGGTGCAACAATTTTTAATATTTGTAAATACTTGCAAAAATAACCATGCTTGTGTCATTGTAAATAATTCCGCCCCTCCCTCACTTCCGGTTCTGGCGCTGGGGTTCTGGCACTGGGGTTCTGAAACTGGTGGTGCTGCGGGTCTGCAGCTGGATATATCTCCTTCGGATCAGTGTTTCGAATCATCTTTGCTTCGGGATCTCGCAAAGCTTCGGAACGTCTGTTTCGCGCCAGCCATCCTTAGCATTCAGCTGTCGGTCGTATGGAATTACTTTTGTGCCAATAATAATGAACGTAACTTTTCAAGAAACTGATGAAAATATAAATTGAAACTGAAAAAAATATCTTTGAAACTGAAAAAGAATAAATCGCGGGCACATTTTTTTACTTCGTTCTTAATACACGGCATGTTTTGCTAACTATTTCTCATATTTCGTTCGCTGATCTGAACTTACAAATGCGCTTCCAGAATTTTCAGTTACGCTTCTGAAGTTTTCGTTTACGCTCCCTGAGTTTTCGTTCGCAGTTCTGACACATATCTCTCGTGGGGGCGGGGCTAGTAGCAGTGTGTTCTCATTGGCTACTGAGTTTTTGATTGACAGCTTCGTGACTTGGAAGTGAAGACGTCAGTGTTGTGTTTACATGTTTGAATATGAGCGTCTGTAAGCGCAGCTTTCTATTTCATTTTACTGATATTAAGTTATGTTTGTTTTTTAATTTTATCTGTATTTACCTGCTGCTACTACTTTGTCGACAGAAGCTTTTAGGAGTGCAAGAGATCTATTGAGTCTATTCACTATTCAGGTGTAATTGTACATTAAAATAGGCCTACTGTATAATACTGAAAATATTGTATAGTGTCCAATGTTTTCGGAGAATATTTGTTTATTCCAGATGATTCTTTTGCATGTTAGGCTCTGGTTAGGTTGAGCTGTTACAATTTAAAAATAATACTAGCATAGTGTGTGATATTCAGCCGTCAAGAAGAAAGTTTCACTTCAACCAGGTAATCAAGGTTGGCAACCATGTCCATCACATTACTCATTGTCAGCATATGCATTTACACCATCAACATTAATGATCACTTACATAAGAGGAATTTAAACAATATAAAAATTACAATCGTGGCCTGTTGTCAAATGATACAGACCTCAAAGGGCATTTCATTACATATGTCACACAAAGAATGTTTTTTATCATGCTGATAATTTTATTTAGTTATTTAATTTAGTTAATATTATCTTCTAACATTTAAAATTTTAAATTAAAATTTTAACAATCATCAACAGTTTCAATTGTGATTTATACAACCAGTTAAATGAAAGTAATTACAAATATGAATTCAAATAAATGTACATTCTTTATTGTCAATACGGCATATACACAAGTATCAAAGTGAAAGTCTTGGATGCAATAATGTTGTGACAGGAAAGACCAGAATCCACAAAACATTACCTGCATACTATACATGTAATGCACAGTATTATCATGATATACATTACTATACAAAATGCACAATTACAAATACAGAATACATATTTAAAATTCATATACATTTTAAATGATGCTATGATCCTTTGAACAGTTCCTGTTATAGTAAAAGTAACAAAGCAGTGACTGGGTGGGTACAAGGATAGTCCGGCCAAAAAATGAGAATTCTCTCATCATTTACTCACTTCATGCCATCCCAGATGTATATGACTTTCTTTCTTCACATAAACATAAACAAAGATTTTTAAGGAAATAATCCATCTCTGTGAGTCCATATAATACAAGTGGATTGTAATTCATGTACATATGATAGTTGGTCGGAAGTGACTTTTAATAGTTTTAAACGGTTTACAATTTACATTATTAGTATTTTTCTTGTCTAGCCTATTGTTTCACTCCAGAAGGCATTGATCCACTGAGGTCGCATGGACATCACGGTCACTGTGTGTGGTTTTTAAAGCATCTTTAGGACTCGCAGAGATGGATTACTTTCCTTAAAATCTTAATTCGTGTTTATCTTTAGAAAGAAAGTAAAATACATCTGGGATAGCATGAGGGTGAGTAAAATAAGTGAGAATTGTATTTTTGGGCGAACTATCCCCTTAACATTCATATGCTGTTGGTATGCTAATCCATGATCAGCATAAACTAATATAAATTAAATGCAACCTCTTGTGTACTTGTGAACTGTGTTTGTTTTGATCTAGAGGAAATTAAAATATTTGCTATTTTATAAAAACAAAATAAATCAGGTGTCTGAAGATCAAGATCCCAGTCATTCAAATGTGATGTGTCTGAACAAAGTCTGATGTGGACAGTGTATCTCTGGTACTATCACTCCATCCTCTGTGTCAGCATCAGAAGTTTGTTTATGGAAAAGTTGCCTGGAAAATGAGAAAGGAAACATATTATAATCAATACAAACTGATTTGAACTCCCACATACAGTAACAAGTTGAAGACTTAAAATATTTATTTCAAACAAATTATATAAATGTTTTAAGGGATTTTACAGTACTAAATATTTACATCTGAGTCATGCACCATTTATCATCTGTAATACTGTTGTGTAACCAGTAGATGGGTGTTATAGCTCTATATATAAACATATATCCATGGCTGTGTATTCCCTAGTTGCTGGATGTTTTCAGTCATAATTACTTGCATGTATTAAGTTTTGAATTTGGACATATATTTATTATTAAAGAGTATTAAAGATTAAACATTTTTCTCAGAAACGTTAATTTGAAGTGAACATTTTTGCATTATTATTAGTCAAATATGGACACAGAAAAAGCATTTTGTTACTCATACTAGCTACATATAATAGCTTTATCAGTCATCTTTATCACACAAAAGTAATCAGAATAAATATTGTGACCAGGGTGATACTTCAAAATAATTGTGTGTTTACATATCATGAACAGAGACGTGGTCTGAGTTCAAAAACTCTGCATCACAAATTCATCAGAAATTGAGAAATTCAGGTTTAAATAGCTTTATTGGCATGGTAAAAAAAGGCTTTACATTGCCAAAGTTGAATCAGGCAGTGATTGACAGCGCTCTGGTCCAATGGCATCGGTCATTGTCTGATACAGTACTTTTTGTACTGTAGGCTACACTACAGTACAGATACTGTACAGTACTCTAGCCCAATGTTGTTTGGGGTGGCTGGGGGGAATATTATCTAATCGAAGCAACTATGATCTAATCAAAGACATAATCGAATGTAGATAAACAAGTCATGTAATGATTGGGCTAACAGTTGAATCAAGACAATACTGTATAATGTTATGGGCTCACTGAGCTCTAAAATGCCTCACCACCTTAAAAAGCAAGTACTGTATTATAAATAGTATTAGTATTGTATATATAAAAAGAAAAAAAAGACTTACCACGAGTATCCAGTATCCTGATAGTGACGATGACTAATGAGAATGATATCATTCGTCTGTAGGCAACTATTCCTTCTATAAGAAATCATCTCAACAATATAGTGTACCAGCCAATAAATACACAAACTTAATATCAGTAAAATGAAATAGAAAGCTGCGCTTACAGACGCTCACATTCAAACATGTAAACACAGCACTGACGTCTTCACTTCCAGGTCACGAAGCTGTCAATCAAAAACTCAGTAGCCAATGAGAACACACTGCTACTAGCCCCGCCCCCACGAGAGATATGTGTCAGAACTGCGAACGAAAACTCAGGGAGCGTAAACGAAAACTTCAGAAGCGTAACTGAAAATTCTGGAAGCGCATTTGTAAGTTCAGATCAGCGAACGAAATATGAGAAATAGTTAGCAAAACATGCCGTGTATTAAGAACGAAGTAAAAAAATGTGCCCGCGATTTATTCTTTTTCAGTTTCAAAGATATTTTTATCAGTTTCAATTTATATTTTCATCAGTTTCTTGAAAAGTTACGTTCATTATTATTGGCACAAAAGTAATTCCATACGGTCGAAGAGAACAAGCAAAAGACATTCCTACCCTTGTCTTGTAAGTATCTGTGTTTTCGTTTTGACATGTGCGAATTTTTAGCTAAATTATTTTTTATGTGTTGTTGCAATCGTGACATTTTAGTGGGTAACAGTGTATTATGGTACATGCACGTGTAACGTTACTGCAAGGCCGGCGCTATGGGCGGGCCTTAGGGGGCCGGGCCCGCCTAGAGAGCTCCTGTGCCCCCCCTCCATCCAATTTGCATTTAATAAATTATTTTAATAATAATAATAATAATAATAATTTACGTGCAGTATTTATATATTTATTGATGTGTATTTAAGTGCAATGTTTGACTCATAGGCTAATCTTATAAAAAAAAACTCCCCGAAGTTTGACTGATTGTTTACAAAAAAGGGGTTTCCCGCTGAGCCGCTCTGACCGCAGCATCTCGGTAAAGTTAGCGACGCGACGTGCTCGGTTTTGCCTATTCAGAAACGAATGGAAAGAGAAACTCATGAGATTCCAATCCCAAAAACGTCGACTTCAGCTGTATTAAGAACGTGAGTAGGCCAGTTGGTTTTATTACTCTTCGTAAGTTGCACCAGACGTGGTGTAAATTATGCATTTGACACTGATATAGCAATATGTGTGTGAGTGTGTCGTAGTTGATTATGCATGGTTGATTTAATACTTAACTTGAGATTTGTGACTATTTGGCTGTTATTATAGGAAGTTGGCTTATAGCATGCTGTGTTCACGGAACAATGCAGACAAGGTTCATTAGTTAACATTAGTTAATGACTAACATGAACTAACCATGAGCGATACATTTGTTACTGTATTTGTTAATGTTAGTTAATAAAAATACAGCTGTTCATTGTTTGTTCATGTTAGTTCACAGACTATAGGCTATAACTGTAACATGATATCTCATGATAGCCGAAATATGATTGGGCAATAGGCTAATTATAGTTAGGATATTGAAATCGCTGTGAAACTGTTGTAGCTAGTGTTGCCACCCGTCCCGGTTTTTCCGGGATTGTTCTTCTTTTTAACAACCTGTCCCGGGAAATTTATAAACTCTCCCTGATATACAAAATGCTCATAAGAATTATGATATACAAAAGGCTCAAAAAAAAATTCAAAAGGCTATGTGAATATGTCCCAGTTTTCGAAAGGCTACGAAGAATATGTCCCGGTTTTCGAAAGTCTACGTGAATATACGTTCAAACAGCGCGCACGGCAGAGAGGTAGAGAGCGCGAGACCTTGCGTGCATGAAGCGCATGTAAGCACCCCCCCCACAATTTATTTTTTTGTCAGAATTAGGCCCCCCCAAGAACATTAAATGCCCGTCCATTGACTTGTTTCTTCCGCCGGCTCTGCGTTACTGTATGTTTCCATGTGCCCTTAAACTCAAATTATCTGAATCCAAACCTATTATAAACTGTTATGAAAGCCCCAAATATGTTACTCTTTTCTTTAGATCATTATGATATGAAAATAGCATTTCCTCACTAAAGCTCTCATCTTTGACAAAGTTCAACATTGATTTGAACTATAATATTGAATTTGTCTGAACGATGGCTTGTTACATGCAGAGAGAGCGTAAGCTAATAGAGTAGAATAATATTTGTCATTGTACAAGCACCATAAGATGAAGTTTCATTCAAAATGCCTTCATTCATTCAAGTTTGAAATTTTATAATTAATTTTATAATACAGCATAAAAATACAAATTATTGGCTATGTAAAATTAGCAATTATAAAAAGTATCTGGCAGTATATCAATAATGCAAATAGCACAGATGTGCATTAAAACCTAAACAGAACACAAACACACACAAACACACACACACGCACACACGCACACACACACACACACACACACACACACACACACACACACACACACACACACACACACACACACACACACACACACACACACACACACACACACACACACACACACACAGGTGAATGTATTAGTCCATGCACACTTGAGGTTAAACTCAACAATGCTTTTCTTGTGCAATTTTTTTTTCTTATTTGGCAGATGCCATGATGACCAACTTCCCTGCAGCAACAGAGTTTTATAATTTAGTATCTTAAGTTGTTGATGTTCCTTTTTTTAAAAATCATTTTATATTGTATTTTTAATATTTGATTTGGTCATTTTTATGTTTTGATCTTTTTGTGATTTCCATTACACGAGAGTAGATGTTAAAACTTCATGCTGATTTGTACTCGGCTTTCGCCAAGATAAGCACCAACTAAGACGTAGCTTTACAGTAACCTATGCTTCTCCATCCATTTACGCTTCTTTCCATCTGGTGACGTGAATCTCCTTCTGTCTGGTGTTAATAGTGTATTTGCACGTCAGCACACACAACGGCTGCAACCACAGTGCGGTCCCCCCATAACAACCCTCTGGATTGAGCGGAGTAGGGAACATCTCTAGGGTCTTCAAGTGGGCACCTTCCGTCCTCAGTGTTTCGTCGACTAGCCCACGACACCTCAAGAGGGCTCGACAGTGACTCTGGCGTCCCAGAGTCACCCCCCTCCGTCCCCCACTCAACTCAGCCCAGCTTACTGACCTCTACTTCCCTCTTGCTGCTGAGACCTAACCACAATCTCACAATCTCTCCGCAACCCAACCATACGCGCCAACCCGTTTGACTAAGGCTGTCGAGCCCCACTGGTGCGTTAATATGCAGTTTCAGTGGCAACGGTTCCGTATGGCATACCACCTACCGCAAATCACAATATCTGCCCAACCACCCGTCATTCACGCAATATACAGAGGATCGTAATGGCTGTAAATACTGTACAACCTCTACAATAAACCAACAGTGCTGCTGAGACCTAACCACAATCTCACAATCTCTCCGCAACCCAACCATACGCGCCAACCCGTTTGACTAAGGCTGTCGAGCCCCACTGGTGCGTTAATATGCAGTTTCCGTGGCAACGGTTCCGTATGGCATACCACCTACCGCAAATCACAATATCTGCCCAACCACCCGTCATTCACGCAATATACAGAGGAACGTAATGGCTGTAAATACTATACAACCTCTACAATAAACCAACAGTGCTGCTGAGACCTAACCACAATCTCACAATCTCTCCGCAACCCAACCATACGCGCCAACCCGTTTGACTAAGGCTGTCGAAGCCCCACTGGTGCGTTAATATGCAGTTTCCGTGGCAACGGTTCCGTATGGCATACCACCTACCGCAAAACACAATATCTGCCCAACATCCCGTCATTCACGCAATATACACACGAACGTAATGACTGTAAATACTATACAACCTATACAAATAAACCAACACCCTTCAAGTTTTCAAGAATTCTACGAAACCGTAGCATGGCGGCCTGTACTCAGCCAGCTAGAATCTTTCCGTCTCAACCACAGCCAGTTGCTGCTCCTTGCTGCTCCTTTCTGCTGCTTCAGATAAGTTGGACAGACTCTACCTGGACTCTCCATCCTCGCTGTTCTGCTTCAGTGGCCAGATGAGCATACCTCAGTTTCTTCCTCTCATATGCCTTAAGTTGTTAATGTTCTTTTTCTAAATAAAACCTTTATATTTAATTTGTTTGGATGGATTGTCATTTATAAGAACCTGTTATATTTGAGTGAAAATAATCCTTTAGCCATCATTTTGTTGTCTATTACCTGCATATGTAGTTTAATAGCCGTCTAGGTGATGACTAGTCTATTCTTGGGCTACGTTTAGACGTCTATTAGATTTTCACTGACAGCCCAAATTCAGCCTTGTTTTAGCCTAGACCCATGTGCAGTGTCTATTAGACGTATATATGTAGTCGTTCAATAAATGTCTAATTGATGACTAGTCTATTCGTGGGCTATGGTTAGACATCTATTCTTGGGCTATAGTTAGACGTCTATCCTTGGGCTATGGATAGACGTCTATTAGATTTTCACTGACAGCCCAAATTTAGCCTTATTTTAGCCTAGACGTCTTGGCTGTGTTTTGACGGCTATTAGACATCTTTTAGACGCAAAATTGCTTGCTGGGATGTTATTGTTATACAACACAAAAGGCACAAACACATTATAAAGAACCATGAAGTTCTCGTGTACTATATTCCAAGTTTTCTGAAGCCATTACATATAGTTTAATGTTTTAAGTCAGATTTAAGTCGTTAAACTCAAGTTCACCTAAGTGCTTCCCTCCGCTGCGGCTGATAGTCATTCTCCATTCAGCATTCAAACAGTGTGTCGCGCTCAGGTACGACAGTCAACACCATGAAACTCTCTCCAAGATGAGTCAATGTATCTATTATTATACTGTACATCTGTAGATAAAGGTCTATGGTTTGCATAAAAGGACTTTAACTTGCTGGAGTTTCACATGTTACTTTCTACCGGGTGTCTGTTAGATCACAACACTGGAGTAGAGAGCGATATAATTGTTCTTCACGCGCACATTAACTGAAATTTAAAACTGTTAAAAGGCTCAAACTAATGAATAAATAAAGAAATATATGTATATCTTACTGTGGCGAACAGGACGGCCGAGGGACGTGAGAGAACGGCGCGAGGCCGGTGGTGCGATTGCTAATGAGCAGCACCTGTGAAGCACACCGGTCTCGCATCTCTCACGGAGGAGCGGAAGCATAAAGGGGGAGCGACGACGTTGATGATCGAGGGAGGAACAGGCCTGTGTTTTAGTTGAGTTTTGGTTTTTGTGTTTTATTTTAGCCAGCAGTCGTCCGCGAGGGGCTGCTGGCCGTTATGTTTATTTTCGGTAGCCAGCAGTCGTCCGCGAGGGGCTGCTGGCGGTATTTTAGTTTGTTTGTTTTATTTTAAATAAAGTTTATTTTGATTGTTCGCCGGTTCCCGCCTCCTTCTTCCCTGAACATTGTTACACTGGTGCCGAAACCCGGGAAGAGCGAGGAACGCGCTGTCAGAAAGTCCTCGCCGCTGTGGGGAATCCGCGGTGCCATCGAGCATGGTGCGCGAGTCGCCGCCGCTCGCCGTGGGCCGGAGCCTGCTGCCATCCGCCGGGTAGGGGAGGAGCAGGGAGCGGGGGACTCGCGGCCATGGACGCTCGAGGCGGTGCGCTGGAGTGAGTTGTCGGGGGGACGGTCGAGCTCGCTGCCGGCCGCCTGGGAGTTGGAGGGGCGGCTGCCGTCCGGGAGGGAGCGGAGGAGTCGCCGCCGCTCGCCGTAGGCCGGAGCCTGCTGCCGTCCACCAGTGAAGGGGAGGAGCAGGGAGCGGGGGACTCCTGCCGGCTGCCCTAGAGCCCAAGGAGCCGTCGCCGTCCACCGGGCGGCGGAGGAGCGTCGAGCCGTCCACCGAGGGCTACCCAGCGTCACCGCCAGGCACCGTGGAGGAGATCGCCCAGCTGGTGGTGGACCAGATGGCAGCGCGTTGTGGGAACCGGACCAAATTTTTTTTTCCTCTCTCCCCTCTCTCGATCTGTCGCTCCTCATGCTTCCGTCTCCGTTTCCCTCGGCTTGTCGGTCCATAACCCCCAGGGATCGCCGCCGCCGGGGGGGGGAGTGGGCACAGGCTCGTGGGTACCCCCCGGCCTGTGAGGGGCGATGGGGGGTATGTGGCGAACAGGACGGCCGAGGGACGTGAGAGAACGGCGCGAGGCCGGTGGTGCGATTGCTAATGAGCAGCACCTGTGAAGCACACCGGTCTCGCATCTCTCACGGAGGAGCGGAAGCATAAAGGGGGAGCGACGACGTTGATGATCGAGGGAGGAACAGGCCTGTGTTTTAGTTGAGTTTTGGTTTTTGTGTTTTATTTTAGCCAGCAGTCGTCCGCGAGGGGCTGCTGGCCGTTATGTTTATTTTCGGTAGCCAGCAGTCGTCCGCGAGGGGTTGCTGCCGGTATTTTAGTTTGTTTGTTTTATTTTAAATAAAGTTTATTTTGATTGTTCGCCGGTTCCCGCCTCCTTCTTCCCTGAACATTGTTACACTTACTTTTGTGCTTTGAACTTTTCGATGCGAAGTGCTGCGCGCCGTGACTCCATGTTGCTTCAAACACATATTTCTGCGCACAGGATGCGCATAAGGTTTCGTGCCGCTCTGAATAGGAGCCTTTCATATTACAATACATTTGTGCAATGGCAGTTTATTGATAGCCTTGGTTGTTCTGTCCAATCTATCATATTTTGCTGCTTCATTAAAAAGTTGCACTTAAAATTTTAAAAGAAATGTCTTTTAATTATATAGTATATATTTTGTCTGTAATAAAAACAATGTTTAAGTCAAGCTTTGATGCCTTTAACAAAAGAATAATCACAGTCTCTTCCCCACAGTGAGGCATACAAATACAGTTTATTAGGTAATTTGGCACTGTTTTTATTGTTATTTTAGTATTGGATCGGATTGGTACTCGGTATCGGCCAATACTGACTCCCAGGTATCGGAATCGGTATCGGCAAAAAAGGCGGATCGTGCCACCCCTAGTCACGAGTCTGTACCAGAGGCATTGAGCTACGGAATCTTTGCTCCGTTCACTGCGAGCGGCAAATTATCAAAGAAAATGCCACAGTGCAGATGGCTTTGCTCAATGTTTGCTCTGTGGGAAACAAAACTTTCATGCTTAACGATCTTATTATGAACAATAAGCTGGACTTCCTTTTTCAGTCGGAAACTTGGTTAAAGATCTTACTCCGATGGATGAACTTCTACCATTGGGTTACTCCTATTATAATTCCCCTCGGTTAAATGGTCGAGGTGGGGGTCTTATGTCTATTTTTAAAGATGAAATAGGATGTCGGACGATCTCTACCGAACTTTATAATAGCTTTGAGCTACAAAAGTTTCAGATAATGTCTACAAAACCGGTCGCTCTTGTGTATCGTCCTCCACAGCCAAATAAGGATTTTGTGAATGAATTTTCTGAGTTTGTGAGTAGGCTGATTACACAATTTTAATGTACACTTGTGCTGTGGGCAGGATGTGGTTTTCAGAGAGTTTGTAATTTGATTTTGATCTGACACAGTGGGTCAAAGGGCCAACTCATAAGTTAGGCCATACATTAGATCTGGTTTTATCTTTTAACCTGCACATTCAGGATATTATGATTGACGAAGTAGTGTTTTCGGACCATAAACCAGTGTTTTTCAAAGTATGTTCTTATAAAAATGTGAGAAAGTCACTGCCAGAAAAAATATGGTCTCTGAAAATCAGTTCCTCTACCAGTGTTGAGTTCTCTACTCTGTTTAAAGATTTTGGTGAATCTATCTTATCTGAAACATCTTTGATGAATTTAAGTGTTGATGAGTTGTTGGAACAGTTTAATTCTGTTTGTGCTGATATTTTAGATAATGTTGTTCCTCTTAAAGGGACACCAGGCAAGCCTGAGTGTTTTTTCTCTACGAAGCTCCCCCTAGCTCCCCCTGGTGTCTGGTAGTAAATGCTTTCAAACACACTGTCATAAAAACGAACTGTTGTTCCTCCCCCCTCGCCACGAGCAACCCAGCTGATCAGCTGTCAACCCAGCTGAGCATGAACCGGCTATTTCAAACCTTTAAAACTAATTTCGTAACTTCTATATTTGCAAACAAGACGGTCACAGAAAATAATTTGAGTCTGGGCTTCATTGTATTTGACAAGGATTTGTAGCATATAGATCAATACAATACAGAATGCAATCGGTGAGCCATCGGCTTCTACACTATGTAACGCACTGCAAAAAAGCTACACCGGCTCCAAATAAAAGCAAAGTAACACCTGGATGCAACGTGCAAGCTAAATTAGACACATAGAAGGGCAGCATCCATCTAGCTAGGTCAAGCCAAAATCTCCGCTAGCCATTTAGACGCGGGTAGGATACACCGGTGTCTTGATTTGAAGAATTTGATATCTATTTATCTTCGAACTAAGTTACACAAATAAAACCGACAGAGGAACTGCCAAAAAACGACAAAAAATCAAACGTGTTTGCTAATGACAATGCTAACATCAAAGTTATAGTATCTAGCGTACTAGTAAGCCCGTAACAGACAGCGATCATAATAAAAACCTTTACAGACAATAGCAAACATACTGAGGTCACAATTACTTGAAATTTATATATTAAACACAGTTTATTCCAAAGTTACCCACAAGTGCAACAGCAAGAAGGCCAGGTCAGCATCCGTTTTGTAGGCTTCTGTTTCTCTCAGTTCGGGCCATTCTGAAAAAGCCGGTCCGATATTTACTCGAGTCTGACTTCTTGCTCGGTCAGTCTCCCGTTTCCTCTTTCGTTGGTCCTCCGACAAAGATTTCCTAGCTTTCTGCTTCTTTTTTACAGACTCAGCCATAAATCAATCTATCGTTGCCCTTTGCTTACAGCTAGTCGGTCCTTGAATGGGGGCGTGTATGTGTGCAGTCCCGTCAAGCAATTCGTTAAATCACGAGACCTGATATCACGCAATACTTCCTGACGGCGAGCCCGGCCGCCCGCCGGCCCAAAGTTATGAGTGAGTTTTTTCCGCTCTCGGGCACCATGGGGGGGTGCGAAACCACCACCATTCAACCCGAAATAAGTAATATAACCATTCCACTGACTCCGAAGCTGTTCAGTTAAGGTAAAAAAGTTACCTGGTGTCCCTTTAAAGCTAAAAGTGGTAAAATTAAACATTTGCCATGTGATAATGAACCCCTACGGGCACTTAGACAACATGCTAAACAAGCTGAGAGGACGTGGAAAAAACATAAATTGCAGGTCCATTATGAGATTTTTAGAGAATCGTTACAGACTTTTCAGGAGGCCTCTAGAGATGCTAAACATAAGTATTACTCGGATGTTATCACTCGACATGTTAATGAACCTAAAATTTTATTTAAGATAATTAATTCAGTTATTAACCCTAGGCCAACTAGGTATCCAGATCCTTCAATCTTAAATTGTGAATACTTTTTGACATTTTTTAATGATAAAATTGTTGGTATACACTCTACAGTACTGAAATTACAGGTGGCTTTTGACCTGGCTGTGCCTTGTAGCACGGAATTCTATACTGCCACACATATTTCTTTTTATTTGTATGTAGGATTTGTAGTTATAGTGGTCAGTGTTGTAGTATTATTTTGAACATCCTTGTGTATTTGTCATTGAATAATTTATTATCTTTGGTGTCTTTGTCAATGAACAATTTATTATCTTTTGTGTCTTGTTAATGAACAATTTGTTATCTTTTGTGTCCTTTCATAAAAACAAGTTATTATTTATTTATCCACGTCTCTTGTCCTATTGGGGGATAAGAATCTGTGCAGCCTATCTTGATTAGGTTGATTCCTGGGTGGAGAATTCCCAGGTGGCGTAGTTGTTAATACCTCTGTTTTGCCACATATGCTACAATTGGGGGCTATTTTTCGGTAACATAAAGTGTCTTTTCGCTCATATGTTATGATACGCAGATTTATCTGCCCGTGAGAGAGTTAAATTCAATTTCACTTGACGCTTTATTAGCATGTTTACACGATGTTAAGGACTGGATGGCTGCTAATTTTTTTAAGCTTAACGAACATAAAACTGAGGTTATTGTGTATGGCCCAGTTGAGATCTTGTTTTCTTAATCTACGTCTGTTAGCTAAGACTAAACCATTTCTATCTAGTTCAGATTTTGAGAAAGCAATTGACCCTTCGCTAAGCCACACACGAAAACCGCCACTGGCCAATCGTGTCTTAGCAACAGAAACTAGGTGCGGGAGGTCTGGCAAGCTTTCGAGCGAGGGAAACATGCCGAAGCGTTGTGCGTATGGATTGTGCAAATCTGATACAATCTTCTTTATCCTACAAGTTTGGACGGGGAGTGGAATGTTTTTCCTTCCCGAAAATCTAAAAGCCAAGGGCAGAAATGATGGGCATGGATCAAGCAGTGTGGGAGACCCCATTCACAACTATGTCAACAGGATTAACAAAAACACCTATACATACTGTCGGCAACTAGTCATAGTTGGGGGCGTTGTCGGTGTGGGGGAAAACACCACGAACGTTGTGTGTATTTGAATGACAAAAATGTCATATTGTGAGTCATTGACGCCTGCCGACCGGCTACGGTACATTGCAAAATTAACTGCAATAGGTTATGATTGCCCTTATTTAATTAAAAACTGGGTCAACGACCCAACCAAATGGCCGGAGGTGTCGTTTCCAGAAATATCTTGTTATCTGGTTGAATCTCCAGGTAAGACATCGCGGTAGCTGTAGCGGTAACATTAGCCTATAACTCAATCAACTTTCGTGTTGCATTCTATAACTCCATAAAACCTTGTCCCTTACCAATTGCACGTATGCTTCACTCCAAACTATTAATCCTTTTGTAAAACGGTGATCAGTAGTACGAAGTTGCCGAGAGACTGTGCTGACAGTACCAGTCTGTATTGAGTAGAATTCGAACTATCTATAGGTTCACGGATCTCGCATCATTACGTAGCGATTGGCCTATCAAGCGAGCCTTCACCTGATAACGCTAATGTGAATGAGACATCCCTTATGAAAAACAACTATAGGAATCTTGTAGTATTTTAGGACAAAATATTATAGTAATCTTATAGGAATACTATAGTATTTTGGGACATACTATAGAAGTACAATAGAGGTATTACAGAACATCACAGAAGTATTATACACTATTTATTGCTTGTAGCCATTTTGTCCTCCTTTCCGGTTCTGTGTGTTTATTAGGAAGGATCTAGAACTTCAATTCATAATTTGTTTGTTTATTGGTGGTAAAGAAAACGACACAGCACTTCTTCGGCATGATTGCCGTCTGTATTTCAATGAGCGCCAAGGCAATGTTCTCCCCCACGGGCTAAATTAACATCACGTGACGGGTCGTTCCCGGGGGCATTCCCAGACCAACTGTCTGTATGTATTGCTTGGAAGTTGGAAATAATGACGGTTCTTTGTTCATAATGCATATATTTTAACGTAAAATAAGACGATTAAAGACAAGACGGAGGCTCACTGACATACTTTAAAATATATATCAGCATTTTTTTAATCAACGGCCTACTACCCCTGACTGAGTAAGTTAACCCCATCTCTCCCTGTGTTAGTGTTATTCCACAAGATTGATAGATAAACTGTTTGAATTATAATTATTAGATTATTTTCACATTTCACTTACCCTGCTGTGCACGAACATAGCTGTTCCTCAATTTGTGTGTTTCCCATTTGAATGGTCAGCGTATGAGGCGGCTGCTGCTTGCTTTGGGAGTGGGACTATAGTCTTTAGCTTCAATTTTTATGAAATTATTCTCTAATCGGTTGCATATTATGTCATGGATATATCCCTCGAATGCATACTGCAGTCCCTTTTGTCTTGCTCTCTCAGATATTTCACATGTTCGCCAAAAATTACTAATTATCTCATTAGGAATGTCTGACACCGGTGCATACACGGTGCATGCACAGGCATAGCAACAGTAACTGGGGGGGGGGCGGGGCTTAGTGAAGGGTCAATTACTTCCATTGTCTTTTCTCGAATGGATTATTGTAATTCTCTTTACTATGGAGTTGATGCTCGAGCACTTATGCGTTTACAGAAAATCCAAAATGCTGCAGCAAAGATGATAAAGTCGGCAAAGAAATATGATTCTATGACTCCTTTATTAGTTTCATTAAAGTGATTGCCAGTACGATTTAGAATTATTTACAAGATCCTCGTACTTGTTTTTAAGGCCTTGTACAGTTTTTTTGCACAGCCTGTGTATTTGTCCGGTTTGGTGTCAATTTTCATCCCCGCTAGATACTTGAGATCAGAAAATCAACAGCTGCTTTGCACAACCAAGACAAAATATAAACACAAAGGTGACAGAGCCTTTTCTCGAGCCGGCCCTAAATTGTGGAACGACCTCCCTCAATTTATTCTGTCTGCCAAATCCTTAAACATGTTCAAAGCTATGTTGAAACAACATCTTTTAAATTCATATGGAGAGTTGTCTTTATTGGGTTATTGTCTATGTGTGTCTATGTGTTGTGAATATTTTTATCTCTGCTATCTTTTTTTTTGTGTTTTTAGTTTATGATTGTGAAGCACTTTGGACAATGTGAGTTGTATTAAACTGTGCTATAAAAACAAACAAACAAACCAACGGTCAATGTAACCCCACCTGTATCGTGTCCCCTATCTAATTAATCCTCATTTAATGACTCACACTTTAGTGTGCATCACCATCTCTTAAAATGCAGAATGCAGTGTATCAGAGTATAAATGGACACAAACGGCAAGGCTTATATATAACCACTTGAGATAGAGTCATAAATCCTCCCAACAGAGTAATTTCCCACTTGGAAATTCCCCCTTTATTATTGGTTGAGCCAACCCTGAAAGGTGGGACCTTTCTCAGGCTTTAAATGGTCTCTACACAAGCCCTTCCCTCTCTTGGCCTTCTTGGTACGTTCGGGGTGCTGTGCTGTCCTGCGTGATCTCAGCAGGCCTTGACTCACAACCTGCCGTGCTCATGGAGAGAGAGAACTTTCAACCAGAACAGAGTCGAACTAACCATGCAAGTTCATCGTATCTTCTTCATCCAACGGAGAAGAAAACAATTGCCATCAACCATCAAAATCCTTTTTCAGGAACTTAACGAAATGCATTCACTGCAAAGGCCATGCAAGTCCTCTGAAAATAATAAGCTGATGGTTCTTTTCATGTTCAATGAATCTTTCCGTAGCTTCATTTCATCATAACTACATTCATTATAAGTTATGATTGATTATTAATGTTTTTTTAGAGCTAATTTGCAACAGAGGTTATGGCTAATGCTATTTAATAGGCCGCCCCTGCTTGCCATTATTTAAATAACATTGTTAGGTGTGGGGGTGGTGAAAGGAGCGAGGGCCCAAGTGCAGGACAATGGGTATTTATTAAGCAAAAATTAAGACAAAAACTACCCCGAGGGGGAAAACAAGACGGACTTGGACTTGACTTGGGCCACAGCAGGGAAATACACGGTGTAGATACGACGACGAACCAGCACAGGACTGTAAACACAAGAAGAATAAATAAGGAGAGCAAACAAAGGAGGTAAAGAGGGAGGACAGATGGGGCAAATGAATCAATAATCAGGTAACAAGTTGCGAGGGACTAGATAATCGACAGGAGAGCACATGGCACAAGGAAATATACATGACACACCAAACATGACTTGAACACAAGCACATGGCCAGTAAAACAAATCACAAGCCTTGTGCTAACACAATATGAGACATGAACACGCAGCCAATGAGAACACTCATAAGCCACGTGTTCACACAAAACATGACAACATGAAAGCACGCAGCCTGTGATAAACACACGCTGCATGCAACACAGCACAAGACAAAACATGACATAAAAGCACATGAAACAAGGCACACAGACAAGACAAAACAGGAGTGTCAGGGCTCTGTCACAAAACCAAGACTAGACAAAAGTGACAGAACCCTGACAAACATTTCTGTTTAGCCCCCTACAATCGCCTATATAACAACTTAGTTAAAGCTCAAACAATAATCAGAGGTTATGGCTTGTACTGTGAAATAATGCTGCCCCAATGCTTGCTATTATCTCGATAGTATTTTTTATCTAGCCCCCTATAGTTAATAATATAACTATATAACAACTTGAATAAAGCTGAAATAGTAACCAGAGCTTATGGCTAATATTATAAAATAATGCCACCCCAATGCTTTCGATTATTTCAATAGTATTTTTATCTAGCCCCCTATAGTGAATGCAACTGTATAACAACTTTACTAAAGGCGAGCAGTTAATTAGAAATCTAAAATCTATCCTGGGGCCAGTTGCATAAACATAGGCAATATGTTAAGACTGTGTCTTAAGTTCTAGTATGACCAACTAGCGCTTAGTCATGGGGCAATTAGTCTTACTTTTTAGTATACAATTCGACCAATCTACTTTTATATATAACTGACTTAAAACAGTTATTAACAGTTTAAAAGAAAAAATGTGATGACTAACTTTTAAGATTAGTCTTAGCAGTTTATGCAACTGGCCCCAACTGAGCTTTAGTATGTACTTAACCCTGGAAGCAGATTTGCGGTAACAATGGTTGCAACATAATTGTCACGTCTGTCCGGTCTTGTGTTGCACATGGGTGTTTGTTATGTTGAGCCATGTGCTCTCGTCATTGTTGACCCCTCCCTCTTGTTATCTGATTATTGGTTTATTTGCTCCACCTGTCTGTCTCGTTACCCTCCTTGTTTGCCTCCCTATTTAGTCTTCCTGTGTTTGCTGTCCTGTGCTCGTTCATTGTCATTGTTACGTGGTTTAGTCGTGTGGAGTTCTGTGCCTGTCCTGTCCTGTCTGGTCTGTGTTGGATTTAGTTTTGAAACATTGGAATTCTTTTGTTGGTTTGTTTATTTTATGTTTTATCTTTATTAAATTCTTCATTTCACTCCGCATTTGAGTCCTCTTCTCCATTTCTCCACAACCCACCGTGACAGAATGAACGAGCCAATGTGGATTCAGCGGAGCGAACTTTCTCCTGCGGAGAAGGAGAATGGGATTTCTTTGTTTAAATATTTATCCATGTGCGTTCAAAGGAATGAGGAAGGAGGGCAGCAGAGTCATCATCACTGGATCCGTCAAGCGTGGGGACTTCATCGATGGTTTTAGCCAGCCTCGAGTTTGCACACATCCGTCAGAAAGGACGGAGGAGGAGAAGGAGACCTGCGCCTGCCCAGCCAGAGACTGTTCACGTCCCGTCTGCCCAGTCAGAGACTGTTCACGTCCCGTCTGCCCAGCCAGAGACTGTTCACGTCCCGTCTGCCCAGCCAGAGACTGTTCACGTCCCGTCTGCCCAGCGAGAGACTGTTCACGTCCCGTCTGCCCAGCGAGAGACTGTTCACGTCCCGTCTGCCCAGCGAGAGACTGTTCAAGTCCCGTCTGCCCAGCGAGAGACTGTTCACGTCCCGTCTGCCCAGCGAGAGACTGTTCACGTCCCGTCTGCCCAGCGAGAGACTGTTCACGTCCCGTCTGCCCAGCGAGAGACTGTTCACGTCCCGTCTGCCCAGCGAGAGACTGTTCACGTCCCGTCTGCCCAGCGAGAGACTGTTCACGTCACGTCTGCCCAGCGAGAGACTGTTCACGTCACGTCTGCCCAGCGAGAGACTGTTCACGTCACGTCTGCCCAGCGAGAGACTTTTCACGTCACGTCTGCCCAGCGAGAGACTGTTCACGTCACGTCTGCCCAGCGAGAGACTGTTCACGTCACGTCTGCCCAGCGAGAGACTGTTCACGTCACGTCTGCCCAGCGAGAGACTGTTCACGTCACGTCTGCCCAGCGAGAGACTGTTCACGTCACGTCTGCCCAGCGAGAGACTGTTCACGTCACGTCTGCCCAGCGAGAGACAGTACACGCTCTGTCTGCCCAGTCAGAGACTGAGCACGTCAAGTCTGCCCAGTCTGAGACAGATCCGGAAATGCCCATTTGTGTGGCCGCCAAGGCACTTACGGACTATTTGGAACGTCTGGCGCGGATCCTGGATATGTCTGTATCTGCTGTTTACGAGTCAGGGCCAGAGTCGGTTCCAGAGCCGGGGCCAGTGTCTGCTGTTCCAGAGCCGGGGCCAGTGTCTGCTGTTCCAGAGCCGGGGCCAGTGTCTGCTGTTCCAGGGCCGGGGCCAGTGTCTGCTGTTCCAGGGCCGGAGCCAGTGTCTGCTGTTCCAGGGCGGGAGCCAGTGTCTGCTGTTCCAGGGCCGGAGCCAGTGTCTGCTGTTCCAGGGCCGGAGCCAGTGTCTGCTGTTCCAGGGCCGGAGCCAGTGTCTGCTGTTCCAGGGCCGGAGCCAGTGTCTGCTGTTCCAGGGCCGGAGCCAGTGTCTGCTGTTCCAGGGCCGGAGCCAGTGTCTGCTGTTCCAGGGCCGGAGCCAGTGTCTGCTGTTCCAGGGCCGGAGCAAGAGCCAGTGCCTGTTCCAGCGCCAGAGCCAGTGTTTGTCTCTGTTTTTGTGTCTGTTCTTGTAACTGTTTCAGTTCTTGTGGCTGTTCCTGAGCCGGTGTCCGCTGTACCTGAGCCGGTGTCCGCTGTACCTGAGCCGATGTCCGCTGTACCTGAGCCGGTGTCCGCTGTACCTGAGCCGGTGTCCGCTGTACCTGAGCCGGTGTCCGCTGTACCTGAGCCGGTGTCCGCTGTTCCTGAGCCGGTGTCCGCTGTTCCTGAGCCGGTGTCCGCTGTTCCTGAGCCGGTGTCCGCTGTTCCTGAGCCGGTGTCCGCTGTTCCTGAGCCGGTGTCCGCTGTTCCTGAGCCAGAGTCACCACCATGGCCGCCCGAAGGGTCTTCGCCGCCCTGGCCGCCCGAGGGGTCTTCGCCGCCCTGGCCGCCCGATGAACTTTGTTTCGCTCTGGCCGCCCGATGAACTCTGTTTCGCCCTGGCCGTCCGATTTACTCTGTTTTTCCCTGGTCTGTCCCTCCCGTTCCCCCCCTGATCTGTCCCTCCCGTTTCCCCCCTGGTCTGTCCCTCCCGTTTCCCCCCTGGTCTGTCCCTCCCGTTTCCCCCTTGGTCTGTCCCTCCCGTTTCCCCCTTGGTCTGTCCCTCCCGTCCCGCCCTGATGTTTCCTTACTGTCCCGCCTTGGCCTGATGGAGCGTCTGGTAGCCGCTCCGTAAGGAGGGGGTTATGTCACATGTCTGTCCGGTCTTGTGTTGCACATGGGTGTTTGTTATGTTGAGCCATGTGCTCTCGTCATTGTTGACCCCTCCCTCTTGTTATCTGATTATTGGTTTATTTGCTCCACCTGTCTGTCTCGTTACCCTCCTTGTTTGCCTCCCTATTTAGTCTTCCTGTGTTTGCTGTCCTGTGCTCGTTCATTGTCATTGTTACGTGGTTTAGTCGTGTGGAGTTTTGTGCCTGTCCTGTCCTGTCTGGTCTGTGTTGGATTTAGTTTTGAAACATTGGAATTATTTTGTTGGTTTGTTTATTTTATGTTTTATCTTTATTAAATTCTTCATTTCACTCCGCATTTGAGTCCTCTTCTCCATTTCTCCACAACCCACCGTGACAATAATCTAGAGTTAATATTTTAAGAGTAAGTCAGAATAAATTTAAATGTAACAATTTATTATTAGTCAGTTAAATGTATCATGCCAATTACATCCATTCAATTCAAGTCAAGTCAAAGGCGAAAAAAGGCGACAGTGGCAAGGAACCAAAACTCCATCGGGTGACAGAATGAAGAAAAAAACCTTGGGAGAAACCAGGCTCAGTCGGGGTCTAGTTCTCCTCTGGCCAACGAACGAAAAGTGTATGACTATGATTCAGGCAGCATTACAGGTCAGAAGTCAGATAGGATTGGAACATTCAGAATATTATCCACTTCCATCTGGTTGAAGGTGGGAGTCATCATGCCGGTATGTAGATGGGTTTGTTGAGAATCAGTGCCGATGGCTGTCGCGTCGATGAGGCCTTCACAGGGGAGAGTCTAGTTGACAATCTCTGCTGAAACTTCAGGGATGCGTTGTGGTCGTGTCTAGGCAACCACAAAGATAATTCAAAGATAATCAATAATTCAAAGATAAAGGCGATCAAATTCAAAGATCAAATGCTCTGAAATAAAAAGATACACCTGACCTCAGAAAAATACATAATGGAGAAGAGATGGGGGAAGGGTAGGAGATGCAGATTAAGACAATACTGAGGAATGATCGACTTGATTGCATCTCAAACGAGGATGCTAATGTTTAAGAGAGAGTTCAAATGCTAATTTCCAGAAAAGTTTTTTCAGAGAGTACCTCTTCTCTAAGCCAGGCATCTTGGCTCCAGCCTTACATGCCCATACTGCTATTGATGTTAGTATAATAAACGACACAAATACAATATGTGGCATTATATTAACTCCTTATTTTATCAAGATTTGAACAATTAATAGGGATTTTAGCTTTGTGGGTCATGGATTGCCCCCTGTATTAAAACGTATATAAAAAGTAGCTACATTAGTCCTAGTGGACAGTAAAAATGTATTAATAAGGACTGCAGTATCACTGACTATTTGTTTCTCCCTTCAGGTGTCTTTTTGCTAGAGCACTGGGATGAAAATAAGAAGGGCAATACTCCACACCTTGGTTTGACAGTGACTGTGAGAGACCCTAACCATGAGGTATGAGGCATTCAACTCTTTATGTACTCATGAATTACACATAATTACACAAACTGTTAACTATTACCAGCTGGAACAATTCTTCTGATTCACTCTGTCATGTGCAGGTGGTCTTGTTAAAACGCTTTGGGAGATATGGAAAATTCACCTTTAAATCCCATGCTTCGGGTCAACATTTCGTGTGCGTGCAATCCAACTCCACCAGGTTCTCCGTGTTCGCTGGTGATCGTCTGGTGAGTTGTGTGATGCTTTCACATGTTGAATTTGATCTGCTTAAAATGTCTCCTAGGGGCTTTTACTTTTCTCTTTATGCACAGAAAGTCCATTTAGATGTCCAGATGGGCGAGCACACAATTGACCCTAATGCTGCTGAGGCAAAGGACACTATGAAAGCAATGGAATACAACCTGCAACATCTCATTGACCAGATGCATTACATTAGCAGGCAGCAACATTTCCAAAGGGTAAGCAAACACAGGCAGTAGGATGGCCTGAAAACAAAATATGAGGCCCCAAGTAGGATTTAAATCAAACTTCGCTTATCACATAACACACGTGCATATACACCTATAAATTACTCGCACATGTATACTATTGGATGTTCAAAATACATATATGAAATACTCGTGCACACTAATATGAAATCCATACCAATACATATTATGTATTGGTATACGTGGATGCATGCTTTAGTTGTGTATATATATGTATAAGCGAGTGATTTCACATGTGGATGTGCGTGAACTTTTCAGTGTAAACGGAAGGCATTTCAGTGTAAAAGGAAGTCATGTGCGTACACGGATAATAATACAGGGCTAAGATTATCATAAATAAACAAGATTTTGACGCATATTCAAGTGTTTGTGCAGAGTGCAGCGCGCACTGCATGGTACGGAGGCGCGGGCGCGGACACTTGCATTTTCCTATCAACAGTGGAAACAACTTTAAATAGGCTACTCTATCATTTCTGGTCATACAGAAAAAAATAATACATTATTCGCAACTACTTTTATTTGTTTAAAAACAAATGGACGCAAAAGTAGCCTACACGGACCCAAGATAATCCGTGTACTTTAGCGTCCAGTCGTTTTTCTTTTTTAACCCTTGATTGAAAAACGAAAAATCAACGGTTGTTAGGCTATTTTTAAAACGCAAAGTACACCAAAATTAGAATTTGAACTGTAGGCCCAACACACCAAATGCTGCGGAAAAAAATAAATATTGACGTATTTTCAGAGTTTTGCTTATGACTTTTTTCCCCTTTATTAAATATTTGAAATATTCACAAATTAATATGGAAAAATTTCGATTTTACTGGTTTTCTAAGGCCCTATTAGAACCTGGAAATTATATTCGAGTTTGTTCGTTTAAAAGTGGACATTTCAAGCTTTGTATAGGTAGGCTAACTATATTTTGTTTCAGTTCATTTTTGAGACGCGCTCCAGTTCACGGAGATCATGAAAGCACGCCTGATTGTTTTATTTTATTTTACAAAAGCACAAAGTCTTCTTGTTATTGTGAGTTTACTCAAATAAAATTGTCTATTTTTATACATTATGTTTACACATAAAAATATTGTGAGTACAGTTTATAAACTGAAGGGACGGAGTGAACAACCGTCGCCACGGATTGTTTTGGTTTTTCCCACAGATGGAGGGTTTTTTCCCTCCATAATACGGGGTTGAAATATATATTTACCATATTCATATTCATCATTTATATTGTCAATTTATGCTACATAATAAAAAGAATACACTAGCCTACAACATCGCATCAAGGTAAGATATAAGTGAACATTTGAACCTTTATATGCCTATGTATGTTATTTTTTTCTTTTCATTACATTATTTACAGAAATTAACACCCAATACTTGAACAGTTTAAAGTGTAATCTGGCAATTCATGAAGCAGCTTCTGAATTGGGACGCAGCAAACCAGCTCTGGCCATGATCTCTTGGCTATTAAAGCCGAAGATACATGACTGAAACATCCTCACCATGTCCTCCAGTAAAATATAAAACAAAAAAATTACAATAGCCAATTCTGGATCCATAGCTGTTTATTCAATTATAACAAATGAATTATCAGGATGGCAACTGTATACTCTCTCACCGTTGCTTGGCGCCAGGAGCAGTAATCGGCAACACCTGGTTGCGCAATTAGGAAATCCTACGAAGGCTACATGGTGCGTCCTTCGAAGGACAAATAGGCTGCATCCTTCGACAGGGCTCTCAAGTCTCAAACATTGGGCGTGAGACACACGCATTTCAACCCGTTCACACGCTCACACGCCACACCTTGTATTTCTCACGCTGAGGAGTAAGGGCAGAGTGCGAATTACCCCATCATAATTGGGGGGTACTGCTCCTTCACTTCTTCTATGACCATCATGGTCCACTACCATATCAATCCCCACCGTGATCACCAAGTGCAACATGTGTTGTGCAACACACATACAAGGTGTAAACATGCGACAAACTGATAATCAGTAGGCTACAGAATATTTCATTGTTATTATCCAAAAGAGAACTGTTTTGATCAACTCCCAAAAGTTAGAAGTTAAGTGCACTGAAATACCATTCTAATTACTAGTAAAAGTAAAACCTTTTCAAGAAGCCTATTGCCTATTTCATAAAATATTGATTTGGTTTATTTTTTAGATTTCATAAGACCTGGAGGTAAGACCCGACCCTCTCATATACTGTATAAACAGAAACCAATTTTCCATTATAGCAGTGTCAAATCAACACAATTACTTGGTGATGTGTGAAACCTGAGCAATCTTTAATGTGATTAAGGAGCATACTATGAAAAACCATAGCGAATTAGAAGAAGAAGAAGAACTACATAGCGGTAACATACAAGAATCCGATAACCTGTTAATGTCAGAACAAGCTGGGTGTCATCAACACTACAGTATCCTACAAATGAGTCACATATACACACATGCACAAACACAGATACACTACTTCCAGGCATTGTATTTACATTATATAGACCTATATTTCTAGACCTGTCCAAATCTGATATAAGTATGTAATGTATGAGTAAAAGGTGTATATTGTATTGTATATGTATTATGCTTGAAGTGCACTGAAAACTGAAATAGTAAACAGCTATGTATTCCAACAAACACTGTTGTAATATATGCAGCAAAGCAGGCTTGTTTTAAAATACTGACCACTAGGGATGGGAATCGAAAACCGGTTCCACTCGAGAACCGGTTCTAAATTTTACGATCCATCGATATTGTATGCCCTCGACGTTAACGAGTCCTCTTATCGATGCTCCTGCTCTGAGTCAGCCATAGTATGTACAGACCGTGAACTCACAACTGTCCCTTTTGTCCTTTATCAAGCACCATAGCACCGCGTCCAAAGATAATCTTTGTCCTGCAAAGTCTTATTTGATCAGTGAGTAAAATTGTCTCTCTCTGGTAATGTAGATGAACCGCTGCGCTTGTGACAGGGCGCATGTTAAACTGATCGAGCAGAGAGAGAGAGAGAGAGAGCCCCGGTCGCGCGCACGCACTCTCTCTCTTCGGAGCAAGGCGAAAGTAGGCTTCACCGTCTCAAAACTCAGCGCTGTCTTCCTCTCTCCCTCGCACATATTAATCAAAATAAACGGCACGATGGTAAGGTAGGGAGACTAAAGTTTTATGTGGAGCATTCGGAGATTTGTTTTTCCTGAATTGCCGCTGGGTGTGAATTGTGCTAAAATACGTTGCCTTATCTTCTCTGAAAAGTCTTCCGCACATTCAGCTGACATAATCACACTTCAAATAAACGAAAAAAAACAATCCAGTGATGAAATGTTTTCTGTGATGACACACATCTTGTGGGATGTCCCAACTGGCGGGATAATCACACAAACGCGCACACGTCCGATAATGACACGTCCAATTCGCGAACTAATGACTCATTTGAACCGATTCGTTTTAATGAATGGTTAAAACAACTGATCTTTCCAACACTGAACTCACGGGACGTTTAATCGGTGTATAACTAATCGGTAACACTTTACAATAAGGTTCCATTTATTACAGAAATTACATAAAAAGTACAGTTTGCTTAGTCAAGTGTAAGCATTAAAACGACTTGTTTTCCCCCCCCGAAAAAGACTACTTTTTCCCACACAGTGCTATCAGGAATCGATAAGAGAATCGTTAAAGAATCGGATCGATAAGCAGAATCGTTAGTGGCATTGATATTGATAAAATCTTATCAATTCCCATCCCTACTGACCACAAAGGTCGGGGTTTTGCCTCTTTTCCCTTTCTCCCTGGCCCCAATGATTTAGAAAGGCGATGCCCTGCCTTTACCCAGGACATCACATATGGAGCAGGGTTAAAGATCTCCAAAGGAGGGCCATTAAGGTCCACAAAAAGCAGAGCAGACAGACGCGGAGCTTTGCATGGAGCTTGTTGCGCGTTTTTCTATCTGTATCATTTACTGCCGAAAATCCTCTCTCACATTCAGCAGAGGTGGCCAAGTACGTGTTACTTGCAATGATACGTTTTTTCAGGGTCCCTCCCTCCAGTGTTCCTTGTACTTTATAATTTCTGAAATCCTCCACTGCTTCTCTCCCTGGCTCACCAAGGAGCTTTGCCAATGTACGGACCTCAGTCTCTCCAAACAGTACTAGGTCCTCACGTTTTTCTGGCCTGCTGGACTTCTCAAGTGGCTGGAGGATGCAAATGAGGTCATCAGCTGGCATTCGGGCCGTCAGATTGTCCACTACCGCTTGATAAAATTGTTGCCTATTGATCTTTCCTGCTCTGTCACCCACAATCTTCACCCCCTTAAAAACACCAGTCGACAAGCCTTGTTGTGCCTTTGCAGGCATACTTTCCACCTTGCGATTTCATGGCATTTAGAATTTCTGTTGTCTGTTTGATGTAGTGGTAACTCTGGACAATGGTTGTCTCCCTTTTTTGTAGTTTAAGTGACAGGCTCTGCAATTCGCGCAAGACATCTTTCATACAGGCTAAATCATGCACAAAGCTGGCATTGCTAAGGTATTTCAATAGTCCCAGGAACTTCTTCCTCACTTTATCAGAGTTTGCAGTATTTTCACTTTCAATTTGAAAATGTCTAGCCAGAGCAGGGTAATTTTTCCAAACAGCTCTCACAGTGTTAAAGCTGCTGGCAACCCATCTGATTGTAAAGATCTCCCCTATCCTCAGAATTTGAACATTGAGCTCATCTGCTACTTCTTTTAGCAATCGGCCCAGTTTGTGGGATTGATTAAATAAACTGTACAATTTAGAGATGAATATTTCAAAATGATTGCAGGCATTCAGGGATTTTATGGAGTCATGGACAGCCAATTCCAACCTGTGAGCCATACAGTGGATGGATTTTAGCTTTGGAAATTCAGATTTAAATCTAGTAATGACACCAGACTTGCACCCTGTCAAAACTGAGGCCCCATCAGTTGCAATGCTTATGAGGTTTTTTTGTAAGAAGTCATCATCTAATCCAGCTGTCTTTATGCTTTGTCTCAATGCATCATAAATGGAACTGGCATCTGTACCCTCCTTTAATTCAACAAGATATAAGATGATGTTCCCAACGTCCCCATCACCTGTAACAACACACCTGATAAATACTATCAAATAGGCCAGCCCAAATACTGTGCTCTCATCAACTGTCAATAAAATGTGTGAGTTTTTTTCTTTAATGTTCTTCACTACCACCTTTTTCATTTCTGTGGCAATGTGGTTCACAATTTCAGCACAAGAATGATCTGACCTATGCACATTGCCTCTGACAGCCCCATTAAGTTCTTGCAGAATCATGAGAGGTGGCATCTTTCTGAAAGCTAACCTTTCTTTCGCTACTGCATATGCAGTTCTGAAAGAGCTGGTTGTTTCTTGCACTAAAGCTGCATTGATTTCCAAAATGGCTTTTGGCAGGACCTCCTTTTGTTTCTGTTGTGCTATCTCAGTAGACCTCTGGTGCGAAGCACTATCTCTGTGTTTGTATATTTTTTTTGCTAATGTCCTTTTGCAGGTACTCCCCACTGCCCCATTAACCCATTCACTAGCAAAATTCATCCCCGGACATTTACCAGACAATAGCAAAGTCTTTGCGTCTCTGCATGGCTTGCAACCCAGGCATCCATCTTTTTGTATAACCAGAGGTTACGTTCTATCCAGCCCTGCCATTGCTCTCTGGTCCAGCAGTGTGGTGTCTCTGTCCTCTCTGTCCCTCCATCTCCAATGGCCTTCAGACAGAAATATTTGCTTGTAAGACTAATTTCATTCTTGGGTAACACTTTACAATACGGGTGCACTAATAAGCATTAATTCCTGCTTAACTAATGCACAGATAATACTGAATTAATGTGTAACTAATGATTGTCTAAGCTATTCATTAATGATTACCCCATTAGGAACTAATTAAGAGTCTGTATGGTTAATGTATTAGTTCATACATGAATTGTTATTAATTAAATATGTAATTGTGAATAAATTCCCTAATAACTCATTTTTTAACTAATAGTGTTAATTAATATGTTAATTACCAGAATGAGCCAAAGCCTTGTATTTCAACTTCCAGATAATACAGGTACACATTAATACATGATTAATTACTTCATTGTTAGTGCAAATTCATGTGTAAATTACTACAATTACTAAATGACTAGTTAATAATGATGTGCCTCAACAAGTAAAGTCATAACATAATGATACCTTTGAAAATCATTAGCTAATGATTAATTAAAGCAGACAACTGGTACTTGAAGTGCATAGCTTTTACCAAATGTGGTAATTAACAGATTAATTTACACTATTAGTTAATAAAATATGTTATTAAGGAATTAATAAACAATGCCACATTGAATTAATATCAATTCATGTATTACTTAATCTATTAATCATATAGACTCTTTATTAGTTGCTGATGCAGTAATAATTAATTAATGGTTTAGTTCTTCATGAATCATACATTAACTCATAATTATCTGTGCATTAGTTAATCATGAATTAATGCATATTAGTGCACCCGTATTGTAAAGTGTTACCCATTCTTGATGACACAGTAGGCCTTAACCCCTTGATCGGCAAAAATCACTGGTGATCCTGGATTTTTGTTGTTCAAAATTCATTACTCGTCAAAACATCACTCTTACTTGATCTGGACAAACTCAGCATCATAAGAAAGGTTTAAGACTCCAGCTTCGATATTTGACCACTGTTTATGATTAAACTGGTTTGCAGTGACATTAATTTCTTAATTTATGCCAGGAGGAGTGCAAAATAATTAATCTGTAACGTTCGTTATTTTGAATAGAAATCATCACTCATAAAACATTAATTCTCATCTACTCCGGTTTATTTGTGTTCAAATACATAAAATATACAGTATCCGCTAGGGCTATTCGTCCAATGGGGCGTATATTTGGAGAAATAATGATTAATTATCACATGCTAGTAAAATATTTTGTCATACAGAATAACATTTCTATTAATTTTCCACTGAATTATGCGATCTGAAGAGCTCAAACAGCGAACGGAGCTTGATGTGTGTCTCCCTTTCCTGATTCGCGTCAGATTTGACCTCATAGCTCTATCATTTGCTGTACAGCTGTCAATCATCTCACGTGGTTCAACGTGACCTCTTCTGCGTGACGCGTCATGTGTGCACTTCCTCATACTGGACATCCGTGATAACAAGGCGAAAGTGACATCTCTTCACCTGAAACAAGAAGCTAATAAATGCACGATTGAAGTATTATGTGTTTTGTGTGTGATTTTCGTGCTATTTTGGTTTTACAGGCTATAATGGCTGAATTCACACAAAAGAATAAGGATAATAGAATAATGAAGATTAAAGGGTTAGTTCACCCAAAAATGAAAATTAAGTCATTAATTACTCACCCCCATGCTGTACCAACCCCGTAAGACCTTCGTTCATCTTCGGAACACAAATGAAGATATTTTTGATTAAATCTGAGAGGTGGATCACTGCTGCATAGGCTGCCTGAGGGAATGAAACTTGACGGCCCAGAAAATCATTAAAGAACATGTTTAAATATTCCATGTGCCTACAGTGACTCAACTATAAGTTTATCAAGCGACGAGAATACTTTTTTTCAGAAAAAACCCCCCCATAAATAACGACTTTATTTGACTATTCCTTTTCTTCCTTGTGGGCCTGAGACGAGAGTTCAAGAGATTTCCACGACGCATGCGCGAGAACTGAACAAGAAGTATTAGAAGAAGAACGTCCTCTTCTCAGTTCTCGCGCATGCGTCGTGGAAATCTCTTGAACTCTCGTCTCAGGCCCACAAGGAAGAAAAGGAATAGTCGAATAAAGTCATTATTTATGGGTTTTTTTCGCGACGAGGTTTTTTGGTCTCGTCGCTTGATAAACTTATAGTTGAGCCACTGTAGGCACATGGAATATTTAAACATGTTCTTTAATGACTTTCTGGGCCGTCAAGTTTCATTCCCTTAGGCAGCCTATGTAGCAGTGATCCACCTCTCAGATTTAATCAAAAATATCTTCATTTGTGTTCCGAAGATGAACGAAGGTCTTACGGGGCTGGTACAGCATGGGGGTGAGTAATTAATGACTTAATTTTCATTTTTGGGTGAACTAACCCTTTAAGTCTCTTACCAGTAGAGGTGCGAAACGTTGGTCGATTTAAATGAAAAGAACATGAATGGGGCCAGTTCTCCTCGCCAGACATTAGTCAGAGACTGTAAATGGGTGTTTACAGGGCAATAAAATATTTGATAAGAATCTTATTAGCCTTCTCTAAAAGTCTCCCCTGACATGGTCTCACAACAGGCTTCATAAAATGCATAATTTTAGAGATATCATCCTCAGATTTGAAATGAAGCATGACCACAATTGTGGCTACAATTTAGTTGTGGTTATAAGTTGCAATCCTAAATTCACATAATATTTTTATACATTTAAAGGGATTATCTGGAGTGAATCAACCCATAGCCCTGTTGTTTGATGTTGCAGAGTGCTGTAGGGAGGTATGAGAACAACAGAATTTGGTACAACATGGGCCAAATCAGGGACGTGCACAGGGGGGTTGCTCAGGTTGCCCGGGCAACCCTTCTCGCCTCAGGTTGCCCTTCCGAGAAAAAAATAATAAAAATCGTACAATGGCTGCAGAATTTCACATAGGCCTAGATACATTTTTTATTTATTTTTTTCAAATCGCAAAGCCTCATTCACTTCCATTCGTGCACCGAACGTGAAAGTCAGTAAGGGAAGGGCAAACTGTTTACGTGGCTGCAGCGCTGCACGCGACCGGTGCGTAAGACCCCACAAATTACTTAAGGCCCCGCCTCCATCTCGTGTCATAGCGTGTCAATTAATGTGTACAACATCCATGACAAAATGAAGCGAAACTATCCTTCTGGTCACGAAAAGATGAAGAAGAAAAAACCCATGAGAGTGAATTGCGGGAACAACAATCAGGTAAACTTGTGTTCTCTCCTCTCTAAGTTTGATGTCAGCAAAGTTTGATGTTTTTCGGTCTTGCTAACCTAGCTGGGCAGGCAGTGCATCTCTTGCATCACTTTGTGCCTGACAAAAGTGAGAGTAAAATAAAAAAATGTATTACGTTTGTTTTTGATAAACGACAAAGTGCAACGGTGTTTGTTTACCTACTGCAGCTCGGAAAACATAACCGCGTCGCGTGTGTTATCGTGCGTTCATATGCGCGTGCACGAAATGAAACTCGCATTTTTCAAGCAGAAATATGTGGAGACCAGACATACTGTACAATACATGCACGTGAATGATGGCACTCCCAATCAAAGTCACATTTATAAAACAAGAAACTGATTATCTAGTCTCAGTGTAGTTAAAAACTCTAAACAACTGCACTAATTATGCAAGATAGAAAGCAATGTATTGACAATTTGACATTGATTGACTATTGATTTATAGGCTATATTGAATTTAAAATGTTGATTAGCTGGACATACTGGTCAATATGGATGAACATCCCTCAGTAAATAATAACCATAAATCAAGAATTGCTTCAACATGCATAATAATAAATAAATAAAAATCATACTGATGCCGAAAATACCCAGGCTGTAGAGAGAACCAAAGTTAATCCCAAAAGCCAAAGCTCAGGGTTATAATTTATTATTTTCTTCTTATTTATGTTTACGTTAATATTCACTTGTTATGTCAACATTCTATAGAAAATACTCTATTCAAAAAATATTGTTTGTTTGAACCTCATTCTGTTCTATATTGTTGTACTTATTCTTTGACTGTTTTGTTTCAAGGAGGGAGGATTGTATTGGGAGCACTGAAGTGTCAGGTGTGATTGTGTGGCAATGGCAAATGGTTTACATAGCTCACGGCGTCACAGGTCAGGTAGAGGGCCCCTTTTGCTTAGGGCCCCAGGGGGAGTTCAGGATCGGCCCTGGGTTTAGCAGTCGATTCTGTTCCCTACCGGAATTCCTGTTCCCTTTACGCAATCATACTACAAATCATGCGTAGTTGCCCGTAGCCTACCATCAGAACTGAATACGAGCAAGAAGCACAACTGAATGTAGGGGAAGCCCTTTTTTCAGGTCAGAGCAACTGCCCCTCATAATTCCTGTGCACGTCCCTGGGACAAATAGTGAAATAACAGCCAACTCTAACTCATGAGGGCAAGGAAGCTTTGTTTTAGTTTTGTTCTTCTATGCCCCCATTAGTTAGCATTAGCTGGCAGTTTGCAAATTCGGTTTACATGCACCAAATTCTCTCTTTCCTATACCTGCCCGGACAACAAGGCTATGAGTTGATACAGTCCAGACAATCCCTTTAAGTACAGCCTAATTTCTAACTCACCTCTTGGCCACATGCTGCCTGCTCAATGTCCTGCATTCTGCCCTCATCCTGTTGTGTTTCTGCTGCCTGCTCAGCGCCCTGCACACTCTCATCTTCCTGCCGTCTCCTGCCGAATGTCCTGCACACTGTCATCCTCCTGCCGCCCTCCTGCTGCCTGCTGAATGTCTTGTGCATGGTCGTCCTCCAGCCATCTATCAACTGCCTGCTGTATGTCCTGCACTCTGCCCTCATCCTGTCGTCTCCCTGCGGCCTGCTCACGGTTTACCTAACCGCACCTACACTTTAAATGTAATTGTTTGTAGATCTTAGTGCTAATATTTCCTGCTTACTCTTTTAGCACCAAAAAAGTGCCTGATGTCTGTGTGCCCTTTCCTTTTCCTCATAGTGTGTCTGTGAATAAAAATCAAAGTTTCATTAAGATTAAGATAGATTAGGGTTCTCAGATGAAACTACATTTATCAAACTAAAAATATGAAATAATAAAATGTCAAAACAATACTAACCAATTAAAAACAAATTCAAATACTAGCATGTACTATTTAGCCTAGGCTACTTAGCTCTTTTTATGTTTCTACAGGTTTCACTGATGTTACAGTATGTAGGCTTAGCTACATCAGACCCTCTTGTGCATAATATAAAAACAACACGGATCTGTGACAAACTAATTTCAAAAGGGCACAATCATTTATTCAAGCTAAAATGAGAACGGACACATAGGCTATGGACTATCGATTTTACCTCACCACTGTCACGTTTGTGTCTGTTTAGATCTTCTGTTTGTTTTCATTTTGAGTCACACTTGTTTTTCCGCCATTCTTCAGTTTCCATGTTAACCATTCATTAGTTCATCTATATCTACTATATCCCATTCAATTGGACTTTGGATAATAATAATAGGCCTAATAATAATAATAATAATAAAGAAAAAATATATAAATGTCACTATTTCACACCCAGTGCAAAGACCGGAGGTGGTTAAAATGGTACGGTCTACAATAGGGGTGTCTGAAATCGCTTTACATTAAAATGTTCCTACAATGAAAATAGGAGTTGACTTGTATTGTAACTGTAATTATATATTTTTCTCACAATATCAGAAAAATGTTCGGACCCCCCCAAAACTGATATTTCTGTCCCTTTGGGGGACCCCCTGTAATTCAAACTATGAGTAAGGGAACTTGTCCCGCTATACAATTAATGGACGAGGCGCAGGCAAATGGAGGGAAGTTCTCTGCCCAGTTCATAGCATCTGTCTCGAGTTATACAGAGTTAAATGCTAGCTGCCAGCCAATCAGAAATTAGAATTAGTTGTTTCCGGGTAAATTATGTGTTACTGCTGCAAGCACGTTCGTTACTAGACAACATGCGCACACACGGAGTGGAATTTGAAAGAGCACGATCTGATGAATAAGGTTTGCTGACATCTTCATTTGTTTTAATTTTTTTTATAGTATTTTGATTTTACGATTCCTGGACGATATCTCTTGCCTGTGATCAAAGACAGTGAGAGCTGATTTTGAGGAGTATAGCCAAATTCGTGCTAAAATATTTTTGATGACTTCAAAAACTCTCCATCTGCATTCATCGGATGCAAAATACACTTGTATATGGTATTTGCACATAAATGTGCCTTTGCAATGTGTCGACAATCACCATGCAATGAAAAAAATCCATCCACTTTTTTTTTAATCCTCAAAAAGCCAAAAAGTTGTTGCTCATTATCATTTAAAGACACATGCAACGAAACGGGTCACTGTGAACAGAGCTGTTTTTGAAAAGGGTGTTGTTTTACACAACCATTGAGAAATTTTAACCAAAGTATGCTACAAACTTTACTTGAAGACCCAAAAGAATCATACCAACTTGTGGAAAATGGGCATCCGATGACCCCTGTAAAGGTGACCGGTTTGGGTCTTGACATACATGCTCAGGGCAAGTTGTTATGACACAATGTTATGTAGGCTACATTGAGCACTGATGTTCAGTTGGCTTGTTTGGGGTCAAATTTATTTTTATTTTTCAATAAACTTGTATTTTTTAAATATAACTATTTATTTTATTTGGATGAATTTGTCTTTTTATCAGATTTAACAATTGTTATAATTTGCATTTGTGCTGGTCAATTATGAACAATAGGCAAAATTGAACTGCTAGCAAAAATTGAAGCGAATTTGGTTGGGTCGAGGGACCGCTGCTGCAAATATTTGGGTGGCTCCTCCCTTAAATCACACTCTAAACTTTTGATAAAACTTGAGAGCCCTGCTTCGAAGTCTGGCCTTCGGAGGATGCAGCCTTCACATTGGGACACAGCTCATGATTGCAAATGCGGTAAATAGGCAGGTTACTTCCGTGTAAGCACATGACTTCCTTTTACACTGAAATGCCTTCCGTTTACACTGAAAAGTTCACGCACATCCACATATGAAATCACTCGCATATACATATATACACAACTAAAGCATGCATCCACGTTTTATTTTGTATGTATGCGCGAGTGTTTTATGGATGTGTATGCGCGCATCGGGTTTATATGTAGGCTATGTGCGAGTGTTTATAGGTAGCCTATATGCATGGAAGTGTATGTGCGATTGTTTACAGGTGTGTCTGCGTGCAGCGAGTGTATATGTATGTGCGAGTGTTTATAGGTATATATACATGGAAGTTTATATGTATATACGAGTATTTAAAGGTGTATGCGTGCGTCAAGTTTATATGTATATGCAAGTTATTCACAAGTGTATCTCCATTCATTACTAACATAATATGTATTGGTATGGATTTCATATTAGTGTGCACGAGTATTTCATATATGTATTTTGAACATCCAATAGTAGCCTACATGTATATGCGAGTAATTTATCGGTCTATATGCACGTGTGTTATGTATTTATAAGTGAAGTTTGATTTAAGTCCTACGTGGCGCCTCATAACAAAATGTGACCATATTAGCATAATTGCTTGCCAGAATCGGAATGAGGACCAGACCGAGTGTCAACAGTTCACGTTTTCCAAGGTACTTATCCTACTCTCAGTGATTATATTCAATTTGTATGTTTATTTTACTGCAACCAGGAACGTGAGGAGAAGTTTCGCCAAATGAGCGAGGAAACAAATGAAAACGTTTTGTGGTGGGCCATTATTCAGACATCAATCCTCCTCTCTGTTGGAATCTGGCAAATGAAAAACCTCAAAGACTTTCTCATCGAAAAGAAGTTGGTTTAGATTTATGAAATGACTAACTGTATGTTTAGATAATTATACATTGTTTAAAGCATTTTGATATGTAGACGTCTAAATTATTATCTCAATCATTGACTCTGCAAAGAGAATATTTCATGACTGTACTGCATTTCATAAATTAATAGGCTATAAAGGCTACATATTAAATAATTTTTTCTCTTTGTGTTTTATTTCACTCTAGATGTTCCACTAAAAATATGTATTTTATAAATTCATCAACACACTTTTAATATGGCAACTACTGTTTCCACAATAGTAGGCCCCTTAATTACACAGTAAATCGATCACCTTTAATCAGAAATAAAAATACAATAGCAGACATATACATTTTGTTCATTTTTTTATTTAAAGTATAATGTAAATATTTAATCATTACGATTTACAGTTTAAATCTTTTAAATACTAGCCGTAGTATTAGCCGGAAACTACGGTCGCCATGGTCATATTTATTTGTGAGGAGCGCGCGATATCCGTGCGGTGACGTCATCTGTCCAATTTGTTAGATAAACTAGCAAACCCACATTTTAGCATACACACTACTGATAATCTGAATATCGCATAAAGGAAGATACAGGTATCGAGGTATATGTTCTGTTTTTGTTGTTTTTACTTTTGAGAATAGTGCCCTCATCACTAGCGAACTTTCTTGAAGTCCTCGGTGGGATTGTAACTTATAATTTAACGTTACATTATTTGTTGATTTAGCTCAAACGCTAAACATCTGCCTGCTAATTGGGTTAATTGAACCTTTATTTTAACCCCCATTTGTTGTAACTTCCATTTAATCAATTCGTTTTGTTCATATTGTTCAGTCAATAATTCCTTTCTGAGAAAAATAGAACACATTTTGTAACGTTAACTTATATTAAACAGTGCTATGAACCGGCTTAATTTGAAATTATGACATTTTACATATTAAATCGAAATTATGCATTTAAACGTCATAATTGACATGTCAAATTGTTATGACAAAATAGTTTTTTCATAATTATGAAAATTATGAGCAGTATGTCATATTGTCGCCCGGTTTCTTAGAGTAGTAGGCCCAAACCTAGTCTCAGACTAAAATTCATTATTGAGCAGCCTTAACCGAAAGCAACTTGCAATGACATATCTTAAAATATGTCCTGTACATTGTTTTGTTTCAAGATGCAGGCCAGGAATGTTTTTTTGTTTGTTCATGGCATGTTTATAAAAGCTACTTAAATGTCCTAATTTAACTAAGGCAGCTCTTCTGTCCTGGCTTAATCAAGCCTTGTCTGTGAAACCAGGGTTATGACCCTTTTCTTTTTTCTTATGTGGAGGAAATGGTGTTTCATAGTTTCAATAACAGGTGCATACAACATTTGTGTCATTAAGTTAAACAGACTGAAAGCCTGTCAATCGTGCCCCAAAACTGCTGTGTTCTCTAAAAGCTCACTTTTAGAGGTTTAAGCAAACAGCCGTAATGATATTGTTGTACTCAAACAGAATAATGTCTCACTGGATCTGTTGTAACTCGTGCTTCATGTCCCCTGGTCCTGAGCGTCAGCTGGCTGTCACAAACTGTGGTCACATCATCTGTAATGTTTGCTTTCAGAGAGGTATGTTCAGATTTATAGATGGTATATCGGTGCTGCTTTTATATATAACTGTATTTGCTCTAAGCATTTATACCACTGGATGCGAGTTATAACTATTCCTGTAATTATTATGATATTCTAGTAAAATTATCTGCCTATTTTGTATTGAATCGCAGTAGTAAAATTTCAGTATGAATGTGTTGTTAGTGAGATTATGAATTAAATATGTGAATATGCTGCCCTCTGCTGGAAATAATATAGTACTTAGAGCAGTTTGTGTTTGTTTCCCCCTAAGGAAATCAAGGTGTGTGTCTCATTTGCAAATCAAAGTGTCAAATCTCTCCACTGTCTGATAAGGTAAGATGCAAGATATTTTCTATGTCATAGATATTAATATTAATGAACGGTCCCTAATCTGCCTATTGTTTTCATAGAGCAGCTCAGAGGTTCAGGAGCTTTTCTCAGATATCAATGCAGTTGAAGCCAAGTACTTCTCAGATATAAGCAAGGTGATCATGTACATAAAATGAGTAGATTGTAGATAATCAATCATGCAGGAGTGGCACTTATAAAGACATGTATTATGCTTTGTAGGTCTTACAATTCCAGGCCAGACACCAGAAGCGATTACTGGCCCACTATCAGCAGAAGGTGAGAGAATCCTGCCCTTAACAGGACTTATTTTTACTGAATCAAATTAATGTCACACAACACTCTAAGCACAGATTGAGAGAATGAAGGAGAATGAACTGAAAATGCAACAAGAGATGCAGAAGATGTCAAAGTAAGGACGAGTATTGCATTAGTACAGCCATTCCTTTTTGCATTTTTCCTTAATCTTGGTTTCTATTTTGAGCAGGAAAATTTCAGAACAGAATGCCTACATATCAAAATTAGAGATGACTGTTCAAAATCAAAGGTATTTATACATGAATCTCTTTATAGATAGTTGAATACAGGCCCTATAAATAGTATTCACCTCATATATATTTTCGTTTTACAGAATTAAACGACAAAAAAATACTTTTGCGGCACACATCACCAGGAAAATATTCTTTCATATCGAAATAAGAAAACCTATTGGTCCAAAAATATTACACACATAAATACAACACATTTAGTAGATGCACCTTAGGCCGTCCAGCTCCAGTCTTGAGTGTATGTGGATACTGCTTTGCACATTTGTCCTGTTCAATTTTGTCCATTCCTCTTGGCAGAACTGCTCAATCTCAGTCATGAATGGACAGCCTATGTCAAGTCAACTTCTTAAATAAAATCCAACTTAAATTCTCAATAAATCAATAAAAGAAGTGGTCTAAATATTACAAAATCTTCTGTGGAAGTCTCAGGACCAAAAAATGTCCATCCAATCATTGCATCCGGTAAAATAGATAGATTATTAAACGCATAGGATGTCCTACCTGCCTGTCAACATATGTATTCCCATACCTCCGCGCACTCGTGCAGAGATCACACGTCATCAGCACGTTCCGTAAGGCTATGCTGAGTCACCGAGCTCCACAAACAAACAGCAGCCACAGTTTCTCCTGATTAAAAAACAACAAGCTTATGCTGCTTTCACGGCATGTCATAACCATAATTACGAGATGGCAACCCGTGACTGCAACCCTTGGAGCTGTTCACGTCCTCAGACTCGGGTGTATGCGTTTCTATGGCAACACTATCTATGACGGAATTAATCTGCAGCAGTCAGGTGGTACTAGTCAGAGCTCTGTAAGTTGCACATGTTATGTGCCTTTTGCTTTTTTTAGGCATGAGGCAATTTAACGCCGTCTCTCGTGAAGCTTTGCCGACTCTCCTTTAGCGGCCGGCGTTCATGTGTTTTGAAGGATGTGTGGCTTTGGACAGTGCTCTGAAGGGAGGGTGGGATCTCGTAGGGTTGTGTGCTATAACGATTTTTGATAGTTGAATATTAAAACGTCTCCACGATCTGCTTCTGAAGAAATATCGTAGTATCATATAGCCTACATTGCATTCTATCAGTTGCAGTGCTGGTGCCTCCGTTTCAACATAGTGCACAAGCACAACGCTATGTACATTCACATCACATGTTAATGCAGAGAGTTACACTCACGGGACACTGCAATTCACAAAAGTTCATTAGTTGCATTTGCTTTAATGCCTTGTTGGTTAAACATTTAATTTGCGTGCTGATGCGCGCAAAAACTGGTTAGGAACGCACTTAACATGTGCTTTTCTGAGCGCGTACACCTGAAGTGCACAGGCAATAAAAGCCGGTCAAACAGTGCCTGGTTACTAGACTGTTATCTTTCGAGTCCTATTGCGTTAATACTGTCAAAAAATACACACAAGGTTTACATAAACACAGTTTGTTATGTCTAAAATGAAAGCCCACATTTGAGAGAGAATCTGGTTCGTGTCATAATCGAAGTGATAGTAGCGCCCTAATATTAAACATGCTGCCGCTTGAAAGGGATAGTTCACTCTAATGTTGTTTCAAATTTGAATTCATTTCTTTCTTGTGCTGGAAACAAAAGAAGATATTTTGGAAGTATGGAACTATGGAAGTCAGTGGGGTCAACAGTTTTTCCTCTAGGATTTTTTCCAGCTGTGGTGGCAGGCCCGTTTCCCCAGGGGGAGGGGGCGTCACCCATGAGTGATATTCCCATGGGCAATGCCCCCTATGTAGTGTTCCAGGTGTTTAAACCTCCCCTAAGTATTATAATATGAAAGGCTCCAATTTAGAGCGGCAAAGCGATTATGCGCATCCCATGCGCAGAATGATGCACTTTTTGTATCAACGCGAAGTCACAGCGTGCAGCGCTTCTCATTGAAAAGTTCAAAGTACAAAGCGAAGAGATATTTGATGCTTAGTGAATTATATCTTTGCAACAGTTTATTGAGCCTTTTCTTTTAACAGTTTTAAATTTCATTTACATTGCACATGAAGCACAATTCATAGTGCTCTCTACTCCAGTGCTGTAATCTAACAGCGCCATAAACTCCAGCAAGATAAAGTCATTTTATGCAAACCATAGACCTTTATCTACAAATAAAGTATAATAATGGGAACATTGATCTTGAAGAGAGTGTCATCGTGTTACTGTCGTAACTGAACGCGACACGCTGTTTGAATGCTGAATGGAGAATGACTGAGGAGAGATGAGTTTTCATTAACTTTAACTTAACGACTTAAATATTCATTTTTACCTCACATTATGTTATCGAATGAATTTAAAAGTCTTGGAATATAGTGCATGAAAAGCACCATAAAGTTGATATTGTTTTTTTTTTTTTATGCCTTTAGTGGGGCTTAACAATAACACAATAGTATGCACAATATCGGACCTCACTGAAAAGCTGCAGCCGTGCAGGATGATTTTTGGTGTGCCGGACCACAGCAGAATGAATGTAGCAGAAACACTGGACCAGCAACTCTTTTTTTTAACCCACATTCTTCAAAATAACTTTTATTTTCAACAGAAAAGAACGAGACTTGAAAGAAACTTATTCAGGTTTAAAACAACTTGAGAGATTAAATGATGACAATTTTCATTTTTGTGGGAACTTTCCCTTTAATGTTAATTAAACAACAAAACAAAGAAAAAATCACTCACTGCTTTTGACTGAGAACTTTAATAGTAGCTTTAATAAGAATCATTGTATAATTTATACAGTGAAGTCTATGTAGTGTTTTATTTTCACTTGATTTAAAATAGGGACATTATTTAGGCTGTAATGCTCAGTCAGTAAAACCAACATGAAAAAGAATCGTGATAAAATCGTGTTATGATATTTTTTCACCCACTCCTAGGATCTCATGCTTTTAAAGCTAGCTTGCTATTGCTAGCCTCTCCAAAATTGCCTACCCTACCTTTAAGTGTTACCAAACTTTCTATTCATCCATAAATCCAAACAATATTATTCTAATATTATTATCCAAACAAAAATATTAATGTTACACTGAAGACTGGAGTAATGGCTGCTGTAAAGTCAGCTTTGCATCACAGGAATAAAATGCATTTGAAAATATTTTACAACTGAAAACAGTGAAGAAACATAAAACGTCAGAGGCAATGAATAGTATTTATATGCACTGGAAATATCCTTCTAATGAAAGACAGCTCATGATGGATGTGGAAATAGAAGAGCTGAAGAAGAAAACACCTTAAAAATTGTACTTGTATTAATGCATCACTTGTCATTTAAATCATTCCAGTTCAAGACTGGCATTACAGTCCAACCGAGAGCTACAGTCAGCAAGTCAAAGACAAGGTGCATTCTAGCTTGTTTTTAGCTCTCTTTAGATCTGTAAGATGAACAGATTGTCCGAACTGTTACAGTTTAAGATATTTTAGCCCTGGTAATTATGAAATGGATCTGGTGTTTTTTGTGAGTTGTTATATTACAAAGAGCTGTTTCTGTTTATTTCAGCTTCTTCAGTGACAAAAGTTCCTTATTCTTCTCCACTCTTAATGTCACGATCCTTATCCTCTGCTAGCCTGTGAGTATATGATCAGCTCAGATCTCTGGGGAAGGTTTAAACTATGTTCTTTTTTTTCTCATTTCAGATAGTTTCATAATTCTTTATTTTTATATTTGATTTATTAACATTAAACTGTTTCAAAATCAACAGTACGAAACTGACACGGCAGAGAAATGTAAATTTGACTTTAATTACATTCCAGCTGTCTGTGTTTGTTGGTTTCTTCTCATCAACATCCCATGCAAACGTCTATGAAATAGTGTTTTTTCAGGATAGTCTGTGCTTTAATCACTGAAAGTATTGCTTGTGATTTTAACATTAGTTTGTTTTTTCTTTCTCAGAGCTGATAGCATAGAAATCGACAGCAGGGGGCTCTCTCACAAAGTAAACTTACCCTATTTTTTTGTATACTTGTGTGGTTTTCTGTATATAGTATAATGTTTATCACTGCTTTATCACACAACTCTGTTGTGACTTTGCAATCATATACTTCTGTTTCTCCATCTAGACAGACGCCTTGAGTAGGATTTGTCTCAGAAGCTCACCGCAGAATTGCCGCATAGGTTTGTCAGCACTGTAGATTATGCTGTTTTCAGATATTCATCATTGCCGTTTTTGTTTTTGGATCGCGTGGACAGGGTTTGCATATGTTAAAGATACACTGATATGGCTGTTCTGGGCCAGTAACCGATAATCAACCGCTTGTTGAGGTCAATGCAATAACCTGCCTTTTTTTTTTTTACTATATATACATTTTAACCATTCTAAAAAAACGTTTTTGCTAATTAATTAAAATTCAATAACTAAACTAAATATATTTGCATCATTACAAAACTAGCTAAAAGTCAAAAACAGCCAAAAAGCCATAGAATAAGAAAAACATTTCAAAGTTCAACAAAGAGAGGAGCTCGCACACATAACCGTAGATTTATTACAAAAAAATACTTTATTTAGAGGCCAAATGCAAAGACAAAACAGTGTCGTCATCAGTGCTGTATCAGACAATAGCACAGCTGATTCCATTTATATATATATATATATATATATATATATATATATATATATAATGTATATATATAATATATATATATATAATGTATATATATAATATTTTTTTACATAAGAAATTACATTATTACATCCAATAAATTCAAAGTTGATAAAAAATACATATACCTCAATAGCATAAAAAACTATGTATGTGCAGTAACATGCATAAGTATATCAGACTGCATAAAAATTGTAAACAATTACAAAAGTTTTACAAAAATTATGTAGAAATTATACAAAGGAAATATAAAGAGATTATACAATGTATTTCTTATTTTATAATTAAACAAAATAATAATAAAATAAAGTTTTTTTCATAATCATCAAGAATATAATGCAACATTATCCAAAAACGACAACAAAAAAAATATCATAATGTGATTATCTTATTTACAAGGAATAAAGCCAACAAAAGAGAGAAAGAAACCCGAAGGAAAATTTCACTGCAAAAAAATATCACAAAAAAACAATTGAGAGATAAGTCTTCATTCATTCCATGGCGATAAAAATATTTCAAATAAAATATCCATCTAGATTCTTTTTGAAGAAGGACATGTTCTATGTTTCCCCGTCTGTGTGTAGACGTGGACAAGTAAAAGATTATGTACGCACATCCAGCCGGTTGTTATCGCAGAATAAACCTAGACAGGGTGATCAGGAACCCCACGTGAAGAAAGCAGTTGCTAGCAAGCACCAAGTTCAAACTAGATGGACAAACTAAGATGGTTCAAACTAAGAGATACGGTACAGTCATATCACTTAATAATCGGCATTTCACCACATAAATAATTATGGGGATAAGAGATATTGATTTGAGATGAAACTTTTGAAATCTTACCAGTTTTATCTTATAATCCATTACCGTGTAAAAAACAAATCGCCGCAAAATGGAAGCAGCTGCGTTTATATGAAATGAGAGCGAGTCTACAATACCCGCATGACATAAATCAATATTTTGTGTACAATTATTTAATTGAGTTTTAATATTTTGTTTGCTCACCTAACGTAGAAGTTTTACAAATAAATTCCATTCAAAGCAAGAGTAGCTCTGACTTCAGTTACCCGGATTAGTCTTTGTTATCAGTTTTACTGGTTGTTATGTGGGATTAACATACCACTGGATATCGTGATTGACCAATCAGAATCAAGTATTCCACAGTGCAGTGTAATAATTAATAATTTCTCATATGTTCAACATTTCATGTTCTGTCTTGTCTAATAGTTTTATCTATATATTTTTTTTGACACAGACAATATATTCAAGTAAATAACATTCTCAGAGCAACATGTGTAACACTGTTTTATGTTGTAAATATTGTTGGTAATAATCGAAATTTTAAAATAACTACTACTTCTAATATTATTTCTACTATCCGTTACAAGCTAAAATAAAATAAAAATGGCAACAAATTAATTTTAGTTTTTGATACATTGATAAATTATAAAACCTGAAACCTTTACATTCAGCCTACATTAAAATTGAACATGCCCCAAGATGGTAATAATACTAGACTACTGAGAAATTCAATGCGATGAAAACATTTTTTTATAGTTTTTTGTACATTTTGGCAGCCCAAAAATAGTCAAACTAAAATAAAACAAAATACTACAAAATTCTGAAAACAACTAAAACTTACAGTAATATTGTGAAAACTGTACTGTAAATAAAAAAGAGATACAAACTGAATTAAAGATTAAAAAATAAACTAGCCATGATGTATAATTATTGAGGTTTCATTTGATAATTGATTCAATATAATCATAATAGGCTGAAACACACGCCCTAGTGTCAGAGTTGGCTCCAGCACAGGAATTGACTCTCGTTGTTGACTCCGTTACTGTGTCTGAAATCGCTCACTCTTTTGTCAGAGAGTTGTCGCAGAAATAATGTCACAGTAAAATAGTTTAATCCTACATGCAGCTTATTTACAGTCAAATAAAAGCTACTTGTATTGTAATTATACCCCTTTCATCGGTTTTATATTAATTTGGTTTGCCATGGTATTGTGTTCATAATAATTAAACTAATCATAATTTAAAAAAACTGCCAACAAGAATAAACACATTAATAAGTACATTATTGTATGTATTTAGACTAGATATTACTTTTAGTATCTTAAATAATGTTCAAGCAGCTTTTTTGCGCTATTACAAGAGATGTCTTGCGCTTATCACACTCACCAGACCTTATTTAGATGAATTAGAAAAAGTCATTAAAGAATACATTACCTTCTCTCTCTCATTTATTTTACTCTGAAATAATATATTAGACCAAGGCTTTTTATCGTGAATTTTCTCTCTTTAAAATTAGGTACTTTTGGCAACAACTAGGAAATGACAGTGACTAAGTTTACATGCAGCCAATAACCCGTTCAAAACCGGGATATTAGCAATAACCCGGTCACGCACGGCCATGTAAACACGGCAAAAACCCCAATATGCTCATATCCCGGATTTTAAAAACCGGGATATGATACATGGGGTACCCCTTTTCTAACCCTAATTGTTGGTCATGTAAACGCGTATTGGCATATCCCCATAATGATTTGTGTTCTGCGCATGTTCTATTTGCAAGGAATCTTGGTCTTTTGAGTAGAGGAACTTCTCGGCGCATACAAAAACCCGCGTGCAGTGTACCGGAAGTAAACATGGCGAGACGCAGCACAGCATACATTTGGAGCGAAGTCAGTACCAGCACCAAAGCGCAAACAAAGGCGATCGCCTTAAGGTTGTCCGTACGTCCAAGCACTAACCGTGCGTCGCCGTTTACATCGGGATATTGCAATTCCATGTATACAGGAGAAACTCTCTCTGCTCACGCATGTAAACGGGTTATTCCTAATGTTTCTGTCTCTGTCACGTGAACAAGCAAATCCACAAAGATAGAATAATAAAAAAATAATACGCATACAACGATAGCAAAAAACAGTTTCGTAAAAATTATTTCACACTCCACATTTAGGGGGGCCACAAGGGGGGCCAAGCTTGTTGTCACAGGGGCAAGGCCCCCTTGGCCCCCCTTCTAGAACCGCCACTGGTTTGACTGTACTGAACATGAGCCCGCTGTGAGCCATGTCAAACTGTGGGATCACAGTTGTCATTCAAAACACGTTAAAAACACTGTGGCGACACACTGGTGGCGCTCATAAGTAATCACGCCACCGGCCTCGTGCCGCTCTCACGGCCCTCGGCCTCATCAGGCTCGCCACAATTAAGTATACTTAATGTGGGTAAGTTTAATAAAAATAAAAAAAAAGGAAAATTTTAAACAAAAAGCTGAGATTTTACATTTTTGTCAAAGACTAAGTCTGGATATATGCCGTTTAACCCTCCGAGGTCGGCGGTATCGACGGCGATACCAGCTCACTTTTTTTCTTATCAGTGCAAAAGAGACTTAAAATACTGATTTTGATCTTACATATTAAGTGATGTAATGATGACAAACATCATTCAAAACTGTTAAATGTCTTCTTTTATTTGTGTACACTCTACTAAATGTTATAAAAACTAAATGTTGTGTTTTTTGTAAAATAAAGAAAATAAACATGATGCGCGTTCTGCCGTTTCTCTCAATGTGAAGTTCATTCAGAAACGCGACAGAAAATGATCTGTAACTCAGCTTATGTTTGTCAGACAGACTTGAAATGTATGTCTTTACAAAGCTTGGATCTCTTTTTTTAAATGATGTGAATTATATCAAAAGCAAATATTCTCTGTTTAAGTAATCAGTATGAAAGAAACGACATGTACAGTTTCTCAAACGCGTCCTAATTAACTCTGTGACCACACCCACGCGCGCAAGAGCGATTGACATGCAAATGATCCACGTGAAGGAGCAGACCTGAAAACGCCCTCGTCACCTCAAAACAAAGAATCAGCGACTTCAGTAGCCTACTCCTCTGCGAGTTTGGAAGACTGTGTTTGTGCTGTGTGGTGCTGAGCACCTTGGATTTACATCAGCTAGAGGAACGCGATTTGAAGATGAGAAAGATCTTTAAGGTAAGCATTCCTTATAATGTTATTGCTATATAAACTTTACATTGCGCAACTAGTCAAACTGGTGCCAGACTAAAATGTAAGTTATGAAATGAGATTGGAGTAAAAACATGAAGCCTAATTCTAAATTTATATACATGTACACGACAGGAGGATAATAAAACACAGCATGATATACAAATCTTATATGTGTTTATTCTAATATGGTGAATATTATAATGTTTAGAAAAGTGTTTACTGTTAAATACTGTGTTTGTGGATATCTGCTCAAACGTAGATAGGCTATGTATATGTGGTAACAATAATGTTTCATAGTTTGGAGCGGCTCGATCGCTTCAGTAAATGTTCTCTACATGTGCTGTGAGTTTCAGTCAGTTGTGCTGTGCGTTTGAAAAGCAAAACACGCCACACAATAGGTTTTCATGTTTTTACTCCAATCTCATTTCATAATGTCATAACGAATGGAAACAGGTATTTGAAGTAACATATGATCTATATATTTTTCTCTAGTGTAGTGTTTCTGAAGTGTTCATTTTTAACGATTTATAGGCTGCCTGCTATAGGCTATTTTTATTGTTGTTATTGCCCTACACATAAAATGAACACCAGGTTGGTTGTGCCTTATAGGCATATTTATGTGTAGCCTACACACATGCCTACAAGGCACAACCAACCTGGTGTTCATTTTATTTATATATATATATATATATATATATATATATATATATATATATATATATATATATATTAGGGGTGGCACGGTTCACAAAACCCACGGTTCGGTTCATATCACGGTTTTAGGGTCACGGTTTTCGGTTCTGTACGGTTCTTGTTGTTATTTTTTCTTTTAATCTTTAACACTCCAGAAATGTACTTCACCATATGATATAGGCTATACTGTAGCTTAATTATCCACAATTTAGGATAAAGTATTAAAAAAAATTTATATCATAATAAATGATATATGCACAAACTTGACTTGAATTTGACATGCACAAACTTGACTTGAATTTGACTTGACTTTAAGCACATTATTGAAATCATCTGAGGAAAGCTAGGTGACATTTTGATACAGCAAGAGAGAAGACATTGATGAAATGCTTTTGAAAAAAAGGAGAATGTGTATTGCTATCTCTACAGGGACTTATGTGCATTTTTAGCACACAAAGATTAAAATTAACTTGCATTTATCAAACTGTTAACTTCAGTGTAGCTCTTACAAAATGTTTATCTTTTAAAAGAAAAAGAGAAGAACTCTTAAAGCATTATCTTTTAAATTAAATAAGTCAAAATATGTTACACATAATTGCCTATAATGAGGCTATAACAATATCAAAGGCCATAACCATAAAGTGAAACATAAGTTCAACCTCAACACAAAAACAGTATCAACAATGCTTATATTCCCTGAGAGTGAGGATACATTTTTTCACTTGAAATTAAAGTGCAGTATTTGGAAACATATGACTGGAGTTCGTATCTAAACTTAGTGTCATTGTATATATTTAAATATCATAGGTAACATGAAATCCAAAATGTTCCCACACACCGGACTTAGCTATACGACGCTGGCGCATCCTCCAACTCCGGTTAGCCTTCCTTATCCCTCCCACTTGCCATTTCTATATGTGACGAGACCTGCAGCACTCCATACTCCACTTTGACATAGGCTTGTTCGACTTGAACCGGCGCTGCACAGACCGATCGGTTTATGACATCAAAGTACCACGAGAGTGATTGAAAAGCATACGGAGCCGTTACTCTCGCAGTACTTTGATGTTATTCATCGATCGGTCTGTGCAGCGCCGGTTCAAGTCGAACAAGCCTAATATGTATCTGCATTGTCCACACATCTCTTATTTCGCGCGAAAAGTAAACACACTGTCTGAGGTCACAGGCACGAGGTTACATTGCGCATGCGTCGAACCGTGCGACGCACACACGCACCGAAGCGAGACGAGCGAACCGAACGGTTCGAATGTTTTTTCATGTACCGTGCCACCCCTAATACATATATATATATATATATATATATATATATATATATATATATATATATATATATATATATATACCTGTGTATATATGTATGTGTGTGTGTGTGTGTGTATTTTGTACATTTTAAATCGCAATTTTAACCAGAAGAAATCAAAAATGTATTCCCAAAATCGTGCAGCCTATAGTTTATCTTGATATCAGCATGTTCACAGTTGTTTCTTTTTTTTTTTTTACAGGGACCAGATGCCACTTATGAGTCCTGCTGACTTCAAGATTCACATGAGTCTCTGTACATGAACATGGTAAAGTGAAAAATCAAACACCTTGGAGATGACAGGTATGTAGCCTACTATGTTTTAGGAATACCACAAAGGTGTGTGACTGTCCAAGTCTCTGTCTTTAGATCAGTGTGTTTACTAATGTGCTTTTTTGTCATCTGTTGTGTATCTTTGGATTATGTTGTTGTAAATAAATCCAAACAATCTAAAAGCCATTATTTTTTAAATCTCCTCATTCTTTGTGCAAGGCTCCTCATAATGATAGGGCCTGATAGCACCTAATAGGGCCATTAGGGGAGGGTCTTTGTCTTTTTCAGGTGTGAAAAACTATATATTAATTGGTGGTTTACGCCTCCTCGCATAAAGCTTTCTTACACAAAACATGTCTTACAAATTTTAAATCAATATATTGTCTTATCTGAATGAGTAGTCAGGATGATTTTCACATAGTTTTGAAGCAAATATTCTAGGCCATGTGATGGAACCTATACTGATTATTTCTTCTTTTGAAAATTCTATGACCTTATTTCAGTGACATTTGTTTTTTTGTTTTTTCACAAACCACGCATAAATGTCATTATCTCAAAACTAAAAACTTTTACATACATACTGCTGACATATTACTGTTCAGCAGAGCTGAATACAGTTGAATCAGACTTTAGCCATGAACATGTTTCAAGTAACCGAAATAAGCACAAATGTCAGAGCATGTCAGAACACCTCCAGGACCCAGAAAACACCTTAGACCCCAGAGGGTTAATGTTCAAATTTTTTTACATTTGTGTAGGCAATTGGGGTGTAACGATACCCTCATGTCACGATTCAATACATATCACGATACTGAACTCACAATACAATATTATTGCTATACTCCAAGACATTTGATAAAAGATGAACAAAAAATGTACTGTTGATTAACCCTATGGGGTCTAAGGGGTTTTTGGGATCCTTGAGGTGTTCTGACATGCTCTGACATTTGTGCTTTTTTAAAATGCTAAATTTGATTTTGCAGTGTGTGTGTCAATGAATAGGCTGGAACTTGGTGCTGGTAACCCAATGCTGTGACAATGGTGACACCAGGATAAAAATATTCATGAAGCTGAAGCTGAAAATACAGAATTATTTTAGACTAATATACTTGCACTCTGTCAATGATTAGATACATTTAAAATAATGTAGGTCACTTTTTACTGGTAACATAAGACATTTGCCATTATCAGGACCCACAAATATTCCCCCATTGCATTATTATTAGGGTTGGGTACCGAAACGCGGTGCCAATAGGAAACCGGTTCCGACGTAAATGGTAGTAACGAGACCAAATAAGAAGGAAAATATCGCTGCCTGACTATTTTTTACCGCCCCCTGGTGTTCCGCCGTCAACTTGCGTGACGTCAGTGCCGCTACTCGGCACACTTGTTGAACTGATAGCGAGGGGATTAATGAAGATGCGGAAGGCAAAACGCTCCCAGGTTTGGCTACATTTCACATGTAAAATTATGCGTCAGAACGCCCTCTGGGTGTGCCGATTGTCTGAAGCCCATATAGAATCACGCCAATTCATTGGCTGATGATGCGGGCGCCGCCTCAACGTTCTTACTTCGTCATATTATATTGCCGCGCGCGTCATCTGCTCCTCAGATTTCTTTTCTGAAAAAGGAAGGTTGTCGGCAGCGCGAGGAGCTTGGCAGCGAACGCAGCGTCTCGTTCCCTATTCAGAGAACATGGGTTACACCAGTAAACAGAGACGTTCCCTTTCATAGGTTCACTCAACGCTGCGTTGCTAAGACGCAGTGGGAACGAAATACCAAACTCGCCAAGCTAGGCGCTGCCGTAACTAGTACAACGACCAGATAACTTACATGACTGGTTCAAGCTGACAAAGCATGGGGACCTGGAGCCTGGTAGTAATCTCTATTAATCTCCAGTATTATTACATTGTTCTATACAATATTGTTTTATTTGAATTATGTAAATGTGAATTTTTATTTTATATTGGTTTATTTATTATTAACATTTGTTACTTGTATTTATATTGTTTAAAGATTTAAGTTAATATTTTGTCTAGTTTGGCCCTGTAAATAGAACGGTATTTTGAAAAATTGTGTGCATTTTCGTTCTCTTAAGTATTGGTTCAAGAACCGTTAAGCACCGGAACCGTTTAAAAAATACAGAGTAGGTACTGGTATCGGATAAAGCCCAACCGATACCCAACCCTAATTATTATACATTATATTCAACATTATATATAGTAGTTTAATGAACGAATCTGACGTTCCCAGACTCCGACATGGTGAGATGCACCAGGATGTTTAAATATCCACTGAATTTCTCTCTTTAGCATCTCTTCTTCAGTTGTTGACTGATTCAAATTCTGCAATGCTTCACGCAACTCCTTTTTAGCTCCTGTGAAGTTTGTTCCATTATCTGAACGGATTACTGAAACATGACGTCTTCTGCTATTCAATCGGCGATAGCGTTGACACACGCATCTGTGTCCAGGGAAAGTGAAACTTTTAAATGAATGGTACTAATGGTGAGGCAGGTAAAAAGCACTCCATATCTCTTGACCATAGTGTCCTCTTCTCACCTCAAACGGTCCGAAGTAATCGACTCTATTAGTGAATGGTGGTTTGTCTGGCAGCAGTCTATTTTTTTAGCAAATTAGCCATCTTTTGCACAACAGTCTTTGCATGTAGTCGTCTGCAGACAAGACACGCATGAATTGTTCTTCTAACTGCAGAATTTGCTTTAGTAAGCCAATATTTTTGTCTTAGCTTAGCAAGAACATGGTTTCGTCCACCAAGTGACCAACACCTTGGTGGAAATGTTAAAGAATTAGAGGGCATATATATAGAGGTCTTTATGCAAGATGATGGTATGCTTTGATTCTTCAGGCATCACCAATCTGCTCAATCTTCCTCCAACTCTTAACACACCATACTCAAGGTAAGGATCCAATCGGAATATACAGCTGTCTTGCCTGACATGTATCTTGCCTTGTTGCAACATTTTTATTTCTTCCAGAAATTTCTTTTTCTGGCTGTAACGAATTAGATCTAGCTCAACATTCACCATATCCTCCATGGTAGGTGCGTTTTTGCTAATTTCTTTTGTAGGTAGCCATTGCCTTCTGTACTAGAGTATTTTGTATATTGGGATTTCTTTCTGTTTGAAAGAAGATTTCTTTCTATCCAGCAGAATTTCTTTGAGAAGCTTTAACCATGCTACAGTCTTTTTTAGACGATGCCAGCTTGAATAACAAACAAGGCGTTCTAGTCCTTCCTTACTGTCCTGAGGGCATATTGCGTTGAAATTGGAAACCTTTTTGAGATCTCTGTCGTCATCTGCAAATGACACTGAATGCTCTGATCGATCCGGCCACTCATATTGTGGCTTCAGCAGGAAACTAGGTCTTTTTATCCAGTTTTTGCTTTTGATCAAGTTGTCAGCATTCAAACCTCTACGCTTGGTCCGTAGGATTTTCTGAAGAGCTTACATATCTCCATTGAGATGGTTCAGAAGCCTCTCTAATTAATGAGATTCGGTTTGCAACAAATGTCTTCAATCTTGTGGAATCATTCTCAATGTATTTCAGCACTGTGGTACTGTCAGTCCAAAAGTTAGACTCCTCAAAATCAATTTGAAGCACCTGTCTCAGCATTCTATCCATTTTGACTGCGATGGTGGCTGCTGTCAACTATATTAACCTGCTTGAGTGGCGCTACTCTGGACTTTCCTATCATGAATGTGCAGCTCTTTTGATCATGGTCGTTTGTCAACAAGAGGTACGTGACTGTCCCGTATCCGTTATCATTAGCATCTGCAAAGTGGTGCAACTGAAAATCTTGACATGCCCAAAACTTGCAGGTTGATCTTCTCACATTGAAGTTTGCGAGCTTCTGCAAATCTTCCAGAGAGGATAGCCATCTTTCATCCTTTTTCTCTACAATTTCTTCATCCCATCCTACTTTACTGGAAAGTACAGCTCTGCTATTACTAGTCCATTTGGTCAAATGGAACCCACCTTGCTTACAATGCCCTCTGATATCCCTTGCAAGAGTGATTGCTTGTTCTCGGCAATCATCAACGTAAAAATTCTTCAAAAGTGTCTGAGCTGCTTCTGGAGTAGTGCCGTTGATTCCATCGTCTGCTGTTCTTCAAATAGCGTAACAAGAACAACTTGGTGAAGAGGTTGCACCAAACAGGTCAACACACATCCTGTACTCCACTTCCTCTTGATCTAGGTTGCCCTGCTGCCACCAAAGGCACCTCAGGAAGTCTGCATCCACATTAGGTACTCGAACCTAATAAAACATTGATTCAATGTCAGCCAATCGGCTCCTCACGGAATCTGACCAAGACTCTGATAAGTGTGTTGGTGAGGTTGTGCCCCTGAAGTGACTGATCATTCAAAGAAAATCCATGGCATTACAGTCGAAGACAACACATATTTTTTTCTTCATCTGATGATAAACCCTGTGGTGAGGAATGTAACGCACCTTTCCATCATCACAGTGCAACTCTTCATCGGGTACCATCTCGGCATATCCTTTCTCAATGATGTTGTTCATAAATCTAGTGTAATCCTCACGGAACTAAGGATTCTTTTTGAGTCTTTTTTTGAAGGCTTTTGAGATGGTGTTTTGCTACATCCCGGCTGTTTGGTATCTGGATCTTGTTGTTTTTCAGAGGCAATTTCATGCAGTAATGAGCATCCAGAAGCTGAGTAGACTTGCTCACATACATCATGAACTGTCTGTCTGTCTTGAGACATTTCAGACTTATTCTCATAAGGAAAATCAAGATTGAACTGCTTCACTAGCAAATCTTTAATCTTCTTCACAGATATACGATTCACTGTATAGCTGTGTACACCACATTTTTTTGTCTTGATGCTCTCTTCCTTTGGCCCATTCACTATCCAGCCCAGAGCTGTCTTCACTGCATAAGGCCCATTGTTTCTGCAGTTGATCACCTTCCATGGCCTTATAAGCATTTACTTCAGTCAGTAGCCCCACTGCAGCTTCAATATGTGGAACATGAACTTCATGCATGTTAAGGCCATTTCTCAATATCCTTTTGGTTAGGAATGTTTCCTCCTTTTACAGGCAAATGTCGCTGAGTCAAGACATTGGGTAGATAAATGCAAGTATCCTTGCACCTTTCTTTGTTGACCAATAGTACAACGCAGAAAATCAGTCTTCTTGCCCTCCATGTTTAGTCGATGCTCGAGGTCTTCGACCACGAGAAGGTGGTTGTGCTTCCCGGGTCAAGGAAAGCATATTTCTCTACTGATCTTTCACTCTTCTCGCTGTTCTGTTGACAGGTTATGCTGGTTCCTGTTTGATCGATTGCTCCTGTCTGCCTTGCTGCTGGTTTGCATCTGTAAGCTCCGTATAGTTTTCTGTTTGAATCTGTATTTACTATCATTCCTTGCTGTTCTTATTTGCTAAATTTAACTTATTCATTAACATATATTAGATATTGTCTAATATTGCCCTTCACATTAATCGGACATCGCTAGCTTTTTCTAAATCATTATCGCTATCGCTTTGAAGGATTTACATGTGATAAGTGCAGGGAGACAGTCAGGCTGACGAAGATTTCAGAACTAAAGACATGCATCCAAACTTTAATTGAGGATAGTAAGAGTGCAAGGGCTTTAGATACTGCTTTGGATGCGACTAGGTTAGTGAACTCTGTACATTGTTCGGTTCCAGTTGTAGAGCCCGAGTCGCGGAACAAAACACTGCTCTTCCTTTCCGATAACAACATTAAACAGGTTCTCCCCTCTCAGTGAAACACCCACTGAGAATCCTTTTGAAAGTGCCCTAGTTATTCGCGATTCTAATACACGGAATATGAAAATAGAGAAACCAGCCACCATAGTCTACATGTTTGGAGGGAGCCAGAGCGCCTGACATCAAAGCAAATTCAAAAGTGCTTGCTAATGCTAATCGTAAATTCTCTAAGATTATTATTCAAGTTGGCACTAATAATGTTCCACTTCACCCGTCGGATATCACCAAAATTGACGTTAAAGAGGTGTGTGAACTCGCAAGTACAATGTCAGGGACTGTAATATGCTCTGGCCCCCTTCCTGTTTGCAGGAGTGATGATATACTTGGTAGACTGTGCTCACTCAATGGCTGGCTGCCTAAGTAGTGTCTGCAAAATAATATAGAATTCATAGACGATTGGAAAACTTTTTGGGGCAGACCTGACCTGTTGAAAAGAGATGGTATTCATCCCTCCTGGGATGGTGCTGCTCTTCTCTCTAGTTATATGGCACATAGTCTTATAAAAGACTAAAAGCAGATATAATACGGATGAACAAATGATAAAGCTTGGGTTGCTGAATATTCAATCCCTTATTCAAGCACTTATTGTTAATGATATGATTACAGATTATGACCTAGATGTGCTGTTTGACAGAAACCTGGCTAAAACCACACGATTACATTACTTTAAATGAGTCCACCCTGCAAGATTACTGTTATAAACATGAACCTCGTCTGAAAGGCAAAGGGGGAGGTGTTGCTGTAATTTATAGTAATATCTTCAGAATTACTAAAAAGAAGTCTAGTTTTATATATAATTCTTTTGAAGTGTATGTATGCTTAATGTAACACTATCTAGTGTAAATGATAAATCACGTTTGAGATTTGTGCTGGCTACTGTATACAAGCCACCAAGGTACCATACAGACTTTATCAAAAAATTTGCTGATTTTCTATCAGAGTTAGTACTGGCTGCAGATAAAGTCTTAATTGTTGGTGATTTTAATGTACATGTAGATAACGAAAAAGGTGCATTGGGATTGGCATTTAAAGACATTCTGAACTCTTTTGGAGTTAGACAACACGTGTCAGGACCTACTCATTGTCGTAATCATACTCTAGATCTAATACAGGGGTCGGCAACCTAAGGCACGCGTGCCAACACTGGCAGGCGGAGGGTTAATCGCTGGCACGCAAGCAAGCGCGAGAGGGGTGTATGTATTTCATTCAGATAAAGTAGCCTACCTCCCACCTATATACAGATCTACATATTGATGTAATAATTCCTTGTAGTAACAGCTTGTTTTATTAAGTTAGGAGTTATTAATATTATTAAAGTGTGAGTATTAAACTGCACAAGCAAATGAAAGCGTGCAGCTCTAACAAACCATTGGTCAGAGCAAACAAGTTATCCAACTGACACCTTAAAGCTCGTTCCGCTGTAAATAGTTAATGCTATAAATATGGCACAGTGATGAACTCGGAAACTTAAAAATGGCACTTTATGACAAATAGGTTGCCGACCCCTGATCTAATATTATCGCATGGAATCAATGTTGATGGCGTTGAAATTCTACAGCCGAGCGATGACATCTCAGATCATTATCTAGTCTTGTGTATACTTCATTTAACCAAGGCTGCAAAGTCGACTCCGTGTTACAAATATGTTAGACCTATCACTTCTGCCACTAAAGATCGCTTTATTAATAATATTCCTCATCAATTTCATCTCCTCAGCATCCCAGATAGCTTAGAAGAACTTTATTGCGAAACAATCTTTTGACTCTCTCTTTTCCAGCACTTTAGACACAGTTGCTCCTTTTGCGATTAAAGAAGATTAAAGAAAATAGACCAACGCCGTGGTACAACGAGCACACTTAAGAGAGCAGCCAGAAAAATGGAGCGCAACTTGAAGAAAACAAAACTATATACATGTGTATACATATTTTTATATATATATATATAAAAAAAAATTCTAGAGAATTGGTTCAAAGTTAGAGTCGGAAACATTTTGAAAAAATTTGTTTTTTTCCAAAAATTTAAATTTAAAGGTAAACATTTCTAGTAATTAATTAATGGCTTGCTCTAACTGTTGTTCGGTCTTCGTCAACAACACACGCTTGCACCCCCTGCTGGTGAGGTTGACTAACAGCAGATGGAGATTATGATCGGTTATCTACTGCAGTTCCTGGATGTCAATGTTGAATTTACTGTCGAATTTGAACCACTGAATTTGTGGAAGCAAATTTTTAAAGCGAAATAAAATGGATCAAAAATTGCCTGTTGAATATTATTGGTTGTTTTTAAAAAGTTTGAATATTTTGGAAGTGAAATATGAACAGTGAATATGGATTATTGATTTTTTTAATAATGAAAATGTGTTTGAAATGTTTTGAATTGAAATATTCACAGCTTAAATATTCAACCATGTCAAATTTGAGCCAATAAAAAATGAAAGTCCTAAAAATACAATGCATTAAAATGCAAGCATGGTTAATGCAATGCATATTTTTTTCAAGTAGTGCAATTCAACAGGCTTTTTGTTTCAAAAACATTTGGCATTATTTTACTTCCATAATTACCGCAACAGAGATTGGTTTGGTTTTATAGTGGTTCTTGAATAATGCAGGGTTCGTACGGGTGCTCGAAATCCTTTGAAAAAGTGCTTACATTTTGGATAAAATGCTTGAAAATGCTTGAAATTGTAACTGTTCTATCATAACAAATACCTATCTGACTGAATGGATCGTTTATTAAATGGAGAAATAAACTGTAGCCCTTCTACGCTGATCAGAGCAAAAGTAGGCGGAGTTTTCATTTAGATTTCCACGCTTGTTTGGATGCCCCGTTTCTATTGGTCGCGCAGGTAATCGTCACAGAGCGCAGCGCCAAAAGTTGGACTATTTTTAAGTTTGATCGCGGCTCCGCTTTGGTCGACTCGGCAACAAAACGTCCTCGCGCGGCACAAGCCATTGAAATAAATGGGTTTCATAGTGCGGCGCATTCTGCGTCCTGTCTAAAAGTTAGGGGCTGTTTACACCTCGCCACTTCATGCATTTTCTCAGATCGGATAGCTATCAGATTTATCAAAACGATACCATTTACACCTGGTCACATAAATGTGTTTTCGCAAAACGGATATAAATCTGATCTTCAATTCAGATTTAATGGAGTTCACGTCACCGAAAACCAAATATCTGATATGATATATGAACTGCATTATTGATCATCAGTTAAAATCAAAGTCAAAGAGCGCAATAAGAGAGAGTGGCAACAGCACTGGTAAGATCTTTCGTTTCTTTACTTTTAATGATGACGATTGTGTGTTAAGCGTCTGCGACTGACTTTCACTTTGATTTGCGATAGTTTGCTCGTTGGATTGATGAATTGACCCTTCGCTAAGCCCTGCCCTCCCTAGTTACTGTTGCTACGCCTGTCAAGCTTTCGCGCCTGGCACGTCTATTACAGTGTGAATGCACCGGTGTCAGACATTCCCAATGAGATAATTAGTAATTTTTGGCGAACATGTGAAATATCTGAGCGAGCAAGACAAAGGGGACTGCAGTATGCATTCGAGGGATATATTATCTACGACATAATATGCAACCGATTAGAGAATAATTTCATAAAAATTTAAGCTAAAGCCTATAGTCCCAGCGCAAGCAGCGTCTCATACACTAACCATTCAAATGAGAAACACAAATCAAGGAACAGCTATGTTCGTGCACAGCGGGGTAAGTGAAATGTGAAAATAATCTAATAATTATAAATCAAACAGTTTATCCATAAATCTTGTGGAATAACACTAACACCTGGAGAGCCGCGATCAGATTGGGTTAATGTTACTCAGTCAGGGGTAGCCTAGTAGGTCGTTGATTAACAAAATGCTGAAATATATTTTAAAGTATGTCAGTGAGCCTCCGTCTTGTCTTTAATCGTCTTATTTTACGTTAAAACATATGCATTATGAACAAAGAACCGTCATTATTTCCAACTTCCAAGCAATAGGTGTTTTTGTTAATCCTGTCGAAATTTAGATCCGGTCTCCCACACTGCTGGATCACGCACATAATTTCTCCCCTTGGCTTTTAGATTTTCGGGAAGGAAATAAATTCCACTCCTGCGTCCAAATTTTGAGGATACTGGGAATCAGATTTGCACAATCCATACGCACAACGCTTCGGCATGTTTCCCTCGCTCGAAAGCTTGCCAGACCTCCTAGTTACGGTTGCTAAGACACGATTGGCCAGTGGTGGTTTTCGGGCGTGGCTTAGCGAAGGGTCAATTGAGCTTCTCATCTGCGGTAATGTGTGTTGCAATAGCGCCGTCATATCTGGCTATAACATTACATATAGTCTATAACTATATAGATTGTTTCAAAGCAGCTTTACAGAGATAAACATATAATTTAAGGTAACAGAGATTGGTTTAGTTTTATAGTGGTTCTTGAAAAATGTTTTTTCCAGCTAAAGTTAGTTTTGATTGATTCACTTCCGTCTAAATGATCATTTGTTATTAAACTAGGGGCCGCTAAGACGACACCGTTCTCTCTAAACAGACTTTAAACGTGAACCTGTGATAGACGCTGATGGCGTTCACATTTGCATTAAGAATTGATTCTATAGTTATGTGCGTTTGAATATATGTGCGCAGGTTTGTAATACCTTACAAACCATGCCTAAACAAACTACTTGTCTTGTCTATAAATTTTGATGCAGAATTTTATTTTATCTTATCACTTTGGGTAGGTACGCGAACCGAAAAATTCCACAACGCTTTATCTGTAGAGTGGTATAGGGATCCTCCATAGAGAGAGGCTAGTTGGCACTTCAGCACTGCATTGTCATCAGGTCCAGGCGAAAGTCCTTCGTCAGATCTGGAAACGGCCTGGATCCGGCAGGCTGCGGGAAAACCCCGGGACAAATAAAGACACTAAAATTAGCGTAGATGCCATTCTTCTTATGATGTAACGAGTACATCATTATTTAAGGGAAGTGTTCCCAGTTTCGGCTGACCTAATCTAAGCAGCCTAATATTGAATTATAGAAGTCTATAGAGTGTTATGTGAATGCTAGGTCAAAGAGATGTGTTTTTAGTCTAGCTTTGAACTGACAGACTGTGTCTCCTTCCTGGACAATGTTAGGAAGATTGTTCCAAAGTTTTGGTGCTAAATAGGAAAAGGATCTACCGCCAGCAGTTGATTTAGATATTCTAGGAGAGCATATGACGTAATTTAGATATATTTTTAAGATGGAAAAATGTGGTTTTACAGATACTAGACACATGACTTTCAAATGAAAGATTGGTATCAAAGAGCACACCCAGGGTCCTAACTAACGTCAAAGACTTAACAGAGCATCCATCAAGTGTTAGACAGTATTCTAGGTTATTACGTGTGGAAGTTTTTTTTCCAATAATTAGAATCTGTTTTTTCAGAATTTAGTAGTAGGAAATTACTAGTCATCCAATTTTTGATATCAACTATGCATTCCGATAATTTTGTGAATTGGTAAATTTCGTTAGGTTTTGAAGAAATATAGAGCTGAGTATCATCAGCATAACAGTGAAAGCTAATTCCATGTTTCCTAATGATATCTCCTAAAGGTAGCATGTACAGAGTGAACAGCAGCGGTCCTAGTACTGAGCCTTGTGGTACGCCATACTGAACTTGTGATCGATAAGACATCTCTTCATTTACTACTACAAACTGATAGCTGTCAGATACATATGATTGAAACCATGCTAGTGCAATTCCACTAATGCCAACATAGTTTTCTAGTCTATTTAAAATAATTTTGTGGTCAATGGTGTCAAATGCAGCACTAAGATCAAGTAGCAGATACAAGTAGAGAGATACAAACACGATCGGATGATAAGAGCAAATCATTTGTGACTCTAATGAGAGCTGTCTCAGTGCTATGGTGCGGTCTAAATCCTGACTGAAAATTCTTGCAGATACCATTTCTTTCAAGAAAGGATCACAGTTGTGAGGATACTGCTTTTTCTAATATCTTTGACAGAAAAGGTAGATTTGAGATCGGCCTGTAATTGACTAATTCTGTAGGATCAAGTTGCGTTTTTTTTAACAAGCGGTTTAATCATAGCCAGCTTAAAGGTTATCGGTACGTATCCTAGAGACAAAGACGAATTAATGATATTAAGAAGAGGATCTATGACATCAGGAAGCATCTCTTTCAGTAGCTTAGTCGGTATAGGGTCTAACATACATGTTGTCGATTTAGATGAATTAACGAGTTTGCAAAATTCTTCCTCTCCTATAGCAACAAATGAATCAAATTTTACCTCAGGGAGACTACAATGCACTCCCTGATGCGATACTGTAGTAGACGGTTGCATAGTTATTATTTTGTCCCTAATATTATCAATCTTATAAGTGAAGAAGTTCATAAAGTCATTATTGCTGTGTTTCTTGGAAACTTCTGGGCTTGAACTTTCTTTTTCGTTAGTTTAGCCACTTTTTCAAATAAATACCTAGGATTATGTTTATTTTCTTCTAAAAGGATTGAAAAATAAACCGATCTAGGAGCTTTTAAAGCCTCTCTGTAAGCAATCCAGCTCTCCTTCCATGAAATCCGAAATACCTCTAGTTTTGTTTTCTTCCAGTTGCGCTCCATTTTTCTGGCTGCCCTCTTTAGGGCCTGAGTGTGCACGTTGTACCACGGCGTAGGACTATTTTCTTTAATCTTCTTAAGCGCAACGATGCAACTGTGTCTAAAGTGCTGGAAAAGTGAGAGTTAAAAGTTTCTGTTGCAATATCAAGATTTGCTAAGTTATCTGGGATGCTGAAATGATGAAACTGATTAGGAAGATTATTGATAAAGCAATCTTTAGTGGCAGAAGTGATATGTCTAACATACTGATGTCATCGCTCTGCTGCAGAATTTCAACGGCATCAACATTGATTCCATATGATAATATTAGATCTAGAGTATGATTACGACAATGAGTGGGTCCTGACACGTGTTGTCTTACTCCAATAGAGTTAATAATGTCTTTAAATGCCAATTAGAGGTCTGCACTCCCGCGGGAGTCCCGCGGGACCCGCGGGTCCCGACGCAAAACAGTGCGGCGCGGGACAAATTTTTAAAGGTCATTGCGGGAGCGGGCGGGATGATGAGGTGCACTTGCGGGTGCGGGCGGGAGGGATGATACGCTGCACTCCCGCAAATTAAATATGAGTGTAAAGTAAAATATATAAATGATTTAAGTAGCGTACATAATTTGTAGTTGTGAGGGAGATTCTGATTGGCAGCAATAAAAACGTTTTAAGCAGCCTAAACTTGTGAATGTTGTCGGGTAGGGCGGGGCCTAATCTCACGCACACTTGTTTAGAGACAATTCCATTCCCGCTGCTCCGAGTTCGAATTCGAAAGCTAGTTCAAGTTCAAAATAGACAGCATGGACGAGGAACAGAGCGCCTCTAGTGCTTCAGATAAAGTACAGTTGTGAATATTATGCTGTTCGTAATATGGGACCAATAAATATGTTACCAAGTATTGGTAAGGAATTTTGTGTGCACGCATTTTTTTCCCCAAGACCTTTCGTCAGACAGAAAGTGCGGGCGGGAGCGGGACATTATATCACAGATGCGGGCGGGAGCGGTACTAAAAATGACAAATCTTTGCGGGAGCGGGCGGGAGCGGGACTGAACACTGCGGGAGCGGGTGGGAGCGGGTCTGAAAATTGTGTCCCGCGCAGACCTCTAATGCCAATCTCAATGCATCTTTTCCATTATCTACATGTATATTAAAATCGCCAACAATTAGGACTTTATCTGCAGTCAATACTAATTCTGATAGAAAGTCAGCAAATTCTTTTTACATTAAGCACCAACACTTCAAAAGAAGTATATTTAAAACTAGATTTCTCAGTGGTTTTGAAAATATTACTATAAATTACAGCAACACCTCCCCCTTTGCCTTTCAATTGAGGTTCATGTTTATAACAGTAATCTTGCGGGGTGCACTCATTTAAAGTAATGTAATAGTTTTGTTTTAGCCAGGTTTCTGTCATACACAGCACATCTAGGTTATAATCTGAAATCATATCATTAACTCTGAGCGCTTTTGAAGTAAGGGATTGAATATTCAGCAACCCAAGCTTTATCGTTTGCTCATCTGTATTATATCTATTTTTTATTTGTTGAACACTAATTACATTTTTAACTTTAGATGGGTTTTGGAAGTTTTTTGAATTTCCAAATTTGGGGAACAGACACAGTCTCTATAAGATGATATCTAGGTAAAAGAGGATTTATTTGACCTTGGTGACGTGAGGCCGCTAGCAGACGGTCGGTTTAGCCAGTTTGTCTGCTTCCTGACCTGAGCCCCAGATTGTCATGTTTTATCTCTAAGACTATAGGTGCGATCGATTTGACTGCAAGTGGACTGCAAAGTGGACTTCACAGGGTATTTCGCCATCTTAAGTGAGATTCCATTCCGAAGGGAACTAACATCTTCAGTTCGAAGGGCACTGCAAACGGCGTAGGGAATAAGGGAACATCGATACATCACTTCACAGGAAGTGGAGAGCGAAAATCAACCAACTGTCATTGTGCACCGCGTCACCAGTCTGAACTAACCATAGAGCAGAGCCGTTGGATGAGATTTTAAATTTAACGAGTTTACGTAACGTTATGCATTTGAGTATTCATAAATATTGTTATTATTATACAAGCTAGAGTATTTATGAACGGTTGGGGTGAGGAATGTTACATTTCCATAGTCTACTGTATGAATATCTACACAAATTAAAAGTGTCACGCAGCTGAGGCGCAGTCTAATAAACGAATACAATGTTTTGATTTTTGTTTATTAGATAGGCTACGCGTTTTGTATATATAGGCCTATTATATGATTTTAAATTAGAAAGCAAAGTAAATTACAATATTTAGTTAAGTTATATCAAAATCTGCAAGACCCCGTTGTTGCCTTTCTTTGATGACCCCAGTACTTCAGCAAGCTCTTTAACACATTATAGTCCGTCACGTCTATTGCGATCTCAAAGTTTCGGACAGTTGATAATACCTAGAATATCAAAATCATCTGCTGGCGGAAGATCCTTTTCCTATCTAACACAAAAACTTTGGAACAGTCTTCCTAACATTGTCCGGGAAGCAGACACACTCTGTCAGTTCAAATCTAGACTAAAAACACATCTCTTTGACCTAGCATTCACATAATACTGTACATTATCGACTTCTATAATTCAATATTAGGCTGCATAGATTAGGCTGTCGGAACCGGGAACACTTCCCAGAAATCCTGATGTACTTGTTACATCATAAGAAGGATGACGTCTTTGCTAATATTAGTCTCTCTGATTATCCCGAGGTTTACCGGATCCAGGCCGTATCCGGATCTGATGAAGGACCTGCACCTGGACACGACAACAACGCAGTCCTGAAGTTTCAACTAGTCTCACTGTGAAGGCCTCCTTCCCTTCTCTTTACCTCTGTACAGATAAAACGTTGTCGGGATAATTCCAGTTCACGTGGCTACGCTGAAGCGATAAATTCTGTAATATAAATTTTCAAGGCTTGTACCTTGGAACCTATTTCATGGTTTGCGTTCTCGAGCCACCTGGCACTGTTTTGTGCAAATGAGCGGCCGGATCGCATTAAGGGTTTATTGTTAGAACGGTGTCTTTTTTAGCGACCCCTAAGTTAATAACTAATGATCGTTGCGACGGAAGTGAATCAATCAAAACTAACTTTAGCTAGACAATAACTTTATTCTAGAGCTGCTGTAAAGCCAAAACAATCTCTGTTACTTTAATTTCCTATATCACTATAAAGCTGCTTTGAAACAATCTATATTGTTAAAAGCGCTATATAAATAAAGGTAAAAAACAATAATTAACATTTAAAGGTATAATGGAGAGGATGCACTCACCATCACCAGCCCCGGTGAATCCACAAGTTTCTGACTCCATGAAAGAAGAGCATTAGAAACCGCAAAGTCGTAGTTTTCAGACTTTTCACCTTATGCCTGGCTCACACTACAGGAGTTTTAAAATCCTAACCGATTTTGAAATCTGCTTGCACCACACACTTAAGGAGAATCTTTGCAGATTTTCTTCCCTCAAATCTTAAACATGCTCACACTACAAGATTTGAAAATCATGGCGCATCACACACTACAAAATGTTAATAAGATTATCATGCCAGATATGATTCCACCATGATCACGTGATCTCACGCAACAGATCGGAAGCGGAAAAGTGGATGTAAACTATATATCTGTCCTTCAGATCAAGTCATATTTGAAAAATATGCCGTGACCAAGGAAAGCGAAATCTTTAAAAAAAAAAAATCATCCTTTTAACATTTAAGGATATTTCTAATGAATGGCGTCATCTCTATGAGGTGACTTGTCAGCTTCAGCGTTGCCTTGCCCATGCGCCGGAATGGGCAGCTGAGCCTTATAAAGTGGAGCTCAAAGTTAAAATTAAATGTTAAAATAATTAACAGCTTGTTTCATTACTTATATATTAGAATGAATCCGAATTTCTTGTTATGACTCACTCAAAGGCAGTATCTTGCCGCCACCTAGTGGCCTAATTGTGTAACTGGACTAAGTGACACCCTGTCTATAACACGCAGAGACGAGCAATGACGATACTGGTGAAATATCAGCAGAAAGCCTCTCGTTTGGTGAGATTACAGGATCGGAACTAACTGTTATATAACAATGATCTAACAAGCTTGTGTCAGGTTTATGTTCTGTTATACTATGTGGACCCTTATTTTGACACTGTATCTTCTGTTTACTCCACTTTCTTTTGTTTCGGTTTCATTACTGAACATGTACTAGTCTTCGTGCCTGCCGACAACAGTGTAACACTTTTATTTAGCAATAAATAAATAAATAAAGATAATAAATAAAGGTAATACCGCATATCCTTTTTTACAGTCTATGTGCATATCACGCTGATGAGTCACTCAAAATTACCTCATTCCTTCACCACGACAGCCCTACTTGTTTCTTATTGGCTATTGTGACAATACTGACGTAATCACAATCTTGCTCATCCCGATAAATATCAAACATGTTTGATATGATCGGGGCGACCCCGATTTGTGTGAGAGCAGATCGGGAGGTGCAAGATTCGATCTGTGAACGCTTCACATTACCAGATAATCTGCGCCGAACATCGGAACCGATCGAGGTCCTCGACAAGATATTTTCTCCGATTCTCGGGAGGGGGAAATCGGGCATAAATCGGCCTAAAACTCCTGTAGTGTGAGCCAGGCATTAGTTATCTTCTTGTTTGATAATATGTAGGACGCCTGGATGTTTTAGGTAGCAATCTGGACATGACATTCTTTTCTTGCAATCTTTACTATCTCCTTGAGTTAGACAGCCAAAGCATAGCCCTTACTTTTGAGAAACTGAATTCTGTCCTTGTATTCTTGCTTTTTAAGCTTATCGCAGGAATCCAGTGTATGTTCCTTGTTATAGAACAAACAAGATCTTTGGGCTGCAGAATCAGATTTCTCTGTGTTCTGTTTCTTTTGTTGTGAGAATTCCGCTTTGTCTTTGCCAGCCGGCGAGACGTTTGTGGCAAAAATACTACCTTTGAAGCCACTCTTCTTTGAGCTCTTCCCCTCTGGAGAACTGGACTTTCCTTTTTTCTCCACTTTAACATCCTGGATATCTCCAAAGAGTGGGTCATTCAAAACTTGAGCATTCAAGTCAATAAAGTTGACCAAATCCTCAAATGTGGCTCTTCTCACATTTAGTCGCTAGATATCAAAGGCTGTGCTTCTCCATCTCTCAATCTGAAAGGAAGTTTTGAAATGACTGTTCTCATGTTTATTGGATTGTTCATCTCATCCATCAGCCATGGTATTTCTACATCCAATAAGGAATAAGGCATAGGCCCTTACTGTCCTCTGCTTTTATCTGTGGCCATTTCAGAGCTTTCTCAAGGTAAGCTGTAGCTATCTTCAGTTCATTGCCATGATGCTGCTGGAGGAGACATTTAGCTTCTTTGTATCCCGTAACAGGACTCATGTGAGCATATAAGTGAACATCTTTTCACTTGTGGACTGTTCAAGATAGTATAACCTGTCTTGTGAGCTATTAGTCTTGTTCTCAATCATATGCTCGAAGGCCCTTATAAAATAAATATAGGTGTAAACTCACACTCGATCGGCCCAAAGTCCGGCATCCAACCAGCACGGAAGGTCTTTACGTGTTACTGTCTTTTCTCATGGAAAAGTATTTTTGATTAAATGCAATATATTTTCTCGTTATTTCATCTGACTCCATAAATGAAAAGGTTTTAAAGATATCTATACATCATTAAATAAATGTGAGCGAATGTTTGACTGACATTATTTTCATTAGAGTTAAAAGAATAAAGTCAGTTAGAATAATCAAATGTAACAATTTATTATGTCAGGTAAATATATCCTTACAATTTCATAATCAGTTCAAAGATAAGCAATACAAAACATTGAATGCTCTGGAATAACTCTTTATAGAAATGTTAACCCGATATTAGGAATTACATGAATGCTTAGAGTCTCGGCCGCTCTCAGCCTCACAGGCTGATCTGAGGTACAGAAAGGCCCTGCTGATCTTTTTGCTGCATTCCATTATATAGCCAGAACTCATTTCAAATGTAAACATGAGTTCACAGTGGAAATTCACCTTAATCACTGTCCCAGACTTACTCGGGGCAGAAGTTGATTTACATGGAACCATTTTCTAACAGTGGAAATGTGCATTGAGTTAACGCCTTCTAACCATTTGTCTATAAGACACACCCTTCTGTGTGCAAGATATTTCTAAACTCTTTAAAAGATTCTAAGTTCTAAAAGATTCTAAGTTCTAAAAGAACTTTATTACCTTTTGGTTTACTTCTTTGGGAAAGAGACATTTTTACTCATGAGACATTAGCTCTGAGACATTCAAATGATGATACAAATGATACCAAACATACCAAAAACTGTATGATTGTTGTTCATTAAAACCTGATATATTTTGGATGAATTTCAGATGATTTCAGTATGAGGGAAAAGAAATGGGGGGAGAATTGGGGGTCAAGGTAAAAGATGTAGATTAGAATGATTCTGGGGTGAGACTTGCGTCTCGAATGGTGCACAAGAGTGAGTTCAAATGGTAATTTACTTTTTCTCAGAGAGTAGCCCTCTCTTACAGTTCTTAGATTTTTTACAGTCTTACATGGGCAAGAGGATCTCCAAAAAACACTGGCACATCTCTTTGAGGCAAATGAGATAAGCTCTGTTTATTGACAATTCAGTTATTTAGTTTTGCCGTTGCATCACTTTGAACAGATATCTGCTATCATCAATTGACTGTTGAGAATTACCATGATCTGTAATTTGTTGAGATTGTCTAGAGCTTTGATCCTGGGTTCTTGTAGGCTCAGACTTTCTACAAGGGTTAGATACTGGCTTAATTTGACGTTCCTTTCTGCTTTTAAATGAATCACCAGCTTCTGATCCAGTCTGTGACCTGTAGTAATCATTCATGCCATCTTGACCTTCTTCATACTCTTAACACTTTGAGTTCAGCATTTGATGCAGCAATTTCAGTTCAAACGGTCTCTTAGTTCAAACTGCCTTTCTCAGGAGCTCTAAATAAAACACCTGTAATGATGGACATTGCTGAGGGAAATGTTATCCGGTCTTATATGAGCTGGACTCAGACCCCGAATCGGCGACGACAGGAGACGAACAACCACCTCCTCAAATGCGGATGTTTCAGAATGATAGGCTAATTAGTAAGAGTATTATACTCTATTATACCAGTATTCAGTATACCAGTATTGCATTAAATCAATGCTAGACGCAGATTTAACATTAACGCTAATTTAAACTGTCTGTAAACAATCTCAGACTTTTGAAATAACGTTACCCATGCAAGTAAGTTACACTAAACGTTAGTTTCTGTTTGCAAAACAAAAGACACAGAGACTGAGTAAACTCAATCTCACTGTTTTTAACTCAATAAAAACAACAGACACTGTGGTGTATGTAATGTAGGAAAACATATTGTCTTTTTTTTTCTTTTTTTTTTCTTGTTTCCGACAGATATTCTATCAAAGCTTGTGGTAACATTATGCTGGCTCCATAATGTAAGATAAAATGTTTTAGTTTATTTACGGGTTGCGAATTTGAGGTCGGACCCAACAATGTAGGACTGCAGCACCTTTGAGGAGTAGCTTCTTTGAAAAACATTGAACTGTGCCTGATTGACGAAGCAGTCACTTGTGAAATGTGCTGAACAGACGGTTAAGGTCGAACTAAATTGTTGTGGTATTTCAGAATGAATAAACATTAGCCACTGGTCTCTTATTAATGTTGTTGCCTGTGCAATGATGTAGTTTCCTGACATCCACATCGACTGAACAGCGTTTTCTCGACATGTTTCCGTGTAGTTGTTGCTCAGCAACGATGTTGTCTGGGGTTGGGCAAAAGGACAGTGGGCAGTGCTCGGGGTGGTGACTAAATGCGGTGACTGAGTAGTTCTGAAATCACACTATACGGAAGTCACAATGGCTTGTGAAAAGGCACAGCTACTTTATGCAGGCTGTGTGCATTTGTCTGTGGATTGACTGTTTTGAAATGTATATGGTAGTCACATAGCCCCTAGACCTGTATTATCATGAAAGAACCCGGGAAATTTCAGTTTTGACAATATGGGACCTTTAATTAGAAAGCAGATCTTCTCGTAAACCATCGCAGTAATCTTGAGCTCCTGCAATCGTTTCTTGTCTTCTAAATATTTACAAACTACACTTGTGAAAATACTTACAATGTGAAAAAATCTCCCTAAAAAAGCTTAGATTAGATTAGAAAAACTTTATTAATCTCAATAGGGAAACTGGTTTACCACCAAATTAGACCATACAGCCAACAAACACAATACACAACTAACAGACAGATAAATAATTCTGCAGACTATTAAAACCAAAAGTTTCTAAAACCACAATTCAAAAGTACGGAATGCAAAAAAATATTGTAAAAATAATATTTAACAATTAACAGTGTTCGTTGAAATATCTGAACGCTGAAGGAACAATTGACCTTCTCATTCACTCACTAGAGCACCGAGTCATTACCAATCGCTCACAAAAAGAGCTTCTAAATCCTTTAAGAAAATTGTGTAGTGGATGGCCTTCAAAAAAAAAAAAGACGATTCACAAAGAGAAATCATTGCAAATAGTCTGGCTGAAGTGGCTAATAAATGTTCCACTTTATATGAATCCAAGCGGCGTTCTGCCACAATATCCCAAGGTTTCCCGCAGCCTGCCGGATCCAGGCCGTTTCCAGATCTGACGAAGGACCTTCGCCTGGACCCGATGACAATGCAGTGCTGAAGTGCCAACTAGCCCTTCCCTATGGAGGATCCCTATACCACTCTACAGAAAGCGTTGTGGAATTTTCGGTTCGCGTACCTACCCGAAGTGATAAAATAAAATAAAATTCTACATCAAAATTTAGAGGCAAGACAAGTAGTTTGTTTAGGCATGGTTTGTAGGGAATTACAAACCTGCGCACATAAATTCAAACGCACATAACTACAGAATCAATTGTTAATGCGCATGTGAACGCCATCAGCGTCTATCACAGGTTCGCGTTTAAAGTCTGTTTAGAGAGAACGGTGTCGTCTTAGCGGCCCCTAATTTAACAACAAATGAGCTGGAAATAACATTTTTCAAGAACAACTATAAAATCAAACCAATCTCTGTTACCTTAAATTATATGTTTATCTCAGTAAAAAGCTGCTTTGAAACCATCTACATTGTTAAAAGCGCTATATAAATGAGGATGGGTTGACTTAAGAAAATAGATACATGTGAATATCGCAATATTATATTTGCCGATAATGTATCGATTCTTAAAAACTATCAATATCCGTGTCAGTGGCTTTGTGTTCGGTTTAAACCCAACTGCTAGGTGGCAGTGTTATTTCAGAATGTAAACTATGATGCGGAGAAGAGCAAAGGTACATCTCTAGCTTTAGCATTAGCAAAGCCAGCTAACAAGACGATAGAAATATAGCAGTTCCCGCCATGGTGTTCAGAGCTTATGTGTGGACTCATTTTGACCAAAGAAACTACTAAGGGGATCGACAAGAGTCATGTTGTTTGACAAAAGTTACGCTGTATTATGCATGTTATTCCAGGCCAGTACTTGGTGGTGTCACTTCATAAAGAAAAACTACTGTATGTGGCTATAGACTGAACACGCACGACGTCACTGTTTTCACAAATTTAGTTTACATGACAAACAAGCTAAACAAGATAACAAGGGGGCGTGGTTAATAAGAAACACCTGGGGAGACTAATAAACATGGACGAGGAACACCTGTGGACACTGAGCAACAACAACAAAAGACAAGACACATGGCAGGGTCACATGACAAACAAGGAATCACGTGATATACAAGACACAACAAAACCCACACGTAACACACACACACACACGTATACACACATACATACACACACATGTATAAATATGAACTGACAGACTGTGTCTGCTTCCCGGACAATGTTAGACTGTTCCAAAGTTGTGGTACTAAATAGGAAAAGGATCTACCGCCAGCAGTTGATTTTGATATTCTAGGTATTATCAACTGGCCGGGACTTTGAGATCGCAATAGACGTGAAGGACTATAATGCGTTAAGAGCTTGCTCAAGTACTGGGGAGCTAAACCATTTAGTGCTTTGTAAGTTATCAGCAATATTTAAAAATGTATACGATCTTTAATAGGCAGCCAATGCAGTGTTGACAGAACCGGGCTAATATGGTCATACTTCCTGGTTCTGGTAAGAACTGGAGCTGCTGCGTTTTGAACTAGCTGTAGTTTGTTTATTAAGCGTGCAGGCAATCACCCAGTAGAGCATTACAATAATCTAGCCTTGAAGTCATGAACGCATGAACTAGTTGTTCCGCATTTGTCAGTGAGAGCATATGACGTAAATTAGATATATTTTTAAGATGGAAAAATGCGGTTTTACAGATACTAGACACGTGACTTTCAAATGAAAGATTGGTATCAAAGAGCACACCCAGGTTCCTAACTGACGACGAAGACTTAACAGAGCATCCATCAAGTGTTAGACAGTATTCTAGGTTATTACGTGTGGACGTTTTTGTCCAATAATTAGAATCTTTTTTTTCAGAACTTAGTAGTAGGAAAATTACTAGTCATCCAATTTTTTATATCAACTATGCATTCCGTTAATTTTGTGGATTGGTAAGTGAACAGCAACGGTCCTAGTACTGAGCCTTGTGGTACGCCATACTGAACTTTTGATTGATAAGACGTCTCTTCATTTACTGCTACAAACTGATAACGGTCAGATAAGTATGATTGAAACTGTGCTAGTGCAATTCCACTTATGCCAACATAGTTTTCTAGTCTATTTAAAAGAATGTTGTGGTCAGTGGTGTCAAATGCAGCACTAAGATCAAATAACACTAATAGCGAGATACAACCACGATCGGATGATAAGAGCAAATCATTTGTGACTCTAATGAGAGCTGTCTCAGTACTATGATACGGACTAAATCCAGACTGAAAATACTCGCACACCCCTAATACCTAAATCCAGTTAGTGAAATGGTATAATGTATCAATATAAAATAATTTATCATACAGATTTACATTCAAAAGCTTTTGGTTTTTGTCAGTTTTTGGGCAAATATATCGGCCACCTTTTTATTTTATTTTCGACTCTGAGAAGAGTGAATGGTACTTCTGACATCTCAGAAGCAGAAGCAGCACTCATTTCACAATGATATCAACACTCAATTTAAATGATATAGCTGTATACTTTGTTCTGTAATGAATTGTCTCCTCCTTTTAGGTTCAGTTCCTCACAGGGCATCAAGTCAGAGCTCTATGGGAAGCCATTCAGCGCCATTCAGTGCCACTGTCAGGTATTTCTTCTACTAAAGAATGACTCTACTGTCTTGTATCTTGAAAAAACGATTCCATCTTAGCATGAACGCCCGGAGTAATATGAGAAGTATCTCTTGCAGTAGGGAATTCTCCAGTGGTCTACGGGAGCCTGCGATGACTCCATCCCATAATATTGCCTACCGCAGAGAGTCATCATGGGAAACGCCTGTGTTTAAACTGCCCTCGGCCTACAAATACGGTTCTGTGTCATCCCTGGGACCCCCTCTTTGATGTACACTCCAGTCCAAAAGCTATACGGCTAATCACATCTCTGCTATTTTTACCAGATACTTTTAGGAAAAAGACATCAGGCCTATTATATCCAACATCAGCAATAATCAACATCAAGGTCTGTAGTCGAGCAATGAACACACTGCAGCGGTGACCTGTAACTGACTCTCATTTGATGCCGCAGTACATTAATGCTGCTTCTCAATGAACATCTGTGCTCTTGTTTCAAAAAATGTTACCTATGTATCGTAGCAATTTATCACAGACCCTCATTTTAATATGCCTTTTTGCGCATGACTCGCATTGTGTCTGCAGCATGTGCTGTTAATCACATCCAATATGTTCTCTGCCGCATGTTTCTGTTCTGATTCTCTTCTGATTTCACACTGATAACATTGTACTGAGGTGTTTAAACCTTGTTTACATTGATGCATTAATGTGGCTTGACTTTGTTTGGGTCTTTCTCTTGTATCTTGTTTATTATCTGGGTAAGTTGTGAGATTCATCTAATCAAATCTTTGGTTCATCCAAACAGGTATTACTTTATAATAACTGCATGCTATGAATCATTAGTTAAGCATCAGTAAATAGATAATTCATAATTTATAAATCATAAATATACATGAATAAGCAGTTTATAAATATACCTATAAATGCTTTATTCTTGATTTATAAGCATATCTATAATGTGTTTAATAATTGTATTTCATACTTTATTAATGATCAATTTATAAATTATTACATTATTTACAAACCAGTTATTTAGGAGTTGTCAGTGGTTCATAAGTTGATTTAGAAAGTACAAGTAAATGATCAAACTGTTTAAATGTACATTTATACATATTATTTAGACATAGTAATCGTGTGTTAATAAATGCTTTATTAACATGTATTCCTACTGTAATTCATGATTAGAAATGATAGATTGATCATTAATGAAGTATGAAAATACAATTATTAAACACATTATAGATATGCTTATAAATAAAGAACAAACCATTTATAGCTAAAATGATTTGACCAATGATTCATAGCATGCAGTTATTATAAAGTTTGGGAAAATGTTCCATTTCTTCAGTGAATATACCATGGTTACTACACAGATGGAATAGGATTCTGAGTTAGCTTTTTCCCCCCTGTAATACAGCCCCTGGTCCATAAATCTCCTGTCTTCAGTGTTAGATTTTTTATTATCCTAGAGTCAAAAATTGTAAGTTAATAACCCTTATATAAACAATAGCACACAGTTTTCTCAAAAAAACCTACTGAAAAAAACATTCATGTTACATGTACACAAGTGAAAGTTTTTGTTTATTAATAATAAAAAATGTAAAGTTTATTTAAAGGTTATGATATTATAATATTTATTATATTAATGTTTTTTTTTTGTCCTTAGACAAAGGATGGGTCCTGTGGCCCATTAAAAATACCACAAATGTTTTTATTTTAGCTTTACATTTGCAGAAAGCAACAAAGAACATAAGGATTCACACATTGTCAAATCACGCACCCAAGTGAACTAGGCCTATATAAAAGGAATAAAATAAATAGGACCACACAAAATATAGTTCTCTTAATTTAATTGTCAGGTTTTAAAAATTTTGTTAATCTGTTAAGTAGCTACGCTCGTTTTTGTGACACTCTAACGTTTAATTTGTTTTCTTTAGGCTATATAAATTGTATTGTATATGGGTATAATCCTATCACGTGTTAATCCTATCACGTGGTTTACAGGTATCAGATATTAATATCAGTAATGCTGGTATGTCGGATCACTTTCCGATTCTGTTTTCTCTGCCTACTAATGACACCAGACATAAACTCCATACTTGCACACGGACAACTCGAATTTTTAATGATTGTGCTAAGGAGGATTTTGTGGCATTATACCCAGGTTTAGCTGTGGAACAAGCCACTGTTCCTTCACTGAGTTCCTTGGATGCTGAAGATCACTTAAATCTTTTTAACTCTGTCTGCTCTAATGTTCTAAATACTGTTGCTCCAATCAGGGTAAAGAAAAAGAAACTTAATCATGTTTCAAAACCATGGCTTAATGATAATGTTCGTTCACTCAGACAGATCTGTAGAAGGGCTGAACGCAGGTGGAGTAAGGACAGACTACATGTTTCTTATGAAATTTTAAAGAATTCCTTTGCTGCGTTTCAGCAAGCTGCTAAAGCTGCTAAAAATCACTACTTTTCTGAGCTGATTAGAATCAACAGTAACAGGCCCAATGTTTTATTTTCAATAATTTGACTCTGCTCTAAATCCCACTACAAATCTGTTCCCTGAGATTTCTGATTCTCTCTGCGAAGATTTTGCATCATACTTTAATGATCAGATCTCAATGATCAGATCTCAAATGTCGCTGTCTATTCATATGCCACTTGAAGTTCCTATAAGTTCTTCTACATGGTCTGTCTTTGAACCTGTTTCCCTTGACTTTTTGGTTGAGATTGTTTCAACTCTAAAAACTACTAGCTGTTTTCAAGATGTGATTCCTACTAAAATTTTTTAGCAGGTTCTATGTGCTATCGGTTCGGATTTGTTGTCTTTTATCAACAAATGTCTCTGTACTGAGGTTGTTCCAAACAGCCTGAAACATGCCTCAGTCTTGCCGAAACTTAAGAAACCTAGTTTGGATCCATCAATTCTAAGCAACTATCGCCCAATTTCAAATTTGCCCTTTATTTCAAAAATTTTAGAAAAAGTGGTTCTGAGCCAACTCCACTCTTTTTTAACTGATAGTCAGATTTACGAGAAATTTCAGTCTGGTTTTAAACTACGTCATAGTACAGAATGTGCACTTTTACGAGTCATGAATGACATTTTGCTCAGTACTGACACAGGGCAATCTGTGGCTCTGGTCCTGTTGGACCTCAGCTCTGCTTTTGACCTGGTCGACCATGATATTTTAATCTCTCGCCTTGAAGCTTCTACAGGTTTTAGGGCCATGGTGTTGGAATGGTTCCGCTCATATTTGTTTAACAGAAGCTATTCTGTTCGCATCGGGAAACAGTGCTCATCTAAAATGAAACTTGGGTCCGGCGTTCCGCAGGGCTCTATCCTAGGGCCAGAACTATTTAATCTGTATGTTACCTCTGAGTTCTATTACTAAACATGTGGTTTCTTTTCACCTGTATGCTGATGATACCCAAATTTACTTGCCCCAAAAACGTGATAACAAGTCTGCCTTAAAGCCACTACTGGACTGTATTGATGAACTAAAACTGTGGCTTACTGATAACTTTTTGAGTCTGAACGAAAACAAGACGGAAATTATCCTGTTAGGCCTCAGTGATCGTAGTACACATGCTTGTGACCTTCAAACGTTGTCACCTTTCAGTACCACCTGTATTCGGAATCTGGGGGTCTGGATTGATAACAACATTAACCTTGAAAAGCAGATAAGTGCTGTGGTAAAATCCTGCTTCTTTCATCTTTGTCTCTTAGTTAAGGTTAAGCCATTTTTGTCTAGTAAACACTTTGAGATAGCTATGCATGCATTTGTAACGTCCAGATTGGCCTATTGTAATTCTTTATATATTGGAGTTCCTCAGAAACACATCAGCTGTCTACAAATAGTCCAAAATGCAGCTGCACGCCTCCTCAAAGGAAAACGTAAATTTGAACATACTACTCCGGTTCTGATCTCGCTTCACTGGCTACCGATTAAATTTCGAATAGATTTTAAAGTTTTGCTTTTTGTTTTTAAATCTTTACAGAATTTAGCTCCCCAGTACCTATCTGAACTGCTGCACCCAGATCATAAGTCAAGATCACTTAGATCGGGGGATTTGCACTTACTTTCTGTCCCCAGGACAGAATGATAAAAAAATAGGGGTGACCGTGCTTTCGCAGCCTATGGACCCAAGCTATGGAATAGCTTACCTTTAAATATCAGATCTGCCCAAACTCTGACACTTTTTAAAACCTCTCTGAAAACGCACATTGTTTCATTAGCTTTTAATGTACCTTAATGTGTCCGTCTTCTCTCTTTGACGTGTACTTGTTGGTTTCGTGCATGTATTTTTCTATCTTTCTACTGCTTTAAGCACTTTGGTCAACGTCAGTTGTTTTTAAATGTGCTATACAAATAAAATTGTATTGTATTGTATTGCGTATATATATATATACACAAAATTGTAAAAAATTATAAAATTGTATTGTATTGTATTTTGTGTATATATATATATACAATACAATTTTATTTGTATAGCACATTTAAAAACAACTGACGTTGACCAAAGTGCTTAACAAAGCAGTAGAAAGATAGACAATACATGCACGAAACCAACAAGTACACGTCAAAGAGAGAAGACGGACACATCAAGGTACATTAAAAGCTAATGAAAAAAGGTGCGTTCTCAGAGAGGTTTTAAAAAGTGTTAGCGTGTTATATATATATAAAAAGTGTTTTATTTATATATATATATATATATATAATGGAAATATTATATCTATATCGCGCTGGCGCCTCACGCGCTAACAGTGCCACACACACACACCATATCCGTTCTAGCGTTGCTAACTAGACATTTCAGCTATTCGTCATCAACCAAGTGTAGTCAACCAAACATAAAAGTTACACTGCTCAAAATGGTCTGCTCTAAAATTTGCGTGCCCAGAGCCCAATCAAACACATTTTTGCGCATGTGAAGGAAGCAGTTTTATGTGGATATTGAAACATAGAGAAATACAACACCTTGTTCACGTAATGAATAATAGTTTAGCAACCAAATGTTACATGGCAAATATGGAAACACAGGCTATTTGGATTCTTGCCGAATGAGAGAAGTTAGCCCATTTAGTACCCTATGTTGTTTTTACCACTATGGCCTAATTTGTGTTTTATTGTATAGTTTAATATATAATTTATAGCTACTATTTTTCATTCTTGTTCTGTTCTGAATACCGTTAAATTTAAAGAATTTGTTGTGGAGTGAGGGGGAAATAGCCTAGTTTATAATGTTTGTAAAAGTTTTGTTTTATTTACCGGTATTTAATAAACATATAAATTAAACATGTAATTATTATGAGGTTAACGGGTGTTTCTGGAGTGGATCAATTTCTCTTTCATGAGATACTTCTTTTTGGCCGGGTTTTGTTTCTCCATGTCGTAGAGGTGAGGCTTCTAAACTGGGAATTTGTAGAGGCATGATATTCAAATTACATTGTTTTGAGCCGCTTTATTGACAAATTGGGTCCCCCCTCCGAAATCGGGTCTCCTTTAGGACCCCAAGCAATCCCATTTGTTCAGAGGTACTCTCTTTAGCGCCTGATTACAATTCCTCCAAAATCGTGTTAGGATAAATGCTGTTTCAAATACATTATAACAATCATTTATGTCTGTATTAGTTAGCTTATACTAGCATTGCATACAGGTAAGCGATTAGCCTGATAGGTTAGTTTATAGGCTACACACATTTGCTCTTACCCTACGAATATTCTCAATCATCTTTAAAGTAATTGTGTTAAATTAAGTGTTAAATGTCCAAATATTTCATTTATATATAAAACAAATTAATGATGTTCAATCATTCACTTTATAGGCTATTATCATTATTTATTAATTAACAGTTAATCAAATGTAAGAAATTACGTTCAGTTGGTTTTATTATGCACTAATTTATATAGTAAATTAGTACTTATATAGTACGCATTATATAGTAAGCTATGCATATTTGAAATTAATATCACTCATTAACTGACAGTTTGGGGAGACCCTATTTCGAGGGAGGACCAGATTTGTAATGACCCCGTCACATTTCAACATACGATCATTTGCATGATGGGATTGGCGCTATACGAGTGTTTCATAAATCACACGCGTGAACCCTGTCACAAGATGATTTCAGTGCTTGTTTCTGCGCGTTTCTACGTTTGATAAATGAGGCCAAATGTGTGAAGTGAACAATAGTAACAGTGATTGCTTTCTAATGTAACACTGCTAATGTTGTCGTCAAGTCACGTTTCTTTATATACTATGAGAACATAGCGAAACAGGAGTAATAATTCAAATTTATAACCAGACGCACCAACATAAAACTTAACCTCCACCCTTGATGATTTAATATGCAGGTTTATCTATTTTTACATTTAACCTAAAGCTGGTCAGAACAACGGTTAGTTTGTCTGATTTACTCTCGACAAAGATTGATTAAACTTTGGAGTAATGCGTCTTTAAAACATTACAGCAGTGTAGCTTGTTCACCTATCTTCACAGTGCCTTATATAATATGCAGGTTTATCGTTATATTTATAGTTTCAAAGCAAGCAAACTAGCCATAATGCCCTTAAAACAGTAAAGTAAATGAGGAATATTTAGTACCTGTGCTCCTCCCAGCTGCAGTTCCACAGCTTAGACTTATGGAAAACCGCAAGAGCTAATGAGTTCCAGCACCTTCAAATATCAAACGCCTCCAGGTACACAAAGTATTTTATATTGTCTAAAGCACAATCCTCATAAATCTAACAGCTGCATTCAGTGGAGCAGATTATGAACACTTTAGCACTAAATCTGAAGAGCTGTGACAGCGTGTGCAGAATAAGAAGAGACGGTTATCGCTTGATGGCCTCGACTGATCAAACGACACCAGAGATTGTTCCAGTGTCATATCTGCCAAGCTGCAGAGAAAGATGACACAATTATGCTGGGTACAGCTCCTTAAACATTTGTCTTTAATTTGTTTAGGAAATTAATGTCTCAAGGGTATGGGATGACCGATACAGTATAAAGATGTAAATTTTTTAAACTGCAGTTGCATGTGACCCGTAGATTTATCAAACCAACAGTTACATTACAGTATTTTTGAATTGGTTTTGCAAATGGATTTTAGTGTTTTAGCAAAGTTCCAAGTGTACTTTATTGATTGAATCACACAGTTTGCAGAACTTTTAACACTTCTCATGTGGTTAAACACAACTAGCAAATAGAAATATTCTTTGTGCAAAACTGTAAACACATTGTCATTCACAAAGCACATGTAGCATTTTGGTGCACTTAAACTTAGGGGACTTTCACACTGGCAGTTTAGTTCGGAACGAGGCACGGTTCGCATGAAAAATCGCTAATGTGAACGCTGTCATGGGACCCAGGTGCGCACTGGGGTATCGAACTCGAGACTGCCTGGAGGAGGTGGTCTGAGTTCGGTTGCTCCCGAACCGTGCTGCGATTCACGTGTATGTGAAAACAACACGGACTCGGATGGGCACTTGTTCAGGAAGTAAAGTATCCTGCGCATGCGTTTTAGCCGATTATGATGTATTTAGTTAAATAAAACACACGTAAGGGATGAAGATTTACAGTGGATACGAGCAAGAGTGAGTCTGCAGTGTATTCGCGCATAGTGCGTGCAATCAGGGCAACAAATTAATGGAAATCCACTGTCTCCTCAAAAGAGTCCATTTGCAAGCCAGCAAAGACAGCTTCCCAGATAGCAATGAGTCGGCGGACCACCGTCGGTTCTCCGGCGGCAGTAGAAGCGTCAGAATGGCGACATCGCAAACACGTTGGACGGCGCACCGCCGGCGGCGGCCGCTTTTTAAAAGCGGCAGCCGCCTTCATACCGCCTTCGTTAAGCGGCCGGCCCGCGGGCCAACCGCCGTTCCGCCGCCTTTATATTGAAGGCCGTCCTTCCGCGGCCCGCCGGAGGCAAACGCTATTTTCGAGCGCTCTGCCGCCGCTTATTCTGGCTATATATATTTTTATTTATTTATAGCATGCAGTTTAGCAAGAATAATGATTGCTCAAACCAGACAAATTTACAATTGCCATTTTTATTCCACATTTCAAAGTACAGTAACTGTCATTTAAACAAGATATTTCAGATCACTGAAACATAACAGAAAAATAAATAAATCAATATACTAACATGCAGGTTTCCAATTCAATTTTGGTTAAACAGCCTTACAAGCAAATTACAACACTTACAATAAGTGTTCATATAAAAAGGACAGCTCTAGGGTAAAAAATTACCAGTAAACATTATGACAAGTAAAGAGGATATTTGATACCAAATAATGTGCAAGATACCAAATAAATAAAAGTATAACTACATTTACAAGCCATTTCTAACAATATGATAAGTGGTAGTAATTTATAGTAAAGCTCTGGAGTAGAATAGGCCATTATAACGGCAATGCTGACCTGTGGCACAAGGATTTACAAGCTTTATTTGAAAAAGAAAAAAAGAAAGTAATTTCCACAGTGAGTGAGTGTAGTCTGACACTTCTGACTTCTTTAGGGGTCTTGATTCTACTGACTGCAAGATAAAGAAAGGATTCCAGTTGTCAGTGATTCTGGGGTGTCAGTAGTCAGTCTAGTTTTAAGTGGTCGGCTGTGGGTCCCTCTCAGCTGTGCGGCGCCTTTTTCTGCCTTCACGGTCAGATGCTCCTTTCAGGTAACGCGTAACGTTAACCTGGACCGCCTCATCAGTGCATCCTGGGTTGCCGGGTCCTTCCGGATGGCTAATATAGAAAATACAGATCTGTCATTTAATTTGAATTGCATGAGGACAATAGGACATACACATCTACTTAAATCTAAAAAAAATATCCAACTTACTTTGAACAATGGTCTTCAGGAACATGTCTCTAAAACATGCTTTATCCCCTACACCAAGCTGAAAATCCAAAAAAGTGTTACAAATTACATTTCTCTGAAGCTTCTCATAAATAAATAAAAAATGTGAAAGGCTAAGGATTCAGACTGTAATATATGCAGTATACAATCTTAAATTTTACTTTATATCTAGGTCTACTACATGTACAGGTAGCCCCAGTGGGAATTAAACCGACAACCACAGGTGCTGTTTGCAAGTTGTGCCTAATTGCTCAGTGCAAGCAAACGTCTTCAACATTGTTTGTTGAACTTGTTTCACCTGCTCTTGAAGTAAGATTTTACAATTCGTATTTTTATATGTAATATTGTAGTGTTTATTATAAATGATTTATCTGTGCACTTCATTATTCTTTTAAAATTCATGTAGCCTTATAATCTTTAATCAAATACGTTACCCTTCCCTCCCCCCTCGAAACGACTTCTCTTCTCTTCCGGTCATGTGCTATGGTGCGAGGGCGTGGCAACTCCCCTCAAACCGTGCTATGAGCAGAGAAGAGGAGCGCTAGAGTAAAACCCTGCCCTCCGTTCAATATACCGTTTCACTTTTAAATACGTCACAACACTGGAGAAAAGTCGTTTGTAACTTCCGGTTCATGCCGACATCAAATAGAAGCAATAGTTTCCAAGACAAAAAAACTTCACAAATAACATCACTTACTTGTACTCAAACTCTTGGCTCTGTGAAGTGGAGTCTGGATTACTGGGGAGAAACCTGGTTGCGAGAAAGAGGAAACAGAAATTTGAAAATCTAACAAATGGTATAGTTTAGTGGCAGGATCACAAATCCAGCATCACAGCAATAGATTTTACATACCAGTTCAGCATTTTTCTGGTTTTCTGGAATCGATGCATCTTTCTAGAGTTTTTTTTTTTCTTGAGACTTTCATTATTCCCTACTCTAGAATCTTGGATGAAAGAGTCAGTTATCCACAATAAACAGAAAATAAATTACACAGATGAAATACAGGAAAATCAAATACACAAGTCAGACCCATTTACCTGCTCCCTTCATGAACTTAAAATGATGTTTCTCCCAGGTGCTGTGTGGAGGTGTGCAGAGGATGGCTAAATTGTTGCCTTCGTCTTTTTGCTGAGGTTAAATGGGGGCCAATGGCACATGCTCTCGCTGAGCCACTCTTGCGGAACCACTGCAAATGGCAGATCCTCCTCATTGATAAACTGAACAATGTGAACCATCTAAAATAGAAGAACATTTTGCATAAAGTATACTTTTTGATTAATTTCCAGGCAAAATCAATAACATTAAAATGCTCACCCCTTCAAAAAAACGAGTCATTTTCACAAGTGGATCAACAGAAAACCATGTTCAGACAAACACAATCATATACATATACACACACATATATACATATAAACACATATATACACATTATATATATATATATATACATACACACATATATATATATATATATATAAACACCAAAAGTTAAACTTTCTAGATGTAAAGCTTTCTTTCTAGATGTAAAGCATTGGCGATTTACTGTAGCTAGATACATTTCAACATGTCGAACATGCTTGAATTCAGTGAGTAAAAAAGGCGAAGCAGCATGTGTTAGCTAACACTGTAAGTTAAACTAGACTAGCAAGCATGGTTGTCGAATCAAACAAAACATCATTATGTTTAGTTAGAAAACAACACAAGTTATACTGATCAGTCTTTCTTGTCGTAAAGATTTTGCTAACGTTACCATTCCCACGTGGGCGGGAGAATTGTCCTTCAGGATTTGGTTACGTAAGTTAGTTAATTATTCGACTGACCAATACTATCTTAAACCACATACTGTAGTACTCACACTGGCATAAACATACGTAAATATAGTTAAAAGAAGAAAAGAAAAAACTAACGCCAGGAAGAAACTAAGTAACGTTAGCCTAACTAACGTTAGCTATGTCAGAAACATGACGGAAACTTTGTAAACAAGGCTAACTTACTAGCTTGACTAGTAAGGCAAGAACATATTTGAAAAAGATGAACTAAAAATGTAAAAAATGAACATAATATTGCGTTACACAAAAAGGAAAAATGTACTTACTTTAGAGATCGTAGTCAATGACTAGATAGGATATCCTCTCCAAATACTGAAATCGTGTGACGAGTGGCCACTGTTGTGTTGGTAAATCTGCTTCCGTTTTTTAGGTACTGCCCCTCTCGGCCGGTGGAGGTACTTCTCTGTTTGTGCTTTAATACTTTCTTAAACATTTGTACAGATGGCAAAACTCGCAATTGCAAATTAATCCCTTATACCTGTAAAAGGTCAAATAAATAAAAAAATCGAGCTTGTAAATAAATGAAAGACATAAACGAAATTTCCTGGGGTGACAGAGAGACAAAATATTTCTAAATATTTCACTTTATCTTTCAGGTCAAAACAGGGATTTTCATGTTTATTATAAATATTACCATGGTTGCAAATTAATAAAAAAAATCTAAAGCATACCCAAGCTTTTGGCCAAGTTGCAGATGTCTTTCACTGTTCACTGATTTCAGGCATTGGTGAAAAGTCTAACTTCATCCATTTATTCTGCTAAATTGTTCATACCATGAATGAAATATTTATTTTAAAACCTAATCAGAAAGATATTTATTGCCAAGTAAGTTTTACAAAAGGAATTCTTTTTGGACTATTTGTGCATCTCAATTGTGCATAAATCAAAGAAATGTAAAGAATTGTCACCTTAAGTGACTAAAATAATTCTATATAGTTTACATAGGCATATCACTGAATCGCTTCAGAGTTTCAACGTAATTTAAATGTATTTTCCTAAACCTTATCAGGGAATCAGACTGAGTCAAATCTGTTATAAACCCTAATGACTTTGGAGCAACAACAACAACAAAATTTGATATAATTCACATAATAATTATAATCGCTTTAAATGTGAAAGTTAAAATGCTGTCAGTTCCACTCATGCCAATGACATGGCTGGTCGATTTCAAAGCGGCTTGCCGCCAGCCGGCCGCGGTTCATTTAGACGGCGGCAACCGCCAGAGAGAATGAAGTCGGCGGCCCGGCGGCTGTTCGCCGGCGGCATCTCGCAAGAAATGGGAGTGACGTATTCGGCGGCAAACGTTTCATCTCCGCCAGCGGGGCGCACCTATAGCCGACAGTTTGGGGCCGGCGGCAAAAAGAAGCCGTGCCGATATTTTTTGCTATCTGGGTTATGCGAAACACACACACAGTTAACCTGCGTTGTTTACTCAGCTATGAATAATAGCACCAAATTAATAAAAAAACACAATATATTGACCCACCGTGTTTTCTATCATGCGCCGTGCACGTTTGCAATGACGTAAGATGCACGCAAATGCACCAGAGTTCGATAGAATCAAGTTGAGTGTGAAACCAGACCAACGCTGCGGGGGGCGCCGGGAACAATCGCGCCCGGGCTCGGACCCAGCAAACGAGCCCAGTGTAAAAGCCCCCTTAGAATGGCACAACACAGCCCCCAAAAGTGAAACAAAAGCAACACACTGTTGTCATCGGTGCAATCGAGAGCACAAGCACTCATTCCTGATTTGAAACAGGTGTGTTCAATTTTGTGTTGCACCTAATCAGTAATCAGGATATAAAGCCATGTCAAATGGAGGAGGAGGAGGAACAAGAGCAAGAGCCATAATTTTCAATGAAATTAGAGCAACAATCATACACCATGTTCTGGTTCATGGAATAATTATGAGGGAAGCAGGACTACGTGTTCAACCAAATATAAGCAGGTTCTCTGTGGTCTTCATTGTCAGGACATTCAGAGAAGAGAACGGGTAAGTGTACTATCATTTGTGGTCCCTCAAACTTACAGTAAGAGTATATACATTTGTGGAACGTCTCAGTAAATTACTGTAACATCTCTAAAAATTGGCCCTTTTTGTGCAGCATTACAGTAAAACTAAGGAGTAGTATTAAAAATAATAGTATTTTATGTATTGTACATATATTTGGTGACATTTCAATGCATTAGGCCTGTCTGTACAATTCTAAAAAGAGGTTTTATTTGCTAGAATTGAAAGACTGCAACATGCCGCTGGAAGGAGAGGTATGTTCTCACAACAGCAGGAGACCATTATTGTCAATGTGGTCCTTCAAAATAATCTCATTCGTCTGCGTGAAATACAACAGTGTAAGGAACTCAGCTTTTTGGAAATATTAATAATCAATAATATCTTTTTATTATTAATTATAAATATTTGGGTCAGTTAATTGGATTAAGTTGATGTGGCTGAATTAATATTACAATCAGTTAATCAGTTCTTCCAACGAACTATTTTGATTATTAATTTATTCTAATAAAGGGTATCTTCCATGGCCACCGAAGAATAATTATTTCTTCGCCTGTACAGTACTTTGAGCCAGTAGCAAAAACCGTGATCGTAAAGTGACTTGTATTGCAAACAAAACAGAACCAAATACATATTATGTACAAGTTTTATTAACTAAATATAGATATTTATATGAATATAAATAAACTAAACAACATACACACATGAATACATAAATAGGTTAGTGATAGGATGAAATTGGAAACCGGAAGAGGGTCTATGAGAAGAACCATCAGAATTTCATTTTCACATTTCATTGAATTGAATACTTGCATTTGTAATGGGAACAATTCTTGAAGTTGTTGAAAATTGGAGTCGTTGATGGTTCCGGCAGTGTCAAGTGGAAGTTGGTTGAGCGTTCTTTCTCCAGGAACGCATGACTGGTTTGGTGAAGGCCTGGGACTCTGTTGAGGCCACGCCGAGCACCCAGGAGAAGTGAGGAAGTCGGAAGGATGGGTGATTGGAGTCGTTGTTGGTTGGAGTCGTTGTTGGTTGGAGTCGTTGTTGGTTGGAGTCGTTGTTGGTTGGAGTCGTTGTTGGTTGGAGTCGTTGTTGGTTGGAGTCGTTGTTGGTTGGAGTCGTTGTTGGTTGGAGTCGTTGTTGGTTGGAGTCGTTGTTGGTTGGAGTCGTTGTTGGTTGGAGTCGTTGTTGGTTGGAGTCGTTGTTGGTTGGAGTCGTTGTTGGTTGGAGTCGTTGTTGGTTGGAGTCGTTGTTGGTTGGAGTCGTTGTTGGTTGGAGTCGTTGTTGGTTGGAGTCGTTGTTGGTTGGAGTCGTTGTTGGTTGGAGTCGTTGTTGGTTGGAGTCTTTGTTGGTTGGAGTCTTTGTTCCAAAACTCCTGAGATTGTCCTTGGTTCTTTGTGAGAGAGTCTTCTCTCTTTTCCATGAGGCCGGATCTGGTTGGAATCGAGGCCTGCTGGGCCCTGGGGCCCCCGTGGAGGGGGAGGGGGCTCCCCAGTCTCACCAGAACAGTGTTGCGGCTGGATGAAAAAACTAAGAGAGGGCGGTCACTGTTGCCTGCCTCTGATATACCCTGAGAAAGAACCAACCCCTAAGGTTTGAATGGACCTATGAGTAAGGTGACATGTCCGAGAGGGGAAGCGGCTCTTAGTTGATTTAAGGTCTTTGTCCCCAGCATGCTTAGACTGTTCATTCAAGCTCAAATAGACATAACAAATTCACATTGCATTCTAAGAGAAGGTGATGTACATCAAAGTGTGTGTCATTAAATGAGGATTAATTTGCTAGGAAGCATGATACAGGTGAGGTTATGTTGACCGTTGGGTGGTTGTTCAACCACATACACCCCAATCAAACATACCATGTTGTTATACCTAATAGTACACGAGACAGTAAATCATCACAGTTTCTGTGAGGCATGTTCCTTCTTAGATCAGAGTAACACCGCAAAGTTTATTTAATTAAAGATGGTCTCTCTCTCTTAAGCATGTGGCGCATGTGGCCACATTCCTTTGAGGTCGTAAAGTCTGTTATCAGTCTTAAAGTGTTCTGTAACCGGACACCCGGCTGACAAAGTAACTTCATTTGTGAGGTTAGTTTTGGGGGAGAGTTTCATAGACCTTTATATTCATTAAATATAGTGAATATGAATAATTAGTGTGTGTCTGATTGGTCCAGACCCTACAACAGCGAGTTGACAACGTGAACTTTGAAGGAATCAACAGTGTGAGTCTCTCCACAATTGACTGTGTCTTGAAACGCAACCTGATAAGTCTCAAACAAACCTATAGATTTCGTAGCTCTTTTACCCTTTCAGAATTTCTCTCAAATGGTACAAATGGTACAAGTTAGTAATCATGTCTGAAGATTATACAGCACTATTGAGTTATTGTACATCTTTACTGTGTTGAATGTAAGGCAGCACATGTATACAGAGGCATGAAGCTTGGAATGCTATGTCACTTACGTTACTTCAAAAATTAATTTTTGTTCATTTCTATAGAGAATGTTTCAACTGGATTACATGGAGAGGCCTCATGAGTGCATCTTCTTGGATGAAGCTGGCTTCAATCTCACCAAGAGGAGAAGGAGAGGCCGCAACATTATTGGTCAACGTGCCATTGTAGATTTGCCAGGGCAGCGTGGTGGCAACGTGACCATATGTGCTGCCATCAACAGCTACAAGGTTATTCAATGCTAAGTGAACAGAGAGGTGATATGCAGGCAGAGCATCCCATGTATGTGGTAATCTGGGACAATGTGAACTTTTCACCATGGTCCTAGAATTCGTGAGTGGTTTGAAAATAACCCACATTTTATAAATGTGTGCCTCCCACCATACTCGCCCTTCCTTTAATCCCATTGAAGATTTTTTTTGTTCTGCATGGAGGTGGAAGGTCTACGACAGAAATCCTTATGCACAGGAAAATCTCATTCGGTCAATGGATGCAGCATGTGACAACATTGGAGTGGAAGCGATTCAAGGTTTCATTCTTTCCCTGTTGTTTAGGAAGGAGCAGGATTGCCTGTGACGTTTATGAGGTCCTGTGGCCTGACTATGCCCAGAGGCATGATGCTGAGGCAGAATGATTCCAAGACATTGCTTGCTATCGATCTGCTGTATATTTTGTTTGTGACTACATTTATATGTGTGCAGGATTGTGCAAGTACTTCATAATAAATATAATTTTTCTCCTGCTCTGCCCTGAGCAGTGTTTTGCATTTATCTCTGTAGTGTGTAATGACTGCTGTGTAGTGTTTATGCATTAGCTGGATGTGTGTTATCTGAAAACAGTGTTTGGTTTTGGTAAAGATAACAGTTCTGAAGCAATTGTTTGATTTAGCAAGACAAGTCAAAGGTTTTGACAGTGTAGCTTAAGTTTTGTGGGGTTTTTTTTTTGTCTATCTTTGTGTTTTTGAGAAAGCGAGAGAAACATTAAAAAATGTGTTTTAGCAATTCAGAAATACTGTAATTTGTGATTATTAATGGTGGTGCTTATGTTCCTATTGTTCATGTTTTGTATTTGAACAAACCCCTGTTCATAGGGGTTATGCGCACACACATATAATGTACATAAACACATAATATATTCTATTCTTTTACGTATCAGGACATAATAAAAAATCATCTTGTCTTTAGCAGGACTTTTGTAAATACAACCTCAGGTAAATACAAAATGTATAAACCTTAGAAGGCAACAACTGTTTCTCTAAGGTCATTGCTGATGTCTTTCCTCCTTGTTATTGTGTTATACCTGAATGCTCTAGACCAACAAACCGCCCTAAACTTCTGCCTTTATAGAGGTGGTTACGCATGCTGATGGCTTAATTGAAGGCATTTGATTAGCAAAGCCTGACTGCTACATACCCTATTAATTACGATGGAAGCAGTGAGGGTGTACTTAGTTTGTCACACATCCATTTTGGCCTAGATTTTGTTAAATAATGACAGTGTTGACGTGTTGTTGTTCATTTGAGGTTGCGTTTACCTAATTTTAAGACCTGCAAAGGACCAGATGATGTTTAATGTCCTGATACATAAAACATAAAAACATAGATTTCAAAAGGGTGTACTTTCTTTTTCACATGACTATGTATGTACAGGATATATATATATATTAGGGCTGTCAGTTAAACGCGTTATTAACGGCGTTAACGCAAACCCATTTTAACGGCGTTAATTTTTTTATCGCGCGATTAACGGTCTTTTTGGCCTAGCAAACTTTGTAGTTTTTTTTTTCACATGCTTTTGCAATAGGACGCGGCATGGACGTTTTGAAAGCGCAAGCGGATCTAGCTAGACCGGAAACAAAACAACAGGCACGCCGCACACACTTGTTTGGGCTTGCGAGCCGGATGCGCGAGCGCGAATCTCTCTGCTCGCGCGTGGAATATAATGTGCCGAGCACGAATCTCTCTGCTCGAGTCGCGTGCTCTCAGATACACGCTGCTCTTGTTAGAATTTTCTCTGGGCTCGCTCAGACAATATGTGCCTGCACTTAAAACGTGTTCAGTGCAATCGCGAATCTCTCCTCTTCCCCAGCTAACAATTTTAGGTTATAAGAACGTTTTCATAACGTTCCTATTAAGTTATAAAAACGTTATTTCTGAATGTTATAGGAACGTTCAAAACGTCCAGTTTTGAGTGGATGACGAGCGCGAGACACCGAAATGGATGCCAATAAGATTCTGAATGGAACGTTTACTTTTAAAAAGTTGCCAAATGGTTCCATTGACGAGACCAAAGTGATCTGTGTGTTTTGTCGTTGTGAACTGAGCTATCATCATCGCAGCACGTCCAGTCTGAAATACCACTTGATGATGGCCAAACACACACACACACACACACACACACACACACACACACACACACACACACACACACACACACACACAGCTGATGCGAATTCTCCGCCCCCTCGTCAATATCAGGACCTCGTCAGTATTTCTTTCACCCTTTTATTGATGGACAGTGTTACATTGTGTGAGAGATTATTTGCTCCAAGTAAGAATGTTTTAGTGTGAAATTGAACACAATATATGCCAATGTTGTTTTCAATAAAAAACATTTGCACAAAGCAAGCCGATCCACTTTTCCATGTTGATAAGAGCATTAAAATGAGAAAAAATAATGGGACAAAAAGAAATCAAGAGACATTTAGAATAGATAAAAATGTGCGATTAAATGCGATTAACCGCGAGTTAACTATGACATTAATGCGATTAATCGCGATTAAATATTTTAATCGTTTGACAGCACTAATATATATATATATATATATATATATATATATATATATATATATTCTAATTACTATAGATAAAACTTAGTGATTACACCACTTCATATGACACATATTCCCACTCTACCTTTAATAGACTGTGTTTCCTCTGGTCATTCTGCTAACAGCACATCTGGTTGCCGTTTTCTCCTGATGTGGTGGTGTACATTCATATCGGACACTGTGAGTGTGCGTGTGTGTGTTTACAATAATCACTTCCCACAATTACAACAACAGAAGAAAAAAACTTGTTAGAGGCAGTTCTTTCCAGGCTGCTCACCTCTTTGGAATGCAAAGGAAAAACACACACACACACACACACACAAAAAAAAAAAAACACACAACCTTGATGAAGCTGTACCGGTGAGTACAGGCCCTTCAACAGTTTGATAAGGTACAAAATAATGAAGATGGAACTAAATTAGGCTCATCTTGATTATTAAAGTGCCATATTTAGTAGGGGGAGCTTAAGAGGCGTTGAGTATGAAAGTATGAAAGTTATAATAGGTTCATCTGAGACACTGGCACACACACCTGGAACTCATTATACATCCATATGCAGTGGAAATGGCTTTCATGAGGGCTCACCTCTCCTTAACTCAATCTCTGGTAATATAGCACTAAATCTGGGATACTCAGCGTTCAAGGTCTCAACAGAGTGAAACGTCCTCTGAAATGTTGGTGTTTTGTGCATTTCATTGCATCACCGCAAATCAAGCAGTGGTTAGGCATAAAGTTTCAAATGGCCAACTTCAGCTTGACGAAGCCCTGGAATGGCTGTAATTGAATGCCTGGTTACATAAAGGCAAACATGTTAAATGGTGGCAAGATTGAACAGTGGCTTAATTGAGTTGTACAGTCATTGAGGATGCATTATGCGCTTCATTAAAAGACATGCAGTGGTGTAATTTCCACCATTAGGATGAAGATGACCTTAAATGTGTGGAAAAGATTTGATAGGTTGGGGATAGCAAAATACCGAAGTTCTACTGATACTGTTTTTACAGTATGTATACTGTGCAGATAATGTGAACATTTTTTGAATATACCTGGATGATATGCTCCATTTGGCACAATGTCTGTGCCCAAAAATTCTCTATAGGCAAAAAACAGTATTTGAAAAAAAGAGTATGTCAAAAGAGCAGGCAAAATAACCTGGATGACCTTCTACTTCTGGTGAGATTCTGAAGTGTACATACGATGGACACTTTACTATCCCATCAGGCCATAAGAGAGGATTTGTGAATGGCAGTGAAACGACTGACACTGGAAGGTCATAATGACAACATGGCTAAGTACACTCAAAAAAACATTTATGTCTAAACTTAAGATTTATGCATTTAAATTGCATTTCCATCCATTTGGATTACATAGTTTTAACATAAACAAATTAATAAACTGAATGTGATTAATATTTCTCAGTCATACATAGGCCTACATGAAACAGGTAAGATTTAAGTAATCTTATTTTTAAAAAACGTACTCGGTTACTTACGTAACCTCGGTTCTCTCTAGAGAGGGAACGAGTACTGCGTAATATCTTACGCTATGGGGAAACCTCTTTTCCACGAGATATTGAAGCCAAAAATTATCCTTTAATTTTGATTAATGTAAAACGCTGTGCGGCAGCGTGCAGACATAGGCAAGACGGCTCGCGCGCCTATTGGCTGCCCTGCGGCAACAGCAGCAAGCCTATCGAGGGAGGCCCTGCGTGACGTGACATCCAATGGGGGCGCTTCGCGCCCATTTCGTCACGTCCCGCCAGAATAGGCATGGCCTTGGCCTGTAAATACACTCGACAGGCTGATACAAACTGATTTTCATCGCTGAAGCGAACCAGCGCTGTTGTATGCACGGCAAGATACTCAGTACTCATTCCCTCTCTAGAGAGAACCGAGGTTACGTTAGTAACCGAGTACGTTCTCTTACGAGAGTATCTCTCGTACTGCGTAATATCTTACGCTATGGGGAACACAATGTAAGACGCCGTGCGTACTGGGATCCCACACTAAAGTCCCAAGGGCAGTAGCCCGGGGCTCATATAGTGCATAATCACCGTAGACTCACAGAGAGTCGGAGAAGAGAGGCTACAAGCATCATTCCCCATGAAATAGCATCCCACAGGAGCTAGTTATGTTAACAGTATTTCCCGCAGACAGGGTGAACGCGTTCAGCCTGAACTGGGCAAAAGTACGGGTTATTCAACACCCATGGAGCTGTTCTATCGATCAGTGAGCGATACTCAAGCAAAACTCAGCATTCTGCGCCGGCGCAGCGGGACAGATAGTACTGAATTCTAGACCGACAGCAGCTTGGCCTGTAAGGTGGGAACCTCTAGGTTATAGAACCTTATAAATGTAGACGGCGAGGCCCAGCCCGCCGCCATACAGATATCATGCATGGAAATCCCACTAGACCACGCCCACGAAGAGGCCACGCCTCTCGTGGAGTGCGCTCTGACACCCAAAGGACACTGCAGGCCCTTAGAAGTGTAAGCTAGCGCTATGGCATCGACTATCCATCTGGATAGGCTCTGTTTTGATGCGGCCATTCCCTTGGAGCGTCCGCCAAGCAAAACAAAGAGCTTATGGGACACATAAGCTCTCAGCGCCCTTATGGGGCAAAGGAGATTAGCATCCGCCTCCTCATTGTTCACCGGGAGGGCGCACAGGGAAATAACCTGGGCCCTGAACGGTGTGTTGAGGGATGTGGGCACGTACCCGTGCCTTGGTTTGAGTATGACTTTTGAGTCATTAGGCCCAAACTCCATACAGGACGCGCTTACTGAAAGCGCTTGTAAGTCCCCCACGCGCTTCATTGAAGCAAGAGCCACAAGAAACACCGTTTTGAAAGACAGGTGCTTCATGTCTGACAAATGGATTGGCTCAAATGGGGCACCTTTCAGGGCTTCCAGAACCGTAGAAAGGTCCCACATAGGGACTGAGGGAGGTCTGGGAGGATTCAGCCTCCGAGCTCCCCTGAGGAATCACACGACTAGGTCGTTTTTCCCCAGTGACTGGCCAGACGTCAGTTTTGCAAACACCGTTATGGCCGCCACGTATACTTTGAGCGTGGACGGGGTTCTACCCTTATCCAGCAGCTCCTGAAGGAAGGAGAGCACTTCCGTAACCCCGCAGTCTACGGGTGAAAAGCCCTGAGCTTGACACCAGGTAGAGAACACTGACCATTTCGAGGAGTAGAGCCGTCTAGTAGACGGGGCCCTAGCCTGCGTGATCGTGTTTAACACTCCCTCCGGGAGGTTAGCGGGTACCCGTTGATGGCCGCCACATGTAGGGACCATAATTCCGGGCGAGGATGCCAAATCGAGCCCTTTGCCTGAGAGAGGAGGTCTCTCCTCACCGGTATCGGCCACGGGGCAGTGCTGGTCAGCTGCATCAGGTCCAAGTCTGGTTCGTCCATAGCGGAGCCACGAGCAGCACTGGGCATCCATTTTCCCTGATTCGTTCCAGCACTTGAGGCAGGAGCGAGATGGGGGGAAAAGCATAGAGGGGGCGTCAGGGCCATACGTGGGCCAGCGCATCCCTGCTCTTGGAGAAAAAGTTCGGACAGTGAGCGTTTTCCTGGGACGCGAACAGGTCCACCTGCGCTCTGCCGAATGTCTCCCACAGCAGTTGGATCGTCTGCGGGTGCAGCGACCATTCCCCTGCTGGGACATTTGTTTCTGGACAGTCTGTCTGGTCCCAGATTCAGGTGACCAGGCACATGCGCTGCTTTCAGTGAAAGCAGGTTGTGCTGAGCCCAGTCCAGGAGGCGTTTCGTCAGCCTGTAAAGGCTTCGGGACCTGACGCCGCCCTGGTGATTTATGTACCGACATGTTGTCCGACCGGACTAAGACGTGGCGGCCTTTTATCTGGGGACAAAAGCGACTTAGCGCGTTGTCTACTGCCAGAATTTTTAGACAGTTTATGTGTAGGAGCTTCTCCCGTTCTGACCACTGGCCAAAGAACGGTCTGCCCTCGAGCAGCGCTCCCCATCCCGAGGTGGAGGCGCCCGTGGACACCACCATCACACTCGAGGGAGTCTCGAGACTCACGCCTGACTGGTACCAGTCGGCTTTTTCCAAGGTTTCAGAGCCGAGACGCATTTCCTGTCGACCCTGAGGCGAAACACACCAGCGGCCCATGCCCCGGGCGGAACTCGCGCTTTCAGCCATAACTGCAGTGGGCGCATGCGAAGCAGGCCCAGCTGAAGTACCGAAGAAGCTGAGGCCATGAGACCCAGCATTTTCTAAAAACCGTTTGAGCGGGACTATAGAGGAAGGCGGAAGGATTTCACGGCGCGCTGAATGTCCAGTCCCCGCTCCGGCGACAGACTTGCTGTCATAGGCAGCGAGTCTTTCACTGTTCCCAGAAAATAAATTTTCTGGCTGGGAGACAGCGAACTCTTCGCTCAATTGACTGTGAGACCCAGATTATCGAGATGTTCGAGTAATGTGGTCTTGTGTTCTATGAGCTCTGATCGTGATCGAGCTAGAATCAACCAATCGTCCAAGTAGTTCAAAATTCGCATGCCCTGAAGTCTCAGGGGTGCGAGAGCCGCGTCCATGCACTTCGTGAATATACGGGGTGCTGGGGACAGGCCGAACGGTAGGACTGTGTATTGATATGCCTGGCCCTCGAAGGCGAATCTCAATAATCGCCTGTGACGTGACGCAATCTGTATTTGGAAATAGGCGTCTTTCAGATCTATTGACGTCTCCCTGGCGCACTTGCGCGAGGATTTTGCTGGTTGTCAGCATTTTGAACTTGCGTTTCAGAAGCGCTTTGTTCAACTGTCGCAGATCTAGAATGGGTCTGAGACCCCCGTCTTTTTTCGGTACCAGAAAATATCTGCTGTATACACCCCCTTTGCTCTGAGCCTGAGATAAAGGTTCTATGGCCCCTTTGCTCAGTAGTTTCGCTATTTCGGTTCGAAGTAGATGAGATACTTCGTTGTCTACCGTGGTTTCGACACGCGCCGTGTAACGGCGGGGACGTCGAGCGAACTGTAGCTAATAGCCTCTTTTTATAGTGTTCAACACCCATTCTGATACCCCGGGAAGCTTTGCCCACGCATTTGCGTGAATAGCTAGAGGCAGAATGAGATCCGGGCTCTGGCCGCGGCATAGCGGCGGCTGCAGAGCTTCGGTGTGCTGAGACATAAACACTGTGTTTAAAGTGTGCGAGGCGGGGGGCGCGCCGACCACGGCAGGCAGCCTGGTCGCGCTCTTTTTCTCTATGACAGATTGTAGAGAGAGAGCGAGCGGGACAAACCCCGTAGGGTTCAGCGTGTCTGTGAGCGAATGTGGGCGCGGGACAGCGGGCACATTTACTGCACTGAAAACACCGTCGGCTTGCGCTGACTGAATATGTGTTGGTTTCGTTTTTACAGAAACCGTGGGACACGCATCGTGTAGTGTTTGTAGTGTTTGTGGGCACTGTGTCGTGGGCACATTCACTACGTTTGCACAATCGGCATGAGTCGATTTTATTTGTGCTAGCCCTGAACTGTGGCGGGCTGTGTCTGTGTGTGGGAATGGGCACTGAGACGTGGGCATATCATACAACACTCATAACACCATCGGCCGTGGCCGGAATACCAGAAAATACACTCTTTTTTGGGATTTATCTGGGTCGCCGTAAAAATGGCGTTAATGTGCAGGCAAGCGGGCTGTGGTACCGGCTTGTTTACTGCGAAATACACTGGAACAGTCACATTGTTTGGAACTGAACGAGCGAGAGGTTTCGGTGGAGTCTGGCCGCGGCGAGACTTAAACACCGTGGGTCTTAGCTGACTGTATGTGTGTTGGTTTCGTTTTACAGAAAACGTGGCACATGCAGTGTGTAGTGTTTGTGGGCACTGGGTTGTGGGCACATTCACTACATTTAATGCACAATTGACATGAGTCGATTTCATATGTGCGAGCCCTGCACTGTGGCGGGCTGTGTTTGTGTGTAGAAATGAACACTGGGCTGTGGGCATTTTTATTACACTCATAACACCATCGGCTGTGGCCGGAATACCAGAAAATACATTGCTTATATGATTTTTCTGGGTCGCCGTGGAAACAGCATTTGTGTGCAGGCAAATGGGCTATGGTACCGGCTTGTTTACTGCAAAATACACTGGAACAGTCACATTTTCTTGGAACTGAACGAGCGAAAAGTTTCAGTGCAAGTCTGGCCGGGGGAGACTAAATTTTATCTGCTGCGAGAGCTGGGATCGAACACGGGTCTCCCGTGCGATGGCTGTAGGTTTCGCCACTGAGCCACAGGGGGAACGACAAAAGGTCAAAATAGCTCGAGCACCTAATAGAGCGTGATCACAGTTTTGTGTGTGTTGGCGTTTGTTTGCAGGCGTGCGTGTTATACAACAGGCTAATTGCTGCAATATTGACATTTTCAGCCGCTCAAACTAAGAGGAGCTGAGAAATGTTTGAGAATGGAGATTTGTCCGGCCTCGGCGGGACTAAAAATACACTCTTTCCTCATTTCGCCGGTGACGCATGCCCACGGGGGGGGGGCGGGGTAACTTTCTTATAACGTAAAGAAAGCTAGCCGCGGTTTTGATGCTGGCCTGTTTCCCTGATGACTCGCGGGCAGAAGGGGGAAGTCCACAGAGCTCGTCCAATCCTCACTGTCCTACGCGGGGATAGAGCAGCTGGCCTCCTCCACAGATGCAGTTATCTCGTCGTCATTAATGGCGGAAGCGGCGGCGGCCGTTGTCCGTCAGTGAGCGACTCGATTGAAGCTGGTGAAGCTGGCGGGCGAACCGGCGAGCGTTCACGGCTTGAGAAGGATCGGGGACCCGCTGAGTACGGCGCTTTGCGGCACTACAGCGGGCGGGAGTGCAGACTCGGAGAAAAAATGCCAGGCAAGTCCTCAGAGTCACCATGGCAATAGTTCCACAGGAACGAAGCGTCTTCAAAAAGACGCTGCTCTTTTAGATAAAGAGAGAGAGAGAGTGTGTGAGTCGCGACGGCGAACACACACTCTAGCAGTGAAAAAGGATATTAACGCCGGAAAGCGTAGCAGGTACGGCGGCTGAAGGCGGCGAGGTGAAGGCCAGCGGCTTCAGGCTCGAAGGCTCGTCCCGCAGAAGGCTTACTATCAGACGGCGCGGCTTCTCACTCCGGATCCAGCGATGCAGTAGTGCTTCGCTGAAGAGATGAAAATCAGTTTGTATCAGCCTGTCGAGTGTATTTACAGGCCAAGGCCACGCCTATTCTGGCGGGACGTGACGAAATGGGCGCGAAGCGCCCCCATTGGATGTCACGTCACGCAGGGCCTCCCTCGATAGGCTTGCTGCTGTTGCCGCAGGGCAGCCAATAGGCGCGCGAGCCGTCTTGCCTATGTCTGCACGCTGCCGCACAGCGTTTTACATTAATCAAAATTAAAGGATAATTTTTGGCTTCAATATCTCGTGGAAAAGAGGTTTCCCCATAGCGTAAGATATTACGCAGTACGAGAGATACTCTCGTAAGAGAACTGAACGTGATTTATATATGTCAGTCATTCGTAAATGAAACCGGTAAGATTTATGTAATAGTACACAGCAAAATGGCCATGATAAATTAAGGGGGGTTTTACACTGGGCTCGTTTGCTGCGGTCCGAAGCCGAGCGCGTTGTTCCCGGCGCCCCCCGCAGCGTTGGTCTGGTTTCACACTCAACTTGATTCTATCGAACTCTGGTGCGTTTGCGTGCATCTTACGTCATTCCAAACGTGCACGGCGCATGATAGAAAACACGACGCGGGTCAATATATTGTGTTTTTTATTAATTTGGTGCTATTATTCATAGCTGAGTAAACAACGCAGGTTAACTGTGTGTGTGTTTCGCATAAGCTGTCTTTCCGCTGCTTGCAAATGGACTCTTTTGAGGAGACAGTGGATTTCCATTAATTTGTTGCCCTGCATGCACGCACTATGCGCGAATACACTGCAGACTCTTGCTCGTACCCAGGGTAAATCTTCATCCCTTACGTGTGTTTTATTTAACTAAATACATCATAATCGACTAAAACGCATGTGCAGGATACTTTACTTCCTGAACAAGTGCGCACCCGAGTCCGTGTTGCTTTCACACACACGCGAATCGCAGCACGGTTTGGGAGCAACCGAACTCAGACCACCTCCTCCAGGCAGTCTCGAGTTCGGTACCCCAGTGCGCACCCGGGTCCAATGACAGCGTTCACATTAGAGATTTTTCATGCGAACCATGCCCCGTTCCGAACTAAACTGCCAGTGTAAAAGCCCCCCTAACACTGCCTAGTGTTCATGTGTTCAGGTACCATTGAAGCAGTGTTGAAGTTAATGAGATAATTAAGTGATTATGCTTAATGCATTAATAATGAACACGTGCTGTTAACAAGCAGAATCACTGTAGAAGAAAAGAGAAAGAAGAACAGAAAAAAGTGAAACTTCCAGCCACAACCTTATGCCGAGTTCACACTGCACGGTTTTAGCCCCGATTTTCACTCACCGACAAGTTTTGTGAGATAGCGGACAAATGCCCGAAATCATAGGCAAATCTGTGCTCGTTCACGCGAGTGACAAACTCGCAGTGTTAGTTATCAAAGACGCGATCTGAGAGATGAGGATTCAAAATTCTGCTGTGTGAAATGTGTTCTGACTGAAAACTACATCGCGATGACCTACAGTCAAGAGCAAGAGCAAGATTCAGGGAAGGGGGGAGTTCGGGGAGGAGTTATAGACCAGAATATCAGTATTTTAATATATATATTTATAATTGTATCAAACAGAAACAAACCACAAACATTTGCTTGACCAGCAGCAACAGAAGCACATTGCAAAATTATTTAATTACCCCCAACTCTTTTTGCAGAACACACAATCCTTGCTCCCTGTGTCTCTCCAACCATTTTCTCCTGCATAATCTATTTTTCTTTTTCTCCTTTTCGCTGCAAATCAGCGCACAGATAATTTGGATCGCAAGATTCTTACTGGCTATCATTTTTAATAACAATTTCAGTCTCGCGCGAGAACTCCAGTCCCACGCACGCATGATCTTGGGTCACGCTTATCACTTCTTGTGTTTGGTTGTGTGAGAAGTAGTATGCAATTCTTTGTTTTTGTAAATTCATACAATGTGAAACCCCCTGTCGCCGATCCATCGTGCAGTGTGCACTCACCAGCAACTGAATGATACCCCAGATAGTTGTATAGTGACCCGACTACTTTGAAAATCGTGCAGCGTGAACTCGGCATAAGATGAAATCAACTTAAGATAAAAGAAGACTTAATTTTAACTTAATTAATGACTTAATTAAATCTCTCAAGATCTCAGCGAAGCAGGATTAAACAACTCCACAAACAACATTACCAGCTTCACTTATCAGTTTTAGCTTATTTGTGTAATTTTTGTTTTAATTAAAATAATTGTTTCATTTGAAGTCACCATGATTGAGATCAGTGTTTGCTTTAGTTGGGCTCTTGACCCTTGACTTTTTAACATTAGTTTTCTCTGGCTACTGTAACTGCCATATCAAATGTGCTTTATAAACACACAAAGAAAACCAAGAGAGAATGTGATCTGATGATTATGATGATGATGACAATCATCATGTAGAGGCCTAAATTATCTCATTCAGAGTCTAATGCCTTAGGCATAGGTAATAATTGCAGCTTACCATGGCTACTATAACGAATGATACAAAATTTACACTTTATCTATATAAACACGCTCTGAATAAGATCAGTGATTTAAGTCACTACATGAAGATTATGTCAAGCCAATACATAAGCCTGCATCACATTTTCAGTAACAAATCTCATAACAAATTTCATAACAAATGTGCTTTATAAACACACAGTTACAACAGCCACAGAAAAACTAATGTTAAGAAGTCAAGGGGTCAAGAGACCAACTAAAGAAACCACTGATGTCCATCATGGTGACTTCAAATGAAACTATTATTTTCATTAAAACAGAAATTACAGGAATAAAGTCAATCTGGGGTGCATTTCCCAAAGCCAACCATGGTCTCAAGTTCCGTCGTTACCAATAGAGTTCAATGGAAATTCCGATCATAGTTGGCCAACAATGCTTTTGGGAACCCCTGGGGCCTATACCATGAAGCCGGTTTAGGTGCCTAGCCAGCTATGTTTCAGTTTAGTTTGCGTCAACCCTGGGTTTTAGGGACCATGAAAGTGGTTTGGCTTTTAGCAGTGTATATCGCCATAGTAACTTAGGCTCCACGGCTAACCTGGTCCGGGGCAGGTTATGTTCTAGTTAAGAGGTTGCAAACTGAACTTGGACCAATCAGCTGTGAGCAAAGTGACACATGTCGTCTGCGATAAAGTCACTCCACCTGTTTCTACTCCAAATTAAAGGTCACTACATAGCAAATGATTTTTAAAGACAAAATCGTCAGGTTTTTAGTGATGCTTATTTAGAATAATAAATGTGTATGATTTAGATATTATTTATGTAATTATTATACCCTTTATCAATCACACATGTACAATTTTAGTTCATCAATTATTATTACGCAGTTTAAATGAATAAATATGTAAAGGTAATATATATACGCTTTAGCATCAATAGATGAAGCTATAAAATGACTACATGTGAGCTTAAATGTTCAATTCTCTCTATACCTTTATCAGCTGTATAAAATAACTTCACAACTTTTACTTGCACTGATATACAGTAGCGAGACTTTTTCTTTTAGTTGTCCTCTTCCATAGACAGCTGTTTACTTCTTGCTGTGTAAATTTGTTTACATTCTTATTATTTTAATAATTCTATTTAATAAGTGAATTGCGCTGCTTCTCTCGCGAGAAATTAATCTCAGTTTCACTCTTTCTCAACATGTGATTGGCTGTTCACTACTGATGTCACACTTAAACTCCTAAACTCAGGATCAAAGCCTGGGTTGACAGAGAAAGTTGATGATCAGCATCATGGTACCAACAAAGCCTGGTTGGATTGGTTTGGTTTTGTCAACTCTAAACTAATCCTGTAACCCTGAGTTTGTTCAACTACCCTCATGGTACAGGCCTCTGGTAGTGAAGCTGGTAATGCTGTTTGTGGAGTTGTTTAATCCTCCTCTGCTGAGATCTTGAGAGATTGAATGTCTTCTTTTATCTTCAGTTGAAGATAAGGCTATGACTGGATAGTTATGACTGGAAGTTTCTATTTTTTCTGTTCTTCTTCCTCTTTTCTTCAGTGATTCTGCTTGTTAACAGCAGGTGTTTATCATTAATGCTCAATCATCACTTAATTATCTCATTGGGCCCTATCTTGCACCCAGCGCAATTGTCTTTGTACACATTCGCATGTATCATTCTTATTTTGCACCTGACACACAACAGACTTTTCCCTCCACACATAAATTAGGGAATGAACTTGCGCTCCCGGGGGCGGTTCAGCGAAAAGAGGAGGTGTGTGCTGGCACAAACGTTCCCTGGTGTTATTTTGTAGTTTCAGAAAACAATTCCGCCACAGACCAGGAAAAACCTAGACAAACATGCGTTTTTCAGTGGCGCATTTTTTTCAGATGCTATTTTAAGCGCGCATGCTTGGCAGATAGTCATATGTGCGTGTGCACAATGCGCATACACTTTGCTTCTCTCATTTACACACCATTTACGCAGCAGTTCCCATTTTTGCAAGCCATACATCATTACAAGGAAAAATATTACCATATGAGGGAAATCATTGTGGTGTCCATGAAGATAGTGTGAAAAACTATAGGCATGAAAAATAGGCATAAATCTAACTTACACATAAACATATAACACAAAACAAATTCTGAACAGTCAAATAATTGAAGAAGTATTTCAAAGAATGTAATGATACAGAAAAACATGGTAGTAACATAGTATTTTTTTGTAAATTTTTGCTAGTTGTAAGCTTAAAAACATGTTCATTATACAGCATATATTAAGCAGTCTTGAGGTTTGTGAAGAAAGCAATAGAGGTGTAAGGAAATGTGTTAAAATAGTGAAGAAAGAGAGACATTTTCAAAAACATGCCACGAACAAAAGCACAGATTGAGAAAAAAAGAAAAGAAATTAAACTGTCATTCAGCAACTACAAAAGAAATAACATCATCAGGGCAGTATGTTAGCAAACACGACACAAGCACCACATCAAACACACCGACACATGCAGCGAATCACCAGACTGACATACAACATGGTAGCACCAGCCAGAATAAAAGCAGTGACATCAGGCCCTAATTACAGTGTTATTCTATCTGAAACACTCTGAGATGTAAAGCATAAAGTCCGTATTTTCAAAGTAGGAATATGAATGGAAATAACAGTGACATTGAGTTATTTGCACTGAGCCAGGGTAAACGGAGGGGAATATTTAGATGTAATGCCTGTCAAGAGACATACATTATCAACAGGAACATTAGGAAACTATCTGTCAGACACCTAAATCATTTAATCCCCCAAAGCTTGACACAAACACATGAAACCACACGATGAGCCTCATATTTCATACCGCATACTATAAATCAAATACTCTCCTTGGTTGATAGGTAGAAAATCAGTCCATGAAAAGACTATTTGACAATGTATATCCTCTTTACACATCAATGAACATCACTAACAAAAACATACCATGGTATTACCGAGCTATTTTTTGCATTTGCACAAGATAGTCAAGTCACCTTTATTTATAACGCTTCATAGAATACAGATTGTTTCAAAGCAGCCAAGTGATGACAGAAAAAATATGCATTTTTGTTGAAATGCCAAATTCAGTGTTGATTTAGATCAACAATTTAAATTTCATTTCATCTATTGATTTCATTCAGCAGTTTTGCAGAAAATGATGACATCAATCAGTTCTTATATAAAAGCGTCAATACAGTCAGATCAATAATATTGTTGAATACCTACCAATTTTCATTTAAGAATGAAAATGGAATATGAAAAGGAAAATGAATAACTGAAAAATACATAAGATAACACTTTACAATAAGGTTCATTAGTTAACATTACAGTTTTTCTCAATTGCTTAAACATATTTCTTGAAACTATGCCTAGTATTCTCAAAACAGTAAACACAATTCCCCAAACATCCTATTTTCAGGTCAAAATGAAGCTCTACACTCAAAACCATTCACTCTTGCTGAAAAATCAAACTTTATCCTCAGACATCACACACTGGTGCAATAAATTCAAAACAACATTTCCAAAACTAGTATGTTGCTTGTGCATTTAATCGTTAATTCAATTGTCCTAGAAAAATAGAAGTGCTGATTACTGTAACTGTAACACATACTTTTTACAAAATGTAAGCATTCAGAAAACTCTATCTGTGAGGCGATTTGATGCATTTCTTTTTATTACAGTAGTATAGTGCAACAGCTACAGTACATATATGTGTTGTAACAGCACAGTGTACTGCACTCAAAAGTTACAGAGCAGTCTGAGGTCCAACTACCGGTTTTTCTCCCGGAAGGTTCTTATGATCGAGACGACAGTGAAGCGAATCAAATTTGGCCTTACTCGTAGCCCAGCCTGCCATATAGTCATAGCATGGAACAAAGACATGAGCAACTAGAGTGGCACGAATTTCATCCGAGACTTGCCACCTTGCCCTTGCCCTTCCTCCTCCTCCTCCTACTCCGCCTCCTCCTCCTCTTCTTCCTCCACTCCCATCTCCTCCTCCTCTTCCTCCACTCCCATCTCCTCCTCCTCCTCCTATTAATGAGCAATAAATTTGTGTTACACTATTTATTAATCTTTGTTAATGTTAGTTAATACAAATCCAGCTGTTCATTGTTTATTCATGTTAGTTCACAGTGCATTAACTAATGTTAACAAATACAACCTCTGATTTTAATAATGTATTAGTAAATGTTGAAATTAATATTAACTAAGATTAATAAATGCTGTAGGAGTATTGTTCATTCTTAGTCCATGTTAGTTAACTACTGTTAACTAATGAACCTTATTGTAAAGTGTTACCATAAATGATTATTATTTTGATCCATCCATTCTCCAAACCCGCTTTTCCTCTGCAGGGTTGCAAGATAATAATAATAATAATAATAATAATAATAATAATACATAAGAAATCATCAATAACTCCAATAATTATTAGTAATTGATACAGTTCTCTATTTTATTAGTACTATTAGGTATTAGGAATTATTAATTTGTTAGGGTTTTCATACTCCACCCAGAACATGGCAGGTGACAGATCCATGTGAATGGGGAGCGATTATCATCACTCGGCCTGTCGTGATCTGCCCCGACTGGTAATTCACTGTCTCGTGTGTATCTTGAGTGCGAGTGTGTCCAATATTACGTCTGTTTTGTCAAGACATCCAGCTCTCTAAGAGGGGTGAGGTGTGAACAGACAGTATTGTACATGTGAAATGTGCCTGAACTCTGGGGCTTCAGAGGGATTTCGGGTAATTTCCTGTCCCGGTTCCAGTGAGAGTGAAATTCAGCCCTCGGGTAGGCTGTCATTGTGTCATGCAGCCTGAGAAAAATATAAATCAGGCTTCCTTTGTACAGCCCCAGGGTGTACAAATGAGTTGTGCTGCTACAGTGAAATAAAGAAAACAGTTCGAGAGTTGGCATAAGTGATTGTCCGACTTTAAAAACAGAGAGAGTCTTTGTGCTTTCAGCTGGAATGAATTGATTTATGCTTGACTCTTCTGACCCCAACATCTTGAAACGCTTTACCCAAAGCAGGTATAATTTATTGATTTTTATTGCTCTTTTGCATTTGAAATGAAGTTATGTTTCATTTTTTTTACACAATAGTCAGAGTAAACACAGAAACAATTTTCTTTTGAAGCTTTTGCTATTGATAAATTAAAGTTAGTAAAGAAACAACAATAAAAAGATGTCAAAATGTTTAGATTAAATTTCGATTCTGTGTACACGGTAAGAAATATCTGTGTGTTAACAGTTTTATAACTGTATATTTGTTTAGAAATTGTTCAGAATGTGTTTTTTCTTGTGCTCTGCTCTGACAACTTTTGGCGGCAAAGTGGCTAATGTTATTGCCATTATTAGTATTTTGAAATTATGTTTTGTCTGGGTTGGTCATGTAAAATACAATTTGCAAATATTCGTTGGATATTGCTAACACTATATATATATCACTATTTAAATTTGAACAAAAAATAGTCCTATTTGAATGAAATGAAGACCTTTTTTTTTTTTAAGCTGTTCTGAGGTAAAAATCAACCTTATTATCAATACAGTCATGAATCAGTCCAACATCATCAACTCCTCATTCTTACCACAGCTGTGATTAATGATAATATAATTTTACAAGTGCGGACAATGCGCACGGTCGCGACCTGCAGTTCTGTGAGTAATTACAGGAAATAAGTTGAGGATGCCCTAGGATGGTCGAATTTAATCCAAACAATGTGTCACAACACCTGCTGAACACAATGACGGCACTTCCTCCGCGCTTATCTGAATCCTCTGGTTTCTTTCAAGGTGCTAAAGAGGCTTTTATCTGTGTGAATGGCTATAAGGAACTTCCTGTTGAATTGTTGGCGTGCTTCTCCCAAATGGCTCACCTTGAATGATAAGCATCTGTGCTTGAGGTATTTTGGATGTCTGTTGTGGCTTCAGAAAAACATGAACAGGTAAGGGTTGTAAAAGCACAGTGCTCGTGTGTTTTAACACACTTGTACAGATGTCCCACATGTGAATAGCTTTGATAACCCTGGCTTCATCCCGGGCTTTCATGATGTCAGCGGGACTGTAGAAAGAATCCTTTCCTCTAAGGCAGCTTGGCAGGATGTGTAAAGAAAGGCCGAAAGACAACACTGAGTTTAAGCTGCTTTTGTCATGGTTCTGTTGCGTACTTTAAAGGCTTTGGCTCTGGTCCAATCTTGCAGACACTTTTTTTTTTTATTCCCTCCTCTCGCTCTCTGCATCTCTCTCTTTTTGTACGCAGGGTAAACATTTCAGGAAAGCCACTGGCAACCAGGTTTCAGAGGGGGGTGTTTTTATTTTCGCTCTTTCAATTGGCGTCTTTGTTGTCGATTGGGCCATTATGACTGTTTGAAAAAAGGAGGAAAGCAAACAGAGGGTTCAATCTTTGAAAGGAACAGCCAGGTATTACCAGGTGTTGGATTTATAGACACTCACGCTTTCTGTGTCTCATTGAAGTCTCTCACTCGTCGCTACATGAAAAACTAGAGCAGAATGAAGCGGTTGAGAGGACCGGTAGTGCTTTGAAATCTGTTTGGTACTGTAGCTTCCTGATTACACAAAAAAATATATTATCAGCATATTTTCTATACATAAGTTCAGTAGTGTTACTGAGCTTATGTATACAAAATATGCTGATAATATATTTTTTAATGAAAAAACAAAACAAAAACAATATATAGTGCATATAATGCAAAATAATTCATATCACCCCCCCCCTCTTTAAAAAAAAAGGATATTACTACTTTTATACAGAAAGAATGCATTAAATTGATCAAAAGTGAAAGTAAAGTAAATTATAAAAATATAGCTGCAAGCAGCAATTAAGGGGCCAAGCCCAAAAAAGGCATTATGAGTCCTGCAAGCATGACTGTGAGCATTAGACTAACTACAACAATGAGTATTTAAAGACAATTTATAGATTATTTTAGGCAAATGGCTGATTGATGATTGATGAAAAATCAGATACAATCACTAGTAAAAAAAAATCCCCAAATCCCGAGATGTCGAGGAAAACATTCCACTGTAATATTAATTAGATACATATAATTCGGTAGTGAAAACATAAAGTGTTGCACATTTTGTATGTGTAGGCCTTATTTTGTACAACATTTACAACTATTTTTATCACGTAATTAGAAGCACCACAATTTTAAATTTTTGGTCTTCATAGACTATGAACAGACATCGAGTAATCCAAAGTTCTACACACACTTGCAGTCTTTATGCCTACTTGAACACTTGGACCAAATAGAGGAAATACGTCATGCAAGTAGACAAGTGGTCAAGTGCAAAGACTGCAAGTATTTGGACAAGGCAAAAGTTTGGTCTAAATAAATATGCTAAAGCGTTCAGGAGGCGTGATTCCCACACTATTGTTGAGTTTTTCTTTTGCTATTATCACAAAAAAAGGAGACTGGGTATTAAAATGAACACCTTTTGTTTGAGCAATGGTAACTCATTGGTTGTTTGTGCTATATCTCTGCTAAAATTTGATACGCTGGATGGAAACGCTGAGATGCGCATAAATTAAAGAAGTGTTCACAAAAAATAAATCATGTGCTCAATTGAAGTGGATAAATGTGTTTATCTGGTAAGAAGACAAACTATGAGGGATTTATGTGGTAAATATGTTTCTATCAATGCGCAACAAAAAACTGATTTTGTCTTAACAGGGGATGTAATTTATAACTGGAATCATCATAAGGGGTTGGTTGTAACATTTTTATTGAATTATTAGAACTTATCTCCACCCCAAAATGACATTACTTAGCTAACTGTTTTAGCATGTTTGAAGTTAGCATGAATGCAAAGCATCAAATTGAACTAGAGAAATAGCTACTTTAGATTATGCAAGTCAAATAACTGTATATACATGTAATGATTGCTAGGCCAAAAAATGGTCTTAATAATTTTTTTACTTTCTTTCCTGAAAATCAGTTTTTTGGTCATAAAATCTACAATGTTGCTCACAGTCACATGCCACTTCTCCTGTGAGCTCAAAAAGGTGATGCCATATGATATGATAGGTATGATATTGATGACATCACCACAGCTCTTTTACCGGGGTCAGTTACCCGTGTTACAACACTCCTCGGTCTCCCCCAATTTCATGTATTCTCTCATTCACCGCCATAGAATTTTATCCAACTATGATAACTTCCGCTTATGATAAACCTGAAAAAGTGAAAATGGTCAATTATGGTGAATATCGGAGCAATGGTCTAGGAGTTAGAAAAAGTAGTTTTTTTGGAAAATTCTAAATGGCGGTAAAAATGTAATGACGGAACATTTTGTCATAGAGTGCAATCGGATCGTTTTGAGCCGAGGAATCAAAGGAAAAGTTTGTTTCTAGCCCAATGGTTCAAAAGTTATTTGCATAAACATGAGTGCAAATTTGTACATTTGGTGGTGCTAGAGGGATTGAGTTAAAGACTCCAAACCTGCTATGGTAACAGTTCAAACTTTCCTGCAAACAGCTCTATTGGCTCCCATAGGCTCCATAGATGGAAGAAGAAGAACTACTAACGGATGCAATAGGTGCCTACGCACCTTTGATGCTTGGCCCCTAATTTAACTTACAAAATATTTCTATTTTAAATCAAATCTGTTTTTTAAACTTTCTATTCATCAGAGAATCTGGAAAAAAATCATGGTTTCCACAAAAATATTAACCAGAACAAACTAATTTTAACATTGATAATCAGAAATTCAGCATATTAGAATGATTTCTGAAGTTGATGTGACTGAAGATTGGAGTAATGATGCTGAAAATTACGCTTTGATCACAGGAATAAACTACATTTTAAAATATAATAGAAAACAGTTACTTTAAATTTAAATATTTTACAATATTGCTGTTGTTTCTGTATTTTTGATTAAATAAATTTGGTGACACTTCTATTAAAAAACATGTAAAAATATTACTGACCCAAAGTTTTGAATGGTAGTGTAAGTAGTTACACCATTAAAGAGTATCTTCTACAGTATTTATATGATTTATTTCACATGACTTTCATATTACACTTTGAATTATAAGTACAGTATGAAGAAATATCTTGAAGAAATATCATCTTGTATAAGCGGTTTAAAAAAAATCTCATATTTTGTTCTAATTGTAATATAAATTAATATAGTTCATAAGAAAATAGTTATTTATAAGGTTATAATAATATTTTGCCACTTCAAACAGTGGGTATAAAATTAGACAAATTATATGGAATTCCAAATAAAAGATTGTCAAAGGCAATGACATTGACTGAAAATGACACACTCAACACATTTTCATACCTGGTGAACAAGAGCTTTATCATTTTATGATAATGATAAAATTATTTTAATGTTTCAATGTGACAAACATATTTTTTTTAACTTAAAAACAGGCCAGACTGTACAAGATTGTCCATACAGAGATAACTAATTACGACCGCTGTGTTATGTCTTTCAACAGCACATATACATATTCAACACTTGATATAATCTACATAGCTTACACTGCAGCAAAGGGAACACAATGCTATGTTTATTTGTTTTTGGTTTAAAACATCTAGATTATGCCCAAATCAAAGCATCAAGTCATTGCTTAAATAAATTAACTATTTTAGAATCACTTTCCTCTTTTGGCTGACTTTGTTAAAATAACAGGGGCAATGAATTTCAAAGTTTTTTTTTTAATCAGATGTCTGGGTTAAGTGCATTCGTGTATTCCCGCAGTCCTTTCAGCATTGACCCATTACCATGAACATCACGGTAAACACATGCACGGTCAATGCACAATACGTCTGAGCTTTAGTCTATGGTTTGTTTTTAAAACTCTGACTCACTTCTGTAAAAATTAAAAGGGCAGACATTACATGAGCAGTCAAAGGCATTTTACACAGTATTCATTATAGTGGTCAAGCTTATGATAATACAACTTCCCTCCCACACACACACGCGAAAAACTAGGCCATAGAGCAACTATGGGATTGCGATACCTCAGGTTATTCAGAGCAGGCCCTGAAAAGAAAAGTATAAAGTTAATGAAAAACACAAGCAACCCCTTGCCAGAACGTACATTGGCAAAATCTCTTTGTATCTTTAGTTACGGTATAACCATAGCTCATTAATATTCTCTTTTTTCATTAAAGATACAAAACTAGATTAAGAAATAGTGTAGGTTCAGTCAAAGTCAAAACAAGGTAGACCATACCTGCAAAAACATCAACATACTGTACGCTCTCATGCATTCAATCGGATGTAACTAAATACGCTGTAACAGGATCTGCAAACAATTTTCTTATGCATGCATTCGAACGTTTCACTGAGATTTGGTGCTAATCCAAAAAAAAAATCCTTTTGGCCCCATCCACCAAGTTTAGTCAATTGACTTATGAAAAAATATTATTAAAATATTGTAGCGTTTCACAGTTTTAAAGCAGATACGTATTGAAGAGACAATACATTTGAATGTGTTTGTTCCCATACAAATCTGCAAAAGTGTTTTTTGTGAAACGTTTCTCCATTTCAAAACAGACTCAAATATCATCATTTTTTCGTTAGCCTAGCCCACTGTTCAAAAAGGGACTGGTTAGACTGCAACAACATGGCTCAGTTGTCTTTCTATTCTTTCGAATTTGAGCTTAACACGCTGCTGTATGTTGGGTCCAAAGGCTGAAGAAATATGTGAAGAAAAACCAAGCATGAAGGCCTCGATACATGCTAACATTGGTAGTGGATGTGTTGGTGCTGGTGAATTTTGCCATCCACGTGTGAGTGGGTGTGTGTGTGAACGTCTGAGTAGATCTTTGGATAGACTTTGGGAGCTGCTTGGGCCAGCAGAAGCTGTTGTTGCTGTTGCTGAGCCAAATACTCCTCGTAGGTGACAGAGCCGATGCAGTCTTTATCAGCAGCTGCGATTGCCCGGTCTCTCGGGGCCGGCCGGGGGCCGTTGGGTAAGGACTGGGCTGAGATTATGGCCCCTGAGGAACAGTGCTTTCTGGACTGACAGAACCAGAGCAGGACGGTACCCAGAATGAAGACCACTCCTGCAGGGATGCCGATGATGACGGGCCAGGGAAGACTGGGAGGCAGAACCGACGGGATTGGAGAGAATGGCGGCTTTGGGTCTGGATGAAGACAGAGAAGTAAAAACCAGTGTAAAGAACAGCAAAACTGTTTGTTTCATGAGCAGCAGATCAGCATTTTAGAATGATTTCTGAAGAATCATGTGACACTGAAGACCGGAGTAATGATCACAGGATTAACTATATTAAAACAGAAAACAGTTATTTAAAATTCTAATTATGATCAAATAAATAATGCCGTGGCGAGAGACCAACAATTTTTTTTACTGAATGTTATTTTTTCATGCTGTTTTAGTTTTTCATACATGCAACTGTATTTGCATTAGTAAAAAATAGCATGAATAACTATTAGCTCGACTAATATAAGTGGACTACCGTGGAAAATTCAAATGCTACAGAAGTGTGAGATGTGTCTGAGAATGAAACTGACCAGGCAGCACAGTAAGAAAGGCACTGCGGAAGCTGTAGCCCATGGTATTGGCCCCCAGGCAGATGTACATGCCAGCGTCCTCCTCTTTGGCTCGAGTGATAAGTAGCTTGTTCAAATAGGATCCGTCTGGTCGTGACCACACTTCACCCGTGGGCAACACAACAAAGCGATGGTCTCCGACCTCAATAGTGGAGTTGTACTTGCTCTCACCGCCTGGTTCGACCCTCTTCAACCATTGGATGACCGGCTTCACGTCACTGCGTACTTTGCACTGGAAGGACGTGGTGCCACCGTAGTCTACTGTAGTATTTACTGGATGAGTGCCCGTCAAGATGGGCTTGGAATTTGTGCGCTCTATAATGAAATAAGGAAGATTTTATTTTCTAATCAGTATTTAACACAATTGTGGGTCTATGCAGTTCAGATTGGGCTTTCTATTTTCTGTACTAAAAATAGTTTTATGCTATTTCGAGTAAGGAAAAAAATGTCACATATGACCGAGAGCAAGATTGATAAACTTCCCACTGTTAGGATGTGGTTGTAAAGTCAGCAGACATAGCCGCAAATTAATCTGGAGCAAATAGCAATTGAACTGGATAAAATCTTTCTTTTCAGTCTTTACCAAACCAAACTAACACACCAAACAGTAACTGAACCTTGACAACTGATTTAACTGAGTTTAAACTCTACGTTACAACACTCAGGCCATATTATAGATATAGATTGAATATAAGATAGAATTCAAATTTTAAAAATAATAATACTAAAAAAAATCTTAAATATCATGCATTCCTAATGATGAGCCATTAATTTAATTTACAGCCATTAATTTACAGTTTACAGACAGTTTGGCTGGTGCTGCAGTGCATTAGTGCTGCTATTGAAGAATGCTACTCTTGTTTGTTAGGAATGATCAGATCAATTCTTCCCAACACCAAAATCTTGCAGAGACAGCTGTTAAACCCCCCTAAACAGCATCCAGCTACAAGAGAAGTAATGTTAAACTGTTGCTGCATGTATAAACATTCTTTCAGTCTACACTATATAAGTGAGTCATCAAATGTCAGGAGACGAGGTGAATGACTCACGGATGACTTCCACTTTATAGGTGGCATTGATCTCCCCGGCGCGGTTGGACACGTGACAGGTGTATTTGCCGCTGTGTTCAGGTGTGAGGTTCTTCAGGCTGAGAGTCCACTTCTTCTTGCGGCCCTCGCCCACCTCTCCGGGCGTCAGAGGCCTGCTGTCCTTCAGCCAGATGATGTCGGGTCTGGGGTTCCCGCTCGCGGTGCACTTCAGCCTTACTGAGCTACCCACCGGACGCGCAATCACGCGCTTTCTCATTTTGGCTGGCTGCGTGAACCGGGGCCGCACTACAAAGAAAGAAAAAAATCAAAGATAAGCTACTATACCTAAAACCTGAATGAAACCGGTTTCTATCAGTTTTGTCAGGTTTACAGCCTACTTTAGCAAGAAGTTTAATTATGAATTTCTCAAAGCTTTTCAAAGCATGCCATTTTTAACTTCAAAACTGAAAAAATAAGAAATGATTAAGAATTGATCAGAAAATCTTTTATTTTATTATATAAGAATATAAACTATTTACAATGGTATTTTTACAGTACGTTATGATAGCATATGTGTAATGCCTTTTATGCTTAATTAAAAACAGCAATTTTAATTAAATACAGTAAGAAATACTAAAGAGAATCTGAAAAGAATTTTCATTAAAGGGTCACTCCACCCATTTGCATTTAGATTTCCATTGTTAGAAATCCAGTCATACTATTGAATGGTAGTGCAACACTCTTTCATTTTCCCCTGAGACGAGAGAAATCTTCTATTTACCTTTTTCACTTCCTCCTACAGTGACGCAAAAATCGTCATTTTACGTCATTGTAGGAGGAAGTGTAAAAGGGGGGGATTTCTGTGAAGACTACAATCACTAGTTCCCACCCTTTCAAACCCGCCCATAGGGGGCTGGACATAATGCACTAACAGACCTATCACAGATCAGTGCCGGTGCTTTGATTTCACCGGCAGAAACTTTTTGAAAATATGGACGAAGGTACTGAATACGCAGACGGATGCATTATGGAGGATCTGTATTTTGACGAAGTTATGGTAGAAACAGATGTTCGTGGCTGCCTTTATGAGCCACAGTATAGCGACGAGCAGCTGAGGGCTATGGAGGAACAGGAGGCGGCTGGAGCTGCTGTCACCACAGCCGACGAGACGAGGAGCCCGCAATGGCTCGAGCTGGGGCATATTGGTGGTGCCTGTGCTCTCACTGTGCGCCAATGGACACAGAACAAGAGTCTGTCTGCTGCCGAGAATTCCAGCGGTGCTACGGAATCGGAGGATGACACGGACGTGTGTGTTGTTGCTCACCCGAGTTTCGCACCCCATATGGAGACCTACTTTAGAATACCTAACATCAACTGGCAACGTCAGCCAAAGCCTGCAGGGTCAAATGGTCGTCTTTCTGTAAAGTAAGTTTATTTTCATTTTGTTCACACGCTAATGTGGCAGGTTCATGGCACAAATATCTTGCAGTTAAGCTAGCTACTGTAGTGGGAGTGGTCTGCGGAGCTGAGCATTGCAATGCACTATGGGGATTGTTGTCTACAATCCACAAGCACTAAAAAGTCATTTTCTGCCTTTTATTGGCCAAGAAGGTCACAAATTAGAAATTTATGATACTATTCTACTACATATATGACCCACTTTCAATACATATTCATTTCTCCACCGGTGGAATGACCCTTTAAGAAAAATAGTTGCAAATACTCTGGAAACATTGCAGTAATGAGAATTTGGGGGAATAAAAACAGTCACAAGGCAAAAAATCTTAAAGGAGTAGTTCACTTTAAAATTTAAATTCTGTCATCATTTACTCACCCTCATATGGAAGCCCGTTTCCGCCATAGTTGAGTTAAAAAAAAAGATTATCTAAGTCATAATAATGAGAAACTTATAATTATAATTATTACATGATTATAATTATTATATCTCATAATTATGACTTAGTATCTCATTATATTGAGAAAGTTTCTCATAATAATGAGATACTAAGTCTTAATTATGAGAAACCTTCTCTTAATAATGACTTAAGTATCTCATAATAATGAGACATTTTCTCATAATAATGACTTATCATCTCGTAATAATGAGAAACTTTCTCATAATAATGACTTATCATCTCGTAATGAGAAACTTTCTCATAATAATGACTTATCATCTCGTAATAATGAGAAACTTTCTCATAATAATGACTTAACATCTCGTAATAATGAGAAACTTCCTCGTAATAATGACTTAGCATCTCGTAATAATGAGAAACTTTCTCGTAATAATGACTTAACATCTCATAATAATGAGAAACTTTCTCGAAATAATGACTTATTTTCTGGCACTTCTACGCATGCGCAAAGCAGTGGAGCAGAAGGGAGTGCCACGCTGGCGACATCCGCTGGTCAAAGCCGTGTAAATGCATTACAGCAAACATGGCACGCTCTGCGGTGAAGAACATTAATGATAAATTATCAGTATATAAGACAGGCTTCCATACTAGATAGTCTTTTATGCATTTGTAATATTCATTTGTATTATTGTGTATGAACAAGCAGCACAGAAGGGTTCTGTGTTCAAACAACGCGGCGCTCAATTGAAAAGAAGTTCAGCTTTTAAAAACACGTCTCAAGACCTTGCGTTTTCCCCATTCCACTGCCCACAGCCCACTTATGTGTAAATGTCCCAAAGTCATAAACATCTTAATTGATATCGTATTGATATCTTCAGATGAACCTGCACATCAAATATCCTAGACGCATCCGCAAAATACGTGATATACTAACAAATATACCCATATATTTTATGAAGATGTTACACTTAAACTTAACGAATAAATGTAATAATCCAACTTTAATCTGATAGTTTTGTAAGTTCACGTAACACCCTCGGTGTGCACAAGCAGGCGTCCTTCGTTACCATGGTAACGTCCTGCTTTTGCTTTCCACTTTCACACTTTTTCATGGGTATGGAAAAGTATGGAAGATAATGATGATTTTTAATTGATGTTATTTTATGAATCTACAGATTGCACTTCTTAGTTCACACTGACTTTAATGAAAACAACTGGTTTGCAGATCGTGCCATGTTTGCTGTGATGCATTTTCACGGCTTTGACCAGCGGATGTCGCCAGCGTGGCACTCCCTTCTGCTCCACTGCTTTGCGCATGCGTAGAAGTGCGAGAAAATAAGTCATTATTACGAGAAAGTTTCTCATTATTATGAGATGTTAAGTCATTATTACGAGAAAGTTTCTCATTATTACGAGATGTTAAGTCATTATTACGAGAAAGTTTCTCATTATTATGAGATGTTAAGTCATTGTTACGAGAAAGTTTCTCATTATTACGAGATGCTAAGTCATTATTACAAGGAAGTTTCTCATTATTATGAGATGTTAAGTCATTATTATGAGAAAATTTCTCATTATTATGAGATACTTAAGTCAAGATTACGAGAATGTTTCTCATAATTATGACTTATTATCTCATTATTATGAGAAACTTTCTCAATATAATGAGATACTAAGTCATAATTATGAGAAACTTTCTCATTATTATGACTTAGATAATCTTTTTTTTTTTCTCAACTATGGCGGAAACGGGCTTCCATACCCTCAAGTTATTTCAAACATGAATGAATTTCTTTCTTCTGCTGAACACAAAGGAAGATATTTTGAGGAATATCAGTAATCAGACAGTTGATGGACCCCATTGACTTCCATAGTAGGAAAAAAAAATAAAAAAATTTGTTCAGCAGAAAAAAGAAATTCATACAGGTTTGAAACAACTTGAGGGTGAGTAAATGATGACACAATTTTGATTATAAAGTGAAGTTAAAATCCATCTTTATGTTTTTTCGATTTTTGGGGGGTAAAATATTACCAATTCTTATGACATTTCAGTGTCCAATTCAGATTTTGGAAATCTGATGCCTAAAAAAAAATTTAAAAAAAATTCATGAATACTGCTTTTCCACACTTAAGAGCTTAAATAAAGGTAGAAGGGCGGAATACGGATTTATCATCAGAATGTACACAACATCGCTAACATTACAAAAAAAATAAAGCATAAAAGAGCAGACATGAAGTTCTTGTGTGGGCAAATTTACTGAGCAATGCACCACACCATGAATGCAATCAGACAAAGCAAACAGCAGCTCCTCTGTAGTTTCACTCTATAGTTCCCTGCTGACTGTTACTGCTCACAGTAGACTCTGAACAAACACCACAAAAGCAAATACAATAGTGAACTAAGCATCTCCCGCTAGCAGCCATCAAAACTGCTACGCTCCACAGTCCAAAAACAAGCAGGTCAGGCCCTCTTTGAACACTGCCGAGTTTAGCGGTGCTCCAATATCAAATCAGATGCCGGCCGTCAGATGGGAATGGAATGCTTCCCCCCCTCACACTTCACATAAATAGCCTGCTCTTTGGCTCGTCAAACGCAATTACCAAAGCAAACACTGGGCTCCAGGGGTAGGAGTGTCTGACTTCTGACCTATAATGCTGCCTGAATCATAATCATACACTGTTAGTTCGTTGGCCAGAGGAGAACTGGACTACCGACTGAGCCTAAGTCCTCCCATGGGTTTTTTCTCTATTTTATCTCCTTATGGAGTTTGGGTTCCTTGCCACTGATGCCTATGGCTTGCTTAGTTGGGGGCACTTAATATTCAACAATATTATTGATCTGCCTGCATTGACACCGTTGTATGAGAACTTAACTGAGCTGAACGATGACATCACTGTTTTCTCCAGAGCGGCTGAACAGTAAATTAACTAAATTAATAACTTGTTTACAACATAAATTAACCATCACTGAACTTACTTAAGCTGGACTATGACACCATTTTCTTCTAGATCTGCTGTACAGCCGAAATAAACTTTGTTGCATTTGTTCCAGTTAACACTGTAAAGCTGCTTTTGAAACAATCTATATTGTAAAAAGGGCAACACTTTACAATAAGGTTCATTAGTTAATATTAGTTAATGTATTTACTAACATGAACTAACAATAAGCAATACATTTGTTACAGTATTTATTAATCTTTGTTTAATAAGTTAGTTAATACAAATACAGCTGCTCATTGTTTGTTCATGTTAGTTCACAGTGCATTAACTAATGTTAACAACCTTTGATTTTAAATTAAGTAAATGTTGAAATTAACTAAGATTAATAAATCCTGAAGAAGTGTTGTTCATGTTAACTAAGGTAGTTAAATAATGTTAACTAATGAACCTTATTGTAAAGTGTTATCGTAAAATGTTTAATACAAACAAAGGTGACTTGACTTGGCTTGATTTGACTCCTGGGAGTCGTGGGCCATGGGAATAGTGTGCAGACTGTCCAATCTCAGACCACAGGGTCAGTATCTGGGAAGATTCAGCCACATGTGTGCCGGCCTGGAGACGGGGGTTTGAAGGGGAAATACAGGGGTGACAGACTGTACATGCTGTCAAAACACTCTGTGACAGGCTCAGTGTCCATTCAATTGGTCACATTTTTCCAGAAGGCTACATATCAAACATGGATCACTGATGCTCTTCCAGTAAACAGCATACTGTCATATTGTGCAAGACTATGAGACTCTTTTATTTATTCGCTTTGCGCCCTCACACGTCATAGCCCGCCAAAATGGGGGTGGCTTAGCGTATAAAAGCCAGGCTCGTAGGTTGCCTCACTGGTATCATCAGCTGAAGCGATAAGACGCTTGTGGCGCCTGCACGGTCAAGTTACGCAATACTCGTTCCCTCTTCTAGAGAGAACCGAGGTTACGTTAGTAACCGAGTACGTTCTCTTACGAGAGGTTCTCTCGTATTGCGTAAGCTAGCTTACGCTACGGGAACCGATTGTCAACGCCGTGCGCCCCCAGCCTCCACTTCATGAGTCCCAGGGATTCCCGGGGAACATAGATAAGTGGGAAACAGGTGGCCAGCAATGCAGGCCAGCACATGTTATAAGCACATACAGGGTATACAGAGCGGCGTCGCCGGTCCATAACTATTCAACCTATAGTGCAGCTCAACCAGGAGAGCTAACGTCGCGTGAGGGAAGTCCGCGCATGATAATCTGGGCAGGACAACACACTGCTCACACTGACAGAAGTCTAGCCAGTAAGCCGGGAACTTCCAGGTTATAAAACCTAACAAATGTGGCGAGACCCTTGGTGCGCCCACCAAACGAGACAAAGAGCTGTTCCGAACGCCTGAAAGAGGAGGAGCGTGTAATGTAAATCCTGAGCACCCTGACGGGGCAGAGGAGATTCACATCACCCTCAATGTCGGGTGCAGGCAGAGCCGAGAGAGAAATGACCTGCGCTCTGAATGGGGTGCCCAATATTTTACGGACATAACCATGTCTTGGCATGAGGATGACTTCATGAGTCATTTGGCCTGAACTCAAGACACGCAGCACTAACAGATAGCGCGTGTAGATCGTTTAACTGATGACAAAGCTGTCAGAAAAACGGTTTTGAGCAAGAGGTATTTTAGGTCCACGGAGTCTAACGGTTCAAAGGGGAAAGCTTTCAGGGCCTCTAGGACCAGTGAAAGATCCCAGATGGGAACCGAGGTGGGTCGCAGGGGGTTCATCCGTCTAGCTCCTCTAAGGAAGCGAATGACGAGCTCATTCCTTCCTATTGACTGACCGCGTGTCGGCTCAGCGAACGCTGCAACGGCCGCCACATAGACTTTAAGCCTGGATGGGGACCTGCCCTTATCCAACAGCTCCTGAAGGAAGCTAAGCAACCCCGGGATCCCGCACATTCGTGGGTCTAGATCTCTATCAGCGCACCATTTGGAGAACACCGACCATTTAGACGCGTAAAGCCGCCTCGTAGAGGGGGCTCTGGATTGCGTGATCGTGTTCATCACTCCCTCTGGCAGTACAACGGGTATACGTTGATCAACCATGCATGTAGAGACCAGCGCTCTGGATGGGGATGCCAGATTGAGCCGGCGGGCTTGAGAGAGGAGGTCTCTCCTCACCGGAATCGGCCAAGGGGCTGTGTGGGACAGCCTCATCAGCTCCGCGAACCAAGTTTGATTCTCCCAGCGCGGGGCTATAAGGAGCGCTATAAGTGGCGCGTTTCCCTGATTCTCTTGATTACCTGTGGTAACAGAGTAAATGATGCCATACAGCCTAGCATCCTCTGGAATGTCTTCAGAGGTATAATGCTGCCTTTCTGGAAAGACGTGGCTAGCGGTCAAACACGGCGCGCGCTGTGTCGATAAGCCAGCCGTCATAGCCACCGAGTCCAGTTCTATTCCTAGGAAGGAAACTGACTGACTGGGCAGTAATGAGCTCTGCCCTCGAAGACGGCGTCCCAACCCAGGTTGGAGGCGTCCGTCGAGATGACCAATCGGTGTGAAACAGCCCCCATCGTCACTCCCCGCTGGTACCAGTCGGCCGCTAACCAGGGCTGCAGAGCCGAAACGCAGCTCTGAGTCACTCTGATTCGCCTGTAGCCTGAAACCCAAGCCCGGTGAGGCACTTGGGAGTTCAGCCAGCGTTGTAGCAGGCGCATGCGCAGCAGGCCCAGCTGAAGCACAACCGCAGCTGGTGCCATACAGCCTAGCATCCTCTGGAATGTCTTCAGAGGTATAATGCTGCCTTTCTGGAAAGACGCGGCTAGCTGTCGAACACGGCGCGCGCTGTGTCGATAAGCGAGCCGTCATAGCCACCGAGTCCAGTTCTTTTCCTAGGAAGGAAACTGACTGACTGGGCAGTAATGAGCTCTTGGTCCAGTTGACTGTGAGACCCAAGCTTTCCAGATGGCTGAGAAGCGCAGCTCTGTGAGATATCAGTTCCATCTCTGACTGGGCTAAAATCAGCCAATCGTCCAAATAGTTCAGAATTCGCATCCCTTTCACTCTCAAAGGGGCGAGAGCCGTATCCATGCATTTCGTAAATGTACGGGGTGCTAAGGATAGGCCGAAGGGGAGGACGGTGTATTGATATGCCCGACCGTCGAAGGCGAATCTCAAGAATGGCCTGTGACGTCTCATGAGAGCTTTGTTCAAATGTCTCAGATCTAAGATAGGTCCGTCCTTCTTGGGTATGAGAAAATAACGTCTGTAGAAGCCTGACTCGCTCTGAGAAGGAGGTACTGGTTCTATGGCCCCTTTGCACAGCAGTTTGGCTATTTCTGCGCGGAGTAGATGTGCTACATCCGCTTTCACTTTCGTCTCGGTCCGAGCTCGAAAGCAAGGGGAATGGCGAGCGAACTGAAGCGACTAGCCCTGACTTATCGTGCTTAGCACCCAATCTGACACACCTGGAATAGCCTTCCATGCTTCTACATGTATGGCTAGGGGCAGAATGGACTCCGGGTTCCGTTGGCCGCGCAGCGCGAGCTCGGGAAACTGTACCGGAGGCGTGAGCGGGGTGCGCGCGCTCTCTGATATCAGTAACTGCAGCTCGCCGACAGCTGTAACTGCCTGAACCACTTGATATGACCCGATTACTGGGAATGGGGAACATTTCGTGGCGATATTTATTGCGAGCGGAGCCTGGGGCGAAGTATTTGTCCGTAAGCGTGAGTGCTCGTGGGAGGTCACGTGACTTACGTTCATAACATGGTCGCTGTGAGGCTGTTGCCATGTAACAGTTTGCAGCGAGTAGGTGTGAGGACAGATTTGTGGGCACATTGTCTACATCTAGCACTGGAGCGGCGTTTGCCAGCTTTATGAGAGTGGGCTCTGTGAGCGTGTGAGATACATGGGGCATAGTGGTTACATGTAGGGGTGAGCACTGACTTGTGGGCACATTTTCTACACATAAACACACTCGGCGTGAGCCGGATAACCAGACATTATACTCTTATAATGCATTATTAAGCAGCGCCGGGCGTTTATAAGTAAGCGTGAGTGCTCGTAAGCGGGCACATAACTTACATTAATATCCACGGGCAGAATAGCCTCCGTGTTCCGATCGCCACACTTCGTGGGCTCGTAAAACTGAAAACAGTGTGTGCAGGCGAGCAGGTTGTTCTACCGGCTCTTTGGCTTCTGAATACGCCGCTGCAGTAGCTTTTGTAGCCTTCCTGGGTCGAGGAGGAGGCGGAGTGATGAGAACTCGACCACTCCTCGCTGTCAGGGTGGAACAGCTGTCACCTAGGTCCATTCCTTTAGCTTCGTCCCCTGAGGCGGCGGCAGTGCGGGCCATAGCCGGCAGCTGCGTGTCCGGGAGGGGCGGAGAAGGAGAGAGAGAAGCTGGCGGGATGTAACGTAATCCTGCAAGCTCCGGGGTGACCGTATTTGCAGCGAAGGCCTCGAGTTGAGCCCGCAGGGTCGCCTGCGGAAGCGCTTCCCATGTTCCGTGCCCAGGCAGAGAGCGCTTCGCACATGGCGGCCTCCGGCGCTGGGCGGGGCTCTTTACGAGCCACAGGAAATGCGAGGCATTTTTAGAAAAACGCCTCGCGCTCTTTTAGAAAGAACACCGAACGCAATAGCATTAAAGGATATTCGTCGACGGATGGCGTAGCAGGCACGGAGGGCTGAAGGCGGCGAAGATGGCCGGCTTTCTCAGGCTCTTTCCTCTGCTTGCTGGTCGCTGGTTTCAACGGCGGCGGCTTCTCTTCAGAGTCCAGCGATGCGGAGAGCTTTGCTGAAGGTGATGAAATCAGTGAGGCAACCTACGAGCCTGGCTTTTATACGCTAAGCCACCCCCATTTTGGCGGGCTATGCGAAGCGCCCTCATTGGACGTGACATCACGCGCGAGGCTCAGTGGTAGGTTGCAGCAGTTGCCGCAGGGCAGCCAATGAGCACGCAATATAGCCTGCTCTAGGTCTGCTAGCTGCTGCACTGCGTTGACAATAAATACAAAATTAAGGAAAAAACTTCAATATCTCGAGCAAAGATGACTTTACCCGTAGCGTAAGCTAGCTTACGCAATACGAGAGAACCACTCGTAAGAGAACAGCAGCTGCTATGCTACAATAAAATGTCACTGCTACTATACTACAGTGACATTTTTTTTAACATTTTTAAAGACTGCTGGAAATAGAAGAGCTAAAATCATTTACAATATCTAAATGTTTCGAAGCTCTAGTTTTTCATGTTCTTCTTTAAATTTGTAATACAATGTAAAACAAAAAGTTGCAATTCATGAAAAGCAGCTTATGAAACATCTTGGCAGCTTTAGTGCATATTTTCAGTTACTTTCTGGGCAGCAATTATAAATACCAGGAATGAAGGAGATCAAAGGGGATTAGAGGACTGTAGCACCTTACCCAGTTTCCCTGTCAGGTCAGTGGAGTACTCGGTTTCACCAGCTGGTCTTGCACCTTCCCTACCAGCACTGGAGTCATCTAGAGAGAGAAAAAGAGAGGGAGAATTGAGCGTTTACATATCAAAATAGTATGCTCCTCTGAAAACAAATATGTGTGGCAATCTCAGAGTTTATTCTCATATTCATTGAAGTATCAATCAGATTACTATAATTCTTTAGCCAAATCGCTGCATTCCTTCAAACGCCTAAACCAAAATATAACTGTCTCCCGAACACTTGACTGGAGAGCAAAAATGATACTTTAGCTGAGAGCCTTCAAATATGGTCGCTGGTTTCAACGGGAAACATTTCAAGGTTGCATTGTTGCATTTCAAGGCTCGAGAGTGTCAGAATAAGGCCAGAACTATAGTTTACGCAAGTACGCAAAAGTAGACATGGCCATCGCACTGCAGGCATGCAGTCTTGCTGAACATGCTTAAGGTACACTCTTGTGAAACGCTGTGAAACCTGGGGTGGTAAGAAACATCCGTACTCAAGGGGGTGATATAGTTTCCTTCAGTTGTTTCTGTCATTAATCTGGATGTGTTCTTATTCAAGTTAACTAGCTATAACAGTCAGCTGGTAAAACGGAGAACAAGCTGACAAGATTCTTTTCAAACTGCTGACATTTCAGAGCACAGCAACATGCACAACTCATGTACACATACAGTATATGTAGATGTGTAAAGTATGTTTTGGGCCTAAATGTGACTCAGATATTGTCAGCATTCACACAAAATAAAAAATAAAAATGCATTAAAAACATTAAATGTTAAACAAATAAAATAAAAAAATAAACAATATTTTTTGATTACAAAAGCTGAAGATAAATTTGATGAACATGCACACTGAAGATTGAGGAAAGCCAAAGCCAAAGCTTTGCTTGTTTTCGAAGCAATTTACTAAAATCTTAAAGGTATAGTTCACCCTAAAATGAATTTACTCATTCTTATTTTCTCATCTCTTAGTATCTCTTATTATTCCCATCTCTTACTTATTGTTCTAATGCAGTAGGCCCTTCTTTCTTATGGACCACAAACGGAGAATTTTTTAGAATTTGGCTACGCAATACATACAATTTGTTTTCCTCAAACCCTAACCCCAGAACACTTGGAATATACAGCATGTGTCGCATGGGATAATTCAGTGATAATTCTGAGTCTTTTAAATAAAAAAATCTTGATTCTGGTTGCTATTCAATGCCATTATAGGGACGAGCGCCAGAAGGCTATATGGCTAGAAATCTGTGGCCCTTCTGCTCTAGTTACAGCCCCAGCTCATCCGTTCACCACATGACTGGTATTTTCAGGCCTGTCAGCTCTTTGAAGCTGTCGGGGTGGGGAGGTGTAACACTCCTGAAGGAGAGGTTCCAGTCTGGGCAAAGGGAAACAGCTCACTGCTGGGCAAACAGCTTAATTACTATAACTCTTACCCTCAAGTATGGTCACTCTACACATAGCTCTTTTGTTCATGTCGGGCTTACGCTCATTGGAACTATTGCACATACATTTTCATTGGCACCTTAACAGTGTTTTCAGGATTACCCTTAGGTTTGTCATTTTAATATAATTCATAAATGTAGTTTGCGTGTTAAAAACTGCTTCAGAACTTCCATAACATATATAGCGCACTGTGAGCTCATAAACCATGCACACATACTTCAAGACTTCCCAATGCCTGTAAAGGTGTCTGAGGAAAAAACGAGTTTGATTCATGGAAAGTCAACAAATCTTGGAAGTATGAGGGTTGTCAGGTTTCTAAACCAAACAAACTCCTGTTTCCCTTTCATTAAGGCGAAGTGACACCATAGCGTGCCACATTTCACACGTTGACCATCTCAATATGACTGAGATGTTTGGATAACCCTTCAGTATGTTTGCTTTCATGTCTGCAGTGGAGACGGCAGTAGAAAACTGGCTTTTCTGCAGGAAATCTGAGCGTAGGGCTCTGCTCCACTGGGGTTTCACCAGGTTTGTGGCCTTCTAGATGTAATGTTCATTGGTGAGGTTGCAGACCAGGTACCCTCTTTTGCTCTCTGGCAAGAGTTTCTGTGGACTTTGGCAAGACCTGCTAGTTCTTCGCTAAGCATGAAACATCCAACTTGGCTGTACCACGTCTTTCAGGGGTAGCAAAACCCACTGGTGTGCAAGATTTATTGCGCTTGCATGTTCGGTTTATGACCTCCAGTCCTGTCAAAAAATCTGAATCATGGCATCGATGAAGTTGAACAGTCACCACGTTTTTCTGGAAGCAAAGCAGCCACCTTCGCTCAAAGCAAAACAGTGTTTCTGAACACAACATGCTAATTATGCTGTCATCCTCTACGTCTTTGGTGAAGCTGGCTATGAAACCGGAGAGGGTTTGGAGACAACCCTAATGAATGAAATCTTGACAGGAGAGACAATATGGGGTGCTAGCTGTTAGCCTTTACCTTGGCTTTGATTTACTGAATTCCAGCACTGGCTTATGGAAACCATTACTAACTCTACTGCTACACAGCTCTATATTAACAGCCAGCTCTAAACTGTGAAAATTTATGGACCGTGGTCACAGCAGAGACGTTACTACATTACTGACTACAGACTAACCCGAGAATGAATAACACTAAGAAGTTGACAGATTAACTGCCTGCCAAGCATATTTATGTTCAATCTCACCAATGTATCTTTTGGCCACTAAAGATACATTGTATTTGGGGGGTAGAAGAACCTCGTTTGTGGATGTTTCACAATATGAAAAACTGTGACCTGGCTCAAACGTTCTTATATCAAGCTGTTTTTATATCAGTGAACCTATTGAATTCTGCCTACATTATCTTAAGATGAACAGCTTGATGTTAAAGCCGCTGTATTATGGTCGTAGCATCTATGAACACCAAATCACGATTGAACCCATTTACTTTCTTATTACACATATGTTTTATTTTAAATGATTCATTATTCCAATAGATAATAAAAAGCTAGCTAGATATTTAACTAAAAGTAACCCAACTCTCTCAAACTAATATTTTAATTTATTGGTCACATATAGCTATTGCAAAATGTGGTTAACATTTTTTGGATATAACAGCATCTGGAGAGTTTCCAGAAGGTACAAAGACTTGCTCCCACGGCTTCAATGTTGACCTGTTCCATAGCGTCAACTTCTGAGTCAGCCTGATCATCTACAGTCATTCCTGCTTTGGCACAATCCCTAACAATCCCAGGCCTGAATCCGTTCTTCAGCTGTGGAGCACCAGGCAGATTTAGAGAGGCCTTCGTTCCCGGAGCTGAGGACTGACCCCGCATTAAGTGTTTCCGTTTCTCTTTTAAGGATTACCGGAGCAGAGCAGAGGGAAAAGCGAAGAGCCTTGACGAGACTGTTTCTACCCTAAGGGCTTTCATGAATACCAGCTGAATTCACATCACAAAAGGAAAATGTCAAGTAAGACCTGGCCGGTGTCGTACATGGGCAATTTGTGGAATTAAATATATGACAGAAATATAAATAACAAAACAATCTCCGTTCACTGACTGAATCCATAAAAACTTCTAGTGTGCTATAAAAACGGGTATCAAAATTACACTCAATTATACCCTAAAATAAAATCTTGAAAAGGGGTTTCCACATTTTCAGTTTTACTTAAGTAAATTTGTAGGTAGTTGGTGGATACATTTTTAAAATTTATTTCAGAAATCACAAATTTAGTTTTAATACACAACAAATTGAACCTTTTGTCTTTAAATCGATTTCTTTGGATTTTATCGAAAGTTATGATTTAATTAGCTTGCTAGTTCAAGTAAGATTGTGTGTGTTTTTTTAGTATTTTTGTTAAGGAAAGTTTACATTTGAAATGTATATGTTATACTGAATGAAATCATAAGGAGTGCAAGTCTTACATTTCAAATGTAGTCAAGGACAAATTTCACCAAAATAATACTTGAGTAATTGTACTTCAGTAACATACTTAAGTACTTTTTATCCATTTACAACAACAAGAAAACTGTAGATCTGTTTTGCCATAATTCATAATGCGTTGCATTTAAAGTAACACATTTGCGCAAACCCTGGAACTGAACACTATAAAAGAAACACAAACAGTTCAATTGTGGTTTATTTACTCTCTCTGCACAACATGAGACATCAGATCTGTCAAGCTAAAACATTTGAGCAAATGAGAGAATGTTTGTGTACTAAGGTTTGAACCAACAAATCTTCCACACTTTCCACATTAAAGGGCCCTGGCCCACAAATACAACACCATACATGTGATTAAATCACAATGTAGAGCAAACTGAAACCTCCATTTCTGTGGTGCATGTGTGTCAACATGGACATTTTGTTGAAACTCTAAATGTGTGCAGAGCTCTAGAGAGTGGCTTGTAACAACAGAAGTTTGATGGGATACGATTGGTGGGCTCAGAGGTAATTGCGGCCACCTGTGATAGGACAAAGATAAACCTGCTTTACAGCCTGTGCTGTGGGTTGGGAGAACAAACAGAGCTAGAAAACGTGCTTGTGACCTTGCTCGAAACTGCACATTTTTAGAACTTAAAACACATTTTGCAATGGCCCATAATAAAGAGTCTCAACTATTTGTTATTTTGAATACTTTTTGTATTTTATTTTAAATACTATTTGTTACTTTTCATTAAACATTTGTCTTAACTTTTGGGTGTCAATTCAGATAATCAAATCAAATAATCCTGTTTGACCTGGAAACATGCAAGTAAAATGGTTTGCAAATATAAACTATTTACATAAATTTACATAAATAGACATGCAAGAATGCATAGAAGGGAAGGTGAATTCAGGGCAGGATGAGGGGGAAAAAAACAAAAAAACATTTGTGGTTTGGGAATATTTTTGATACAGGAGAGATGATGTATCATAGACCCAGGTAATTTGCAAGACCAGTCAAACTACCGTTGCGGCAAAAGAGAGTAGGGGAGAGTAAAAAAAAGGCACACAGAAATATCTGTATTATATATACAACATATTATTTATACAAAGATATGGTTCTCGCAAATATCATCAATAAGGCCGGCTTCCAAAGAATTATACAAACAAGTGTGTGTATGTAAGGAAATATTGTTTCAAAATCGTGATTAAAATCAAAATTGCAATATTAAACTAAAAATTGTGATAGTATTTTTTTTTGCCCATATCGCATAGCCCTGGTTATAAAGCTAATAAAACTATTATTTGAATTTATTGGTCACATATAGCAATTGTAAAATGTGGTTAAAATTTTATATAACAGCTTATGGTGAGTTGATAAAAAATAAAAATCACCTTTGGTTCATCACTATTGATATGGTAGATCAAGTTAAGTGCACTGCATTGTGGTTTACAGGATTTCCTCTTTTAAATAAACTTTAATAATAATATTACAGACATTACTAATATAATTTTAGCTTCTGTGCATCTGTAGTAACTGATTCACTCTTTGCCAGCCTCAGCATGTCACACCAGTTGGACAGCACATTCTCCTCGTGCTGGCATTCAGCGTCTGCTTTATATCATGTTCACACTTCATTTATATGCCACGGAAAATGAAATCCGAATAATTTCCAGCTTTCCATCGGTATGGATGGACTGTTGAACTATGTGGGATGGTCACGGTATGAGCTGTAGGAGGACAAGCTTACACCCACACCACACCCCATTCAAAGAAGCATCCATTGTGTTACTCCTTACAGAACAAGCTTTTAGCAACAAGAAAGCCTCCACTGTGGCATGCTGGGAGAGATAAAGACGTCCCATCTCGAGTCCAAAGCTCTGGTGTTTGTACACTAATTTAGCAGGGGAATCAAAAGTACTTAAGAAACTTTAGAATGGCTCTAAAACACATCCATAAAACATCCCTTTGAATTGACAGGAGCAAGCTGGCATCCATTCTCCACAGTGCCAGGTTGCAAGCCGCTTAATGGCTTCTCTCCATGCTGAGACAAAAACAAGTTTGTATGGAAGATACTGAAGAGGAGTCGTTGTATGTTTCCAGGGGGTTGGCACAGGACCCCGCTTCTACTGTCCAGCCTCGGCGGTCCAGCTGCCTGCCTGTAACTCTAGCAAACATCAAGGCCAGGACGGAGCTTTACCGAATTAACATATCTCACATATTGATCACGCGGCGCTCTCTTTGAAACAGACACCTCCTCCCCTGCACTTTGAACTGGCCTCTGTTCCGCCCAAATTATTTTGAAATAAAAAAGGCCCTTAAAAGGAGCAAGACGTGGGGTGTCAGTTACTCAACGGCTAAATTAAAATCAAACAAACAGGAAACTAAAAGATGCTTGGAAACAAATGGCATTTCACTGATAAAGCAAGGAAATATGAAAGTAAAAGGTTGTTACATCTGTTTCCAGGAAAACGGTAATATTAATATTATGCTATACAAGCCTGAGGTAAAATAAAGTTTTGGAATTGCATTTAGAAAGCCACTCGATCCCCTCATTTCATTTCATCTAATGCTTGTGTTTGCAGGCTCTTGGAAAGCAAGATCAATTGTGTGAATACTATTTCTTCCTCCAATACATAAATTGAAGCCACGGTGCAAACTTAAAAATGTTGTTTCATGCATGTAAAAATGGCAAAAATAGTTTTGCTTGATGCTGTCAGTCAACACATACTTTCAGCGTTAGGCTGCAGCAACACCTCGTCACCTTTGAGGCTGTCGAGAGGAGTTGATAGATAAAGATATGGTGCCAAATCTGTGGAGTTTCTCTCTATCAACAACACATGTCTTTTTTCGACCCCTCCTCTCTCTCTCTTTCTCGAACAGACTTGTACGGTGAGTTCCAATGCGATCACACTTAATTCGAACATAATACAGTGAGGGGTTTCAGACCACATCAAAGCACACCTTAAAAAAAGGGAAATGTTGGCGGCTCTGGCTTCATTCCACCAACGGTAAATTTAACTACAAGTCTCTTTTTGTTAGCACATTTAAGGAATCCTTTGAGTAAACTGTCAGTGTGTTGGTTATAGACTCGAAACAAAAAAGAGTGTGAAAAACGACTTTTTATCCAAACTTAATTACAGTCATTCATCAAACTTACTGCAGGCGTCCGTCTCAGGTTGCTAATGTCAGTGACGGGTTTGATGGATTTAAATATTTAAATATGACTTTTAAACAGATTTTCAACATCAACACTGTCAATGAGATTGAAACTACTGAATGGCATTTGAATATTAAAGCCAAGAGCTCAGGGTTTTGCTGCTTAGCAAACTTTAAAACTTTATTATCCAGCTTTAGCTGAAAATGGGTCTTTGGTCTCGTTAAAATAATGGAAATAATAAAAATAATATAAACACAAAAAGACAAACCCCCGGTTTCAAAGACAATACTTAAGCCTAAAATGCATTATTTTGCTGTTTTAAATGAAAGATTTTATTTTAAATTATATCAGTGCCATTGTTTTTTTACTCAAGATGCACACCAATAGGCTAATGTTCTTTTTTTTTCTTCTAAGGCACATTTATAAAAGCTTTAATGTCCTAATGAACTAAGGCCTAATCCTGGCTTAATTTAAGCCCTGACTGTGAAACCAGGCCAATATTACAACTAATATATAATACATGAACTACATCGGTCCATTTCCTACCCCTTGTTCAAAAGACCTATACCAGCTCGTCTCAGCTCTGGACAGTTGCTCGGGAAGGCTTTGGGACGGTATGACAGTAGACAATGAGAGTTGTCACGACTAGGGGCTATTATGATGATTACTAGTGGTGGGCCGTTATCGGCATTAACGTGATGCGTTAACGTGAGACTTTTATCAGGCGATAAAAAAAGTTCTATTCTCAAAGTTGGGTTGGGATCATAAAATAACTTTTTCGAATATTGTTATATTTTCGCGCAATTCCATGTGTAGCCTAGTATATTTGACATAATTGACGCCGCGCCTACTGTCACAGATCGCGCATCAGGGTATTTTCCTGTTAGGGACACAAGGTGTATACTTTTACATGTTACGTTGGGCGTCGTTCCTCTCGTTGCTTAATTTTAATGCAATTACATGTTGTTAAATGAGTTTATTCCAAGCACGCTGTATCTTTGTATGAGCATGAGCGATGCTCAATTTACAAATTAATCACTCTTTTAAATCGATTCTGTTCAAAGACTTCATCAAACAAGTTGGGATATCTGTCTAAATCGGTTCGCGAATCAGTCTGAATGATCGGTTTAGTTCCTCACGCACTGAATCGTCTGAAGCGCGTTCAACCACACTCGACACGGAGTCGTAACAGGAAAATTTAAGAACATCAAGAGCGGTGGATGAAGTGGCCGTGGATCTACAGTTTAGTCTAGTGAAAGCAAATCTGCAAATGCATCATATTTTTGCCAGCGATGAAGATATTTATTAGTTGAACATCTTCGTAAGGTGTCTGTGAATGAATGATTCCACAGGACGATACATTCGATTTCATTTCATTCAGGTAATACATTTTACAACCAAACAGATTATTACGCCACGATAGCACTACTAAAAAGTATGACATTATCCGTTATTTGGACATACATTAATTTATAGGCTACAAAAAAATCGCTTCAGAGCGTCGGCGCACTGGCAAAGGTTAACAGGTTAAATAAGCTAACGTTACCATTGTGTACAGTTTATGAAATGAACACCCGCTTGCCGGCGGCAATGTGTGTGTATTGTGCAGGGGCATAGCCACACGAAAAGTTTACATTGATTGAAACCAATTTGTTTAAAAAGGCTAAAAAGAGGCTATTGCCAGTAAAGGCAGGTTCACATAAAATCATTATGACATTATTTTTTGATCTAACGAGCATCTGGTTTGGTAATGCAAAAACGGACTGTAGCCTATACGTCGTGCTTATTGTTTTTTTCTTCTTCTAAATAGACTACTATGTAAAAAAAAAACGACGAAAACATGTTACTTGTTCAATTAATAAACAGTTTGTTTGATGACAAATCGCTAAAGATGAAAGTGGCCTCCCTTTCTGTCATTGTGAGTGTGCGTTTTCTTTTTTTTTTCGAACGATATTCGACTTTTGTTCCTCTATTGTCGAATGGCATTTTTGGCAGAAAATCACATCCCTACGCGAGGCGAACTATTCTCAAAGACTTACTTTTAGTCATTATTTGGGTAGCACACATATTCTGAATGCCTTCGGCAGAATTCAAATGAACCATTTTAATCTAGATTAATCTAGATTAATTCCAAGATTACAGTGAGATTAATCTAGATTAAAATGTTTTATCTATGCCCACCTATAATAATTACATTTCACCACCTGTCTTGGGGTCAGTCATATACTAGAAAATACTAGAAACACAAATACTACTAGTACTTTACAGGAACAGCAATGCATTACAAATTTAACAAAAAGTACTCAAGTTCTCCTTCACGATCAAAGCGAAAGCATCATTACGACATTTCTAAAGGCACAAACATACAACAATCAAAACAATACCAAAAAGCAGCGCACTCCATTGAAAGAGCGGAATAATAACAACAAAAGATTGCGAAGCCTTCAGAGGGACTACAAACTACAGACGCTGTGTCCTCTCCTCAAACACTTTTAAACTAATTGGTGAATCTATTCTCTCTGACCTCACTCTACTTGTTTCATTTTTTACAGGTTGCATGTCTATGGAGGCGAGGCCCGGCATTCAGCGGCCAGACTCACAAAAGCCCGCAAGCAAAGCGGATAAAGACTATGTCTAATGAGAGAGGATTCTTCCACTACACTAGCTACCAACTACAGAGGAAAGAAAAAGCTATTATGGATCTTTAAAAGAGTGGAAACTCTGGATAGGTGTGCAGACATACGCTCAAAGGAGTGAGGCACCTCCCTCTGTGACAGACCTTTGGTTCCATCTCTGGTAACAATGGAGGAACAAGCTTAATCCCTGCCAGCTCATAATGAGCTATAAGCTTTCTTTTCACAGCAAAAATGTCCTCCCTTACTTTGGTGCTAATCAGGGACAAATGCCCCAGTCCTTTTCAGGTCTCCCGGACCTCATTCCTTTGCTGCCGCTATCCTCTCTTGTCCTGCGTTTTCAAGTGTTCTAGGTTGAAGATGAGATGGTTTTGAGATCCGTGAGAATGGTCCGGCTTTGGCTCGACGTATAGAAGCTCTATGTTCAAGAGGCCCCATTCCTGACTCGTCTTTCCAATTGCGCAGAAACGATGGAGTTTGCAATTGTGCATTTGGGACAATGAAGCAGGAACAAGGGGCAGGAGCTGCTCTTTAAAGCTAAAATAACCAAAAGCAGGTTTTTTGGTTGTAGCTCTAGGATGCTTGCGTGCCCGTTTCAGCACATAAATGCCTACGCGGGCTGCAGCGGACCAAAAAAAACAACAAAAAGCCAAAACCCCATTCACACCGTGAAAGGACGAGCAACCAGACCGCCGATGAGGCATGTAGCACACAGGGTTTCTACTTTCCCTTCACCACACAAGAAGCGCGAGACGTCTATGAGGAATCTATTAAAGTGAAATGACACATAATCGGCTTATGAAGCTGGGCAAATGAAGAGTTCTGGGGCCCAAACCTCACATTACAATTCAACTCCTAGGGGTGTTTCCAGATACCTCCAGGGGTACAAAATCTTGGCCATTTCAGTGATGAAGGATCTACAAAACGCTACAAATTAATTAGCCCTTCAAATATCAGGACGCTTTATTCAAAGCAGCACGACAAGAAACACAAAACAGGCATTTGAAACGGTTTCAAACTTCTTTAGTGTATGATCATGAGGCATTGATTCAGTCCGATCCGATACAATTACTCTGAAAAGGTTCAACATTACTACCAAAAATATACTGAAGATATAATTTTAAGTGGAGAGACTATTTGCATTTCGAATATTGACATAAAATAAATCAGGCTTTACATTCACAGTCTCAAAATGTAATTTTGGATCACACAAACTTGAGTAGACTTGAATATGCGTAATAGAAATAATTGTAAAATCCTGTCATGTATATGGTAATAACTAGCATATTTAAATCAAGCCGAATCAACTTTATATTGAGTTGCTTGGTATATTCTCTAAATATTCTGTAATAAATTACAACTGGGGAGAAAACCACAATAAGTAACTTATTTTATTCCAGAGTTATTTTAGTACGACTGATATGCTATTAGTTTTTGTTAATATTTTTAATTAGTTTTTATTTTTATATTTTATGTTTTCATTTTCATTTTAGTTGAAGTTAAATATGTGCATAGTTTTAATTAAGTTTTAGTCTTTAGTGAATTAAACAAAAAATGAGAAATGTTGCCTTGGCAACAAGCTGAAATAAAATAAGTTTTCAATTTTTTTATATTATATTTGTTAATATCAATTTTATTAAAAGTGTTCATTTTATTTCAAGTTAATGTAGTCAATTTTTTTGTCACTTTTTTGTTTTGTTTTACTCAACTATAATAACCCTGCTTTACTCAAATCAATAATGCAGAAATCAGAACCCAACAGTATACATTTTGCAGTATTTAAATTTTGCGAGGGCCTATGTAACACGCAGAGTATTATTATAGTCATCATAATCAAATATTAAAAGGCACAATATGTACGATTTTAAGATTAAAAAATCCAAAAATCACTACAATGTTATATATTTTGATGTACTTACATTATTCCAAACGTTTCCAACAGTGTTTAAAGAGAAATCAGCCATTTTAACCAGGACACGGGCCGTGTCCGTGCGTCGCCTGTCAGTGACGTCATATCTGCGTTTCCCTTCATATCCAGTATTAGTTTCGTGGAAACCATGGAAACACCACAGACACTTTTATATATATTCATGTGTTTTATTAGACAGGTGAGCAACTGTTTGGATACCTTTATTGACAATACGAATCATTGTTGAACAGCTCAACATGGTTAATCTTATTGTTTGAATCACTTGTTTTCTTGATTTACCACGAGTACCATGTTTTTACCATGCCTCAGAGACAATTTTGTCAAGTGGCTAACATAGCATAATAAGCTTTCTCCATTATACAATATATTTTAAAATGAATTGCAAGTCATTTAGCAACACAAGTCATCCCAGTTTTTATTAATATGATATTCTAATATCGATCTAGATTACTGCAACAAGTCTCGCATACCAGCCACGAGTGAACGCACAGAGTAACATTAAAACATAACTTTCAACACACACAAATGAATTAAGTATGATTATTTTTATTTTAACCATGTAAAACAGAGCTGCGTTACCCGACATACGGAACGAAAAAAGCCGGAGCAGCAGACTCATAATAATAGTACATAATAAAAGCACATAATAAAAGCTTCGCTGGGCTCCAAACCGGTGTGTATTAGCCAACACAGGCTCAATGGAAAAACGTTCCTTTAGGAACATTTTTGCAAAACACAAAATACGTACCAATACGTACATATCACTGCAGTGTCTAAAAGAAATGCACACTGGAGGCAGTAAAACGTCTCAGGTTACGACTGTAACCTATGTTCCCTGAGAACAGGGAACGAGACAATACATCAACGACGCTATGGGGGGGAACGCCTCAGGCGTGACAGGTGTCTGAAATCACTATCAAATCACGTCAATCATATTGACCGGCGACAGCCCGTGAATCATTAGCGTGAATGATTAACGTGCGACCTGGAAGTATAAAGGGGCGCCTTGCAAACATGACAAATCACCTTATCGTCTGAAGGGACTGTACGGTAGGCAAGCCCCGCGGCATGGCAGGGAGACGTATTGTCTCGTTCCCTGTTCTCAGGGAACATAGGTTACAGTCGTAACCTGAGACGTTCCCTTTCGAAGGGAACTAAACAATACGTCAACGACGCTATGGGGAACGATATACCAACGCCGCCATGCTAAGGGGAGTGCATGCCAAGTGGCAGTGACAACTGTCAGAACCAGCAACTTCAAATGAAACGCTAGAACCACTCACCCTCAGGTCACACTGGGCTGTCAGTGACATTATTCCCTACGGTCATAGCCCAAGCTACAGCCTCACAGAAAAACCTTCATAAACATGGTTAAATGAAAGGTCTACCTGGGCCGGCTCCGGGCCTGGAACCTCAGCTTCCAATTAGAAGGGGTCCCTTCTAGGGGATGTGGCTAGGGAACCCAAGGGAACCCCAGCCAGTCACTATTCAGGGGAACGTACTCACCCCGAAATGCCACCAGGACGGCCTGACCTGGCGCCAGTACATAGACACTTAGTCTGGCCAAATCCTGTCTGTCTGAAGACAGAGCCTCTGGACAAATGCCTTAAGTAAGGCATCCAACCCGAGGGACTGCGAAGCTGGCAGTGAACCACTCGGCCCGGATCTCAGAGACGGGATATCCCGGAGAGTATGACTCAGCATAGTGCTTTCCGACCCTTGCTAGCGAGGGGAGTTTCTCTACTCGATCCACGGATCAACCCAGTGTCTGTGTTTCAAAACACTGAGGAGGCCTGTGAAGGCCTAAGGGCTGATCTAACTGGGAGGCCTCACGAGAGGCCTACGACCGTCTGACCAGACTCAGGAAGCCGCATGCTCATAGAGACCCTCGTGAGGGGAGCACAAGGTCTACCTGGTAGGCAAACCAGGCTGTAGGCAGAAAAGGTTCCGGGAGGGAACCTTTAGCAGAGAATGAACACTTTAGCGAGCCAGGGCGCAAGCTCGCCTTCAGCAGCTGCCTATTAAGGCTAGCTGAGACTGATAGCAAGAGACCACTAGCTTCATAAACCCAGCACCACTAGGGAGCGTTACAGGGAGGCCCGGAGAGGCCTACTACCTGATCCTTTAGGGAGGCACGTGAGGCCTACTACCTGATAACCACAGTACGTGGGATGCTCACCTTCAGGGAGGCCTGGTGAGGCCTACCACCTGGTCACCACTATCTGTGGGAACTCACTGGTAGCTTTGAGCCCTGAGTCCGGGTGAAAGTATAAGGTGGCCTGCTAAGGCCAGCCAGCTGGGGACTCGCCTATCAGGGAGGCCTGGTCGGGCCTACTAGCTAATAGCAAGTCATATTCTGCCAACTGTTTACACAGCGCCTACAGCATCCTGGTGCCTAATCACATTGCCCATGGCAGTGTACTCCGCAAGAAAGCTAGTACCCTTAAAACAAGGGGAGTACAACATACGCCACTCTGCCTCAACGGAGGCCCCAGTTAGTCAGGGGCCTACCATCTATGCATGGGCGTCAGCTCAGGGCAATGCTCTGGCTTCAGGGGAGCGTACTTCGACCAAAGAAGAAGTGAAGCTTACTTCATACTCGACCCGAGCCATAGTGGTGCGAGGTGGGATAAAACAGAACTGGGAGTGAAGTGCTCAGACCTACCCTGTATCACAGGGGAATACTCACACCTCACCCTGAGGTTATCAGGGTGCGGGCCTGCCAGCGGCTCTAGGGGTGACAGAAATGTATCTGTGCCCCACCTAGGGGAGTGGGGCTTGAATGAAAGCCAACCACCTACAACCTAGCGCTCGAGCAGTAGCTCAGCGAGGTGAGTGAAGCCTAAACTGGCGGCCTAAATCCATAGGCCAGTTCTGCATGGCAGGGTCGGGCAGGAAACCCAGTCTTCTTCGTGAAGCGAAAGACGGCCTAACCCTGCTCAATAAAGACATATATACCACGGAGGCCTGTTTGAGGCCTACCATGTCCTTACAAACCATCCTCAGCACCACGCTGCATTACTCTAGTCACCCCAGAATGCAGAGAAGGGGGCGGGCCTTGGCCTAACGACTCCTACGGGAGGAGGCTGTTTATACAGGGATGCTAGAAACCAACATTCACACAGTGAAGGGTCAGAGGAAGAAATGCTAAAATTTTTAGCAGAGCGCCTCTAATATCCCTGGCACAGCCTAGGCCAGCTACAGAGGCGGCCCTGGTGAGGGCCAGCCTGCAAGCATAGATCTATCTGAGGGCTCGGCGGAGCCACAGCCTTACTAAAGAATATAGTCTGTATTATTCCATACAAAGGGCTGCAGAATCGCTCAGCCTAATGAAAACCCAAACAGAGCTCAAGGGGCGACATACTCAGGAAGAAGTCAAAACGGACCTGTGGGCCGGACATAAGATCTATCTGAAGCTCTAGCGTCAGTCAACACTCTAAGTAAAACAATTCAAAGAGAGAGACCAACCACTCTACCCTGAGGTGGCTAGCAGCCCGAAGGCTAACACAGTTACCGTTCTGGCCACCCAACGGGGAACTTCAGGGCCCTGATAATCCAATAAAGTTCTCTTACCTTATTACCTTGACATGACCCCATGACTCTATACAGGGAACGAGGTCTGTAGAGAGATACATCTCGGAATTTTAATTCACAAAAAATTACTCTTAAAAGACCAGTCAGCTCACCTGCGGCGTGCGGAGTGAAGACTCGCCAGATAGTTCTTTATGACCCTGGGGTCCACCACTTTACATGCCTGAAAGAGGCGTTTCTACTAGCCAAGCCTAGGCGGGCCATTGGAACATCGTTCTTATCATAGGCCCAGCCCCAGGCCTGATGTAATGAACGTCTGGGGAGTCAGAAGAGAGGAGAGGGCTGGATTTCTTTTTAATGAAGCCCTCCGGGGAGATTATCCATCAGCGACACTGTGTGCGCTTGTGCTGGATAACCTCCCTCAGATCCCTCTTCTTGCGGGAGTCACACCTCTTCTGCGCCCTGTTCCTCCACGGAGGGGGCGCACGAGAGGCGACACTGGCTCTCTGGCCCTGTCTACGGTCCTCGGACCGTGAAGGGCCAGGCCCTCCCGCCTGCCTGGGTGTGGAACCGGATCTCAGCGGTATGCAGGATCCTGCAGCAGGTCGGCCTGATATGCCTGCAGCACCGCCATAGTGTGCAGGGAAGCACCAGCCTGAACCGCTGTCGTGTATGCTCTGCCATTCAAACGTGCTGTTGACTTTAGCGGTTTGGATGGCAGGGTTGGAGCTCTCAGTGTCGACGCCTGCCCAGACACGAGATAGTTCGCAAACGACTCGTCAAATGGGCGGCATCGACACATACCCATGCTCTGCGATCCCCTCAACATCAGCGAAATTAACCCGCTGATGTCGGTGAATACGGGCAGAGTATGGGCTCTTCCATGCCCTCTCGATCTCCGTGTGAAGATCAGGAAGGAATGGAAGGCTCACCTGAGCTGGTGTGTATGGCAGGGGAGAAACCGATCGCCAAGCCTACCGCGAGCGGTCTCTCCTCTAGCGCGTCGCCATGGCAGCTACAGCCTGTTGGCGGCGCGCTCCACAACATCCACCAGGTCTGCATACACGGGGCAGGGTGGCTGAGAGGGTTCAGGATCTACCTGATTATAAACCTCCTCAGCCATCTCCTGCTCGTCCTGAAGAGCAGCAACTGCAGGAAACCATTGGTGCCTGCAGTTCGCCCTCGTCAGCCGTCGAATCATTTGAGAGGTTTACAGGACTCTCAAGATGATCGATGAGCTCTATCTGGAAGCCCATGATGCAAGTCGCCGCTCTGCCTCGGCACGAGCGGGACCACGCGGACCAGACGTTGAACCCCCTTCACTCGAGAAGAGGGCCAGACGAGAGCGGAGCGTTTTAAGAGAAAAACGCTCACAGTTCACACAGAGGATTCCCTCGAGAACCTCTCGTGCGCGCTCTTCTCCCAGGCAGGAAAAAACACACTCGTGTGCTGTACATTTCATTTCTTACCGTTTCATTGAGTAGCGTTTTCAAACAGACAGTCCCTGAAGACGATGAGATGATTTGTCATGTTTGCAAGGCGCCCCTTTATACTTCCAGGTCGCACGTTAATCATTCACGCTAATGATTCACGGGCTGTCGCCGGTCAATATGATTGACGTGATTTGATAGTGATTTCAGACACCTGTCACGCCTGAGGCGTTCCCCCCCATAGCGTCGTTGACGTATTGTTGAGTTCCCTTCGAAAGGGAACAGCAAACACTTTTAACCGCTTTCACAGACAATTACGCAGATTATGGATTAATAAAGACTTGTTTTCACGAGGCTCCTTGCACAATTATGTTATGACCTCAAAACACTTTTTACCATTGTACATGATTTGTAAACTGTTATATATTTTGTAGTTTGCATCACTTAACCAGCTCCATATCTTCAGTTTTACGGACTTACTAAGCTTGCTTTGTAGCTCAACTGGTACAGAATTGTGCTTGTGATGCGGTAAGTTCGGGTACGAATCCTGTGAAAGACGAGTCATGATATATGAGAGCTCAAAGTTAAAAAACAAGCTAAAATGCCATGGTTACGATAACGTTTTTATGTCACATTTGCTTTTGTTAACACTATCTGGTAGGTTTAGGGTTTAATGTAGGTGTACGTTATTTTAAAATGTGATGGAGCATTAAGCTTTTAGCGCCACTCACCAGACATTTCAATTCAGAACTGCAGTGATATGTTCAAACTCTGATGCAATAAAACGTTACCATATTCACGTTCATCTGTTAAGGTAAAAAACGAAACACACTTTTAGTGCCACTCACTGGACATTTTATTCATCGTCACGAAAACATGCCCGATGTAACGTATTTTGCGTTTTGCAAAAATGTTGCCAAAGGCTGGTAATAGCAGGTGTCTATCATTAGCAGTCGCTCCAACAGCCTCGTTCAAATTGAATACATTAGCTCATCCATGAACATGATTTTTGCCCGAGTCCGTTGGTCTCCTTTCCATTGGTTGAGGAGGTGAAGACAACAACTCCCATGAACCCAAACTCATGCCTTTGTTTTGAATAAGCGACCTCTAATGAAAATTACATATTGTTACAAGTTCTGTAATTGATGCACTGAATTTTTATAACTGGACAGATGCATAATAAAGCCAATTCACACCCCACTGACAGACTGCAACAGACCTTTCGTTGGGTTTTGTCGGATTAGTTTGTTACCCCAGTCTGTTAGCGTCTATCAGAGCCTGTTTTCATCGACTGAACATGCTGAATCGGATTTAGACTGTCTGAGAAGTGACGTGCAGTAGTCTGGTGACTGTCGGTGTTGGTCTGTGTCTGTCGGTGCAGTATGAATTGGCCTGTATAGGCACTGTTATTTAGTACTGAATGATTTGATAATACATTCAATATGTTTTTGAATTGTCAAAATGTATCAAACTAATTTTACTCATCATGATTTATTCTTCACCGAGGGTTCCTCTTCATCAGAGATTCCTCATCTATGAATCCTTGGAGTCCGTCATCTCTCTCTCTCCTACGTGAATAGTATCTAGAACACCTATCTGAGGCACGTCTCATGAATGCTCCAACCTGCAGATTGGAATGCGCCTCCTCTTTCTTCTCTTTCTGGTGTCTGTCTTCCACAGTAGGTGAAGCGATGCAGAACGCCAGTGCAGGCTGGATGGAGACTCACCCGCCTTCTTGGGACCTTCATAAACAGGGGGGCGTGAAACGTAATCCCAGGCCTCGTGCATTCAAGCGGCCTGGCTGCTTCAAAGTTTTGTTTGTGTTTTTCCTTTTCCGGCTTTTGGAGTGTTTCCCCCCACCAGTGCCTTTGAAACCCAAGCTCACCCCCACCTGCAACAGGACAGGCGGCATGTTTTCATAATCGTGTGTTTAAAATGGCGTCTTCATTTCCTGAGCCCCATTTCCGGAGGAGTCGCTTAAAAACAATGAGAAAGGGGAGGATCCGGTGCTGCATTGAGTATTCAAGGGTTCATCGAATTTATCTCAACTCCTTGAATGAAATGTTGATGCAAGGCCAGTTATTGTGGATAAGAATGCAGTGTTTTGTATGAGGTTCTTTTGAGGGCAAATAAGAGATTATCTCTTCCTCTGCTTTTTTTGGGATGGTTTGAAAGGTCACTAATGTTTGGTTATGATAAACACATCCTATAAACCACGATCAAAGAAAAATATGTTTTGTACCACATTGTAACGATCAAAACAATCGTAACTCATTCACTATCATCGTTGTAAATTCATAGACTTGAAATGTGAACGTCAGCCAGATTTTTCTTTCCTCCATGCTTTCATAAGCCACCATTTCTCATTCTCTCTTTCCTTTGAACCATGACTGCCATTACAACAAAGTCTGTTTTTCATCTGGAAGAAACAGCGTTGGGCAAAACCTGGAGGACGTATAAGGGCATGTGTGGCTCCAACTCCACACCAGTTGCTCTTCTAAGGGCCTGATCCACCTTTTTTTGCCATTCATGTCACTTGGACGGGTCGTGGTGTGTAGAGGCCATAGTCATGTGACTATGGCTTAGCGGAGTACAAGAAAAATCTGCCAAGTTTCTAATATAGCCTTGAACAGGGTTTCCCAAAAGGGGTTTGTGAGTGGATGAAAAGTTAATAATGAATTATATCAAATCTAAAATGAAAATAAATGATAAATGGCAATAGAGCATATGATCAAATCAAAGGTTGCTATTAAATAACTGTATGGTCTGATGCGCAGGACTGAGTTCATTTACACGGCAGCAGCTCTGACTGTGTGTTCAGTGTTTTCAGCGGCTCAATTCACAATAAATGCAGCAAACTCCATCTCCGCATGTGCTGTGAGTTTAAAGTGCATTTGGAAATATAACATAATTAGTATTGTAACATGTAGTGTAAAATACAAATGTTTTATAATTATCATCAAATATATATATTTTTTATTTCACAGTACAAATGTAAATTAAAATAAGTTTTTGCGAGTTAAAATAATAATAATATTTTTTATTATAACTATTATTATTATTATTATTCAGTTTATTTGGGTTCCAAAACACCAGTGTGAATGTAATGTGGACTCTATCACACACTATAACAGCTAAAAGGAGTTTTGAGCCCACTTTATAGTCCAGCTACAGAGTAAGAATAAAACGAATAATACTAGAAGAGATTAAATATTTTATTTGTTTACCTGCATGATATGTTTACCTGCAACATGCAAATGTAACGTTTAATTATTGAAATATTAACAAAATATCAGGGGGTACTTTAAGTAAATATTTTGTTTCAGCTGACGAAAACGACTTATTGTAATGTGTAAGATTTGGTAGATTTTTGGTTTGATTTAAGATTTACAACTCTTAATTTTGCTAAATATTTTGAAATGCCATAAGAGAAAATGAAGGGGAAAACCGTTCCTGAAATCATCTGTCTATTCTTTCTCGGTCTCTCAGCAATTCCCTTGCCCATAATTCAAGCACAGCATCCATCGTTATATAAGATGGACGTTCATTCTTTGCTATTATTTTACAATGATTAGAAAGCAGTACCATAAAAAAACCATATATCAGTCAAACCTGTAAATCAGATCTTTCAGTAGAGTAACTGAGACTGAGCAACTGAGAAGTGTCTAAGTGTCTGAGAACCTACAGCTACAGTACATTCTTTAAGAGGGTTGATTGAGGATGAGACACAGATTTCTCAAATAAGCTGATGAAACCAGATAAGTCTTCTAGGTCTTTGAATTTCAATCAATATTTAATAAGTTATTTCAGACAGACTCTATGAAGGATGCTATCAGATCTGTTTTCTTTAACTTTATCCTCAAGACATCTGTGGAATCTGACACTTGCATCACAAATCATAGTTTGTGTGTGTGTGAGACTGTGAGTGTGTGTGAAAAGAAGATTACAGGGAGAGCGGCACAGTATTTTTAATATTGACTTGTCTAACGGCAGTCCTAGCTTTAAGTTCAACTGACCTGATCAGACACAATTTTTAGAGGGCGTTTACATGAGATGTGTTTCTGCAGATGGAGTGTAATGTAGTCTACTGGCTGACTGCCCTGCACGCTTAATAAACAAACTCCAGCTGGTCCAAAACGAAGCAGCTCGAATTCTTACTAGAACCAAATTATGACCATATTAGCCCAGTTCTATCAACACTGCATTGGCTCCCTATTAAACATTGTATAAATTTAAAAATCTTGCTGATTACTTACAAAGCACTAAATGGTTAAGTGTCAACTAGACTATCCCCTGCGAAGGCTTTATCGGCACGACAAAAGTTGTTTTTATCACGAAAAATATTTTTTTTCTCTGTAAAGATGAAAGCATTGTGGGGATGGTTCCCGTTCAGACAGACCTGTGGAAGCGACTGGGGGCGCTGTGCTTTGCATGCCAACCAAGGCCATTTGCCGGTGTCAATTTTTTTTAGAGAAGGACACTTGCTCACGCACATACACATTCAAACGACCATGGCTGTGGCCTGGGCACACGGTGTGTGTGCCGTCGCTGTTTTCCCGGATCCACGTGTTTGAGGTTTGCACAGGGATGTAACGTTTTCAAAAGTCATTTTTAAAAAACTTGCACTTTGAGGACTACTATTAGACGCCGCTGAGGCGCCGTTGTCATGTGGATGAAATGGCGAAAACGCATTAGGAGTTTTCTGTTTTTAGAAAACTGTGCAGGTTGTGATGGCCAAAGATGCCTAAAAGTACAATACCATTCAATAATGTGGGGGTTTTGAATTAAGTGTCTTATGCTCAGCAAGGGTGCATTTTTTATCGGATAAAAAGTACAGTAAAAACAGTAATATTGTGAAATATTATTACAATTAAAATAGTTTTCTATTTTAATGCGTTTTAAAATGTAATTTATTCCTGTGATGCAAAGTTTAATTCATTAATCCAGTCAGAAATCATTCTAATTTCCGATTTACTGTTTAAGAAACATTTCTTATTAGCAAAGTTGAAAACAGTTGTGCTGCTTAAAAGGATACTTCAGGATTTAGCATTAAGCTTTGTATCAGTAGAAAACCAGTAGTATTTTCGAAATACCGTGCTTCTTCCCCTCATTTGCCCCTGATATGAGAGATTTATGTATTTTTAGTCTGGAAAAAAGGCCAGAGGCTTTTTGGGCCAGAGGCTTAAAACTTAGTTTAGAAGTTTAAATGACAGAAGGGGATTTCTGTCGCGCGAACCTGATGCCCGTGGCTACCTGTACGAGCCGCAATACAGCCATGAACAGTTGCGGGAGATGGAGGAACAAGAGGCGGCAGGAGCAGCTGCTGAAGCAGGGGAGCAAGACCTGACTCGAGCCCGCCAGACTCCAGCTGGGGCGGACCGGTCGTGTCAGTGCTCTCGCTGTGCGCCTATGGAAACAGATAGAGAGTCCTATTGCTGTCGCGAATTTCAGCGATGTCATTTTCTTCTGGACGAGATAAATTGGAAACGCCAGCCAAAGCCTGCAGGGACAAACGGACGACTTACTGTAAAGTGAGTATTTGGGGTTTTTTTCTTTTTTTTTACTAAGACGTAATGAACAGAGTTTGGACACTCGGCATTATCACAATGTTCTTCATCCATAGTCAGCTGAGCTATTGTTGTTAAATTTACATCTATGCTAGCATACTGTATGTGCAAATAGTTCGCATTGCTAACGTTATGCTTAACGTTACTGTTTTGTAGACAATATCGCCGACGCCTAACAGCCTACCGTCACTTTATGGAATGGGTCCTGCAAGGCGAGAGTCATAGTAAAGGCTATCGTCTCGTTTTGCCCACCTGTGTTGTCCAGGATATCAGACGGAGATATCCAGCTCCTGACGGACAATACTGTGAATATAAGGAAACAGCTGAAGCTCTGGAAGAGCTTTGAGTGTAAAAGTGTTAAAGGGTAACTAAACACTAAAACAACTTTTTTTACAGGGTTCCTGCACACTTTTTAAAGTCACATTTAAGGCTTTTTAAGACCTTTTTAAGACCTGAAGAAATCAAAATGAATACCGTACATTAGGGGTGTGCAATATTGACAAAAATATATCTCGATATTTGCAACGTTTTGTTGATAATAATAAGATGATATTTTACTGATTGTGTTTTTGTGCTGGTGCAATGGCTGGTATAGGCCTGTTGTTGACAGCAGACTCACAAAGATATTCATATTTTTCATATTCTATGCAGTGGTCAGTTCACAGTAGTGACAGAAATTATTAATTAATGTGCAATATTTGCCACCTTAAATTGATTTCCAGGGGTATTTTCACCTATATATGGACATTTTTTCTAAACTTTTTTAGAATTATGCATCACCTTTTATGTAAAATGCTAACATTCAAATTATTCAAATTAAATTATACAGTAATTATACTTATTTATACAATAATACTTAATACACAATAATTATACAGTACCACCGTTACCAGTCAAATTAATCATTCAATCAAACTCCATCTTTGCAGTGCAGAGGTGACACAGAAGCGGCATCAGAAGTGACATTAATTTTACACATCATACACAATTGCATTAATATAGCTATGAGATTGTGTTTTAAAAAAAAATCAATATTCAATATTTAAATATGAAAGGATTTCTAATTTTAACGTTTTAATTAAAGGGTATATGAAACTAAAACCGCCATTAGGCGGCGGCAAGTCACTGTCTTAATCAGCGAGTTGAGAGAGTCATTCATTCAACCGATTTGTTCAAACGGCTGATTCATTCGGGAAAGAAGCAAGTGATTGTTCATTGAATCGTTAAAATAACTCGTTCAAAACGCGGATTTCAGTCATGAAATCATTTGCAACACTGTCTGTTGCATTGAGACTCTGCTACGGTTTCATTTTGAAATTCTAGTTGGCAAAATAAAGGGAAAACAAAAAATATTGACAATATGGTGTCTAAAAAGTAACTCACAATATTAATTTATTTTTAATTTAACTATTGTATAACATATATTACACTTGTGCACGGGAAAACGGCACTCTTACTGATGTGATATTCTAATATAAGAACATAATATATAAATATAAGACAAAAACTAATTTGGGGACATAACGTTACCTATAACTGCACACATCACGCAGTGAAAGCAGGAGAGACAAATGCGATGTCAGCTCACAGTGCCTCATACATCGTTAAAACAATGATTACAATATCATAATAGACAATACACATCACACACCCCTACGCACATAAAGAATGAACTTACGACTGAACTGACATTTGCCAACTTTCTTCCAACTCTCCTCTCTCGCGTGCAGGAGACAGACGTTATTCTGCCGCGAATGTGATGCGATTTGTCACGTGAACAAGCATATCCACAATGATAGAATAACAAAAAATAATACGTAGGCCTACGCTAATTAGATAGTTTTAATTTGGAAAACATTTAGATATGTCGAAGTGGCATCTAAAATTTAAGACATAAGTAAAAATAAGACTTTATAAGACTTTTAATGGCCTTATATTTTAAAAAATTAATTTAAGACTTTAAGGACCCCCGGGAACCCTGTTTTAGTTAATGATCTGTTAGAATGGAGCTTCATAAATGCTGTTCATTGATTCCAGTAAATTTTGTGACATTTGGGTTTAAAGTGTTTTAATTCTACAATATATGGTATAAAAACGTCTGAGTGCTGCCCTCTTCAGGTTGAACGGTGGCTACTGCAGTTGTATTTTCCTATTGGATGTTTGTGGTGGTTCGTGACGCAGCGGTTGTTGGTGACGTAGGCAGGTTCCATACAAAGAGATGCATCTCAGGTGCACGCCCCCCTCCGCTGGGCTCTGCCCACTTTTCCAGCATTTTTCAAATATTGCCAGTGGGTGGAGTCAGGCTCTGACCAGGGGTTTAGTTACCCTTTAATATTAATTATTTTTTTAATTAAAAGTTATAACTCACATTGGTTGTGGTTCTTTTTATAAACCTTTACTGCTACTAGAGTATATAGATAAATTTATATGAGATAATTTTATTCAGGATTATTTGATGAATAGAAAGTTCAAAAGAGCAGAATTTATTTGAAATAGAGATATTTTGTATTATCATAAATGTATTTGCTGTCACTTTTGATCAATTTAAGGCATCCTTGCTGAATAAAAGTGTTATTTACTTGAATCTAAACTTTTGGTTTCGGTAAATTCAGTTGTTGAACAGGCGTGGAAAAACACAAATTTTCGATATCCTGGTGATGTAGGGAATATGAATTTGAAACAACGCTTAAAAATCATCAAGATACTTCAAAGAGACTTCCAACAGTTTTCTGTTAATAACATACACTACAGAAAAAGCAAAAATATCATGAATAAATGAATAATAATAAATAAAAGTTGCTGAACTTCTTCAGCAACATACATCCTCTGGGCCTATAAGATCTGTACATAGGTTTCAGTTAACCATTCCAAAGTCTCGACTAAAATCAAAAGAAACAGGGCCTTCTATGTTGCAAGCTCCTTGTTTATTGAACAATTTACCCCTCCATGTTAGATCTTGTGCCACCCTTGTTGCATTTAAATCTCTTTTAAAGACTTCTCTTCTCTCTTGCATTTGACTGTAATTAAATTTTTGTAATTGTCTTATACTTTGTTTTATGATCTTAGATTATATGTGCTGGGCTATATGTAAAGCACTTTGGCCAACGTGTGTTGTTTTTAAACGTGCTATATAAATAAATGTGATTTTGATTTGATTAATCATTCAGTATTCAACTTGGAAAGTCAATTTTCAACTTCTGGACTTTACAGGAAAACCGCAATAAAATGTCACTGAGGTTAGGTTGTCTAACTTGGAAACTCAAGTGGAAATGCTCAACTTTGCTGAGATGCAGGTATATGATGTCACACGAATGGGATCAGAGTCATGGAAAAATTATAAAAAAAAAACACCTGCAAAATAAATGTCAGCATTGCCGTCTTGTTTATTCATGTCTTTCATTTGTATTCTGTACAATGCCATGGTTCAGACAACAGAGCGTTTCATGGTCGAAAGACTGAGATATCCAGATCTGACCTTGAATGGAAAGAAGCCTAAACCCACAGACAAAACATGCAACAATCACAATTCATCTGCATGTATCCTCAAGATTTTTAATAAACAACTCAATTTCATCTAATACACAAAAGTGCATAAAGAGTAGAGTTGAGACAAAACTGAACAAAGAAGTGAGTGTTTCTCGTGATGTTTCGTAAGTACGGTTTCAGAGAGATCAGTAGAGCTTCAAGCATCCAGTGCTAGTTTGACCGTGATAGGGCCTCTTGAAGTCCAGAGGGAAACCCTGCATAGAGATCAGTAGATATCTCAAGCTCCAGTTTTCCTGCACCGCGATCACTACCAGATGTTGGCTGAACGGCAGCTTCAACGGCCCGAGCAAACTCCACAAATCGCTATAAATCACCAGGCACTTCCTAGCAGCTTCCTACATGTCTCAATTCCACAATCATGTCTGCACTGTCATCACAAAGGGACGGTAAATCTAATCTTGATCTTGTTTTTCTAGCGATAGTCAGTTTATGCAGGTGAGGGCCAACAAACACAACAGCCGGGAACAGAGAACTGAAACACAAAATGAAATCTGCTCTTTCAATCTGTCTTTTTCCCCTCCATCACTCCTTGCTTCCGCCGGATGCTCTGAAAGCCACCTTTGTTATCATTATCTTCGCCAGTGATGCATCTGGTGCAGCAATACAAATGTTAAAAAAAAAGCTAAAAAGCTTTGCCATGAGAGGAGATGGCAGTGAACGAGTAGGCGTAGGTATACAGAGAGTAAAAAGAAATATAGCAGGCCTAGCAGACTGGGAACATGCTTGGAGTTGGTAAGAAGAGAGAGCTGCTTAAAGCCAAAGCGGCCCATGATAGATGGACAGTAATGTCTTTGCCATCTGGTTTGAGGAAGGGCAAAGCCACTAATGAGCCCTATCAACACAGGTCTTCTGTCCTCACAGGGACATTTGATCACTGAGCCACACAAGACAGAAACAGACTACACATGCTGTTCTACTACGCAAGCTCCAGGATAACTAATGACTCGACCTGATGTTAGGATACAAGGGCTGAGATGAATATGTTAGATGTTGTAATAGGCACAATGGGTCTCATTCACTAATAATTGCGTGGAATATTTTGTATTTGTACGCACAGGAGAACTTCTCACGAAAAAATCACAACACGCTCATAAGCACATGAATTTGTTCATAACATTGTTCAGATGTTAGTGAATTTGAAGTATTCTAAAAGAGCGGCCGAGTGCACTAAGTTAGTCATTTGCATAAAACACGCCCAAACCATCTCCATATAAAGGCTTTCCACACACGCTTTCCTTACAGTCTTTCGCACTCTCGTCAAACTTGTCACTGTTTGCAGACGTGCTCTCGCCTATGGAAGCTTGTTTTCGGCACAGTATGAAACATTTTAAAAGATAATTATGACTTTTTATCTCACAATTGAGATTACCTCGCAATTCTAACTTTTTTTTTGTCAGAATTGCGAGATATAAAGATCACGAAGAACCATTAGCATCTATGAAACCTTTCCATTGGACAACAGGTTCTTCATAGTGGAAAAAGGTTAGATAAGGGATAATGTACATCCAAGCCGGTTATTATAGCATAATAAACCCGATAGGGTGATCTTGCATCAGCCTGAAGGGGTTTATTCTGCGATAATAACCGGCTGGATGTACACTTTTCCGCTTATTACATGGCTACTTGCCAGATAAGTAAATAATTATATATAAATATTGATCTGAGTCTAAATATTTTATCAGCTCTTTAAACGCAAAGCTTCCAAGGAGAGACCAGTTGCTAGCAAGTGCCAAGTTCAAACTAGACAGACAATTAAGGCATACAGTCACTTATTATACAGTATTTCAACACATAAATAATTATGGGTATAAGATATATTGTTTGGAGATGAAACGGTTTTAAAATCGTACCTGTTTATTATCTTATCTTATAATCCCATTACAGTGTACAAAAGAATCGTCGAAAAATGGCAATGGCTGCATTTGTTTGAAACAAGAGAGTGAGTCTGCGATAACCGGATGACATAATTAAATAACTACAAAAAAATATTGATATGAGTTAATATTTGATTTGCTCACCAAAAGCAAAAATTAGGGGATAATCGGGGGATAACATACTGCTGGATGGTGCGATTGACCAATCAGAATAAAGTATTCCACAGAGCCGTGTAATAAATTATTATAATGTTCTTTCCACTTAGAAAAAATGGTTCTTTTAAGAACTGATCACTGAAAGTTTTTTTTGGGAACCTAAAATGGTTCTAAGAAATCATGTGCTTTTAAAAAATCATTTTAAACCTTAACAACTGCAAATAAAATAATTTAATACTAAATTATTATTATTATTTTTTTTTTCTACTTCTTTTGGAACAGGACAAATAGGACAGAACCTGAGTATTCCTAATGAGCACCATGACTCAACATGTAACCATATATCACAGGTCCAACTCCAAAACTATTGGTTTTGATGCAAAGTGTAAATGCATTTCACACATGGATGGATCTGATGTTGACATGCTTTGCATACACATACCACATGGGTATTTGAAGGATTAGATCCATTAACTAACAGAACAGGATTTGGAAGAGGAGGATTAATTACTGTTTTCAGAAAATGTCTTGCGAGTTGGTGTTGTCCTGAAATTCAGGTTTCAAATGGAGTGAAAAAGGGGCAGAGGAAACCAAACAAAGCGAGTGTAAAAAAAAAAAAAATCAGTTCAAGAGCGCAAGAAAAACATCAGGAAAGTCTTCTTTTTTTAGTGTTTTAGTGCCATGAAATATAATAAAGATGGAAAGGAAAACTGTGAAAATATTTATACAAATGAAACACGGTCTGCAATAGAGGAGTTGGCGGGGTGTGAAGAAGCAGCCATAATAAGAAAAAGGTGTCAATATTCATCACTGAATTCAAAAGTGCATATAGAATAATAAACAAGAGTTCAGATGGCCTGGACTAATTATTGAAACCACATCTTGGGAAATGAATAGATTACTTTAAATCCTCACATTCATGGTTCTCACTCCACTGAAGCAAACATGGATGTCGCTTTATTTTACCACATGGAACACGATATAAAGAGCATAACGTGGATGTTTTGACATCTCATTAAACTATTCCACAAGGGAAATTTCCTCTAAAAGCCAAAGCAAATCAAATAACAATCTGACATCTACAAATATAAAAATATTTTATTCTAAATAGAATACCAGCCCAGAGATGTCAGTAAAACTTCACATAGTGTTGGAATTTTATAGAATCGTGACAAAGATGTTTTCGATATTTAATATCTTTATTTGTAAAAATCTTGGCTTTCCGAGGCACTGCTAAACAACGTAACACCTTTCAAACTACACTGCGACCTCCACTGGCACAACTTGAGTTACGTTGAGGGTGGGATGTGCCAGCAGAAGGATTAACAAACAAGTCCAAGTTCAAGGGCCCTGATTAAACAGCATGGCGGAGACGGTTGCGGTGCATCAAAGCCGTCCTGGCACATCTTGGGCGTCCCAGCACAGTGGGTGCAGCTGCTCAACTGAGGTCATCTTGGCAGCTGCCCCTGCCTTCCCCCTCCCTACCCACCCCAAGTTCAGGGGTTCGCTTGTTGCCTTCAGCTGCAAAGAAACTTCTCATTCATGCTTAATTATGAGAGGACTTTTTATACACGCTTGTTTTCTTATTTTCATATTGCCTTCGACTCTCCTCGCATGTTTCATGCCATTTCATACAGTTTTTTTTTAACTGGAGTGGAGAGGGAACGGGTAGATTTTATGCGTTATATTAATTTATTATTTATTTTTTCCTTTCTAAAATAGCTTTGATAACCAGCCAACTTTTTACATTTGCAGATTTAATTGGTTTGTAAGACAGCTTGCAATGATAGAGTGTGGATTTTTGACTTTTGCAGGTTTTTTTAAAGCATTTATGATTAGACATCTTACAGTGAAATCCCTGAGACTGAGTGTGAATCTTAGACATGCTTCAATTAAAACAACAACAACAACACACAAAAAAAATATTTGGTCTTATAAGTCTGTCAAAGAGATTGAGTGGAATTTATTATTATTATTATTGTATTTTGTCGTAATCATAGTCTAGATTTAATATTATCACATGGAATATATGTTGATGCTGTTGAAATTCTGCAGCAGAGCGATGACATCTCAGATCATTATCTAGTCTCGTGTAAACTTCATTTAGCCAAGGCTGCAAAGCCGAATCAGTGTTACAAATATGTTAGACCTATCACTTCTGCCACTAAAAATTGCTTTATTAATAATCTTCCTGATCAGTTCCATCATCTCAGCATCCCGGATACAGTAGGTGGACAACCAGAATAACACTTTTGCCGCCGCCGTTCTGCCGTGAATATTTCATAATCACAATACTGAAATTACTGAGATTAAATTGAATAAATAATGAAAACTTAAAACATTGCAATAGAAACATATTAAGCTACATCAATGAGCCTTTCCAAAGAGCATAAGACTTTCCTCGAACAGTGTTCTGACGGTAGCTCAGTGGTCAACGCAACGACATGAGACTCTCGGAGCTTCAAGCGACCTGAGTTCGAATCTCATTGAAGCATACACGTTGTTAACCGATGTTGGCCGACAGCATTAATGTTTTACCGTTCTTGATGCTTAACTGTTTATTAGCGAGTTTATTGATAGTTTATTTAAAGTCAAACGTTTTGTTTAATTAGCTATGGCAAATTACAACCTAAATTTGCTACATTTCTGTAGAGCGGCTGCACAGACAACAAAACTGATAAAGGAAGATGGTCAGCCAATCGCGTCAGAAAATGAAAAAGCTTGTATTTAGTCGGCTAAATTATTGTGTAAAAAACCCACTAAAATTACTTAAGCTTGAAACCCCATCGAACATTTCAAGGAGTAAATAAAATGTCGGGACAGTTTTTTTTTTATAGTCCAAAGCAACATATTAAAAACATGCATTTTTCTTTGCCTCTCTCTCGCGCTGGATCTCTTTTTAGCAAGTTTATTTAGTCTCCCTTGCTTCGCATGCCGGGTCTCTCTCGAAATTAAACATTTGAGGGTAAAAACACATCATACATCTGATAATACTGTAGGCCAGTGGTTCCCAACCTTTTTTTGTCTGAGACCCCCTTTTTCCCAATAAAATATTTTAGGGCCCCCCTTCACATTTAATGATATTATCGCTCTTGTAAGCTTGCCGCAAGGATGACAAAATATGTTGTTTTCAAACAAATGGTATGTTTACTATAACCAGATAGGTTTATGCACAAATAATAGCCTATAATATTGAAAATACAATAACAAAAACATCAGTAGGCCCTTTGTAATTTAAAAACGTAAGCCTAGGAGAAGCCTATATATTGGCCCTATTTGAAATGCAAAACCAAAAATATTCCCACTGGTTGTGTAGGTAAAAAAAGAAAGAATATAGGCTATTACTAAATGACTGCTGTCTGGGGCCTCAATACTTGCACGTTATTTGTGAGGCTTTATCACTGTGAGGCTTTATTTTTTACGTTTTTGGCGCTTAAGCGAGCGATAGTAAACTTGCGTTTATTAACAGAATAATGCGTCTTTCGAAAGAACGTTGTAGCCGGAACTACCTCTCTGTGTACGTCTATGACGAGTCACGCCGGTTCTGGGCTACTCCGCAGCGGCAGCGATCCGAACCAGTGTAAAATAGTCCCAATGTAAACACTTATTATAGGTGTACCATAGTGGTTCAGGATAAGACAAAAACACGGATTGATGGATTCATGATGAACTCGCTCATTATATAAATTTTGAACAGGAAAAAGTTAAGGACTTTTGTTTAATGCTCATTGCTCCAAACTTTTCAAAATATGACGCGACCCCCCACAGAGCTTGCTGAGGCCCCCTTGTGGGCCGCGACCCCCCTGTTGGGAACCAATGCTGTAGGCTATATGTCACTGCGTGTCATCCATAAAAATCACGAAAAAATACAGCAACCTTTGTTATTACCTATATTATTTAGCCTTTGTTGCTTCAAAGACACAACATGCCTTGTTGAATTCACCTTACAATTAACCTCGCGAATTAAAGAGCTCTGTATCTGCTGATCACTACCATTCGTTTCTTGGCATGAACGTTTCGTCAACAGTTCATGTTTAGATAATGTCAGATTGTTGACAATCATACACACTGCTCAAACATTCTAAAACTCTACAAAACCAGTTGAATAAACTTGATTGAACACTTCAATTTAAATTTTGTGTGATTTTTTTTTTAAATATGCTACAATAAATAAACTACAATATTTATAATAATAAGGTATGGGGCCTACATTTGGACACATCGAGAGATTTATCCTTAAAATAATTTTCCCTTTGCTCATCAGGCTGGCTATCCGACAATCTCCATATGAAATAGGATTTAACAACTATTATCCTGCACCCCCACGATAAACCAACTGAACTGTCCCTCCAAACCCCCCACAGGCTATCTGAGTTTGAGATTGACTTAAAACAAAGTTTTAAGCGCAATTCACGCTCAAATCGCTATTCTAGACATTAGCATTAGGCATAAAGTGTTTATAATGAAGGAATTAAATGATTTAAGCTAGGTAGCTAGGTATCACTAACAGGTAGTGATATTTCTGTCATAAAAGTTTATTACTAAATATTTAATTATTTCAATAATTTAAGAAATAAAACTGGTTTGGGCCAGCTTTTTCCAAGCAAAACTATAATCTTTAAACGCATGTTCTCATGAATTCTCATTTGTTGTCATGAACGAAATGTTCAACTCAATATTACATTCTACAGGGATCGTTAGATCCTTACAACCTGGGTGCATGCAATTTGTGAATTAAGTTTTTTATTATTATTATTATTATTATTCAAATAAATCTCGAACCACGGTGCTTCGTGGTACTGCTGCTAAACTAAATAACATTTATAAAATAATTATGAACTTAAATGAAAGAATATCACAACATTTTGACAAATAAATTATTTGATCTGTTTTTACATTTTAATTGAGGGCGATTTAGCCTACATTTAATTAGAGCGAGATTTTCACCCTTCGCATTTTCTCATTGGGAAGCGCTTACATGATGGCTAAACTGGTACCTCTCGTTTTCATATGGATTACATAATCAGATAACAATTATCAGCCTTAATATTTAGACATTTAAAGGCTTTAGAAATAGCCGATTTCTTATCGTGACTGAGCTGAGGCAAGTGGCTTTCGGTTCATATTTGTGACGCGCAGTTCCCGGAGACAGAGACGACAGATACACTTTTGTCGTTAGCCTAATATGAATCAAAGTTTACAGTTTTGAACGATGTAGGCTACTCTACTCTTATCTGTATGACCAAAAAATCACGGCCTATTGTGAATGTAGGCCTACTTTACGTGAACCAAGTAGACCTTTTACAGTTTTAAAAGATGATTTTATTTTAACTGTTATGAGAAAAATAAATTCAAGTGAACGCGCCTCCGTGTTTGTCGAACTCTAATTCAATGCCAGAATAAAACCCAATTTTAGAATACGCACTCGGAGTGGTGTGTCAAAATACTTAATTATAAACTTCAATATTTCGTTCAAAACCACCTCAAAACGCTTTGTGACATTTTTAAAAAAGCCGCAAATCACTGTAGCCTATTAAGGCCACTGGAACCAGGATCGTAACTGAAACGCGCTGCATGTTCTCTCTCAATACAGGAGCAGAAGCGCTGGTTCAGATTTTATTGTTTGTTGTTTAAACGTGCATGTAGCATATTTTATATATATGTATATATATATATATATATATATATATATATATATATATATATATATATATATGTATATATATATATATATATATATATATATATATATATATATATATATATATATATATATATATATATATATATATATATATATATATATATTTGACATGGTCTATTAGGCATTTATAGCATTGATTACTGTGGAGGGGGGAAATCCCCCACCGGCAAATTGCACCTTCTTATGTTTTTAAAAATTCTTTCTGCATGGAACCCCATGAAGTTTTATTTTCTATTTTTTTAACAGAACTGCTTTTGAGTATATCTTTGCGTTCACTTTGCGTATATAGGCAGGAGCCACCTTGGAAAACAGTCTCGACCAGTCGATCCACGAACGCTGTGCTACGTGAGCTGAACTGTGACTATCGACCAGCGTTCTATGCCCTATATACTAGCATTATAAATTAATCTGTGGTAAAACTAAAACTAACGATAAAACTGGGTACATTCGATTATCATGAAAACGCATCCCAGAGAACGGTCGACTCGGTACCAATGTGTTATTTACCCCTAGGTTCATTTTTGGCCAGAATTGTCCTTTAATGTCAGGAGAGTAGCAATATATCCAATACATTTTGTGGATGAAATTATATGAATGCCCAAAGTAAATTTTACTTTCATTAACAAGGCTGACAAACAATATGTATTTTGTTTGTTTTCGTTGTCATTTTGTTGTGTCACTCACTGTGAAAAGGTCTCTTGACTTGATTTAGAATCAGCTTCACTTTGTCTGTTTTTTATATATCAGTCAGATATTAAATCACAGGAGATTATAAATTAGCACGCACACTTTGACACACATTATACAACGCACTTTAACAGGAAAATGCAATAATTAACAGGGCAAAGGAAAATGATTTTCTACACCCAGTTATCAGTAAGGCGACCGGGGGTATACAGCAGGTTTATGAAGCTGTTACTCTAAAAGATGTACATGCAGGGGTAAAGAATTACTAATGACCCACTGTACGCTACAAAACAAACAGCCCATTCACTGCTGGGGATGTTCTCAGTTCCTGTAATCAAGCTCCATTGTCTTGCATTACATAGGGCTCATCTAAGAGGCAAATAAAAGGATCATTAACTTAATCCATCTAATATAAAACTCCCCCTGAAAGAGGCACTCCACCAGGGCCTCCATTTAGATGTGGCATTACTTTAGAGGGATGCTTTTGCAGTCCCAAATTACCCCACTGGTTAACATTATCATCCTTCAAGTTTAAGGTGACTACATGCAGAAGGTCCTGGTGATTTGCCGTTCTGATGGTGTACCATCTCTGATGAATGTACTTGGAGCAGGGTTCATGTCCTCAGAAAGTCAGTAAGGGGTTGGTGAGATCACAAGACCGCCCCAGAGCCCCTCCTCACGTAAGTGGACGGATCACCATGTGGAACGCGGCCAAATTAAGCCCTGATTAACTTGGCGAGTGGCCAGCGCGCTCATTCAGCCCTCTAAACTTCACACAAGTAGAACAAAGGTCCATCTACTGGATGACAGGTCTGAGAAAAGGCCATCGAAAACCCAGAATGATCAGAGAGTTGAGGATTAATTATTTTACGGTTCCTTGTGCTCATTTTGATTTGCCCATTTCTGGTTAACTGAACAAATAAAGTTGCTGTTCATGGCTATGAAGACATCATATTTTATTTTGTGGGGAAGGAATAATAAAAATAACTGCATTATAAACATTATGCATTTTTAGGCCATTTCTGGTTGTTGCCTCTGTCAATGCTTCGGCCAGGTAGGCCTACAATACATTTTAAAAAGTTCAGATTAGGAGATAATGAGTCTTTGAGAAATCTGCATTCAAACGTTTTCACGAACAAATCCTGATTCACTAATAACTTTAATAAATTAATTCTAAATTTACAAGTAACTGTACTGAAAAAACTGAAACCACAATAAATCACATACTCTGGGTGGCCTTATAATCATGTTAAGATGAAATTGTATGGATACTTCAATTTAAATATATTTCCTCATATACAGTAAAAGTAAGGGTATAAATACACAGGGCAAACAAAGGGAGCTAAATGAAATGCAGGTTAAAATAATCAGTAAAAATTTGAGGAAACAAACAAGACTATGATCAATAACTATAGAAACAAAAAAGGATTGGGAACACAGGCAAATAAGAAAAGAACAAAACCAAACTAAGGGTAAGTTTACACTACAACGATGTACAAAACATGGAAAAGTTTTTCCTGTTTCTTTTTTTTTCCACAGCATTGTCAGCATTGTTTGAACTGATTTTGAGGATCTTGCTGCCCTCAAGTGAAAGCGCATCTTTAGAGAGTCTCATGTTTGCTGAGAGTGACGAAAGGCTATAAGGGAAAGGCTGTGCAGAAAGCCCTTATATGGAGATCGTTTGGGATGTTTTATTACATTTACGTTTATACAAATGACTAACCTCGGGCACAAGGGCACTCATTTAAAATACTCCAAATCCATTAACATTAGAACAAGGTTAAGAACAAATTCATTTTGTGTAAAAATTTAGGTGGAATTTTTTCATCAGAAGTTCTCCGGAGAGTACAAACTGCTATTTTGAGAGGTTTAGTGGAAAAGAGGCTAAACAAGCTTACCAATGACGATGAGGGTGTAGTTGATGTTGACGCTGCCAAAGCCATTGGTGGCTTTACAAATGAAGGTCCCAGCATCCTCTGCCTCCACCTCTTTGATGCGCAGGGCTTGCTGAAGGACCCTGAAGCGCATCCAACCACTGTGGATGTTTCGTCCGTCTTTGGTCCACATGATGAGGGGTGGCGGATCGCCCTCCACGGGACACTGAAGTTTCATGGTGCGTCCGATTCTGCCGGTCTGCCGGTGAGCGATCTTCTCTGCTACACGTGGAGGACCTACAGAGAACAAGATGATGGTAAATCCTCTTATTGTAGAGCGCTGTCTTAATATACATGCCACAAATTTAAACCCTTCTCCCTGTTAACTTACTGATGAAAATGTAGGAGAAACAAAACGATGAGTTGAAAAAGTATGTTAGAGATTTGAGCTGCTGGAGATTAACACTGGTAAAACAAAGATCTTTGCTAGTGGGTTAATTAGCTCAATTAATTAGTCCATAGGTGACCCTGGACCACAAAACCAGTCACATGGGTTGTCTCAATCTTTAAATTGAGATTTATACACCACCTGAAAGCTGAATAAATAATCTTTCCATTGATCTATGGTTTGTTAGGATAGGACAATATTTGGCCGAGATACAAAAATTTGAAAATCTGGAATCTGAGGGTGCAAAAAAATCGAAACATTCAGAAAATCGCCTTTAAAGTTGAAGTCGTGTAAATATCAGCAGTTCGTCGCATTACTCGCATAAGACTTGCATAAGACTTGCACTTTACACTTAAATGGAATCCGTATGTTCATTTGGCCAGAAGCTAGTTATTTTACTTTATAAAGTTCTAAATATGAATATTTTTCTTACACAAATGCATCGCTTCGCTTCAGAAGGCCTTTAATAACCCCCGGAGCCGTGTGGAGTTCTTTTATGATGGATAGATGCACTTTTATGGACTTCAAAACAGAAACGACCATTCACTGCCGTTATAAAGCTTGGAAGAGCCAGGACATTTTTTAATTTAACTCTGATTGTATTCGTCTGAACGAAGAATGTCATGTACACCTAAAAGGACTTGAGGGTTTGTAAATCATGAGCTAATTTTCATGTTTGGGTGAACTATCCCTTTAACTAACATAAACTAACAATGAGTAATACATTCAATACAATATTTATTAATCTTTGTAAACATTATACAACTGTTGAGTTTTAGTTCATGTTAGCTCAGGTGCATTCAGTTATTTAGACTTTTGATTTTAATAATGTATTAGTACATTTTTAAAATAACAACATTAACTAAGACAAATAAATGCATTGGAGATATGTTAATTAATGCAGTTAACTATTGTTAACAAATCAAACCTTATTGTAATTTTTTACCAACATGATATTATGATTTACATTTGCAAAATGAAATTTTTTTGTTGTATTTTGTTGTTGTATTTTGCCAATGATAAATCATGGATATATTTCATACTTTATCACAAAATAAATATATTAATGATTAATGAATGCAGTGTTTGGTCTGTGATTTTTGTCATACAATTTAAATTCCATTCCATAAGAGTAAAAATAACAAAAAAAGGACAAATGACAAAAAAAAAATAACTACAATGAAAAGACATTTTGTCAAAAGACAAAAACTATGAGTTCTGTAATGTGATAAGTTAGTTGCAAAATCCTTGAGTACCACCAGAAGCATTTACTGACACAAAATATACGTAAAATATTCCCAATCTATCTGAAATCAAACTGGGCCACATTTTGAAATTACATGAATATCAAAGAGTAAATTTACATGCCTGCAGTGCTCGCCATGGCACCTGTACACCAGGCACTGTCGCCTTTGGGTTTTGGCTTGCTTAGTTGGGGACACTAAATATTCAATAATATTATTGATCTGCCTAAATTGACACCATTATATGAGAACTGAACTGAGCGGGACGATGACATCACGGTTTTCTCCAGAGCGGTTAAAAATGAACTAAATTAATAACTTTTTTACAACAAAAATGAACCTGAACTTACTTCTGAACCTGGACTATGACGCTATTTTCTTCTAGAAACAATCTTTGTTGCATTATTTTCCTGTTATCACTGTAAAGCTGCTTTGAAACAATCTGTATTGTAAAAAGCGCTTTATAAATAAAGGTGACTTGACCAGTGCAATAAGATTGTCCAAAAGCATGACGAGTTTCAATCCCTACCCATACTGTCACTCACATGAAATGATCAAGCAAATGATCAAGCAATTAGCAAACAACAACTGTCTACAATCGAATAAACTCCCGTTAACAAACCAAGTGCCATCTTACTCGTTTCTTATTCATGAAACCGTTTCACTCAAACAAATACGTCAAAATAGGGAAAAAAACGTGGTCGCAATTACTGTTCGTCATGCTGAATTTTCTGTTCTGAAAATCCTCAATGGTTTCTTAGCAGTTCACTATTCAGTATTCTTGTATACCGGCTGTTGGACTGAGGTAAAGTGAAAGCTTCAGAGATCAGTTGGAGGTTTAGAGAGTCTTGGCCCGGCAGAGCAGAGCGAAGGCCACGCACAAGTTGCTTGCTCCCGTTAAAAGACTGAATAAGGGAAATTGATATTGTCACTGTTTATGTCTGTGGGGAAATTGTAACCGCAGTCCCGTGTCAGCCAGCCATGTCTCGCTGGCATACTCCGCTACTGGCCTGCATTGTTTGTGCGCTCCTCAGTTGGTGGCTCCGAGGAGGCCAGAAAGGTCAGAGTCTGCAAATACTGTCCGCACTCGTTCCTCTCAAGGCTGTGTGAGTCACTCTAATAGCTGTTTACGTAAGGATAATGCCAGATTGGATCCATTTAGCTGCCACAAAACCGGGCTTAAGAAGATCTTGTGGTGAAAAAATTGAGAAACAGATTTCCACATGCAGTCATATGCACGAAAGGATATAACGTTTTGTACGCCCGTAATTCTAGCCATCACTCGGATAAATGAAGAGGTAGGAGTATTTTATCAGACGTTCATCCAACACAATCATTTCCAAATCCGTCTTGACAAATTAAATCCGCAATCTGATGAAAGATATCATCTGAAAGACAGAGGATGAGCCGAAAAAACCCATCATAAAGTCACCTGAAGCCATATGTCAGACATGATGTAAACATGATGTAACTGAAGGTTAAAGTCGCAACTTGCCGTATTAATAACTCAAGTGATCACAGGCGTGCAACTCTGTGTATATCTGCTATTTCATAACGGCCTCAAACATGGCTGAGATGATCAAATTTGTAATGTATTACTGTTTTAGATATTTTTATACCAAATGTTACAAAAATTTTTGTAATGATGCTAGACTTTTATGTAAAGTTAAGTAAAATGTAGGCTAATAAATTTCCTTTGTGTATCTGCTATAATTTCCAAATTTTTTTAATACATAGAAACTATAAAATAAGCAGCCCTTAGCATACCTGTAGAAAATCTCTACAAAAAAATCTTTAAAAAACAAAAACGTTGCGGAGGAGATGAATTAAAAAAGAAATACTTTTTTTTGTAGATTTTAATTGTAGTTGTTTCAGCTTAGTTTATAACTTCTTTGTCTTATTTTAAATCATTTTCAGACATCTTGAGGCCTCCTGGTTGAGAACTGCTCAGGACATACAGTAAGGATTTTTTTTCTTCTGCATTACACAAAATAATTACCTTTTTTTAGCAGTGCATTTAAAAAAAAAATCTTTGATAGTATATTGCTTTCTTAAATTTACAAAAACTAGGAAACAGCAGATATTAAGCAACTAAAATTGAAATAATTAAAATAATTACATTTCAGTATTCCAGAAGTTAAGAACTGAATGTTCTTTAAGTGCGTTTCTGGATTCCACAAAAGAAGGACCTTTTTTATGTTTAGCCATGCATTTTTATCTTTATTCGCTCTGGCAGTGAAGATCAGCACTGCTTGGATATAGAGCACAAGTGCGCTATTTTATGCCCTTATTTGAAGCTCTGCACCATACACCAGCACCATCTACATTTGCTGTATGGAAAAGAGCAGCGCGGAAATTCTTCAAACTGTTTTATATGCTGATAGATATCAATTGTCCATGAAGTGTAACAGCAAAAGTGTTTGATGTCGAATCAAAGGGGACTTCCAGTGAAAAATGTATCTCATGCCTGGTTTCACGCTGCTTTGATATGACGTTGTGCTTAGTGGGAGCATGAAGGAGTCACTGGCACAGGTTTGGAGCCAGCCTGACTACAGCACACTACTGTGTCCCACAGACACCAGTGGCTAGCTGACATGTTGATGGATGATGTTTGAAAGTGTGAAAAAGAAATTAGTCACAGGCAGGAACTCGCCAGAGTCCTGTTCTCCTGTTCTATTTGAAATCAGAGTAAAATCTTCCTGGTGAGCCGTTTCACAGATTGAAATCTCATTCTCCTTTTGGAGGCCCGGACGCCCACTCTTTGAGCAGATTTACGATCCTCCCGCTCCGGGTCTTCTGTTCGCAGGTCGGTCCCGAGACCTTCTCCTCCTTGCAGACCAACAGCACTGTACGTTTCACAGATCAGAGGCGTGCGGGAGAAAACAAAGGCCCTGAACTTTCACAAGCAGTGCTCGGTCTGCCTTCCAACTCTTCTCCCTTCGGCCCAAAGCCGGCCTTGGTTAATGCAATGGCTTCCACACACACACACAAGTCACAAAAGTCAAGAAAAAGTACCCTTCGAAAAGAGAAATGACAGTATTTTCAATGTCTGAATAAATTAATGTGTTCCCAATGCGCAACAACACACATTTAAACAGCAGGGACTTTAAAAAGCCTGCACGTCTGTGTAAATATTGGGTGTGTGAGAGTATTTGTGAGGAAAGAGCTTGGTGAATGAGGGGAACGGCAGGTCAAACTCTTTAAAAGGCAATCTGTTTTCTCCATTCAACATAAACGCATTCCCTTCTGTCAGAGCACTATACAATACGGAGGCCGGTCTCTCATTCTCATGTGTACCGGGGAACTCTCAGCGAGTTGCAGTCTTCCATATCCCTCCTTCCCTTTTACGGCTTGTTGGCTTAAGGTATCCCAACATGCACGTCTGGAATGTCGACTAATGAGGGGGAAAAAATGATTCGGTAAGAGGCCAACACAAGTAGCATTCCATCATATACTTTCTTTTAACTCCAGCCCTCAGCCAGAAAGCCTCTCCAAGGTGAGTGGTGTAAAGAAAGCATTCCCTGAAGAATCGATAACTCTCCTTGAGCCAGCTAGATAGGGCCCTTTGGTGTGGAAGAAGTCGAGGAATAATATTTTGACTGGCCTCGTGTAATGAGCACAGGACATGCTTTGGAGCGCAAGAATGTGTTTGATTATAATTTCTCGAGCAGGTCTGAGCTCACGAGTGCCAATGTATTCACCTTCAGGAAGCGGGCTGTGATAGAGTAAGATAACCTTCACCCTGCCTTCACTTCCTCTGTCTTACAGGAGGCTGTTTTATTGCCCAAAACTAACAGCTCTGGAGCAGTGGAAATTAAAGTAATATTATAGGTCAGATGCAACATAAGCTTCCAATGAGCAAATGGGACATAACTATGAACAAAACACTCACAGGAATTATGTGGGTAACGTAAAAACATATCCTCATAGAAAAGTAGTTGCACCTCATTCAAAATTATAATATTTGGATCAGAGCTTTAACAGATATTCACATTTCTAGTCTACTTTTGAAACCCTCCAATACATTTGAGTAAATGAATTAAGCAGTTTTATCAAAGTCTTCTGAAGAGACACAATCGCTTTTTTATAACAAACAGATTTAATTTAGGCTTTTATTAATTTATAAACATTGCACATCAACACGCATACATAGAAAACATAAAATATGGTTAAAAAACAACAACAAAAAAACAGACAGAAAAAAAAATATGAGAAAAAATTAAAAATATCTAATTTATGTAATTACCGAAAGTTTGGAATGACATGAGGGAGAGTAAATGATGACAGAATTTTAATTTTTAGGTGATCTAACGCCACGTTTTTGCTTTGTTTTTTCTTTTTACAAACTGAGAGACAAACTAGTTTCTGTACTGGTCCACAGTTCTTGGTCATATATATTTATTAAGTTGTATTTAAATCAAGAATATTTTAGTTCAAATCAAACAAATCAAATCTGTCAAAGCACATATTAAATTGACCCTATTAAGGTTTCATAATAGCCTCCGGAGCTGAAGTTCAGTTATGGTAATTGTTATGTTAAAAACATTTAGCTTCTGATGTGCGCTGTAAGCGGTAGACCAATCCTAACAGACTGGGCTGTCTGGCCAATCAGAGCAGAGTAGGCTTGTGGAAAGGAGAGATTTAGGGAGACTGATTCATCCGACAAGTCGTTTGAGAATCAAACAATATATAAATACTGTATATATTAGAAAATGGAAGTGTTTTTTGACCTTTGATGCATGTAAACCTGTTGGAGGAGACCTCCAAAAAAAAATTAGGTACCATCAAAATAGCATAATTGGGGCACTTTAAGATCACATTTCAGTTTAAAACCACAAGTCATTCTGAGTCAAAGAACATCCTCTGTGGCTCCCAACCTCTAAACACTTTATATAAAGGATGTTATGAGTTTGATTGCATTAATATCCGAGTAATTATTGTAGATTTACACCATCTTGAAGGATGGCTCATGGCTGGCTGAAAATGTAAACAAGGAATGTAAACATACTCCAGTTATGATGTATGGTGTGGTCTCTAACAGCTGGGGTTGGCCTTCAGTGCAAACTAAGAGTTTTCCTAAAGTGACACAAGTGAGATGAAATTAAGTGACTTCACTTGTATTTACAGTTCCTTAACAACTAGAACAGGCATGAAAACAAGCTCACCATTTCTCATATTAATTGCTTTCTTATTGCTTATCATGAAGCATTTGAGCATTTTTGTGTCCAGGAAGTCCGACCGGCAATTAACATTGAAACGCTCTGTTAAGTGAGCTTCAGAATCTGTTTACTAAAGCCGGCCAAGGGCGGAAAAGAGCCAATGTGAGTCGGATGAAATGAAAAACCTCCTAAAACATTTGCCAGATTGAGTAAGGGTCTCCCTCGGGGAAAGCTGCAATGAAGGGGTTTGTGGGATATCACATGTTGCCACCATGAGGTTTTGAGAGCCAACAGCTACACAAGCAAAAAAAAAAAAAACTGATCAGGCTGAAAATGGTCAAAACTTTAGTAGTTACAAAAGATGCCAACTGCATAAATTGTTTTTCTTCAATTTGTGAGATTGAAGAAAAACACTATTGCATGTCAAAACTTAGAATGCAAACTACACTATAATCTAACCAGCATTTTGAAAGTTAGAACAAAAAACTGCAATTGGAAATTCTTTTGGAATCATTCTATTTCTGTTGGAAAACAAACCTACATTCAAGGTTATTTTGACTCTTGGGCATTGGTGTCTTATTATGAGGTTCCGTTTTAAAATTAAACCAAAATTCAGCAACTCAGTGACTATAAGTAATCAATTGTAATCTATTTACACCGCTAAGTAGTTACACAAAAACACTAAAAGAAAGACAGACATTATTATTTTTTTAAGACCACATTTATGTGATACTAAATCCGCAGCAAATCAGGAATATTAAGGCATGGCCAGAGTCAAAAAAGCTTTTCATGCATAACTGTGTTCCTTCATTTGCAGCTTACACAAACACGTAGGCATATAACATGCAAAATATTATATGTATGAAGTTTTGCATTTCCAGAAGGAAATACCACCAGTGTTGAAAATTGTAGTCTTCAGTAGTGTGTAAAATATAAACACATGCAAGGAATACTAGACCAATAATAACTCACTATGCAAATACTGTAGTCAACGGGATGTTTTTATTAAATTATCATTAAAAAAATTCACAGCATTTCTAAGGCTAATAATTATACAAAACTCAGTCTGATTGTTAATACACAATGTGGTTTAGGCTGAATAATAGCAGAAGTTCAGTATGTAGGGGTTTAGATCAAACCCTACCCAGACCATCTGAGAAATAAAGGATTGCAAGAGCTGTGCATATGTAGCATTAGAAAGACTGTATATCTCAGATATGTAAGTAATATCTCTAATCTGCCATCTCCTTGTGTTTCTGTCACTGCCTAGGGTGACAAGTGAAAGTGATGGGGATATTGCACTTACACAGACCATACTCCTTTCAGACAGCTAAAGAACAGACAGGTGCCCTGCTGTCAATAGGTCAATTGCTACCAATTGCAATAGCATGACAGTTAACGCTGCCCTGAGGTGGTGGGCTGGTCGTCCTTCCATCAGACAAGACCTCCAAGAAATCTGCAATGTATTCTGTTAATCGCAAGTTTAATTGAGGGGGAAAATCCCATAGACTTACACTGACCGAGGTATGTCTATAAAAAAAAAAATCAAGACTTTTTGGAGGGGGGCCCGAGGGTGGGCTCTTTTAACAGGCCCGGGTACACTTCATTTTCTGCAATCCGCTCCATCTCAGGCACTGTGTCATGTCCACACAGCTTTATGTTTTGAAAGCAGCTCTATGTTTTGGGTTAAGGGAGTTAGGAAAGCTACGTTGTATTTTTCTTTCTAGAAAAAAGTATCCTAGAGGGTACTAAACTAGTTATTTTTGTTTGTTATTTAGGCATCGTCCTCTCCTAATTTTGATCCCATTGTTTCAGGTTTTCACTATTTTCTTGTTAATAAACTCACTTTTGTTCAACATTTACATTGTGAGTGAGCACACATTCATTTTTGTTTTACGGCTGGTCCTATACAGTCGTAATACTCAACCGTGGATTACGATATTTCACAATTTATCATTTTAGCATCGAAATTGCGATGTGTGCATCCGTGATAGACGGATTGGGATGGGTATAGTAATTGATCGAAACGCACCTAATTTTTGGTTTAATAGCAACCTTTAACCATCATAGAGCGAAAGTTTATCATTTGCACGTGTTTTAGGTCCTGTCAGTTTAAACATTTAAGCGATTTTGAACCATTCGAGCGCAAGAAGTGAAAGTCAATTGAGAGCTCATGTACTGTTTTTTGTGCGCACAGAGCAGCACTAATAGCATGCAAACACAAATTTCATTCTCTTCCGCATAAGGGCAGGACATTATCTGTTTGTCTACAATTCTTTTTGTCTTACATTGTAAGTTTGAATTATAATTAATTTTAACAAATGGAAAAGCCTCCAAATGAAAAAGTTCAAAAGTTGACTTTAAATCACAAAAGTCAAGAATGAAAATACATTATACGTCTTATTTGAAGTTTCAAATAAATAGTAATGCAATACACAGTTAAACAGGCATTTTATCAATATTAATCATGCAATCAATTAAAAAACAGATACAGTACAAAACATGAAATGTATTAGGCATCATGTATTGGGTTTCCAGATGAGTGTAAAAAAAAAAAACATGTGAATGGCACAGGATCCCACAAACTGGAGCAGTTAGTGACTGAGCGGTTTATCTAATGAAGGACTGGAGCGGTGGGAAAAAGAGAGGTTTGGCTGGCTCTGCCGTTCTGCCATGGCCCCAAAGGAGACACACTTTTCTGGGAATCTCAGAACCAGAAGCCAGTTGGGTGCTGAGCAGATAATGTTGCCATGCTGACCAGTCAGCAGATTCTTTAAAGTTTTTAAGTTCCCTTCGCTGAGCTCTTTATTCCTTCTTAAAACAAAGATATTTAATAAAGCACTCAATGCTAGTTTTCATACTACATTTCTATAGTCTATTTTTAAGCATACATTTAAAGAATCTCAGAATAAAAAATAATTGTGGTTTATGCTTAAAAAAAGGTCAATGAGGAAGATATACTTACCTAAAACACAACTTTGCTTTTAAAGTATTTGTATCTTGTTTAGAAGATGTACACACACACACACATTATATATATATATATATATATATATATATATATATATATATATATGAATAATTTTGATCCATGTAAAGTCTGAGCCGATATATAATTGTCAAAGTAGAAAGAGTCTTTGAAGGGAAATGAATAATGCTGGTCAAAGAACCAGACCTCAACGGGACTTATTCCAGAAACATTTAAAGCTGTCAGTTCTGAGGAGTGTAAACCTCCATCTCACCTTATATAACGACCACAGGTTCACTGGAAACAAAGCATGGTTTGTCCTTCCAAATTAACCCAGATCATGTTCGTTTTAAACAGCACCTGTCTTCTCGGTGTAAACGAATTGAGAAACGAAATGTTGCACTAAAGTCTGGAAATCAGAGTGCTGAAAAGCTATGAAAAGGACACTTTCAGCAGGCGTTGTTTTCGCAAGCTAAAGAGCCAAGAACTGAGGAGTATTTAAAGGACGACATACTTCCACTGGTTATAAAGACTTTTATGAGAGCTCAATAGAAGAAACTTGGGTCTGGATGACAATTATCCAGATGTATTGGACATGAAAGGGGAGCCTGAAAAAATACAGAGCAGAGATTTCCCAGGGCTTCGACCTCAGCCTGGAAACCGAAGGAAAGCCAGCATCTTATTGCATGCTGGCGAAAAACTGTGTTAAAGGCCACAACTTCAATTACACATGGCTGCTGTGAGGCTTTATGTTTCACAGGGGGAGATAAAACCTCCACAGGGTGCCGAGTTAGCCGTGACTCAACGATGGGGACTAATGACTGAGCAGGGAACACACGTATGGACCAGGACAATATGTTTGGGTTGCATGTGGCATGCTAGACCAGGGGTTCCCAAACGTTTTTGTAAGCCAAACACCTTGATGTTAATATTTTAATAATTTAACATCAACATTGCATATTCACAGTTTTCTGATGTTGGTTAGTGGTCACATGACATGCAGGTAAACCGGTAAAACATCTCATTTGTTTAGAAAGTGTTTTATTTTGATTGCTTTTACTTTAAAACTATTTATGGTAACACTTTATAATAAGGTTCATTAGTTAACTACCTTAGTTAACATGAACTAATAATGAACAATAATGAACAGCATTTATTAATCTTAGTTAATACTAATTTCAACATTTACAAATACATTATTAAAATCAACATTTACTAATACATTATTAAAATCAAAGGTTGTATTTGTTAACATTAGTTAATGCACAATGAACTAACATGAACAAACAATGAACAGCTGTTTAATTAATAAATACTGTAAAAATGTATTGATCATTGTTAGTTAATGTTACTTAATACAATAACTAATGTTAATTAATGAAACTTATTGTAAAGTGTTATCCTATTTATATATACTTCCAGTCAAAAGTTTGGAATAATTAAGATTTGTATAATGTTTTTGAAAGAAGTCTCTTACGCTCACAAAGGCAGCATATATTTGATTTAAAAAAATACAGTAAAAACTGTAATATTGTGAAATATTATTACAATTTAAAATAACAGATTTTTATGTAAATATATTTTAAAATGTATTCTGTGATGCAAAGATGAATTTTCAGCATCCTTACTCCACCCTTCAGTGTCACATGAACCACCAGAAATCATTATATGCTAATTTGCTGCTCAAAAAAATATTTCTTATTATAATAATATTGACAACAGTTCTGATTAATATTTTTGTGAAAACCGTGATACACTACCATGGGGTATGTAAGATTTTTACAGGTAAAAGAAAATAAATTAATACTTTTATTCAGCAAGGATGCATTAAATTTATCAAAAGTGACAGTAAACACTTTTATGTTTCCATGTTTCCACAAAAAATATTAAGCAGCACAACTGTTTATTACTATTTTTACTGTATCAAATAAAATAAAATGCAGGTTTGGTGAGCATAAGAGATTTATTTCAAAAACATTAAAAAGTTAGTAATTATTCCAAACTTCTGTCAGGTGTATATAGGGCTGCACGACTTGGCCCAAAAATTGTTATATTGATGGAATGCCATAAACTTCTGTCCACAAAAAATCAAATGCATGTTAAAGTTCCCGAGAAGCAACATTTACCATAAACTGAGCTCTGAAAACACTGCATTATAAACTGTGTAAATGAACACAGTGCCGCTCTTCACTCTGAAACAAATTTAATCAGGTATTTTGCTATTTGTGTTTTATTTTGATTACCTTCAACACCCCATTTCTTTATTTGAATGTTACATTTGATTAAATTAATTATTAACTTTTCATCTATGGGGTAGAATTGTTGCTTTATTCCAAATAAATAGATTAATATCCAAAAATAAATGTAAAGAGATTCACAAAAATACATCAAATTCACAAATAAATAGATTAACACAAACACAAATAAATGTAAAGAGTTTCACAAAGAATTACAAAACTCACAAATAAATAGAATGAAAATATATTTACAAATGTTGTACACAAACACAACTCTGCCTGGCATTTATTTGTGAGCCGTTTTTGTGCATTTGTAAACCCTCTCACGCATTTGTGAATCGTTCATGTACATTTGTAAATCCCCTCACACATTTGTGGATTTTGAAACGTGCAGACAAATCCACAAATGAGTGGACTCCACCCACCCTTTACCTAAGCCAATCAGATAACGGCCACATTGAGCTGACCAATCGTAGCACGTTCTCGCTACAACCAATCACGTTAGGCTTTACAATCAGAGTGGTCTTGCCTTGAAATAACTTTGCTCGTTCATCTGCATTGGCTCAAATGGAAGTGTAAGGCTATAAGGCCATAATATTGCTTCAGTAAAATATGTTTAAAATTTGGATTTCGTTAGAGTTAGACCATTAGACTGTGTATCAAGCCAAGACACATTTTTATGAGCCTTTGAAAATGCCAGAGAAACAGCGCTTACGTTATGGGAACAACGCGTTATGGAAGCATCACGTTATTCATGATAAAACAGAAAAGCATCAATGCGTTGCTGACTAATGAATAACTGAATTCAACCTCGTGATAAATACGCGAGTTTGTGTAATATTGGGGAAAAATACTGTCACAACAGCTTTTCCCACTTCTTCATTCAAGTTTTAAATAGAAGGTCCGTGGATCTAATGATTACATGTAGGCTATAACATGCATTTAAAAGTGAAATGCCCAGCAGACAAGCGATTTGAATTCATCCGTTAAAACGCTTGATCACACAAATAATATTTCATATGAATCAGACTTAATAATATTGTATTGTAAAAGTTACTTACAGCATCCAATATAAATGCAAATATGCATTTTTTCAGCATTGCATTATCCACTCAAAACCCCATAAGCCTACACGCTGTTACATCTTCAATGATGGTCATTTGGGCTGATATTTTGTATTCTACATAATATTTATGTCCTATAGCTAGCTATTTGTCACAACGATTGTGCTTTAAAAGACAAAATCATCCGTTTTGTAATTTATTACATCGTGTCTACCCCGTGCGAGGCTTTCTACATTAGACAAAGGAGCAAATGTGCAAATGTGTCCTCTGTAGTTGCGTGTAGTCTACCTCAGAAGAAGAACAGGCATCCGTTTACTATCGTCCAGTGTAGACACTATCACGAATTATGAATTTTCATGTAGCCAGCATAGTCAATAAAGAAGATTATACGTCATATATCTTCAGGTAAGAAAACAGATGTCATGGGCAAAATGTGTTAACATTGCAAACATGTTATGTTTTACATGATTTGAAACTGCTACGGCAGGGAAGATAATAGTCTATTTGCTTTTGACGCGCCGCTTGACTCCGGTAGAGAGTGTGTTATGATGCTCGGGATCTGTCTGTGATGATCATTTGTGTGTAATCCCGAGTTAATAATAAAGAATTATAAATATAAAGAAGCCTTAAACTCCAACAATCTTTTGGAAACAGGGTGTTTTAACCACACAAACAGCTAATTTGAATGAAGCTCCCATTACAGATGCTTTCAGGGGTGTCAAAATCTGCAAAATTAATCAGATCCAGTTCTCAAAGCCTAACGTGATTGGTTGTAGTGAGAACATGCTACGATTGGTCAGCTAAATGTGGCCGTTATCTGATTGGCTTAGATAAAGGGTGGGTGGAGTCCACTTATTTGTGGATTTGTCTGCACGTCGAGCGCTATAAGTGTTTCAAAATCCACAAATGCGTGAGGGGATTTACAAATGCACAAGAACCAATTCACAAATGCGTGAGGGGATTTACAAATGTACAGAAAGCGGTTCACAGATAAATACCAGGCCGAGTTGTGTTGGTGGCATAAAACACATTTGTAAATATATATTTTTATTTGCAAAGCTAATTTTATTTATTTGTGAGTTTTATATTTTTTTGTGAATCTCTTTACATTTATTTGTGGATCGTAATCTATTTATTTGGAATAATGCAACAATTCTACCCCCATATTCATCAACTCACGAAGCCCCGTTTGGGAACCCAGTGCAAGGCAAACAGGCCCAGCGAGTCACACATCCGAGTATGTGCTATTTGTCAGGGCGAAGCGGCTAATTCCACTTTACCTCTCAGACAAACGGCTCACAGAGGGCCGGAATGCAGAGCATGAGCATATAAGATATCCACCCCTTCCCTCCCCAGGACGACAGTGTAAAAATACAGCTATAAATGGTCGCTCATCATCACACACCAGTCTACACATCATCTGCAATTTGCATCTTTCCACAGGACAACTGGTGGCTTGAATAAAATGTTAGACGTTTAAAACAATGATGTCAGCCTGACAATCCATTGATCAAAGCCGATTTTGAAGTATAAGATGATGAATAATTAATTTAGGACGCAAGTATGAAATTACCATGGAAAAACATGAAATGGGCGAGACAGCTTTAGCTGGGTTTGAGGTTGCAGCACAGGTCAAAGTGTGGAGTGCTGAAAAGAAGAGGGAAAGATTGTGACACAGCACAAGGACAACTTGATATCAAAACAGAGTAGCAAAGGGAAACTATTACCAGTGTGTGCTAGAGGGACGTGTGGCCGATATCTCTATGGCTAATATTTAACGGTGACAGCCTCCAGCTGCCTGATAAAGGCTGAGACAAGCCTGTCCGATCACACTTCTCTGTCTTATCTGTGCTCAGGGCACTAACAACAGTTCAGATAGGGGGCCAGCACCTGCAATTTCTCACTTTTGTAATAAACTTTCTATATTCGTAAACTAGGAGCCCAAACAACAACAGATGCAGGTCGAAGCCAAATCCATATTGAGGTATTATTAACGATATCATAGTTTAAAATACAATAAAACCAAAGTTAAAATGAGTACACATAAAAAAAAATGTTATCACTACTAAAAATATCATTATTAGTGGTGCATTATTATTATTATTATTGTTCACACTTAAGGTTAGAGGTTTGTTCAAAACTTCAATGCGTAACTCGACCTGCTGTTGAGGAGAGGCTTGTTATTGTTCAATAAGCAATCAAACTTTTGATATTCTGCATGATGAAATGGCCAACATTCTTAATATTGAAGAATGTAAGAACATTACATTCTGTAAGAACAGAATCTGCATTGATCTGCATTTTCACTGCATTGATCATGATTACAATACCATTCAAAAATTCAATAAATGCTGTTCTTTTGAACTTTCTAGTATCACTATTTTCACAAAAATATGAAGCAGCACAACTGTTTTCAACAATGATAATAAGGTTTAATCCATGCTAGCTGCGCATTAAATGATTGTAATGCATGAAGTGGAGGCAAAGAACTGCCCGATGCAAACCGGAGTGCATTCAAATAATTTAATGGACAGCTAGCCCTGGATTATCCCGCTTAAACCATGATCATTTGCCAGCATTGACAACTTAAAGCTGTTATTGATGTTTGCAGCGCAATTTGAACAGAAGGGTAAAAATTATGGTTATTTTCGTCAGTTATGGCTCATCAGATCTAGCATTCTGCATCATTTATTTGAATTCATTATTGAGAGAGAGAGAGTGAGTGTGTGTGTGTGTGTGTGTATTAACTGTGTGTGCGGCGTCTCTCTCTATTAACAACGAAGCTGTGAGTTTATTTACTTCAAAACCAGCGACATTACCCCCTCATTGCTGAGAAATATAAATTAGCGATTCAGTAGTGAAACTATTTTATCAATAAAAGTCGCTGGGCAGCATTGGTGAGTTTCTGTGCTCCTGAATGTGTGCGCAGCGCAATCTCCCAGTGACGTGTGTGTGTGTGTGTGTGTGTGTGTGTGTGTGTGTGTGTGTGTGTGTGTGTGTGTGTGTGTGCTTCAATGAAAACAGTCCATTAATATAGAATGGTGATTAAACTGACTTGGAACTACCTGTGCATTAAACGATTTTATTGCACATCTTCCAAATCAGAATAGAGTATTCAGACAGATCATGGTATAATAAGAAATGTTTCTTGAGCAGCAAATCATAATATTAGAATGAATTCTGAAGGATCATGTGACACTGAAGAATGGTGTATTCAGCTTTGCATCACAGGAATAAATTAAAATTGAAATTATATTCATATATTCAAAATATATTGGTGAGCATAAGAGACTTTTGTCAATAACATGAAAAAATCTTACCGTCCCAAAACTTTTGAATGGTAATGTAACCTTAAAACAAATAAATACATTTGTGATTTACCATTAATTTTGTGGTCTACCATTAATTTGGAAATTGTCATAAGGACCATTATTTTTTCAGTACTTTATAATCACATTTCCATAAAAATGTTTATGTGTATCAATATATAGTTATAATATCATTATAAACCAAAGTGTAAAGAATATTGTGATATAAAATTTTGCCCTTACTAGCAACCACCCAGAACATTTACTAAAAACTCCTTGGTAACCACCCAGAATATCTTAGCATTGAGAGTTTTGTTTTAGATTTTTTTTAGATTAAGAGTTTTATTCTTTTTTGAATGCATAAAAGCAAAAAAAATTACATATATACCCTCCCACCCACACATAAAAACATAAAACACATTTAAAAACATACAAAAATAAATATATATATTAATAATAATAATCCCTCCAAAATCAAACTCCAATTTCCACTATAAGTATCTTCCCTTTCCATTGAAAGGCCGGCATTCCCGGGCCTCTGCCAGAGTCTGTTCGCTCCTCCTGCCTCACACACATTCCACACCATGTCTCGGCCATGACTAACCTTGTTTGTTCTGTGCTGCTCTCCATCAGAAAGCGTTTCATCTACACACTCTGTGGGCACCTGACCAGGGCAAAACGGCACATAAAACACCTTAAGTCAAGTTGACCCGTGAAAAAGAATGGCATACAGTACTGGGATCTAATGTAGACTGGGTGTATGATGAGGACAGCCCTCCATTTGTCTGGAGAGGTAGTGAGATGCACCAGAGGAAGGGGGTTGCAGGACATTCCTCTTAAAGCTCTTGCGCTCAAACAACGTCAGCTGGGAGTAAATTTGTGCTGGGTCGACGCTCGGCCCATGTGTTCTTAATGTGCAATATACAATCTGGTCATAGAGGGGCTTTGTATCATTTTCAGTTTAAAAAAAAGAAAAGTGACTGGAAAAAAGTAGAGTTTTTGGTCCAAGGCTTATGGCGTGCTATTTGCATAATGGGGTCCACATGAAGTACCTGTATAAAATTACAAACGCAGCACTTCTGTAGTTTCCCGTTCCGATCTCCCCCTTCCCCGTCAGCTTGTCCTTGTAAAGCGCTTTAGCCCTGTATTCACTGTGGCGCCACAGGAGAAGAATACCCTGACCCCGAAAGGCACAGCCAGATCCGACAAATTGTCCATTGACTGAAGGGGAACCTCACGTGGCCGGCAATCATGGAATATTGTCTCAAATGAATCCGTCGTCACAGCACTTGTACCTGTCAGTGTACATCGAATTTTGCCCTTGCGGGACGCTGATCTGTCATCTGCCTCACGGTTATTTTCCTTTGCACTGGCGTCACGTGAGGGTCTTTCACTGGCGGTTCCGCCCCATGAACAACCTTCGTCTCCGTTTCCACTCCCGCTCAAAATAAAATGATCAGACCCACGGGAGCCGGCTGTGAATCAGCTATCCTGCCAAATATTTTTAGAAACAAGGCCTCTACTTGAAACACAGCTTTAGTGTCTGAAACACACATTGTGCTGTTAAAAAAGTGTTGCAAGTGTTTAAAGGGATATTTCACCCAAAATTAAAATTCTGTCATCATTTAATCACCCTCATTTCTTCCGTGGAAATTTTGAATAATGTGCTGGTTGTTCTTTTTCGACCTATTACAATGAAGCTTCAAAAATTATGCAAAACACCATAACACTATGTTAACTGCATGAATTTTTATGCAGTCAAACAATCCTTTTGTTTGAAAGACTGAATTAAAGTTTATTCCTGATAATTCAAAGAATCACTGCGAACTCGAGTGCCGCATCAGTCTGATTCATGAATGAATTATTCAGTAAATCGTTCAGGTTTTGTGAACTGAGTCCAGAGTTTCACAAATCATCATCCCTATTTTTAAAGTTTTAAAAGGTACTATTATGGAGCTTTCGGTTTTTGAACAACATAAATGAAAATTTTTTTGGGCTGAACTATTGCTTTAACAAGACAGCCAGCATCACAAATGTATTTCAACATCCCAAAGCAACACAGTATGAGGTTTGAGAGTTTAACTGGACCTCCAATGGACAATGGATTTGGGAAAATGACACCTACACCTGTTACAAAAGAGCTTCTTATATCCCCATATAGGTCATTTTATCAGGCCTGATCCTTGGAGAGGCTGAGAGACATATAACAGCCAGCAGCTGTTAGAGCTATTGACCAGTATTTGAATGGTGTTTAAAATATTTCATGCAATAGAGACTATTGGATGATAACTGAACTGAGCTGGATGACGACATCGCTGTAGATAAAAAGAACTAATTAAATAAATGATGATCTTTACAACGGAACTGTACCAACACTGAACTGACTCTAATTTAATTTTGTAGTCAAAATGAATTTGCATCATTAATTCATTTTCCTTTTATCCCTGTAAAGCTGCTTTGAAACAATCTGTATTGTATAAAGCACTATATAAATAAAGGTGACTTGACAGTACAGAAAATCTCTTCAGCTCACACAAATGCAGATTCTGCGATTTCAGCCCCTGCGATTCCAACCTCTGCGATACCACTTCCACAACTCTCACCCACTTCACACATTCCAACTGCTGTGTGGATTTCAACCCAACAGCTGGCTATGCTTTCACTCTTTTAAGAGACAAAATAACAGAAACCAACTGTAAAGATTCAGCCTGGTTAACCACACCATAAAAGAACCATTAATGAGTGCAACACATTTAATAAATATTAATTAATAAAATAAAAATAAAAACAACAATCATTTCAGTAGCAACTTTGTCTCAGATGTTTCTCCAAAAATCCCTTGAGATTTAAAAAAAAAATTGCATACATAATATATTTATTTTTTTTAAATTAGAAAAATGTGTATTCACAAAAACAATTATAAAATAAAATGGTTAAAAAAAGTACAATAAAACAATTACTATTCACAAAAATTATTATAAATAATTTTATAATAAAATTCAAGCTTCTTATATATATATATATATATATATAAAAATGAAATAAAATAATCATGTTGGCCAGAACATCTGTCGCATGTCCTGTCTGACAATGGTGAGGAAATCTTTCTGCATTCCACCAGTCACTTAATGTCAGTCAACTCTGCGGCTGTTGTTTAGGCACGGAAAGCCTTTCACCTTGAACAGGGTATGCCAGCAGGGGAGGCATGTCATGATGTTTAAGAGACAAAGAGGTAGCTTGGTCTTAAGAGGGGAAGAGGGTTACATTCCTAATTGGCTTGAAAACAAATTGCAAGAAGAAAAAACTGGACCGCAAACCTAGACTCCTGCAAGTAGAACAGCCAAATACAGCAGTCACAAGAAGTATTCGAAACCCCTGAGTCACACTTAAAATATGTATGAATGTTACTGCATTATCAAACAAAATAGCATTACAATAGCAATATTTTTTTATTCAATATTTAACATTTACCAAAAACAATATATTTGTTGATGGACAGTATGAGGTATGCAATAATTTTTGCAACTTAAAGGGATAGTTCACCCAAAAATGAAAATTAGGCCATGATTTACTCACCCTGAAGCCATCCTAGGTATACATGACATTCTTCTGTCAGACGAATACATTCAGAGTTATATTAAAAAACGTCCTGGATCTTCCAAGCTTTATAACGGCAGTGAATCGCCATTTCTGTTTTGAAGTCCATAAAAGTACATCTTTTCATGATAAAAGTGCTCCACACGGCTCCGGGTTAATAAAGGCCTTCTGAAGCGAAGCGATGAGTTTGTGTAAGAAAAATATCCATATTTAAAAATGTATAAACTATAAATTGAGGCTTCCAACAGACGGCTGTACGGATTGATTTACGGTGGAAGACTAACCCCTGACCCCACGCACAACGTAATGACGAATGCGGAAGCTCAGAGGAAAGAGCAAAACAAAACATCGTAAGTCAAATACACGTCACGGGTTACTCTTGTGGCGCAAGTCCACTTGCATAGTATGCGTACGGTCGTCTGCCGGAAGCTAGTTACACTGAACAAAATTATAAACGCAACACTTTTGTTTTTGCCTTCATTTTTCATGAGCGGAACTCAAAGATCTAAGATTTTTTTCTATGTACACAAAAGGCCTATTTCTCTTTAAGATTGTTCATAAATCTGTCTAAATCTGTGTTAGTGAGCACTTCTCCTTTGCCGAGATAATCCATCCACCTCACAGGTGTGGCATATCAAGATGCTGATTAGACAGCATGATTATTGGACAGGTGTGCCTTAGGCTGGCCACATTAAAAGGCCACTCTAAAATGTGAACAATATTTGAGAGAAATAGGCCTTTTGTGTACATAGAAAAAGTCTTAGATCTTTGAATTCAGCTCATGAAAAATGGGGGCAAAAACAAAAGTGTTGCGTTTATAATTTTGTTCAGTGTATTTTAGTCGATAGTTTTAAATATGGACATTTTCTTACACAAACTCATCACTTTGCTTCAGAGGGCCTTTATTAACCCCCCCGGAGCCGTGTGTAGCACTTTTATCATAAATAGATGCACTTTTATGGACTTCAAAACAGAAACAGCCATTCACTGCCATTATAAAGCTAAGTGCCAGGACATTTTTTAATACAACTCTGAATGTATTCGTCTGAAAGGAGAATGTCATGTACACCTAGGATGGCTTGAGAGTGAATAAATCATGGGCTAATTTTAATTTTTGGGTGAATTATCTCTTTAAGTGTTTGCATACAGTTACAGCAAAACCTTAGACACCCGGAAAGCAATATATGATGCAATTCTATACAAAGCAACTTCTGGAAGACGCTGGCATCTTTGACAAGTCCAAGCCTTTGAAATTCAGAAGTGCAGGGTGGCATGTGGCTGATATCTGGGGCAGGTCAGACACAACAGGGGCTGACGGGCGGTACGGTTAAGTGCTCTGCCTTGTCTAAACAAACAAACAAAAGAAAAAGTTTTCGGGACCTGACGCATTTGCGTGCCAACTGCAAGAGATGCCATCCATCAATCACATGCATAGCTTCTTTGTTGGAGGTTGTCCTGGGCTTTTACTGCACGGGGAGCACCAGAGCCCTCTCTGACACATGACATATGCACAGCTGCTGGAGAGGCACAGGCCCCAACACAAACTGACATGCCAAATCCCAAAGAAAACAAGGGGAGCTGTCTCCAGTCTGAGGACTGCTTTTCAACATATCATTTGTAATGCAACCAAAAGAACAGCTGGCAATATGGGGGTGGGAGGCGTCACAGACAGTGCAGAGGAGCGGCAAGCCAATAAGTCCGAATCGCAAAACGGGAAGCACTTGGAAGAGTGACGCTCAGGCAGACAAAACAGGAGAAATGTTATTGTAAGACCTCTGGTGTGGGGTCAGGCATGCAACCCAATCTGGCCTTCTCTCTGGTCCTCTACACCGACCTTTGACCTTTTCTGCTGAGCACTGGCCAAACACAGACCAACGGCCCAACACAATGAGCTATTCAGCCTATGCTACGACCAGGAAGTGTGAGTGAGCGTGTGAAACGTGTAGGACTGATTCCCAGCAGCTATCAACGGACTGCTTAACAAGCTTCACATTTGACTGAGATTTACTGCTTTGGGACACACCATTTGTAAATTTGCTATAATAAATGGAATTTAGGAGCTGGACAATGAGTGTATGGATGACATCTGTAATCGGCTTTCAAATTCAGTATGTAAGTTGTCCCAGACAGGGACACCAGGGTTGGAAATTAATTGGGGCAAAAATGGCACCAAAATGAGCAGAAATGCCCTCCAAATTCAAAATAAGGGGGGCAAAAAAATGCCACTGCAGTGACTGCACAATTAAACTATATCTACTACGGCTGTCATGATTAAAGTTCTTTTCGTTTTTCTTTTGCAGTGCTGAGCAATATAAACAACCACACAATTTTCTTATGAACGCGATGCCCAAACAGAGGCGTTTCGATTAGTCACTGCTGAAATGTTTTGTTTAGAGCACTAACTGATTTCTGCACTTTTGCAAAGTCTCTCATGATAAACAACAAAGTGCAGATACAATGTAAGTAAGAGATTAATTTTGCGGCGTAGACAGATTCAGTGGTTATTTATGAGAGTGCAGAACTCATACTAGACTGAGGTCATGGACCACTGCCGTGTTCTTTGCTTTATGTATTGAATTTATTCCCTGTTTGAATAACCTTTTTTTTTTCATGCTACTAAAAATAATCAAAGTGAAGTCTTGCTTTTCTAATAAGTAAAAATCTATAAACTATTCATAAACGTTTCCTAGCTTTTGTCTGTGTAGACAGAATATTATGTCACGTGCCATTTCCCCCAAAACAAACTTGTTTTGTATTGAATTAATAGATTTTTGCCAAATTTTGCAGCCTTACCCTGTTGAGTTCTGTTTTTTAATTTATATAATAGCAATTTACATTATACAATTGTTGTGTATATACACATGTATGCCAGCTTTAAGCAGCATTAAACATAAATGCCATGTCAGATCAGCTTCTGTTCCACCTTTGTAGTTGTAAAATTTAATGGTAACAGTCTTTAATATAGTATACTGACTGATTGGCAAGTCATTGGTTAAATATAAGTAATTGACTTAAAAGACAGTGCAGATACATTTAATGAGGTAATTATAAAAATTGCCCTTCCAAAGGCAAAACAATTGACCTGTAAATAAAATATTGGCTCTTAATGGAAAAGTTCATTCCTTTCCCTGCTGGGCACAGCTGCTCGGTGGACTCCTACTTCTAGTCACACATTTAGCTAAATGTTTGTGCAACCCCCAATTCAATTTGGGCTGTTTTTCCTCTTTTCACACTACCATCATTATGAGCACCTCCCCCATCGAGTAACAAGATCCCGCACCAGCATCCAGGCACCGTGAGGCGCCAAGGCCAGAGAAGGAACTCCCAACCTGAACGGCAGGATCTGTGAAGCTCTATTAGCCACCATAAGAGTCACCATATGCCACTCATCCAGTGACCTTTTGGTCTTTTTTATGGCCTAATCAAATCACATCAGCCAGAGTGACTCAGATCAATTCATTGGTGTCTCAAGTCATCCAAATAATCCACATCCAAATAAACCAGTCAGACAATACTTAAAACTAGCTATATATTGACATGCTTGTCTGGCCAACATTAGGCCATTTTGAGATGATTGGCATCAATTGCTAGCCATCCCTAATTTACTATCCCTGGTGTGTTAGCATCCAAAATCATAACATTTCTTTTTATTTTAAATATTTTTATAAGTAAATATTTATAACAGTAAAGAGTGTATAAAATAAATAATTTCAAATCTCACACTTGCTTATGACTCATTTACTATGATAAATCCTAAAAATGTATAGGGTCAGTAAAAAATTTGTTTTATGTTTTAAAAAAAAAAATCTCTTTTGTTAATCAAGGCTGCATTTATTAAAATAAAGTAAAAACAGTAATTTTGTGAAATATTCTTACAATTTAAAATAACTGTTTCCTATTGTAATATACAGTATTTCAAAATGTAATTTATTCCTGTGATGCATTTTGGCCATTCATTTACAAACAACAGTGTTTTCGAGGCCCGAAATGCAAGCTTTTGAAAACAGTTTCAAAGTGCAAGGTTGTGAAAATTATGCCTTTTTCTCCATACCGTCTTCACAAAAATGTGAATATGTGAAAATAGTGACATGCGTATTACATTTGCGGGGGGTTTCTTGACAAAGGGACATCGCCAACTACTGGCCTGGCATGCATAATACAGCCTTTTCAGTCATTATCGCAGATCCGTGTGGATGGGGATCATTTTGACAATGTTGTCATCTGTTTTAAGTACCACCGATTTGCAGAGTATTATCAATGTTAAAAACAGCTGTGCTGCTTCATATTTTTGTGAAAAACCTATTTATTTATTTTTTCAAGATGAAAAATTAGGTCAAAAGAACAGCATATTTAAAATATAATTGTGTCACATTATAAATGTCTTTCCTGTCTTTTTTGAACAATTTAATGCATTTTTGCGGAATGAAAGTATCTTTAAAAAAAGTTTTACTTGAAGTCTTAACTGACCAATATAGCCAGTAATTGACTGATACACTTTTTATTTTCAAAAGAGTTGAATAATTAATTAAGAATAAATTAAAATGAGTTGTGCAAAACCAACATCTATTTCAATTGTATCTAAAGGCATTTGATTTTTTTTTTTCATGGTCCGTTATACAGCCCTTCAGCATCTCATACAGAGTCCTGGTAAAACAAATGACATCATTTATGTTCCCCAACCATTTTTCCGCCTCATTACAGAAGAATGTCCCTCACAGTCTATTGCAAATGGGAGTAGGTGACACAAAAATGGCCACTATGTAAACACCATTTGACTTCAATAACTACTTTATTGGTCCCACTTAACAGCCATTCTTTGGGTCTTCCTCAATGGAAATGAGATTTACAGCCTTCTTTACTTATACCGGTTATCCTCACGGTAAACCATGCATTCAACCATCTAATTGGTACTAGACTGCGCTTTGGTTTAGACCGTAACTCATGCTGCACGCCTAGAGGAAGTTTTAGGATAAAGGAAAACTGATAATCAACCCACTGTTTTGACACACATTTAAGTGGGATGAATGGAGCTACCAACTGTAACACCATGTTTCTTAAACGCAGTGAATTAACTTCCTGGACGTTTTGGTGGTGATAAATCATGAGTTGGAAAAAAGGAAAAAGGTAAAAAAAAACAAAGATAAATTGAAGGGGGAGGGGACTTGGTTTTGCGACTAGTTTTTCTAAGTATTTTTTTCCAGAGATTTAGATTTAATGTCCCTCAGATTGGAGTTCATTAGGGTGTTTATTTTGCAAGCAGACCATCTGACTGTTTGCTCCATTGAGATTTTGGATCCACACATCTTAGTGAGTATCGACATATGCTTCAAGGGTGGTCCACATCAGTGTAAACAAATCAGCGTGTGCCTACAAACACTTCAGCCCATCTTCAGAGCTCGCCATATGTTCCCAAAACACTCTTCTCCCTGCAACTGTGTTCCCTACTTAAATACCCACACACAAGCCCAATTTTTGAGTAAAAACGTGAACATTGTTACGTTTTTACGTTACGTTCTGCATTGTTAATACAAGCACACACAAAGATATTTTTGTATCGTATGAGCAAATGTTGATCCATTTCAGAGGACATAATTCATGTCGATATGATTTGAGAAAACAAAAATGGGAAGCTGTAACTTACAAGGCTTGAGGGTCTTAATTACAGTGTCCCAGTGTCTTACACACAATGATATCCATTCAAGCTACAAGGCCATTGCATCATATAAACTGCACACTTTAAAGTTTTTCCTGTGGACAAATTGTTGAAATTCCACATGGGATTGTAAAACTCTGCTTCTGGCAAGGCTGGTGAACGGGTCGAAAGTGATTCAGATGGGTTTGGATGCATGTTGCATTTACATACATTCAAAATCGCCAGCTGGAACAAGCGGCCAGTGGAAGGGATTGGATGTTAATTCTTCTACATCGAAATGCCTGGACCCGTAAACATAGCAAAGGCTGCACAACTGTAAAGTTCATTTGGAGGCGCTGCACAAACTACACTTCCTTTAACAACGGAAAATATTTGTCATCTGATGTGAAGAACTCCCCTCACGTCAAGGACAGAGCAATCTTACCAGTCCTGTGCTATCACTCCCAAAAAACTGGAGTACTGTTGTAATCTCAATCTCATTCCAATCATGTAAATCAAATAAAGTGGAAAATGTTAAAGAAACACTAAAGAACCTTTAATGTCAACATTCTGAATCCTTTACTTTCTTAACGAACGGTGCCGGCTTTACTGTGTACGATTCATCAGTGCACATTATTCCAAAGAAAATCTGAGGTGAAAAAAGTGTCTTCCTTTTTTATCTGAATGAAATAGCTTTTCCACAGACATCACCAATTAAATCAAGACAGTTAAAATCAATTCTACCCCTTGGCTTTGTTTTGGTTTGCAACAACAACAAAAATTTCAGATGGAGAAAATAAAGTCAAAAATAAAATGGCTTATGAATGCAGTTTCATGTTGACATTAATATATTGGTCCCATGTAAGATGCAGCTGTATGAGTTGCAATAAAGTACAGAGTAAAACATTCATGTCACTTCTTTCAGATGGTTCAGTATTTAAAAGGGATCTGAAATAAAAATCGTGTCATTATTTACTAACCCATTATAAGTTAATTCCATCAAAACTCTGATGGTACAAAACATTCATAAAGAGATTGTTAAAGTAATACATATGAATCAATGGTTTAATCCAAGTTTTCTGAAGAGAAATTACCATTTTATGTGATGAACAGATTTTATTCAGGCTTTTATTCACATCAAATATGGTCAACGGTATCTCAACCGTGCGTGCGTGACACGTGAGAACAAATCTTATTAGTTCTGGTGTGTCAGGCAAGTACGTTTGAGCTTCCATTTACCACATTGCTCTATGTAAGCACATTAATCAATGTTAATTCGTGAATAAAAACCTAAATTAAATCTTTCAATGGAGGAGCAGAAATCTTGTTTCTGCCACATAATGAAAAATAAAAAAGCTAATTGCGACTTTTTATCTAACAATAAAAGGATAAAAATCTATTTTAAAAAGCTTTTTATCTAGCAAGATAAAAAGTCACAATTTTAAAATGTTTTATTCTGTGGCGAAACAAGCGTCCTTAGAAATCTCACAGGTTTAAATTGAAAATATCTTCATTTGTGGTTTAAAGATGAACAAAAGTCCTATGGGTTTGGAACGACATGAAGGTGATACAATTATGATCGAATTGTAATTTTTAGCTAAACTAACCCTTTAAGGGCAATTAATTCCACTGAGATTTGCATTTTGGTAGAACTGAGATCTTTGAACTCAAGCATTCAACTGCTCTTAAAAATTGAAGTTCCTTTATGAGGAAATGCAACTACTGTATCATTGAACAATCCTCATTGTTCCATCAGTCGCGTTCTATGTAACAAGAGTAACAACATATTTCACCCGCATCTTTGAGCCTCAGATACGATCGAGGCAGCAAATTGTCTGCATTTGCTTACAAACACAAATCTGTCTGGCTTGGGAGGAACACCTGATGTATTGCACAGCAAACAAACATAATTGGCTAATCTAATCGCATTGCTTTCTGCATTTCTGTTTACTTTTGGCTAAGCATCTCCATGAAGGCCAGTGCTATGTGACCGTGAATGCCACATTGTTCAGGGCCCCTCACAGATGCAATCTGCACAGACGTCTCTCTCTCTCTCTCTCTCTCTCTCTCTCTGGTGACAGGCTGTTGAGTCTGAGGTGTACGCTAACGCTAAAGGGAGACTCCATCACGCTTCACATGCAGCCCTGATGGAGTGGAGGCAGTGAGCTGTACTATCTGCCCATCAGCGGCCCCGGCCCCCATTCAGCCCATTCTGAATGGAAATGATGGTTCATTTCAGTCCAAAAGGAAGACCGGAGAACGGCTATTGCGAGAGGACAGCATTCAGCAAACAATGCCAGTGACAAAACCTGAAAGTCTCAAGCTCTCAATCTGGTCCTGAACTCAATAGACAGGTTAAAGGAGTCCTTTAAAGTCCAGGGCATTGAATTTCAACTTGTTAAATGCAAGAGATGGACTGAATTTAGACGTTTTCAGATTTTAAATCATGTTTAGCATATCAATAGAATATCACATCTGATTAAAGAGTCAACTGAACCATCACGTCTGAACCTGGAAAGTGATTTTGTTTATTTTTCTTCATAGGGAACATAATACGAAACATTCGGCAGTTAAATCTAACATCAAATAAAGACCAATAAGTCACATTAATGTTGCATTTTTTTTTATAAAAGCAGCTGAATGATTCTTGTCAATCTTTGAACATTAAAGTGAATATTTTGGATAGGGTTTAGAGCACATTACTTGATGAATTTATTAAACATAGGTGGACTTAGTCTGAAGTTTTGATACCTGACAAGTTTGTTACCTGATAAGCTTAAAATATTTTTTGTTACACTTTTTAATAGAAATCTTGAGCATACTGACAAGCACACATGACATGCATGTGACTATTTAGTGACTGTAACCAGAACAACAATATTACGTTCATAAATTCAACCTGTAGTGACAAAATTACTTCTAAACTGTTTATTAACTCTTTCCCCGCCAGCGATATATAAAGTTGCCTGCCAAAAGTTCAAACAAGGATATTAAAATCCGAAATGATTAAAACATAATAATTTATTTTCTTTTACATGTACATTTACCTCGAGTTTGCTGTAATGGCTTCGTTTCCCCCCAGACATTTTACAAGGGCAAATATATTTTTACTCACCTCTAGCGCAGTCTGTTATGAAAATAATGTCATAAATTAAGAAAACAATCCAAAAGAGTTCCATGATGTCCCTATTAAAGCTCTCTGGTTCTTCAATCTACAAAAGAAATAAATCTTTTAGTGAGAACAAGAACGGGTGAATCTAAAATACCAGTGCAATGCCAAAACTCCAATGAACTTCTGCTGCACCGTTGTAAACGTGTGTAGGATTGAATTACAATTCTAACACAACTTCAGTTGTCTTATAAAGTTTCAGTTAAATCACAACACAGCACAACTAGCAGCAAGGATATATTTGTTTCATGCAATGACCAGCACATGTCCATAAAAAAGCGGTTTCAAGTGGGTAAAAGGTACATTTTAAAACATAAAACAAGCAATAAAATATTCCAAGTAAAAAATACAAGACTTACCAAAGCTGAAAACGTTGATATATCTGTTCCTCGCGACTGATAGATAAAATATCATGCTTACATCCTGCTAAAACACTCCAGACAAATCTTGCCAATGTACACTGGGCGCTACGTCAGAAATCCTCACGCACGCAACACTGGATCCAGTGAATTCAACAGGTTTAATTATCACGCGCAACTGTATTCCAGAACGCTCTGACGTCATGTATATTCGCGCGACTCTTTTTAATACACGCGCTGATCGCCGTAAACTTCTGTTGATGACAGTCACCGCGCGCTGTCGCGCAAGCTCTTCAAATCACACCGACTTTATCTCCAAGTTTCGTATGATAACAAAACACACAGGACAAATTATTTACAGCACTGAAATTTGTATCAAAACGGGGTTTTAAATACCGTTAACTAAATATTCCGCAGTCCAGACACACGCTACACACACACACACACACTGAGGAGTGTGAGACGGTCCAGCCCTAAGGCCAACTTTAGACCAATCACAGCGAGCCAATTCACTCTCACTGTTTAACTCTTTAATAATAATAATAATAATAATAATAATAATAATAATAATAATAATAATAGACTAAATAAAAACAAACATATTTAATATTTATAATGGTTATTTGTATCATATTATATATTTATATTTGCTGTGAATAACTGAAATTTCAACAGCAAAACGTAAGTTTACCACGCTCTAAATCCAATTAAAAAATGTACCTGAACAAATGTCATTTGCAACTGTCTGACATTCTAAAAGACCTATACAAATAATAACACACCCAATCACACTAGCGCAGCACAAGACTTTGAGTGGCCTAAGTGATAGTATCAACTAAAGTCTACAAACAACACTAAAAGTGTGTTAACATGGGAGACCCTCAGTAACAAAGCTTTAGAGAGACTGGAATAATATCTCACAGCTGGCTATTTTACCTTCTCATCAGTGTGGTGAAGTTTTTAAATTATTATACTCTTATGCAGATCCTGAGCACATGTGGTAGCCTACACATATTCATATAATGTAAATATGTGTGTTATACTTGTACTTTGTGGACAATGTTGTACAATTACGCACATATGTTGTTACATTTAAATAGTGTTAACGAAGACAATTTGTTTGTGGACTTATAAAGTGTAAAAAAAAAAAAAAAATTCCAGCAATTGTCCCAGACCAAACACAGCTCATCCAAACTGGGCTCATCACTGCCCTCAGCTGGGGAGAATAAATCCTTCAAACCAGCGATCAACAATACTTGCAAAACTTGTTTTGTATTTATGAACACGTGCCGCTATCTTGTGGTGAGTTCTGATAACGTCAAGATGAAACTTGTACAAAAGGTAGTGTTGTTCTTGTTAACTAATTTGTTTTTAAAAGTTCATATATACAGTGCTGGGTAGATTGACTACTTATAAATTGTAGTCCATTTCTGAATAAAATTTTTATTATGAAACTGTACATAGTAATGTAATCTATTACAATACAAAATTTAGGTAGCGTCTGACTACTTTTTTATTACTTTAGACCTAACTTGTTTATCACATAGATTTGAATAGAACAAAATTGTACTACAGTGATACAAAAATAAAAATAAAAGTTTATGTATTTTTTTTATCATCAACAAAATTAAGTGCATTAAACTTTACATTACACCAGGGTTTCCCAAACTGCAGTGTGAAGAAACTGCAGGGAGTTGTAAGGTAAAAAGGTATTGATTAAACCATAAAATGTAAGATTTTGATATTAAAACAAAAAAGATGAAATATTTCATTTGTTATGCTGTGTGGCCTCAGACTTGTGTAATTCCACAAAGCTGGAATAATTGCTGAACATAAAGTATGTACAGGCAATGTAAAAGATAAAAACATTTAAAAAAAAGTGAGGATCAAATTAAACTGATTAATTTTCTGCAATTTTTTTTAAATATCATGTAATCAACGAAAATCTAACTGTCATCTGATTATGAGTATTTTATTTGTAATATAATCTAATTACAAGTATATCATTTTTGGAATCTGATTACATAATCAAGATTACATATGATTAGTTACTACCCTGCACTGTATGTATACACACACACACCAACATTTTGAAATGAAAACCTAAAATATAAAAAATATAATAAAAAATATTCATACATTCTTTAATAGTATATAAAGGAATAATTGACAACAGGCCAGTGAATTATTAGAAAATACACCTTGCGTGTGCATAATTTTCTAATAATTCAACGGACCGGACTCAATTATTCCGCCTATACTATGGTTAACACACCTCAAGAAGACATTTTTCAGGTGTTGTATTTGAAGACATTTGTCAGTTTTTTGTCCTTAAGACACTCTTGTTTATTATTTGGCTTTGTAAAATACAGATAATCTTATTGTTAGCTACCTGAAATGAGGAAACTTTTCTGTTTGATTAAGTTTGGTCTGTACAATTTCTTTCAACAATTCAGTATTTATCAAAATGTCTTGAACCCCATTGAATAAAGTACACAATCAGTGATCGAAACGTTTATTGAAATAAATGTTATGGGCTTTACAATACGTACGCCTCTTAACTTACAGGTCCTTTATACATGAAAATATATACAAATATCAACATTTAACATGTATAGTTGGCAAACAAGCCTTGCTAGCTTCAGTCCCAGCTCACCCACTGCTAACCAGTCAGCAAATGATCATTTTAAAAGTGCTTTCTAGATGAAAGCGCAATCAGGACGACATGTACAGTGTTGACCAGCAGTCATTGTTCCTTCAAATATTTATCTGAATGTAACAATACACTTAATGACAAATAATGCATCTAAATATGAATTCCTATCAAATAAAGAGATAATGAATAACAAGTTAACTGTGAGTGACAGTTAAAGCTAACAAGGCTATACAAAAATATGAGAGCAGGTACAGGGAAGGGCGACCTCATTGTCCATCAATGCGCCCCTTTCACTAAAAGCTCACAAATTCCACTGACAAGTTTCACTAAACAAGAATTGAGACCACCACAGCACTGAGCCATTTTATTCTCAAGACTAAACTAACATTACTAGATGCTACTGTGATGGTTTCTCACTCATTTTTCTTTCAAACTGGATCTGAACTTTAACCATTTAACTCAATACTAAAACTGGGTAGAGTTAAGTGACCCAAAAAAAAAAAAAAAGGGGGGGAAATAATTTTATAGCAGCCAAGACCTCAAACCCAGACTATTCAATGTCAGTTTATATTCCCAATACCTCTAAACTTCAAAACAGTGTTTGTATTCACAATTTAAAAATACTTAATCCCAGACCAAGTGCCCTTTCAGTTCCAACAAAATCACACAAGGTCGTCTTTTTCAGATGTTGTGCCAAATATCATCTCGGCACTGATGTGTCAAATATGAAACAGCCAGTGAAAACATAGAGGTTTGCAGTTGTTTGATGATAAAGTACTGCAGAAATTGAGACGCTAATCTCAGCGAGTTGTTAATCTTATTAGATATATATTGGGTGATATTGTTTTTGTGTGAGTTTCTTTCTACATGTAGGGCAGCTGTGAGCTCTGCTGAGAGAGTCGCGGATGCACTGACTGCAGAAAAGATGCCCGCACTTCGTGGAGACCATGAGCCGACCGCTGTCAATGATCTGGAAATGGGATCAAAGATTTACTTACAAAGTCAGACGGTTTATTTATCCAGAGAAATACATCAAATTATAGACTAGAAGAAATATTTATAGTTCAATTAAATTATTTAATACAAAATCACAACGATTCATCATTAAAGGCCCGTTCACACCAAGGATAACAATAAAGTATAACAATAACGATATTGTTCTAAAAATTTTTGATAATATAAAAGAATAACACACCACCACTATAACAATAACGCCACAGCGGAATATTGCTGGAATCACTAACAGAACAATTTTTTTTTCAGCTGATGAATGATGAGAACAGATGAAGAGAGAACAGTTGTCATGTATAGGTATAAAACATCTTCACAAACAGTCTTTTTAACCACACAGCATCATTATTTTTGTGTTACAGTAATTCAAATGTTCACAGAAGTACTGGGAATAACAGGTTATGGTTTGATGTCTATGGTAGCGATCAAAATAGAGTAAATCCCCTTTTGAAAGTAACTTGAAGCGTAAAATAAAGATTGTATCAATTACATCGTTACACCAGTAGGTGGCGACAAGTGACAGATGTAATTGTCATTGAATCTTTCACTCAAGAGATTTGTTCAAAAATTCTAATTCATTCAGTAATGGAATAAGTGAATCTTTATTAGAGAGTCATTGAATCATTCATTCAAACAGATTTTAAAAAATAGTAGTAAATTGAAATAAACTAAATAAAAATGAACTAGTAAATTACATGTTATTTTGTTTAGTTGTCTATTTAGAATCGTGATCTTGAATTTTTTTTTTAGATTATCCAAAATTATCCAGAAAAGCCAATTCACTTGGCATCATCAGCCACAGAATGAAAAATAAAAAAGGTGATAGCAAGTTTTTCTCTCACAATTCTGACTTTTTTTCTCACAATTGCAAGTTTACATCTTTTTACTTTACTTTTTTTATCTCAGACTTGCGTGATATTAATTCGTAATTGTGAGAAAAAAAGTCAGAATTGCATGATATAAAGTCGCATTGCGTGTTATTTAGTCAGAATTGTGAGATATAAATGAAGTGATATGAATAAGTTTCTGTTGCCGTATGTCGCCGTCTGTTTGTGCAGTGTGAATTGGCCTTAAATGATGATAACGTTAATTTTGGGGTGAATTAACCATATAAAGCCCAAAGTATACTTTTCTCTTCACAAGTAACCTGCACATGTGCACTGAATCTTTCTGCACTAATTAATTTGTCCGCAAGGGCCGTCGATTCACAAGGTAGTCCAAGAAGAAAAATAATTAATAGAACAGAGAGAAACGTGTGCCAACAACGGATGGCTACATGGATGAGATTGTGCAAAGAAAGCAGAAAGTACCCTGATTTGTATAACTGGCTAACCCATCAAGAGAGATTGCCCAGGTACAGGTACTAGAGTTGTTGTAATGTGCATGTGACAAATGAAGAATACTTTGGGCTTAAATGAACTGCATATATGATTATTTACCACATATAAGGACTTACCTCTGAATAAGCATCCATGCAAACAGGACAGCTAACGGCTCCTGGTGTAGACCTACAGCCAACACAACACCACAAAACAAGTCAACATGAGAAGATGGAGAAATACACCCTGATCTAGTGGTATAATGCCCTTTTCACAAGATGTAAAATAAGTTTCTGATGTCCCTAGAGTGTGTATGTGAAGTTTTAGCTCAAAATACCCCACAGATATTTGTGTGTGTGTGTGTGTGTGTGTGTGTGTGTGTGTGTGTGTGTGTGTGTGTGTGTGTGTGTGTGTGTGTGTGTGTGTGTGTGTGTGTGTGCAGCTCCTCACATTACCGCACACAGACAAATACTGAAAATTTCACAAACTTTTAGCTTTTTATGTTCAAACCAGAGACGGACAATGATGGGGAGGCTCAAGAAGAAGTGAAAACATGTAGAATGTAACAGGACATTTCTGAATGGTTAGTTCTGAATGGTTAGTTCTAAATTTATATTGCTGATGTGGAGTTAACTATCTTCTAGTCATTGATTAGCATATTCTGTCATGATAATCTATAAATCACGATCCCAGGGGCAGGGTTTATGTAAATTCTAGGGTTGGTGATGTCACTAACCCATGTCGTGTAGTCCCTACCAGCCATTTGTTGTAGTCCTTAAATGATTTCTTCAAAGCAAATATCTTCCTTTGCTTTGAACTTTGAGCATCGTAACTTTGCAGATGTTGTTTATGCTCAAACAGAAACATTACACAAACTAAAGTTAGAAAAGTTAAATCATAATCAACCACCCTTTTAACTAGACATTACTGTTGTGTAAATTCACAAGGCTGCATCCACAAAATTTACATACAAGGATGAAGACTATTGTTTAGCATATGCCATGTCACCATTTATACAGCACTTTTAAATATAGATTGTTTCAAAGCAGCTTTACAGTGATAATAGGAAATTAATGGAACAGAGATTGTTTTGGTTTTACAGCAGCTTTAGAAAAAAAAGTTATTGTCCAGCTAAAGTATGTTTTTTGATTGATTCACTTCCGTTGTAAAAAATCATTAGTTATTAATTTAGGGGTCAATTACACTACACCGTTTCAACTGAAAAGAGAAAACTTTGAATGCGTTCTGGCCGTTCATTTGCACAACAGTGTTTGGTGGCTTTGAAATAGGTCCCAAGACTCATAGGCTGATCCAATCTGTGTGAGAAGCATGGATGTACATGTACCTGGCCCGTGAGCTGGCATGTAGGGTGGACAGTAAACCTGGACTGAGTCTGAGACTGGACTCTTCCTCTTCATCACTGCTCAGAACGTAACTCTCTGTGCCCGGTCCACGTCTGCTCTGCACACCTGCAACACAAACATGAATGTTATCACACTTTTAAAAACTATTCTCACTGCCACTACAATAAGTATTCTGTCATATTATTTGAAATCCACCCCAGAGTTACTTCATATTTAAAGAAAACTACATTTACATTAGCTTTATTTGTTTATAATATGCTTTTGTCAAATCACTCACAAATGAGACGTTTAATTACATCAACAAAAGAAAAACAAAATGATACATTACCATCTTCCACAACCTTGATCCCATGAGACGATGAGAAAAGAGAGAGAATTCATTAAAAAAACATAAAAATACCAACAACCAAAGAATAGAAAGCACATGTTTCAGTTAAACCTATACTCACCACGATAGAATCATTATTGGTGAGGTCAACAACCGCAGTTTCAGACCCTTCACACGTTAAATCTACTACATCTTCACCTTTGACAAGACAGCATGAAAGAGAAACACGTTAGCAGTCTAGATCAGGAGACATTTAGTAAGAAGCTACGGGCCTGTTCCCACCTTATCACTTCATGCATTTATACTGATCGGCAAGCTAACCTTTTTGTTAAAACTCTTCCATTTACACTTGGCCACATAAATGTGTTTATCTCTCATCGGCTCATTTCAAGATCAAAACTAGCAATAGGAGAGAGAGCGGCATCAGCACTAGTGGGATCATTTAGTCTCTAATTTAATTTGCAGGTCGGTTTGCTACTCATCTGGGGCGGCCCATATCTGTGTTGCAGTATCACTGTCATGTGACTACAGGGAAACAGGAGCCTATAAAAGGCCCTCACGCGTATAGTGTTTTTTTTTTAACCATTTTGGGAGGAGTAAAATTTACATATGTGGCTTCAACAACCAGATGCATTTATACTTGTCCGGTTCCGTCTGGAATGCGTCTCAAACCACCTCCTGAAGTGGTTTGAGTGATAGGATTTAAATCCGTTTAAGAGGGCATTTACACCAGGGCCCAGTTACATAAATAGACATTAGCTCTAAAGAAATATTAATAATCAATCATAACTTGTTATAATCAATTATGAATATTTGGATCAGTTAATATAATTAACTTAACGTAGTAAAATTAATATTACAATCAATAATATCCCATTCGTCCAATGAACACTCAGAGTTAATTGTTTAATAATTCTACGAAATTTTCATTTTCGGGGAAGGGAAATGTCTTTCTTCCTGTACAGTACTACTAAGAGCCTGTAGTCAAAATCTAAATCGTAAAATAAACTATGTTGCAAGCAGATAATCAGAACCAAATACATATTGTGCACAAGTTTTATTAACTAAATCACAAACACATAACTAACATACAAACAATTACACAGCCACGGGTAGATGGTAAATGACAGAATGAAACCGGAAACGATTAATTGAACAAGAAAATAATCAGCTTATTTTCAGAGCACCTCATTAAATGTATACTTGCATGGCCTTTGCAGTGAAAGCATTTCTTGAAGTTCCTGAAATAGGGGCTTGATAGAGTGTCAAACGTTGAAGTTGCAATCGTTTTCTTCTCCGTTGGATGAAGATATGATGAACTTGCATGGTTAGTTCAGCTCTGTTCTGGTTGAAAGTTCTCCCTCTCCATGAGCACACGGCAGGTTGTGAGTCAAGGCTTGCTGAGGCCACGCAGGACAGCACAGCACCCCGAACGTACAGAGAAGACCAAGAGAGGGAAGGGCTTGTGAAGAGGCCATTGCCCAGGATGAAGAGATGATGATGAAGATGAAGTCTGAGAAAGGTCCCACCTTTCAGGGTTGGCTCAACCAATAAGAAAGGGCGAATTTCTAAGCAGGAGATTCCTCTGTTGGGAGGATTTATGACTATCTCAAGTGTGGTTGGACATATGCCTTGGCGTTTGGGTCCATTTATACTGTGATAGATACAACAAACACACACTGCATTCTAAGAGAAGGTATTTACACTAAAGTGGGAGTCATTAAATGATTAATTACATTTACATTTAGTCATTAAGCAGACGCTTTTATCCAAAGCGACTTACATCTGAGGACTAAAGCAAGCGAGTCATCGTGAAGAGGGAATAACAACACAAGAAGTGCTCAAAATACTAAGTTCAGGCATTGCTCAGAGTAGCAAAAGCCAGACAAGGGAAGATTTAAAAGGGAAGGAAAGATTTAAAAGAGAAGAATTTTTTTATTTTTATGTTAAGTACTCACGGAAGAGATGAGTTTTCAGTTGTCTTTTGAATGATGTCAGGGATTCTGCATTACGGACGAGGGTGGGGAGATCGTTCCATGCTGGTGAATGAGAATGTTCTGGAATGTGATTTAGTGCATCGCTGTGATGGCACCACGAGACGTCGCTCCTTGGCCGATCGTAGGCTTCTGGTAGGGACGTAGACTTGTAGTAGGGAGTGAAAGTAGGACGGAGCTGAGTCTCTGGTAGATCTGTAAGCAAGCGTCAAAGCTTTGAATTTGATGTGAGCAGCGAGTGGTAGCCAATGCAGTGAGATGAACAGAGGAGTGACGTGAGCCCTTTTGGGCTTGTTGAAGACAAGGCGGGCAGAAGCATTCTGGATCATTTGTAGAGGTTTAGTAAAACATGATGGAAGTCCAGCCAGAAGAGCATTGCGGTAATCAAGCCTAGAAATAACCAGGGCCTGGACGAGAAGTTGTGTTGCATGCTCAGTTAGGAAAGGCCTGATCTTCCTGATGTTATACACTGCAAAACTGCATGATCGAGCTGTCTTTGTAATGTGGTCTGTGAAGGTCAGCTGGTCATCAAATATTACTCCAAGATTTCTGACCGACCTTGATGGGGTGGTTGAGGATGACTCTAGCTGGATAGTGATGTCGTGCTGTAGAGACGGTTTGGCAGGGAGAATGAGAAGCTCAGTCTTTGCCAGGTTGAGCTGCAGGTGATGTTCATCCATGCCGAGATGTCCGCTAGACAGCTTGAGATACGTGCAGCTACTGTGGGATCATCTGGTTGAAATGAGAGGTGGAGCTGTGTGTCATCAGCATAGCAATGGTAAGAGAAACCATGTGCCTGTATGATGGGTCCCAATGATGTGGTGTAGATGAAGAAAAGGAGCGGTCCAAGAACTGAACCCTGAGGAACCGCTGTGTTCAGTTGATGTGCTTTGGATACCTCGCATCTCCATGTAACCCTGAAGGACCTACCTGTGAGATAGGACTCAAACCAGAGGAGGGAAGTTCCTTTGATGCCCAGTGATGAGAGGGTGGACAGAAGGATCTGAAGATTCACAGTGTCGAAGGCAGCAGAAAGATCCAGCAGAATGAGAACTGAAGATTTGGAAGCAGCTTTTGCGATCCGCAGGGCTTCTGTGACCGACAGTAGTGCATTCTCGGTTGAATGGCCTTTCTTGAAGCCAGATTGGTTGACACCTAGCTGGTTGGTCAGAGACAGGAAAGATGACACTTGGTTCAAAGCAACTCGTTCAAGTGTTTTCGCAATGAATGGTAGGAGAGAGACAGGTCTGTAATTCTCTAAAAGTGATGCGTCTAATGTTTTTTAAGCAGTGGAGTTACCCGAGCCTGCTTGAATGCTGTAGGGAAAATGCCAGTATGGAGGGATGAGTTGATGATGTGTGTGAGTGCTGGTAGAAGTGTGGGAGAGATGGCTTGTAGAAGGTGTGAGGGGATGGGGTCTAGAGGGCAGGTGGTAGGATGACTGGAGAGGAGAAGTTTAGATACTTCTTCCTCGGTTAGCGGAGAGAAGGTAAAGAGAAGGTTTCTGGTAGTGGGAGAGGATGCTTTGGGTTCCTGTGTGTGTGGAGTTGAGAACTGACTGCTGATAGAGGTTGTTTTGTTGGTGAAGAAGTTAGCAAAATCATCAGCAGTTAAATAGGAGGTGGGTGATGGTGGAGGTGGACAGAGGAGAGAGTTGAATGTCTTGAAAAGTGTTCGTGTGTTAGAGGCGCTGTTGATCTTGCTGTGGAAATATGAAGATTTTGCAGCGTGAATATCAGCAGAAAAGGAAGAGAGCAGAGATTGATACATACTCAGGTCAGACGTGTCTTTTGATTTGCGCCATTTCCATTCCATAATTAGATGGGAGACACGATACAGGTGGGGTTACATTGACCGTTGGTTGTATAATAAAATACATACTGTAGTATCAAAGACATAATAGTACACAAGACAGTAAATCCACACAAATTCACACAGTGTCCTGGGGTGCATGTTCATTTATAGATCAGTTTGTCCATAAATTGATGCAAAAACTGTTTTAAGGGCTGTGGGTCTTTTCTATGGCCTCGGCTTTTTCCACGTCACCACATTTTTAACAGCAATAAAACCAACTTATCTGATCGTAGTCATGGTAACCAAGACCCTTCTTGTCCTTGTTGGGGGGGATAGGGCCATAGATCCCAGAGTGAGTTTTAAAGATTATTTGTTAAATATAACAAATAACTGTGTCTGATTTGTCTCAGTCATTACAGATTCCCCCTTTTTGACCCTCCTATGGACAACCACGAGCGACGTTGCAAGTGCAGAAAGATCAGACACACCTCCGGCATACAAGGCTGGAAGGCCATGATGGCCTCTGGTTGTTTGCATCTTCTAGAGCGGTTGTCGTTCCATGGCAGGTGATGTAGACAGTAGCAAGTAACCAAGTCCAGGTCTCTGAGCTGGTGCAGCAGTTGTTGAGGCAGCAGGTGCCTTGAGAGTGTGTCACCTGTCATCCTGAAGTCAGTTCCTTTGGGGCAGGTGTTTGTTTGTGGTTGCAGGAAGTGGTTAGGGCTCTATGTAGCATAGAGAGGGTTTCAGGCAAACCTAGTGCTGGCGGCAGGAGGTCAGAAGGTGGTTGTTAGTCTCTCAGTCACGAGAAGTCTGAAGGATTGGAGTGTTCCTCTGTTCTTATGGCGGTACCGACGTGAGCTTGCCTGAGCTGGAGTAGGCAAGGAGTCGGAAGCTTGTACTTTACAGGACTCCTCGGGTGCGTCCTGTTCAGGGAGCTATTTTGCCCGTGTCAGCAGCTCCTCTAACTCTGAGGCAGGTGCGTCCATCTGTCCTTGTGCAGCCTCTGATTGACACCTGTGTGAAGGATGTTGTCGTCGAGAACAGTTGGTTATCCTGTGGTATTTGCAGGTTGAGGGTCCATGGCGGGGGGTTTGGCTGGTACCCGGGTTGTTGCCATTGTGACAGTTCTGTGCTGGTCCTGGGCTTGCTTAGTCCAGCTGCCTTGAATCTGGTTTGAGCCTCAGTCTCTAGGTGGTATGTGAGGCTTTGAGTACAGGTCCGCTCCTTGCGGGACGCTGTGATCTGTTATGTGAGGTTGTTTACCTTCTGTTTCATATCCATAAGGTGGGGTAAGGAGATGATAATCTTGAACAGCCTAGTGTGGCTGTAACTCTGGCTTGGGTCGGGTGTCATTGGTCCTCTTCTCTCATGGTCCAGTTAAGTTTGGCACAGGTGCTGTAGTGTGTCAGCAGCCATGAGTGGAACAGTGTACCTCGCGATGGCTTGTCAGTCCTTTCGGTCTCCTGTCTGGTTAAGGTCAGGTTAAACCGAGCATCTGCGACATTTTGGCACACTTGTGGTGAGAGACTAATTGCATGACCCTAAAGAATTCAGAGCTAAGGCTTAATGGGTTAGCTAGGTATGTAGCATAAAGCTATGTGTTTCATGTGTATCTAGCTAGTGAAGTGTCTCTTGTATCCTTATCATCTTAGCTGTGGATGTTAGGAGGCTAAGGCTTGTCTGGTTCCGAGAATATTTTCTGGAAAGGACATAAGCCAAGATGAAATAAATGAATTAAGATGGTTCTTATGGCTAAATTATTTCTCCGGACATAACTGATAGTTCACGATGGGCTTGATGAAGTGTAGGATAGGAGGAAAAAGGACAGCTTTCCTATTCAGATTACGTTTATTATCAATCCTCAGGACTATAGTTATGCCCTAGTAATCGTTGAGATTACTTGTGTAGCAGGGTCATAAAAATGAGTACACTTGTTGAGAATAAACAAAATCACAAATAAAAGTGTCTCTGGTTCCTTTCTGGGCCCTATGGGGACCACATTAGAACAAGAGGGGAAATGTAAAGAAATCATATAGATGAAAGAATAGACAAGTGATTAGCTGACAGCTATTATTATCAAAGTAAAATAAAATAAAAAAGAACTTAAATAAGTGATCAAAACAGCATGAATGATCTGAAATTGGGGTATAATCAATAGCACTAGTGGCTAACTTTTAGATTTGCTTGGACCAACACTCCATAGTGGGTTCACAGCTATTATTAATAATTTGTTACATTTATATAGCGCTTTTTCTGGGACCTCAAAGCGCTTTTTCATAGGAGGGGGAATCTCCTCAACAACCACCAATGTGCAGCATCCACCGGGATGAAGAGATGGCAGCCATATTGCGCCAGAACGCCCACCACACACCAGCTTACTGGTGGAGAGGAGACAGTGATGAAGCCAATCACAATGTATGGGGATGATTAGGAGGCCATGATGGACAGTGGCCAAGGGGCAAATTTGGCCAGGATGCCGGGGTTACACTGGGATTTTTTGTGACCACAGAGAGTCAGGACCTCGGTTTAACGTCTCATCTGAAGGACGGTGCTATTTGACAGTATAGTGTCCCAGTCACTATACTGGGGCGTTAGGACCCACAGAGACCACAGGGTGAGCACCCCCTGCTGGCCTTACTAACACCTCTTCCAGCAGCAACCTGGTTTTCTCAGGAGGTCTCCCATCCAGGTACTGACCAGGCTCAGCCCTTTTTAGCTTCAGTGGGCCACCAGTCTTGGGCTACAGGGTGATATGGCTGCTGGCTTGATATGGCTGCTGGCACAGCTGCTGCATGTTCAAGACCACACCGTGTGTGTGTGTCCCTCCAAAAGTTTAGTCAACATGCTAATGAAAATTCTCATTACTATAAGAGTCCTTCTCTAGCTACATAGTTTAGATGTAATTGTATTTAGATTTTATTAACACGGTAACTGCAAATTTAGCCAACAGCGTTCAGCAAGGACTACGCCTATACTAGTGAAGGTGAAATTCAGCTGAGAAGAATTGAAGGCAAGGTAAGGAAAGAGAAAGTGAAAGATCAGATCCCAGAGTGAGTTTTAAAGATTTGTTAAATATATCACATAATTGTGTCTGATTTGTCTTAGTCGTTACACTTAAGAACTAGTGCAAACAACTAGCAGTTAGTTGGGGTAATCAGTCTTACTTTTTGGTATCAAATTAGACCAATCAATGGTTTTATGTAACTAACTTGAAAAAAATATTGAAAGTCAAAAAAACAAAACAAAGACGACTAACTTGTAAGACTAGTCTTAGCAGTTTATGCAACCAGTCAGGTCTTTCCAGGATCAAATAGCTATCCGATCAGAGAAAATGCATGAAGTGACCAGGTATAAACAGGCCCTAAATCTGTCAGGGAATTCTTTTAAATTACAGTTCCAAAAAAAAAAAACCAGAATACAATTGTTGTTCATTTTAATTTAATGCCGGGGACAGACTTAACGACTAGCTGAAACATTCTAATGCCGGGCGTACACCAAAGGATTTTCACAGTCCCAGACTAAAGACCGGCAGTCTTCAGGAATCTTATCCCGGGCATACACCAAAGGATTTTTGCAGTCCCAGACTAAAGACCGTCAGTCTTTAGGAATCCTACTGGAGTCTCGGCGCGCTCCCGTCGTCTTGATCGTTAAATGTGAGGTGATAATCTGCAGTCGGCGACCCGATTTATGCCAGTCTTTCTCTAGTCTTTCATATCAAACATGTTTGATATTATCGCAAGTCTTTAGTCTGAGACTAAAAACTGTGAACCCAAGTCTTTAGATGTGAGCTGAAAATATTTTAAAGTCTTTTCTAAATCTTTTCAAAGTCTTTAGGGGTACAGAAAGCATTACTGGAGTCTCGGCGCACTCTCGTCGTCTCGATCGTTAAATGTGAGGTGATAATCTGCAGTCGGCGACTCGATTTATGCCAGTCTTTCATATCAAACATGTTTGATATTATCGCAAGTCTTTAGTCTGAGACTAAAAACTGTGAACCCAAGTCTTTAGATGTGAGCTGATAATCTAAGTCTTTTCTAAATATTTTCAAAGTCTTTAGGTGTACAGAAAGCATAAGACTGACTGAGCACACTTAAAGACTGTTTCCACTGACTGGAGGAGATTTTAAGATTTAAAATTTTATTTTAATTTAAATAAATAAGGAATGACAATCATTAGAAAATTCTTAATTCATTTACAAAATGGTTTTAATACTACATTTAATTTTTAGTATGAATTTAATTAATCAATGTCACCACAACACATTTTTCCAGAAATATTCCAGGTTTTTCAAGAAATATAAGATAATACTTGAAATGTCATATCAAAATGTATATTTAATAATTATAATAATAATTTGATATATTATAAAATCTACAGATTCAATGAGAGAATATGGTATTGTGTTAGTAGTACGAGTAAAATTAAAATTGGTTATAACTAGAGCCCGACCGATATATCGGCGGGCCGATATTATCGGCCGATTTTAGGCATTTTCCTAACTATCGGTATCGGCATTTATAATGGCCGATAAATGAATCTTTTAAAAAATGCGGGTACGGTGATTCATGTAAGGGTGGCGCTGCCAATAAAGCACCTAAAAGCTGTCACAAGAACTGGCAAAAATAATGATTATGAATACAACAAATATAGCAATGAGACATTTTAATTGTTTATTAATAAACAAGTGTTTTCAGTCAGTGTCAGCCAAAGATGAAGTTGACGATGCTGACTCGCGATCTTCAGTGAGCGCGCGCCAGAGAGAAATGCACATTTCATACGATTACATGAGTCTGTCTGTCTTTCGTTTTGAATTGTTCTGTTTAAAAGTAGACATTTCAATATAGATATATTTCAATTCTCAGGTCTATACGCTGAGTTTCGGTTCATGAGACGAGCTCCAGTTCCTCCGCAGGCGCCTCCGTGTCGAGATTATCTATCGTCTGCTAAATTTACTTCTTATAAATTAAATCCAGGCAAATGGCTGATGAAACATTGATTAAAATTAAAATACAATTAATACAAAACGAAATTCACTTTGAAACAAAAGGTTTTGTGCTTTCTGTTTGATGTCTATGTGAAAGTTTCAAAGCATTAGTGCCGCTTTCAGAGCGCTCACGTCCGTAGTGCTGAACTGTTGCGTCTGTAACATTGTTTTTTCCTCATAAATGCAAACACGAAAAATAAAATAAAATAAAATAAAATGAATATTTTATGTAGCCTGTGGAGACTGAGAGCCAACCCTTCTTCATCCGGTGGGTAGTAGCCTACTTGTGATTTGCGCAGTGTAATTCACAGAATTGATTTCTCTGCTACAAGCCTCTGTCACGTATTGTGTGAGCTTGTGACTATTGCAAGCGCGCAGCTGAGAAGTCCTGATTATATTGTCTGCTATATTTAGGCCTTCTTCTTATTTATTAAGGCAATTGGTTGATGAAACATTGATTAAAATGCGTGGCGCGAGCGATCTCCGACAGTAAACTGATTCTGCTTTGTCTAGGGTAAACAGCTGTTGCGACGCGAGCAGTAACGGCCGCGTCCGGTGTAGACACAGTGTTAAAGCTCATTCTGCCTGATAACGCTACGTTACAACATCAAGCAATATTCCAAAAATGTATATAATTATAACACTTTATATAGGGCCATTTTGCATTAAGAGTAGCCTAGTTTCACGTTTAGTACATTTTGCTTACTAATTATTTAAAATAGTATAAAAGTACTGTACATATGTAATTAAAAACGTTTTCATTATGATATTATTCATTTTACTTTAGTAAAAAGATCTGAGTTCTTCCTCCACTGGTAAAGATTTGAGGAATTAAGAGTAAAAATAGAAGATAATAAGGTTTTGTCAGTGACACTTTTTATATATTTATTGATACAAGTTATGACTAAATTAAAAGACAAAGTCGTCGTTAGTGAAGATTATGCAACAGTATTTAGAATATAATATAATATAACATGCAATGCAAACTAGTTTGGTTACAGCTCAGCTGTATAATTCTCATTCTATCATTCCCCCTGCCTCCATTACATATCTGTGTCACACAAGTGTTTGATTACCACATTTGAGTGATCATTGCAAAACGTGTTTATAAAATATATTTATTCTGTTTATAGCTACTGTGTAAAGTACCCATCAAAAGTTTGTACACACCAATAGGAAAGTGTCCAAACTTTTGACTGGTATACTGTACTATAATACACATAAATAATATTGCTACTGTATTATAATATACACATAAATAATATCGGCCGATATATCGGTATCTGGCTTTTTTTACTCCCTAATATCGGTATCGGCATCGGCCCCCAAAAATCCATATCGGTCGGGCTCTAGTTATAACAGCCATGTTCAATATTTTGACAATTCATCTGTTTTGGTAATTTCAGTATTCTGCAAATACAATCCCATGAAGCACTGCGAATGACAATCAAATTAGAAACAATGTAGAAATATAAAACTAATGATTTAAAATATATGTTTTTATACACAATATTTCCTGTAAAATGTGCATATTATAAAATATATATATATATATATATATATATATATACACACACTTTTTTTTTTTTACTACATTTGCAGTACTTCATGGGAGTGGACAGACACTAAATAATTATATTGGCACGATTTCTCACATGGATTTCCCATTAAAGATTAGTATAAAAAAAATGAAGTTGAAATAACACAGGCAGATGACTTCAACAAAAGCATATATCATCGCCTACAGCATAACTTATATCATCGATAAACAACCTTGGAGCCTACAGTAGGTCTGTTTTTCAAGTCAAGTCAGTTACAGAGATAACAGGAAAATAATTCAACAACGTTTGTTTGCACTCCAGCTCAAAAACTGAAAAGGAAACTGTAAATTCTGAATGTTGCTCAACCCTCCTGCAAAATGTGATGCAAAGAAATTGCTTGTTATTGTTCAAGGCTTTGTTTAAACAGGATATTGTTGATCATAGGGTCTTTCCAGTAAACTGCTGCATGTCGTGCTTGATACATCGACTAGGCCTATATGAGAAGTGACTGACTCATCTAGCAAAACAAAAGCGAACTCACTGTTAGTTCTGTCACTTTCCAGCACATCAATAGTCTCCATCACCGTCTGAGACATCTGGGTCCGGTTCCTCTTTCTGCTGACACGGTTTGAACATGAAGTGGATGATGTTCGTCTTTTCCTCTGGGTCTAAACACGGGAGACACAAGAAGTGACCATAGTACAGCTGTTGTATTACTGTTATTGTTTGGAAGCAGGGAAACTGCCATTCAACAAGCTGCAATAGTTTAAATTTAATGAGCACTAATCACGTGAGTGGTCACATGATCAGCCATACTCACAGCATTACTCATGATGACTGGTGTTCACAACTCCAATATGCCTCGAAATATCACTTAGTCAACAGATAATTCCTCGAAACGGATAATAAATGCTAAAACACAAATTCGTCGTATTATAAGGACACAAACTGTTTAACGTTAGACACATTATTTATTCAAATCTTAGCAATTCAGTATAAAGATGTCCGTTATTTACTCCTGACGACACATCACTTGTTTTAAATGACGTGTAGCTTGCTATATTCTCACAAGATAAAACCCTTGTGTCAAATATCGTATGTAACGTTAAATCAATGAGAGAGTTGAATATCTGCATTAGCCAGCTAACGTTAGCCTTATATACATGACTAAAAATTAATAGAAACCCGTGTAGTAAGCATGGAAAAAAGGCGCGTTTTGTTATTTTGTAACCAATAATAAATATTTAACGTGTTCTAGAAGAACTGTCAAGTGTTTTAAATAGTAGCTAGTTCGCTAATTAGCTAACATGGTCTCATTGTTAGCTGACAGCTAGCTTGATTCTGGAAATGTACGTTTGGCTAAATTACTGTTGAATACATTACTATACTAGTTTTTATATTTAAATATCACATATTAAATCAACATTATCGTCAGTTTTACAGAATAGCCGGTTACATACTCAACACTCTCCAGCAGTCAGCCCCTAAAATCTACAGGAGAAATACAATAGAATAAGACGCACAGTTCTGCTCTAGTCACAGCGCCACCTGTGGGACTGGAAGTATTCTGGATGTATGTATTTTCATGAACTGCAAATCTTTTCTAGCATCCATAGGGGGAACATTACAACATAACACGAAACACACACACACACACACACACACACACACACACACACACACACACACACACACACACACACACACACACACACACACACACACACACACACACACACACACACACACACACACACACAAAAGAATGAAAAAAATAGTACTGATATTTGCGATACAGATAACAAATAAATTAGAAAAGCTTTCTGTCTCCATATATTTTTAAAGTAAAATTTTGATTAAAATAAACAAATTATTAAATAAATAAAAATTATATTACAATAAGTAAATAAATAAGTAAATTGAACAGTACAGTACAGTACTATAAAAGTAGAAAAAATAAAAATATTAATGTAGCCTTTTACTACTTAATTCTGAAAAAACAAAAACAGAGATCTAATTACTGGACAAAAAAACGTCCTCACGTAATAACCTAGAATACTGTCTAACACTTGATGGCTGCTCTGTCAAGTCCTCGTCGTCGGTTAGGAACCTGGGTGTACTCTTTGATACCAATCTTTTATTTGAAATTCACCTGTCTATATATGTAAAACCGAATTTTTCCATCTTAAAAATATATCTCAATTACGTCATGTGCTCTAAAACGCAGCAGCTATAAACCAAAAATTATGACCATATTAGCACGGTTCTGTAAACACTGTATTGGCTCCCTATTAAACATCGTATAAATTTTAAAATATTGCTGATTACTTATAAAGCAACTAAATGGTTTAGCTCCCCAGTACTTGAGCAAGCTCTTAACGCATTATAGTCCTTCACGTCTATTGCAATCTCAAAGTTCCGGCCAGTTGATAATACCTAGAATATCAAAATCGACTGCTGGCGGTAGATCGTTTTCCCATTTAGCACCAAAACTTTGGAACCGTCTTCCTAACATTGTCCGGGAAGCAGACACAGTCTGTCAGTTCAAATCTAGACTAAAAACACATCTCTTTGGTTTAGCATACACATACATTATAAACTTCTGTAATTCAATGTTAGGCTGTATAGATTAGGTCAGCCAGGAACCGGGAACACTTGCCATAAATCCTACTTGTTACATCATAAAAAGGATGGCGTCTACGCTAATACTAGTCTCTCTGTTTATCCCGAGGTTTTATCGCAGTCCGCGGGATCCGGATCTGATGAAGGACCTGCGCCTGGACACGACGACAACGCAGTCCTGAAGTTTCAACTAGTCTCACTGTGAAGGCCTCCTTCCCTTCCCTTTACCTCTGTACAGATAAAACTTTGTCAGGATAATTTCGGTTCCCTTTCGAACGGTCACTTCGTATTGCGTAGCTATATGCAGTGGGAAACTCCTTTTCCTCGATTTACTGAAGCCTATATGTAAAACGCATTTGCAGCTGCACAGCTAGCACACTGAGCGTCTGGCACGTTCATAGGCTGTGCTGCAGCAACTGCACATCCAATGGTGCGGGCGACTCTGAGGGGGCGTGGCCTAGCCTATATAGACCCCCGAATTAGCCATTATAGCAGATTTTTACTCCTTCAGCGACAGTACACATGTCCATGAGCTTTCTACTGTTATTCGCCGTCGAACAAGCCTTTTCAGCCTGAGCGAGCTTCTCTTCAGCAGACTTCGCCTGCACGCCGTTGTCTCCTGACGCCGTCTCACCTGTGGCTATCCGGCGACAGCCTATATCCTTTGTTCGAAAGCTTTGTGTTTGATTTCAGCTGCCTCGTTCAGCCTGCGCCACGTGCGGAGGCCGTCTGTACGAGGCAGACCAACACTCGAGCTGCATTTCCTGCCTGGGGATCGACCACGCGGAGAATGCACTCTCTGCCAGCGGATGTGCGGCCTGCGAAAGTATGCCTATCTCCGTGCTGCGCAAACGGCTAGCTCTCTCTCAAGACGGCGATGCCGCTTCAGCCACGCTGTCTATTCCAAGGAAGAAGAAGCGTCGCAGCCAACGGCAACCGGAGGTCATGGAAGTTGGTGAACGCATGCCGGCCACGTCCCCGCGTGCTTCACTTTCTCCTACTCGGACGACATCACCGGTCCTGTTTGTAGGAGACCAGCGCCCCCCCCCCCCCCTCTCCCACGTGGAGGGCCTCGTCTCCTTCGGCGGATCTCTCGACTGCGACAGCCTGTCCATTGCCGCTTCAGAGGATGAGTGGCCGGGCTCTCTCGACCCTGTCACCGCTTCTCAGTCTGTGGCCTGTGGTTCAGCAACCAGGACAGACTCCGATGCCGAAATGCTTCGGATCCTGACAAAGGCCATCGCGGACCTCGAGCTAGAGTGGACCACGCCCGAGGAGCCGCCGCGTAGTCGGCTGGATGGATGGTTCCTGTCGGGGTGCCAGCAGGCCCCTGGTCACAAACCAGCGCCATTTTTCCCCGAGGTCCACGAGGAGCTCACCAAGGCCTGGCGCGCTCCGTACTCGGCACGTGTGGGATCTGCAGTTTCCGCGACGCTCTCCTCCGTGGATGGCGCAGCGGAAAAGGGTTATGAGTCTTTGTCGCCCCTCGAAGAGGCCGTGGCTGCTCATCTTTGCCCGAGCACTGCAGCTAGCTGGCGAGCTAGAGCCTCTCATCCCAACAAACCCTGCCGAAACACCTCAGCCCTCGCTGGACGCGCGTATTACGCCTCCGGTCAGGCTGCACACGATTGCCGTGTTGCAGGTCTACCAGGCCAAACTCCTCTAGTCCATGGACGAGGCTGGCCCGGACCCGGAGGCCTTTCGAGACCTGAGAAGTGCTACAGACCTAGCGCTGCGTGCTACTAAGGCTACAGCACAGGCCATCGGAAGGAACATGGCGAGCTTGGTCGTGCCCGAGATCAAAGAATCCGACAGGACTAGATTTCTCGACGCCCCGGTTTCCAGCTCCGGTCTCATCGGCCCGGCGGTGAAGGGATTCTCGGAGAGGTACACAGAGGATTTGATTCTCAGCCATCTAAAATAATCAATGGCTCACAATCAATGTGACCAAGAGCAAACTGACCCCCAGCCAGACTGTTGTCTTTCTGGGCACGGTTTTAGACTCGGTGACAATGAATGCGCGGCTCACTCAAGAGCACGCGCTCTCTATACCGCTCTCTGGCGGCTGCGTTCAGGGCGCGCAAGCCAATTTCAATTTCAATTTCAGAAACTGCTTGGTCTAATGGCAGCTGCATCGTCAGTACTCCACTTGGGATTACTGCGCATGCGCCCGCTGCTGCACTGGCTGAAACGCCGTGTGCCAACCCATGCATGGCAGTCAAACAGCCTGCGCATTATGGTGAATCACGGGTGTTTAAGAACACTGATTCCCTGGCGGGCTCAGGACTGGTACCACATGGGGGTGACCATGGGGGTAGTTTCCAGGAGGAAGGTGGTTTTTACAGACGCATTCAACCTAGGTTGGGCAGCGCTGCACGAGGGCAAGCCTGCCTCCGGCCTCTGGTCGAGCACGGAGCAGAGCTTACATATCAATTGTCTGGAAATGAAAGCAGTTGGTTTGGCCCTGAAAGCTTTTCTGTCAAACCTCAGGGGTCACCACGTCCTAGTCCGTACGGACAACATGTCAGTGGTGGCCTACATAAATCGCCAGGGTGGCATCAGGTCAGGCAACCTGCATGCTAAGGAGAGGGAACTCCTCCTGTGGGCACAAGCCAGTCTGAGCTCTCTGAGAGCAGCGCACATCACGTACGTCCAAAATCTGGGCACGGATATGCTCTCACGGGGCAACGCTCCCCTAAGCGAGTGGTCCCTGAACCCTCAGACGGTCAGTCTAATATGGGAGATGTTTGGCGAGGCCGAAGTCGACCTTTTCGCCTCGAGAGCAAACACCCACTGCAGGGTGTTCTTCTCGAAGAACAGGGACGCGCTGGCTCATCCCTGGCCCAGCCACCCCCTTTATGCTTTTCCCCCCGCTTCGATGATCCCACAGGTCATCGAACGGGTCAGGGAGAGCGGATGCCCAGTCCTTCTGGTGGCTCCTCTCTGGAAATCCAGACCGTGGTTTCCGGAGCTGGTTCAGTTGTCAGACACGATCCCCTGGCCTGTTCCAATGAGGAAGGATCTCCTCACACAGGCCAACGGAACGATATGGCATCCCAGACCCAATTTATGGGCCCTCCATGTGTGGCCCCTAAACGGGTACCTGGGGACCTTCCTGTCAGAATCTTGAGCACTATCTCTGAATCAAGGGCCCCGTCTACTCGGCGCCTGTATGCTTTGAAGTGGTCGGGTTATTCCAGCTGGTGCTCGAAAAATCTAGTTGACCCAGAATCATGTGAGGTATCTGTGGTACTCTCCTTTCTGCGGGTCGCACCCCGTTCACGCTCAAAGTTTATGTTGCAGCCATCGCAGCGCATCATGCTTTGGTGGCTGGCCACTCACTGGGAAGAAATGACCTGGTGATAAGGTTTCTGAAAGGCGCTAGGAGGATTAACCCCTCCAGGCCCCCTTCGGTGCCGCCTTGGGACCTCTCCACGGTCCTTAGGGCCCTGAAGGGACCGCCTTTCGAGCCGCTCCAGTCGGTTGATCTAAAACCACTCTCGCTAAAGACTGCTCTCCTGTTGGCATTGGCATCTATCAAGCAAGTGGGAGATCTGCAGGCTCTCTCTGTGAGTCCTGCATGTTTGGAGTTTGGGAAGGATGACTCCAGAGTCATTCTAAAACCCAGGCATGGGTACGTACCCAAGGTGCTCTCAACGCCGTTTAGAGCACAAGTTATTACGCTATCAGCCCTTCCCCCTTCGGCTGAGGATGGGGAGGTTAATCTTCTCTGCCCTGTCAGGGCGCTGAGAATCTATCTGGAGCGTTCTGCGTCTTTTAGACAGTCAGAACAGCTGTTTGTCTGCTTTGGTGGCCGATCTAAGGGTGATCCAGTCACGAAGCAAAGACTGACTAGATGGATAGTGGATGCCATTTCTATGGCCTATACATCAGTGGGTCAGGTTTGCCCTATAGGTGTCAAGGCCCACTCGACTAGAGGCATGGCCTCGTCATGGGCTTGGTCATCGGGTTTTCCCATTCAAGATATTTGTGAGGCGGCTGCTCCTCGCCTTCAACATTTATGAAGTTCTATAATATGGAGGTGCCTCCCCTGCAGGCGAAGATACTTTCGGTATGATTAAGACCAGACGGTGTCTGGTGTTCTCTACAAAGATTACTGTGCATAATCATATATATATATATATATATATATATAAAACCCGCTTAGGCCGGTTATAAACTTGTGCTAATAATCCCGACAGTGTCTGGTTTTGTTAGACCCTCGGTGGGCTCTGACTTTGGGCTAGCTCATTGGTCGCACGTCAGAGTCGCCCGCGCCATTGGATGTGCAGTTGCTGCAGCACAGCCTATGAGCGTGCCAGACGCTCAGTGTGCTAGCTGTGCATCTGCAAATGCGTTTTACATATAGGCTTCAGTAAATCGAGGAAAAGGAGGGGAACTGAGGTTACGATAGTAACCGAGTAGTTCACGTGACTACGCGGAAGCGATAAATAATTCTTTATTATACATTTTTAAAGCACGCCTGCACAAATATATATTCAAACCCACATACCTAGACTAAACACGTGATGCACATGTGCACTCTGTCTGCGTTTTAGCAGGTTTCCGTTTTTGAGGTTTGCGCAGAGATTACCTTTTTTTCTCAAAATTTTTCTGGGCTTGGAATCTATTTCGGGATTTGCGTTCTCGAGCCTCCAGGCACTGTTGTTGTGCGGATGAGCCAGCCGGAGTGCGTTGAATGTTTTCTGTTAGAACGGTGTCGTGTTAGCGGCCCCGAAGTTAATAACTAATGATCTTTGCAACGGAAGTGAATCAATCAACCAAAACTAGCTAAACAATAACTTTATTCTAGAGCTGCTGTAAAGCCAAAACAATCTCTGTTACTGTAATTTCCTATTATCACTGTAAAATTATCATTGCTTTGAAACAGTCCATATTGTTAAAAGCGCTATATAAATGAAGGTGACTAAAGCAATCGCATCGCTTCATAAAATTGAGGTTAAACCACTGGAGTCACATAAATTACTTTTATGATGTCTTTACTACCTTTCTGGGGCTTGAAAGTAGTTGCTTATAGACTGTCAATGGAGGGACAGAAAACTCTCAGATTTAAACATCTTAATTTCGGTTGCAAAGATGAACTGAAGTCTTACGATTTTAGAACGACATGAGGGTAATTAATGACAGAATGTTAATTTTTGAGTGAATTAACCCTTTAATAGAAACTAAATATTTTCCAAATAATATTCAGAAATATTTATAAAATAAATTTTTCATGGTATAAACTGGTTCTTTACAAGAAACTATATACCTTTTAAATTTTAGGATGGGGGTCCCACCTAGCTGAGAAAAACTGTATGAAAATGTAAAATTAAATATAGATTAATTAATTAATATATAATAAAAGAACAGTTGATACATTTCTTTTAATTTAAATAAATAATAAGTAAATGGATAAATATATACTTTAACAGTACAATATTGTATAAGAAACTAAACATATTCCAAATAGTATTTATATACACATTTATAATTATTATATATATATATATATATATATATATATATTTTTTTTTTTTTTTTTTTTTTTTTTTTTTACAAGATGCCTTTTTAATTTTAGGATGGGGTTCCTTCTCGATAAAACCCCTGCTCAATATGATTTATCCTATTATCCTATTACACTGTTATAAAGTCATGGGTGGTTTGGAAATCTCAAGGAGATTTTAAAGGAGAAGCTGCGAAGATGCACAAGATTAGGAAATAGAATCAGTTTTCACATTTCAATTTCCTTAATAGGCCTATGTAAAATGTTTTATTATGCCAGTATACTCTCACATCATGTACGGATGATGATTTTGAGTGTTCTTAAAAAGTGAAGAACTCTCTTTGACCACAGAGCTGGACGATCCCAACGCCAGAAAAGAGTGAGAACAGTGTGTTCCCTGCTGTTCAAGCTCTAGTTAGCTGGGACAGAATATAAACTATAAAAGCAGAGACACTATGTTTTATAGGCTGTAAAATATTCTGTATTCTTTCACAAATAATAGCCCCCTTATATGGGCCCGATGTCATGTGACCTACAGTAGGATGAAATCAGACAAGAGCTCAATTCACAGCTGACAGATGTTTTCACAGCACTATTGAATACATGCAATATGATCCTCAGAGAGCAACTGGCTTTATTTCTGGAAATAATCTTACACAGTCAATTTTGAAGTACATCGATGTTCAGCTTTTAGCACACGTAAAAATTAAACTATTGGATGTTCATATCACGTACCTTTCCTTTTGCTTTTAAAGTGCAGATACTCCATTCCAGATGATGCACGGATGAAAATGAACTATTCCAAGATTAGCCATGGTGGATAATAAACCCTATAATGTTCGGTTTCACGATACAGTTGTGCTCATAAATGTACATATTCTGATGACTGGTAACTTTTCACTCACACGAGATCCATCAGTTCCCCATGACAAAATCAAGTCCCACCCCACATTTGTTCTTGTTCGAGAAGCCGTCTCACTCGGATATGGGTCAATGACATGACGTGAATTTTTTTTGTGTCCAACTGCATTATTTCCTTTTACAATAATTTGATAAATTCATGACTATATCACTTTAATCTATAAAACCTATTTAGTTTGAATACATTTTTAGTACATTTAAATAATACATTTTATTTTATGTTTTGTTATCTTAAACCCCCAAGATGTCAGGTGGTGCAACTGTACGAACAAATGAACAGACTAAGAACTATTTAAAATGGGGTCTTAATAATAAAAAATATGAATTGACAAGGTACTAACAGTAAACATGATAATGCATCATCCAGAGCCTGACTGATCTTTGTGGCAGTGAAAAGGTTTGGCTTTCAAAAACTGGTAAAAACTGCTCATTTCAAGTATGGATAAGTTAGTACACTTACCATGTCAGGTGGTACAACTATATACAACTATTTGGTTGTACCTCGTGACATAAAAAGTCAGAAAATTAAATTTAACACTTTAACACTAAACAATGTTATTCAACAACTAAAACTTGTTTAAACACATTGTTCATGACTGAAAAATATGCATTATATCAATTTAGAAAAGATTTTTAAATAATCTTTTGGAATTGAAACATACTAAATTGTGCAGACATAATGCTTGGCCAGGCTCTCATTCAAATAAATTATGAACATATGCAAAAACAAGAGAATTTTTATAAAATATAAAAATACATACATATTAAGAACTGATTGTTGTCGTTAATGTATGCTTTTTCCTGTGAGCTTTTTGATTTGCAAAGCTATAACCTATAGCTGTAGTTGGCATTTTTTACCACATAATTTTATCAGATAAATACCAGAACCAAGTGTTTTGTTCTTCCCTCAAATTTTAAATATTTTATAAACATTTTAATTTAAATATTTTTTCCTCATATTTTGGTTTAATCCAACTTGTCGTGTCATCAAAACAAATATCCCCATCTGGACATCACTTTGGGCCACTACTGTATCACACTAGGGAAAAAAAACTTGCCGATTTTAAACATAACCCAGTGCACCTCATTACTTTTTTTTAATTTTGGTGAAAACAAAATATTTGCCAATGTAGTACTTCAGCTATTAAAACATTCTAAACATGAAGACACTGCACTATTTCTTCATCATGTTCAATAATTCAATCAAGCACAAAAACAGAAACTATATTAGCAATCATGTTGTTTCTCAATTATATATGAAAACTGATAGTAAAAAATAATTCACAATCACATTTATTTTAATATATTTGAATCTTTATTTTACATCACTGTGATAGAGTGTAATTTCTTCTCTGAATGCAACTTAATCCCAACTATCAGTATCACTTTTGTTACAAATTCAGATACACTAAACTATTAGGGTTACATTGCTTGCCGCCACATCTATATGGAGAGAGCTGGAAAAATAGTGGATGTCTTTGGAGTTCCCAACACTCAATCACACCATCATTAATACGACTGTAGACGATTTGACAGGTCACTCTGGCAGTGTATACAGTTAAAGTCAGAAGATCTGGCCTTCATTCACATGCAGTACTTATGAATCTAACCAGTGAACCTGTGACAAACAACAAATATGTACCACTTCAAGCATAAAAAAACAAACATTAATCACTAAAAAAAACCCTGCATATTTCCACAGTACACACACATTCCCACTAATTAAAAAAAGTCAGATTCCCCCGGAGTACAGTACAGGCTACACCAGTGCAAACAAACCATCATGTTAAAGGCCATTTAAAGACATCTACATTAAGAAAACATCACAGTTGCCCTCGAGAAAGACGGAACATTCCATTCAATTTCAGTTGAAAGCACAAACAGAATGACAAACATAAAAAACAAACATAAAATAACCCCTAACTTCACCATTCACTAATAAAAGTAGTGCCTTTAGCACTCATGTGACTCTCATACTACAAATGCATGAAGTTTGATGCTCTGAAGCGATGCAGTCGATCCGGAGATGTGTCTCGCTGGGCAGGAGGAGTGTGTGTGGTGGCCGAGCATCGAGTCTGCGCTCACAGCGTGCTGTTTTCAGCGCAGGCCTTCATTATGCCACAGTCCACAGTCCCTCTGAACAGAGAAACGGCTCCGGAGACCTGCAGACAAGAGGACACTTGATAGTGCTTATTTGTCCTAAACAAGTGCAACGCAAAGTCAAGTAGTGACGAAAAGAAAAAAAAAGTAAAAAGCTTTTACTGAAGTTTTACATTGGGGACAGAAGACTAAAGAACTACATTTCTTTTTCCCAAGAAAGGTACATGCCGAATCACTTAGCTGCAGTGCTGAATTTCCATAGCCAAGGTAAACTAAATGGTCGTGAATGTGATTTTGCTGTCTGAATTGAATACAAGGAAATAAAAAGGCAGAGTCCAGCAAAATAACAGCAGGACAGCTCATCTCTATTTTAGAAAAAAACACATTAAACCAAACATACAGCATGAGCCGTTTAGTCCAATTCATGAGCAAATGACCTTAGAGCTGGTTCTTTATCCTTCACAAATGCTGCATTTGAAACCACATACTAGCATACTACTCTGGAATTTTTACATTGTCTGTGAAACACAAATTTCTCTAACGTCCCCCTGAAAAACTAGTCCTTTCCGGTAAGCATAAGACACTTTCAAAAACAATCTTTCTGACCTCAAACTTTTGAACAGTAATTCCATACTGTAGTAGTAATTCCAAGTAAATTCCATACTGAAATACCATGCAAGCAACAGATTCAAGTTTTCTATATAATCTGTAAATCAAGGGAAACAACCTGTACTGAAAGCAACAACAACAACAAAAAACATGCTGAGACACACACGGTGACGTCATTGTACAGGTTTTACCACTTACATGTCTCTTGGCAAAAACAACAGCTCTACGGTGAGGGAAAGTTCATCTGGTCAACCTGATTCATTTTAAGGTGGTTATCCAAGATCTGGAAAAGCTCCTGAATGTTGGGCACGTATCCAGATTGCAGCTTGGACCAAATTGGTACATCTAAAACAGAAAGATAGTTATGCATCTGTGACATACATATATTGTTCATATATATATATTTTTTTTTAAAGTTTTTTTTTCCGAGTGGACATCCAAATTACATTACCATTCAATGTAACCTCAAAAGCCCCAGTCGAGAGGAAATGGGTCTCCAACATGTTACTAAGGAAGAATGCCATAAGGCAAGAGAAAATCTGCAAAACAGACCATCAACCATGAGAAACTTTCCTACAGATATAGATTGCTTCCCATTTAAAACCACTACGAAGACAGTGGACAAAATACAGTTGGCGTGAAATTAAAATTCACCCCACCTCTGTAATTGATCTTAATGTGGACAATTAATTTGTGCATGTGTTTCAGTTCATAATTCTATTAGATATCGTACTTTTTAATCAAAATATTCCAGTGAAATGCTGGACTTCTCCAATCAGAAGAATCAACTTTCATTCAGATCTGCCTCCATCCAGTCAGCAATCGACGCACAGAACCCGACGCACAGAAGTCCAGTCCTACATTTTCTTCATCGATAATCTGTTTAATTTATACATATACATACATATATATATATTAGAGATGCACAGATTACAATTTTCTAGGCCGATTCCGATTTTTCATTAAGTTTGACCTGCCGATACCGATTTCATTTTTTTCTAACCACTTTACAGCACACACAAATATTTATTTTCTCTCTTTTCTTTAGTAAAACATTTTACATTTAGCATTGAACATTCTTTGAACAGTAATAGCTATAAAATAGAGCTATATAAATTACTCCTGTTGTGGGAAATTCACTCACATCTAGTCAAGTCAAGTCATCCTCACTTATAAGCGCTTTTAACAATGTAGATTGTTTCAAAGCACCTTTTTACAGAGATACACATTATTTAAGGTAACAGAGATAACATCTAAAGTGCAGTGTTCTGGAAGAAGCATTTCCTTATTTTCACATCCAATATAAAACAAAAAAAGTGTTCATTTCAAAAAGAAAATGATTTTTCTTTTCTGACATAGCCTAATCCAGTTCTTGTTAAAACACACCAGACATGCAAATTCTGTGCATTTTGGGCACTTTTTGTGTGAAATAATATTTATTTTGTCCATCAAAAGTGTGCTTTCACTTTAATTGAGCATGAGCAGTGCAGCAAAAATCAGAATCAGAATCAGAATCAGAAAGAGCTTTATTGCCAAGTGTGCTTGCACACACAAGGAATTTGTTTTGGTACTGAGGCTTCCAGTGGACATATACAAATACAACATGAAACATAATACTACAAATTATAAGAATAAAAAATAAAAATATAAATATATGAGTATAAAACTATCACAGTTGGGTTTAGTCAGAATAGACATTTCCAGATTTACAGATTATGAACCTATTTACAGTGTTTTGAATATTATAAATAAATAAATCTACATATAAGTATCACCTGAGTTGTGGGATATTGCACTAAACAGTGGGAGTATTGCACTTACAGGCATATGCCTTGGGAGGAGTGTTAACTGTTCAGGAGGGAAATGGCCTGTGGGAAGAAACTGTTCCTGTGCCGAGATGTTCTTGTGGCCAGTGATCTGAGTCTCCGTCTTGACGGTAACAGTTCAAACAGGTGGTGTCCAGGGTGAGTGGAGTCTGTGATGATTTTACCTGCTCTCTTCCTCACTCTGGAAGAGTACAGGTCCTGGAGGTTTGGCAGGGGGGCACCAATAATCCTCTCCGCAGTCCGGACTGTGCGTTGTAGTCTCCTGATGTCTGATTTGGTAGCTGAATCAAACCAGACAGTGATGGAAGCGCACAAGACAGACTCAATGACGGCTGAGTAGAACTGAATCAGCAGATCCTGTGGCAGGTTGAACTTCCTCAGCTGGCGAAGGAAGTACAGTCTCTGCTGGGCCTTTTTCACAGTGGAGTCAATGTGATTGTCACACTTCAGGTCCTGAGAGATGATAGTGCCCAGGAACCTGAATGACTCCACTGCTTCCACAGTGCTGTTCATGATGGTGAGTGGGAGGAGTGCTGAGCTGTTCCTCCTGAAGTCCACGATCATCTCCACTGTTTTGAGCGTGATCAGCTCAAGGTTGTTATAACTGCACCAGACAGCCAGCTGTTCAACCTCCAGTCTGTAAGCAGACTCGTCACCGTTTCGGATGAGACCGATGACAGTGGTGTCGTCTGCAAATTTCAGGAGCTTGACAGTGGGGTCTTTAGAAGTGCAGTCATTAGTGTACAGGGAGAAGAGCAGTGGGGAGAGAACGCACCCTTGGGGAGCACCAGTGCTGATTGTGAGTGTCTTGGATGTGTGTTTCCCCAGTCTCACTCGCTGCTGCCGGTCCGTCAGGAAGCTGGTGATCCACTGACAGATCGAGGATGGTATGGAGAGCTGGGTCAGTTTGGCTGTGAGAAGACCAGGCATGATGGTATTGAAGGCCGAACTGAAGTCCACAAAGAGGATCCTTGCATAAGTCCCTGGTCTGTCGAGATGTTGCAGGATATAATGCAGTCCCATGTTGACTGCATCATCCACAGACCTGTTTGCTCTGTAAGCAAACTGAAAGGGATCCAGCAGGGGTCCAGTGATGTCCTTCAGGTGGGCCAGCACCAGTCTTTCAAACGACTTCATGACCACAGACGTGAGAGCGACAGGTCTGTAGTCATTAAGTCCAGTGATTTTGGGTTTTTTGGGGACAGGAATGATAGTGGAGCGTTTGAAGCAGCAGGGAACTTCACACTGCTCCAATGATCTGTTGAAGATCTGCGTGAAGACCGGGGCCAGTTGGTCAGCGCAGGCTTTTAAACTTTTAAACTATAAAAATAGACTCTGTGCCGAAACCCCCGCTTTACTGCTGCTCACACGCTGCTCCTGCTCGACGCTCACGCGCTGCTCCTGCTCCCGGTGTGAATTCACTCTTTGATTAACATGCACGCCGAAAAAAAAAAAAAACGCTGCTCACGCTTGCGGTGTGAAACGGCCATAATTCACGAGGTTTCCTACATGTGCGTTCCGTGTGCACATGTGTTGCTGATTTGCGCCAGAGTGCATTTGACCGGCATAAAATTGGCATATGTTGATGACTCAAAGAGCTATGGCTAACTTAGCTCAGAATTTCCACCCTGTTAGATCTATAAACCTAAGGGTGGAATGTGAAACATATTCTATTCATCAAAAATTGTTTTGCTTGTTTTAAGAAGAAAAAAAATCTAAGATGGCATAAGGGACAAATACTATCCAAGAAAAGCTCATTATTGTTTAACATTTACATTATTAACATGTTGTGATATACGTATATGTCCCTAACAGGGTGGAATATTTTTTTGGACAGTGTCTGAACAATCTACCAATAATTATTATTATTATTATTATAGAGTCCCTGAGCTTGACCTATATGTATTCCTTATATTTAAGCATGTCACTATTTTGATAGAATGCTAAAAACATGAAAATCATGCCCTTTTTTTCCCAACACTTATGAAGCCAAAATGTCACTGCATACCAGGAATGACCCACATATTACTTTATCTTTTGCTTTAAAGACTAAAGGCACTATAATCTTTTTCCAAAAAAAGCAGAGCCGTGGTAAACATTAAAATGTGAGAACTTTACATGCAACTCTGTGTAATTTATACTGAATGGGTTTTTGTTTATTTTTACACCGCAACAGGACATCCAAGGTTTCTTTAAGAAGAAACCATGTCAGAGACAGATTTCATGCAGAGAACATTCGCCAACACACAAACACACACACACTCAATGTTTGTGTTGAGAATAAAGCATGTTAAATGACTAATTAATGCCTAGGTGATGTTTTTTATTTATTAGAACAAAACTGTGTGGCCCAATCCATGTAAAATACAAAATGATTTTCAGGCTCTTGTTCAGTGCCACATTTAATACCATCTATATTAGGTCACTGAGCATTGCAAAGATTTTTTTAAATCGTGCTTAATATTTTCTAAACAAGTATTTATTTCCATTTGAATTCCCATCGGCCCTCCCTGACTGGATCTTGGGCGGCCTTGGATCCTGACTGGCCGGTTGCCACGATCACGTGAAAATCGGCCAATTCCGGTCACCAGCCGATCAATCGATGCATCTCTAATATATATTCATTCAGAAACACAGAAACACACACACGCACACACACGCGCACACATGCGCACACACACACGTAAAAAAAAATCTGATGCTACTTCCATTAAATCGTAACTTAACGGTCAAATAGTTCATGCAACCATCCAATAAAATATTCCAGATGAGCGTCAATATCATCATATGTTTCTTGACCAAAAGTCATGGTGTGAAACTTCTGCCACTTTTGATTAAAGACTGTAATACGACAGTGACATAATATGGCATATTTCAAAGTGAAACAGCATATTGAGCTGGGAATAATGTAAAAACAGGATTTGATTAAATGGTAATCTTTAGCCTATCATATTATTGGTTAATATATTACCTGCAGTCTCATGGAGCATGATTCATCAGTGCATATTATTTTAAACAAAAAGTTTGTTTTCATAACTGTTCCATAAAAGGAACTTCCAGCATTTGAAACTAATTTTATGCTGATATAACCAGGCTCTCCTAAAAAATGATTTTACATCTTCAAGACAGGTGTTAACAATCAATAGGCCATTGTATAGATTCTGCCAATTCATGCCCTCCAAACTGAATGTGGTGGTTACGGCTCTGAAATGCTGCTCATTCCTCAAAACAGGCTTTTGCGTCAGTTCAACTATGACACAGTGAAAGTTTATCTTCAGACTCGACTCCGCTATAAAACCATGTTAAAGTCCAAGCACTATTCTCAACAATATTACCTTATTCTCCTGTCCCCAGGACCATATTCTTGGAGTGTCCATTCCAAACATTTGAAAAGGATTTTGTCCAGTCACAATCAAAGCGATGGCAAGCAGTTTGAAATAAGAGATGAAGTTTCCTAAGTATCTGCAGAGGAAGACACATGACGAGTTAAGTCAGGACCAAACCACTTTCTGTGTCAATTCCATAACATGAGGAAAAATGCTCTCTCACTTGTTGATGGGTTTGGGAGGGTAATTCTCTCCCTCGATTCGGATGTCCGGGTACAGCTGGCTGATGGACCGGGAATACTCCTGGAACACCTTACTGTACCCTCAGGATATACTGAAAACAAACACAGTTAATGGCCGAGATGAATCACTTAAGAAATGGCCATGGATATGAATATATTGTTACTTTTTTTATTTTTACTTTGTAATGTTAAATCAAAATGTCATAACTGTATCTTCTCTCTAGTGAGGTCTTCTCCAATCATTTAGTCATACAATCAACAACCGTTACAAAGAACCAAGCTCCACCCCACATGTTTTCTTCCCCGATAATGCGTTACAATTAAGGTGATGATGACACACAGGGCAACTTTTTGAGCAATGTTGCTGGGCAATCTTGCCTAGTGATTGTTGCTAGGGCACTTTCCCATTGAAAATGGGCAATACATTTTTATCTGGATAATTTAGATCGGTCGTGGGCCCTGTTTCTCATCTGGTTGCCCGTTTACGGCACATTGCCCAGCAACATTGCTCAAAAAGTTGCCCTGTGTATCATCACCTTCAGATGTACATCACAATATGGAAGGAAAGATTTATCGCTACTTCCGTATGCGTTTAAATATAAACACCAATGAGAAAATGGTCTACACTGGTACATGAGGTCATCCAATCATAACAGAGGTCATTTACATAGAGAAGTTTTAAAGTCAGCATGAAACTTAAAGGGATAGTTCAAAATGAAAATTAGCCCATTATTTACTCACCCTGAAGCTAGCCTAGGTGTATACGACATTCTTCTTTCAGACGAATATAATCGCTGTTATATTAAAAAATGATATATACAAAAATAAATTTTTTTTTTTTTGGAAGCCCATCATATTGCATCCATCCGTGATAAAATTGCTTCAAATGGCTGAGGGGGTTAATAAAGGCCTTCTGAAGTGAAGCGATGCATTTGTGTAAGAAAAATAGGATATTTAAAACTTTAACGACTAAAATAACTAGCTTCCGGCAGACGGTCTACACAAGTTGAGTTGCGCCAAAAGAGTAACACTTGACAATGTATGACGTAGGATGTAGGAGTAGTGTAAGCTTAGTTTGACACCCCTCGCGGTTCAAACAAACAGTGCTGGACCGCTGCAACCGTGTTCGTCATTACGTTGTGTGTCAAGTTTAAGTGTTACTATTTTGGCGTAAATCGACTTGCGTACAGCTGTCTGCCGGAAGCTAGTTATTTTAGTCGATAAAGTTCTAACATGGATATTTTTCTCACACAAACGCATCGCTTCACTTCAGAAGGTCTTTCTTATCCCCCCGGAGCCATGTGGAGCACTTTCATCACAGATGGATGCGATTTGATGGACTTCCAAATAAATATACCCATTTACTCTTAGTCATATACTGACTTCAGGGTGAGTAAATCATGGGCTAATTTTCATTTTTAGGTGAACTATCCCTTTTAGTTGCGATCATCTTTTCTTCCCTATTGTGAAATATAACAGAGAGAAATTTGAGAGAAATCTCAAACAAGAAAAAAATGTATGGTGTGGCTTGATTTTATTATGGGGAATTGATTGGATGGTTGTGGTTTGCTATTGGTGGATCTCATGTGAGTGACAGGTTGTCCTGCCTTAAACACATCATCAGTAGAAGAGCTGTCATTAAAAGAGGGATGGGAAGTTATTTTCATTTCAGATTAAGTGAGCCCATGAATTTTGCGCATAAACCATTACTAATAAATACACTATAAAAAGAGTGGTTCATTTGTTTCATGGTGACTTTTAAAGTACAGTAGACAGACAATTCTAAATGTCAGAGAGGTTGTAAAAAAAGTTGTGAAAATTACAATTGTTTGACCTAAGATACGAGTAACTAGTGCTAAATATTACATGCATTGTAAGTGAGAATAAATGCAACACAAATATGATTTAAAACCACTTTCACTAAGATAATATTAAACAACTTCTAGCTTTATCAGAAAAAAGATAAAATACTAATTTAAAGTCTAATATGTCGCTCTTTCCCACTGTATTTGGATATATTGTGCTTTAACAGGAGCAATCATAGACTGTAAAAATGGAGCTATGTAATCCATATTAGCTTTACACAGGTTTAGAATAATCTGCTGGTTTCAACATTTCACGTAAAGACAAGTATGCACGATAACCTGAGCAGTTTTTGTTGCAGCAATGACGTTAAATCATGCACATACGCAAACGTTGTAAAATATGCTTTATGATTAACGTATTTAAAGGGTGGATTGACGTAAATTGAGCTTGACGCAAATCGCCTGGCATTCATCCCATGACAAAACCGGCCCAATTTATCTAAATTCATCCTCTTTATTGTGTAAATAAAATGATCATTCAGGTTATCATTATTTTAATGTATATTTATCAATTTAAATATCTGAATAGGTTTTTTAATTTTTTTTATTCGGGCATAGCATGTTAGCCGTATTAGCTTAGCACCCCCTCTGAGCTTTAAACACAGTGAAAACTCTGAATAACATGAATGTCTGTGGAGTCTCTCACCAGAACTGGAACTTGAGAACCGGACCCGTGTATAATGTGTGTTTGTTCGGTCTCTGTGTGTGCATTTCGGGTACGGTGATGTCTTGTTGAGTCATGCTGTTGCGGCCCACATAAATATCCTTCACTGTTACCACAGTAAACAGCAGCAGGGCCGTTAAAATACCCGTCTGACTGTACTCCGCCATCTCCGGCCCGTCCACACCACAGAACCGAGCCCACAGACCCACTGCTACCGAAAGGTCGACTGTCTGCTAAGTTAACGATACAACAGAGTCAGTCAGAAGAATAAAGCGTTATGTTTCAAAATAAAAGTCTCTCACGCTGAGTCATTACGGAGAGAGTGTAAACAGCGACATCTACTGTCTGTGTCATCAACGCATTTCAGCTCCAGCACGCCAGTCTGTGTTCATCAAAGGAAATGACAGGGAACATAATATATTCAGTTTAAATTATTGAAAACCGTTCGACGATTATTTTCTTTTTTCAAGAGACAGCAGTTACAACAACATTTTGCCAAAGGCACATTAATTACATTATGTGCAAAACTTCAAATGTGGAGAGTTGACAATACAAAATATGGAGCTTTTTGGAACACTTATGGTACTCGATTAATGTGTTTAATGATCTTAAAAAGATATAGCCTATAGTTCATGAGTTGATTATGCACATTTGTGAGTGTGTGTTTGTTTGGGATGATTTAAAAAAATAAATTACAGGCTGCAAATCAGGGCCGGCCTGTGGCATAGGCGGAGTAGGCAAATGCTGGGTCGCCGCCCATCCCTTGCAAATGAATTATGAGTTTAACTTTAAAATGGTATTTACCCTCGGATTCACAGAAACGGTTTAAGCCTAGTACCAGACTAAAATGCATGTCTGAGCTATTTTACTGGCTATTTAAGTTTCGAATGAAACTTGCTCTAAAATATCTTAAAATATGTCAGTGCCATTGTTTTGTCTCAAGATCTGCTCAAGATGCACACCAATAATGTTTTTCTTTCCTAAACACATTTATAAAAGCTACTTAAAGGTCCTAATTAAACTATGGCCTACTCCTGGCTTAATTAAGCCCTGTCTGTGAAACCAGGCCATAGACATATCTCCATAGAACACATTATTCAATGTGCATGCAAATATCTTGCACATTGATTTTGAAATGCAATAAATACAAAAAAGTTTGTAATTTTATATTTGTTATATATTTTATATTTATTGTAGCCTTTCATTTATATATTTTATATTTTTATTCACATATAGATAGATTTTGGAGCCATTGTTTAACTCTGAGAGTAAGGGCATATGCCCGGTTTCACATGCTTGTCTCAAGGTGCACTCCAGTAATATATTTTTTTCAAAGACAAGTTTATAAAAGCTACTAAATGTCCTAATTTAACCAAGGCCTAACCGTGGCTTAATCTAAGCCCTGTCTGTGAAACCAGGCCTGAGAGTATATCTTAACCATTGGCACTTTTGACTAAAGTTTAATTTCACTTTTAAATTCATGACTGTTCTGTGAATGCAAAAATAATATTCAAAAGCCTAATTACATAAGCACTCTGGGTAAAATTTATTATGTCTTTTCCCACTTGTTTATGTTTAGTACAGTGAAAAAATATTTATTTTATTATAAATTAATTATTTATTCTACATCCCAAAAATATTTAATTCCTCTCTTTACATTGCACATTTATCTTTTTGTGTGTGCATTTATTACAACAGGGTCATTATCGTTGCAAAATGTTAGTCTATTAGTATTGTTAATACTGCATGTCCTCAATAAATCCATTAATAATTTCAGCAGAGTAGGATTTTACAAGCGTTTGTAACTCTTTTCAGCATAATATGTTAACAGTACTATTGTGTAGTGCGTTTGAAAATCATTTAATCAGTTCATAATTTTGCTATGACAAATATAATATGCATCCAATAATTGTTGCCATTTTAAAGCTGAGCCATTTTTCAGCTAATGAAAGGGCTGGGGCTTCAGGATATGTGAGATTTAATTTGGTGCTCAAAACCTAATATACATATTGTAACATGTGACAGCATACAATGGCACAAAACAAGACAAATCATAAGGCTTCAATGTCTTCAACAGATATAAGGCTAAAACGATTGAAACCAGAGAATTCTCTAATGAGTCTGAATACATTTGTAACCACACACACAATAAACTGCAACTTCTCCTGTAAACCAAAAGAACTGAACAGAATAGGCAGTGGATAGAGGTTATAATAACTAAAAAAAACTTACAGGGGCACCATATTACAACTCTTTTTTTCATAATCAGCATTTCCACAAACACTGCCATTCTTTGTCATGTTGATATAATTTTTCTCTGTTTTTTTTAAGTTGAAATGTAACAATAATTATCCTGTTTGAACCTTGCTTTTTTAGATTTGAGTCTTAATGCATTTGGAAGAAATACTGTGATGCCACATAAAACTTCCCACACGGTTCCACTTGTTCCCAATGTGCATGTGGTTAATTATGAGCAGTATCAGATTACATTTAGCATTTTGTAGGATCACTAAACTATTTAATGCTAACTATCAGAATATGTACTAATAGTTTCTTAATTTGAATGAGTAAAAAATACATCCATGCTGTTAGTGAGGGTTAATGTTAGACATATTTTAGCATGGAGTAACCACAAGGCTATAGGAAAAAGAAATGAATATGTTTTAAGGCAATACAAACATTTGAATGATCATTGTAGAAACTCTGAAACTGCAGTACTGGAGGGTTTGGATTCCCTGTGCCGTTCCTGACGGCTGAAACCTTAAAGGGATAGTTCACCAAAAAATGAAAATCCTGTCATTATTTACTCACCCTCAAGTTGTTCCAAACATTTTAATGTTCTGTTGAACAACCACAAAACAGATATTTTGAAGAATGTCGGTAACCATTATAAAAAAATATACCGGTATAAAAAAAATACTATGGAAGTCATTGGAGACCAGAAACAGTTTGGTTATCCAAATACTTCAAAATATCATTATTATTTGTGTGTGTGTGTGTGTGTGTCAACAGAACAAAGATACTCATACAGGTTTAGAACAACTTGAGTGGGAGTAATTGATAACAGAACTTTTATTTTTTGGTGAATTGTCCCTTTAAGAGTAAGACCATCAGCCAGTGATGTTGGAGATGTTGTCTTATGCTGATGAATGAATCTAAATGAATGTGTGACCGAACCAAATGACTGTAAATCAAACCTTTAAAGGTTACTTATAAGCGGTATTTTGCGGATAAAGTGCACCCTTAACTAAGCATGAGGGATTGAAAATCATTCTTCTACACATGCATGAAATCTTGTGTAAAGCCGTCAAGCTGGACATGACAAAAATGAAGCATATTGAAGGGCCATATATTTTCTAATTTTTCCTCGCCAGAAATCTCAAAATAATGTACCTGATGTTTTACTTTTGAGTAAACTACTTCTTTTTTTGTAATTATAAAATAAAAACTTAATAATACTTATACTCAAAAATACTACTAATAATAAATTAATTGATTGCATTACAACAATGAAAATAAGATTTTTTCACCAATTACACCCTAGTGAAAAAAACCTATACCAAAATGTATTTAAAATAAATTTACTTTATAATTCTAGTATCCTAGAAATCCAATAACATATTTACTGACATATCGCTTGAGACTTACTGATATAATAATTTGCATTAAACTTTATTTGGAGTACTTCTTTAATGGACATTTCTTAATATTAAGCCTTAAAATGTGTTTTAATACCACTATTAGTAAGGATAGTATGATCTCTGTATAATATTAAATGCAAGATATTTAAAGTGTACCTAAAGTATACTTGCAATAGTTCCACTTTAGCACAAATAAATATACTTAAGTATATCTTTAGTTGGACCTCAGCACTATTTCCGGATAACTAAAGTGCATTAAGTACAAAATTCGTTGTTCCAATTTAGCAGACTTTAAGTATATCAGTAGTATACCAAAAGTACAATTGCAGGGTATTTATATTAAATACATAACATCTAAATGTATTTGTAGTAAGCTTAGCATAAAATAAATGTATTTACAATAGTTTAGTATATTTATTTTTCACTAGGGCAGTAATGTGACTTTTTGGGGAAATGTGCTTAATTGTCATGAAAATAATGTAACAATGGAAAAGGGTCATTATTTTTTTTCTCATTTCTTTCCATTGATTTTGAGATGAAATACGACCCGGACATATTCTTGACTGGTTTTGTGGGATTTGCCTTTTAGTGATGGTGTAGTTGAAAAAAAGAAAAACATAGAAAAACAACCACAACATTTAAGATATGCACACACACACAGAAACAGGGATAGTTCATGGCGTAAAGTAACTAAAATGCAGTTGCAGGCACATTCTTGCACTGAATTATCATCAATGTTAATAATTCCACAGTTTAAGGTGCTCAGCATGGGCAGGTACTCTTAGGATCGGGTGGATGCGTCAGCCTCACTCTGCCGTCTTCTCTCTCCACATCTCTGTAGATCAGGGACTTTTGGGCTTTTAGACGACATGCCAGGCACATGAAAATGGAGTCCACGTTCTGGCTCTCCTTAGGATCTTTGGCTGATGTTTCAAACATTAGCATGTTATGGGAATCTGCAAACTTAAGGGCAGTGTTGGAAGGGACCTGGATATGGTCAAATAGATCGCATTTGTTTCCCACCAGAACTCGAGGGACTGAGGATGACACCCCGTGCCCGTTACACTCCTGAATCCAGGTCTTTAAGTTCTGGAATGAGGCCATTTTTGTGACATCATACACAAATACCACAGCATGCACATTGCGGTAGTAGTGCTCCACCATGCTCTTCCGAAAGCGCTCTTGGCCCGCTGTGTCCCATACTTGTACCTGTTAGAGAAGAAATAAGACAGAAACTAATTTCAAGGTTGCAGAGAAGGTGAAGGAGAAAACTGACCCATCAGAAATAAACTAGCATGACAATAAATAAATCTACTTTGGCCATTTTTTTAAGCATTCATGGTGCGATGATAATTCCAAATGATTACTGGTCAAATCTTTGACCTTTACTCATAATTGTATATACTGTGCTCTTTAAATGTCATAGTGTTTCCCTTTTTTAATTTATGACAACATATATTGGCTCAAAATTAAAATGATTTCAGTGTTGATGCATCTAGAATATTTAGTACTAGCTTCTATTGCATTAGATGGATGTGTTACTTTCTCAAAATACATTTATAATAATATACAAAACACACACACACACACAGATAGATAGATAGATAGATAGATAGATAGATAGATAGATAGATAGATAGATCCCGTCTGTGTGTGCATTTGTGTGTTATCTATGTATTGTCATGCCCTTTCCACCTGTCTATTGTATTTGATTGTATTTGAGTTGATAAAGTTTTTGATTTTGTTAATATTTTTTCTGAAGAAAGACAAAGATAAATAGTAATCCATTATTTTGTAGAGTGGGGTTAGAAATGTAATTTTCACCTGAGATTTGGAGCCAAATTACACAGGGGTAAAAATGACTTGAGAAAGATGGCAGCATCATTATTATTTTTTTTACACTGAGATTGGTAGCTCTATTAGCTAAAACGTTTGACTGTAGCAATCTTTGTTGCATTATATGCCAAAGGAGACAGCTCAAAAAATGGGAAAAAGCACTTCTTGTGTTTTTTGCCTCAAGTTTGCATGCCTGTAACTCAAGAAGTATTAAATATATCTTAATATCCTTATATTTTTGACCACTGAAAATGTGTTCAATTGACCAATTTACTCATGAAGGAGCATTAAGATGAAATAGCAGGTGTGATGATTTTTAAATTGTCTACATTATGGCATGTAATTTGATTCGTCTGAAATGAAAGACGATGACCAGGCGCCTTGATGCTTCATGCGATCAGAAAGAGTCATTGATATATTACTCAGAATGTAAACATTGAGCTTCCTCATGATGCTGCTGTCACACGTCCACCTAAACACACAATACAATACGGCCTGCGGAAAGAGACCAGCCCCGACAACATATCCCACCTTTATTTTCTCGCCCTCGATTTCCACGGCTTTCTCCCTGAAATCCACGCCGATGGTGGCTTCAGTCTTGCAGGGGAAGGCTCCGCCGGTGAAGCGAAAGGTTAAACAGGTCTTACCCACATTTGAGTCCCCGATGACAATGATTTTAAAAATCCGCGTCTGCACGCTGTGGTCTAGAGACGTGCTTAGGTCTAGAGACGACGTGATGTTGGCATGGCGTGAGTTGGCAGTTCTTTCTCTGTTTTCTGGGAATTCATTTGCCATAACGGTGAAATGATGTACCGAGCCTGGTGTTCACTGGTCCGGCGGTGATGGTGGTGGTGGGGATGGGGGAAGGGATGGCAGATACACTCCCTTTGCAGATGCAGGGAGTTTACATACACTGACTGACAAGTAGGCTATGCTATCTGATGCAGTAGCCTAAACGTAATTAAAATCGTATAATAGCTGAAAAATAAATGATACTGTACCCTTAGTTGAATAAAAATGACAGCATGGGTAATGGTAGTTAAATTTAAAGGGATAGTTCACCCCAAATTTAAAATTCTGTCATTATTTTACTCTCATGTTTTTCTAAACTTGCTGGTATTATTGCAGTGGAATACAACATAATTTTGGAAGAATCTTTATTTAGCTCTTTTCCAGACAGTTCTAGTGATCATATGTCATCAAAACATCATAAAAGTGTCCAAAAAGAACTCCATATGACTCGTGTTCTATGGTGCAAGTCGCCTGAAGTCATATGATTGCTTACAATGTGAGAAATAGACCAAAACAGTTATTGACGGAAAATACCCATCTGCAAAACTGTTATGTTATATGTATTTTTGTTCAGATTTAAAAAATAGAAAGGCAAGGTTTGATATCTTTGTCTACACTTGCCATTTCTAGGATGTGTCATTACTGAGCATACACTTCAGTTTTAATATGTGGAATGGAGAATGACATTTCATTGCAATCATTGCTGCATGAATCAATAATGACAGAATTTTCATTTTCAGACCTTTAACCATATTTTATTGTTCTATCATAGCTCATAGATTTATGGAGTTCATTTATGTTTCATTTATGTATCAGTCGGGGAAAATAAATCTCGACAATTGTTAATATACTGTACACTTAGAGTATGTAGCCATAAAACTAATATGTATAGAATAGCTCAGATAGTTTGGTATTATTGAGTGAATTTAATAAGAAATCCATATTCATAGTTCATATTGAGATCTGACTTGTGTTTGCAAACTTCAGTATCTTGGCAAATCTTTTGCACAAATTGTGACATTGGTGAGATCTCTTCTCAAACTCTAGAGCAGACAAATCAGATAAACACTAAAAAATCCTGTCTAGGAGATGATCTTGGCTCATTCATATCTCACTGTGATTTGTATTTCCTATGCATTAATTAGTACTATTGCTTGCTTCATCACTGTAGGGTCTTACATTTAAAATGTAATATACCTCAAATTAAATTAATAGGCCCACATTCATTTACTTAGTAATATTTTGCAATTGTGGCATTTTGTAAAATAAATGGTATAGAGTTGAAACAAAAAGACCATAATAGTATTATTTATTTGCCCACTATGGCAGTAAGTATCTTACATAATTGTGTTCTTGTCTTATTTTTTGTACAGCTACCACATCAATAGCAACATTTGTACCATACATTGCCTCATTCCACTCTGACAATACCATTTTGTTCTAACGCACTGAAGAATGCAAGAAATTCAACAGACAGTATTTCAGACAAATTGCAGACATTCTGGAATGTTTTGTACAATGTATGTTAGATTAGAAAAAAAGTTATGTAAAATGATTGTTTACTCTGTGGAATATATAAATATGTACAAACTAATATTTTTATAAATTAAAAGCAGAATACCAAAGACATCTTATCATTGGGTCAATGAATAGGCAGATCCAAAGCTAACAAACATTTAACAACATTGATGAGGGCATTTTTAAGTGCATTGGCGCACTTAATACATTTTTTAGTACAATATATAAACCCAATTTCCAGAAAAGTTGGGACATTTTGTATAATGCAATAAGAATCTTTGATATGTTAATTCTCTTGAACTTTTATTTAACTGACAAATGTACAAAGAAAATATTTCCAATGTTTTCACTGACCAACTTAATTGTATTTTGTAGATATAAACAAATTGTTTTTTTATTTTGATGGCTGCAACACACTCCAAAAAGTTGGAGACAGAGGCATGTTTACCACTGTCGCATCACCTTTCCTTTTAATTATACTTTTATATATATAGCTGATTACTATTATTATATTATATATTAAGACCCTTGATCCTCACCTGACTATGGCTTTGTAAACTTTATCCGTGTGGTTTATAATGGACTGTGGTACAGAAAAAGTGACAATGTTACACACTCTTGGCTTACTCAGGCTATTCTCTGCTGTCTCAGACGACGATATGTTTGTCCCGTCTTAGCAACCGTAGCTTCTTCGAAAGGGAGGGGTGAGCAGTGGGCTGAGCCATTAGTGCAACTCGCAACCGAACCGCTAGATGCCGCTAAAATCTACACACTGGACCTTTAAGAAATGTGATTTTTGAATTGTTTGACAATTCCCACATGAAATTTGGCACAAAGTGGTGAGCCATGACTCATCTTTGCTTGCAAAGACAGAGAATCTCCTTTTACACCCAATCACACAAATTCAATTAAATTACCAATTCACCTGCTAATTGTGGACCGTTTCAAAAGAGTTTAACTTGGAAATTCTTTTATCTTTTCACTTTAATTTGGCCTCTGTCCCAACTTTTTTGTAGTGTGTTGCAGCCATATATTTACAAAAAACAGTTAGTCAGTGAAAACATTGGAAAACTTTTCTTTGTACTTTTGTCAGTTAAAAAAAGGCTCAAGAGAATAACAAATCACAGATTGTGGATTTTATTGCATTTTTACAAAAGTCCCCAACTTTTCTGGAAATGGGGTTATATCTATATTATGGATTTCTGTCTATTGCTCAGATCACTTGAAGGTATGTTGCTTTGAAGTCCGTTCCCAAGGCATTTCTTGCATTACATTTGTAAATCCCTGAGTTCATGAGGCCTGGGTCCTGTATTACCAAATTCCCCTCCTCTGTCATGTGAATTCCACTCTGTGATGTGAAGCGACTACTGGGTACAAGTGTGGTGCGTCCAGGCAGAGTCCAAGAAATGTCTGGTTTGGGTATGCCAGCAGCTAAGCAGTTCAGAATCACAGGAGACCCCCTGTTAACTCTGGTTATTGAAGGTGGAGCATGAGTGATTTGAGGTGGAAACACCATAATACTCACTGGATATGACAATGTTGATGATCCAAATGTGTTTGTGGCTTTGCAGGTATATGTTCCTCTATCAAATTTGGTAGTTTCTTTTACCTGAAGTGTGCCGTTAGATAAATATGTTACTCTTCCAATAACTTGAGGCTTGTCCAAGACCAGGCCATTTGGAAGAGTCCAGGTAATTGTTGCCTGAGGCCAACCATCCGCATTACATGGCATATTCAGTGTCTTCCCAAATGAAATCTTCATTGTAGCAGCAGTACTTCTAATTTGAGGCTTCTGTCCAGGTTCTAACGCATAGCGCTTTTCTCCTTGTCCAGCTACATTTTTAGCCAAGCATCGATATACACCTTTGTCAATGACACCTGGTTGCATAATGTGTAAAGTCCCATTTCCCAGGAAGTGAGTGAACCGTTGAAGTTTCATGCCTGGATTCAGTGCTGTTCCATTGGGTAGAATCCAAAGAAACTCTGGCTTTGGTTTTCCTGTAGCACGACACTCCAAAGAAATGTCATCACCATCTGGTTTAAGAGGAAGAACCTCTATATTTGGCACGGAAAAGCTCGGCTTCTCAGCAAGTGATGCTACTTCCAGGTCAACTGCTAGACTTGATTCCCCTAAGAAATTCTTGGCTACGCACAGAAACCGACCTTCATCAGTCTTTCGAATGCCCCTCAATTCAAGAGTGCCATTCCTGTAGACTTGGAACCTGCCTCCCAAATATGGGGTGGGTAGAGACATGCTATAAGGTGTGGTCCAGGTGACCTGTGGCTCAGGCATACCCTCTGCTTTGCAGTCCAGCAGCAGTGTCTGGTAATACACTGCTAAAACTTTGTTCTCTGTTCGCCCACTCTGTCCATTGATTTGCGGCCCTTTAACATCAACTAGAAGCTTCACATTCTTGATGTAATCTCCTGCTGGGTTCCGTGCCACACAGGCATACTTTCCCTGATCAGCCAAAGTCAGTTTTTTTATGATCAGAGTCCCATCGTTTAGGATTTGGTATTTGACCAAAGATGAGGTAATTATCTCATTCCTTGGTGAGATCCAGATGATAGTAGGTGGTAAAACACCTGTAGCATCACACTTCATTTGGACTGATTGCCCGAAAGGTGCCCACATGGATACCTGCTCTTTAGAAGATATTTGGACTGAGTTTGGCACCATTTGGACAATTACTTTCATTGCATCCTCCCCCAGGTTGTTCTTAGCGAAGCATGTATAATTGCCTTCATCCTTTTTTCCCATTTGTTGCAACAAAAGCGTTCCATTCTCAAAGATGATATAGCGCCGGTTACGGGTTCCGCTATCATCCGACTGAAGGGCATTGTTGATCATGGTGCCATCTGGGAGGCTCCAAGAAACCTCAGGGTTTGGAAGGCCAGAAGCTACACAGTCAACCAGGAAGTTGTCTCCATTAGCTATTCTTTTATGTTGTGCCCCATTGTTCTCTATCTTTGGCGGCCTCATGAGAACCTCTACTTGGAACAGCTCCATGTCCTCACCATTTGGTCTTTGATACATGCAAAAATAATTGCCTCCATCTTTCTCAGTCAGTCTCAGGATTCTCAGAGTGCCATTGGGGAAAGCAGTGATGTGTCTTTGTGGACTGCGAACAAAAAGAGAGAAATTGTTTACACCTTTTTATGACAGCTGAACTCTTTCATTGTAATTAACTATCATAGAATAAAATAGCTCATAGAATTCTTCCTACTCTGGCTGCACACCGTGCAATTTTTTTCCCCCCTGTCCTTTACAATTGTTACTTATCAGATTTTTTCAGATATGAGTCTGGTGAGATTTTGCACAAAAACTAAGCTGGACAGAGTGGCATCTATATTCAGACTTTGTGATACTATGTGATCTATAATTTTGGTCATGATTGACAGCGCTGACTGGGAAGTCCACAACCATTCAGCGGTGCGTTTCCCATATAATGATGTAACTTACTGCATAACTCCATAGTACTATGAATCGTGGTTTGCATTGGTTTTCCGAAACCATAGTAACATGGGCACACCTCTGTTGTTTGAACCGTGTTATAGATAAAATTAACACATTTTATAATTTATGATCTTTACAACAGAACTGAATCAACACTGAACTGACTTTAGATGAACAACAGCCAAAATGCATAATTTTGAAACAATCTGTATTGTATAAAGTGCTATATAAATAAAGGTGACTTGACCAGACTTGACATTGGCTCAACATATAGGACTGTAGATAATGACATCACGTGTCAGGGTTTTTGCTTTGTAATGATTATTTATTTTGACCACTAGAGGTCCCCATAGGACTCTCGTGTCTAAATGTGTGCCTTAAGGAATCAGTGGTATTGTTTTCTCGTTCTGTGCTGTGTATTTAAGCTGGTCTGTTTCTCTGTATCTTTGCTTGGTTATTGTTGTTCCTAAGCAAGTTACTGTCGTAAGTCTGCTCTTGTTCCAAGAAGTTTTCTTTTGTGCCTTTTGGATTGTTTCCCTGAGTTTATTTTTCCAGTTTAATGAACCTTTGTCTGAGTTTTTTTCTTGAAGAGAGGGAATTTTTTGTACCCACATGCAGGTGGTGGAGTAATAATTCCTGCTAATTAATCCAATCAATTCGAGATTGCAGTTAATGTAATATTATTATAGTTAATGTAAATTAACAAACAACAGAAAGCTATTCATTTATTTTAATCACGTCATAAACCTTTGTTTGAAAGTCAGACCATGATTAACCCCAAAGGCTTGATTATTTCCACAGTAATATTATGGATGTGTTAAATATCACTGTAGTAATATATATATATATATATATATATATATATATATATATATATATATATATGTGTGTGTGTGTGTGTGTATGTGTATTATGTAAAATACTTTGCCTTAATGAATGTTCATTAACTTTAGCATTGAGTGATAATATCCCAAAATGCTTAACAAGTAACAAATACTGTATTTACCTACTTAAGAAATGTTACAGTTAACACTGCTAATAGGGATAATAAGTGTAAAGCATCCATGTGAAAACACACCTGGAAAGAGACGTGAGAATTTGGGGGAAAAAACGAGAGATTATCAGTGCATTACAGTGAATTATTCATGGGATATATTGTAAATTAAATCAGGAGAGCAGACCACAAATGCACAGTAGGCCTATATGTTGTCTTTTTTCATGTTACAGCGGAATACAATGAAAAAAGAAAATAGGAGGAAAAGAATGTAGCGACTGAAAAGAGCTCTTACCATATTCTTGTGATGCAATATCACATTAAAATACCAAGCGTTATGTTATTCTTCTGACGTCTAAAAATAAAAGTTTAAGGGAAATTGATAGCTCATTCAGTCAAAATGGCTGATGTGGATTTTTTTGTAGTGCAACCTTATTATTTGAAATTATTTGTTTCAGTCTTTTTGAATGGAAGTTCCCCAAACCGGAAGTGCCACCCATAATTCAAAATGCATTGGGCTTGTCAGGAAAAAGGTGGATTGGTTCTTCATTAAAAATGTTGTAGCAAAAGTCACATTGTATGACTGTGAACTAGAGGTCTGCACTCCCGCGGGAGTCCCGCGGGACCCGCGGGTCCCGACGCAAAACAGTGCGGCGCGGGACAAATTTTTAAAGGTCATTGCGGGAGCGGGCGGGATGATGAGGTGCACTTGCGGGTGCGGGTGGGAGGGATGATACGCTGCACTCCCGCAAATTAAATATGAGTATAAAGTAAAATATATAAATGATTAAAGTAGCGTACATAATTTGTAGTTGTGAGGGAGATTCTGATTGGCAGCAATAAAAACGTTTTAAGCAGCCTAAACTTGTGAATGTTGTCGGGTAGGGCGGGGCCTAATCTCACGCACACTTGTTTAGAGACAATTCCTTTCCCGCTGCTCCGAGTTCGAATTCGAAAGCTAGTTCAAGTTCAAAATAGACAGCATGGACGAGGAACAGAGCGCCTCTAGTGCTTCAGATAAAGTACTGTTGTGAATATTATGCTGTTCGTAATATGGGACCAATAAATATGTTACCAAGTATTGGTAAGGAATTTTGTGTGCACGCATTTTTTTCCCCAAGACCTTTTGTCAGACAGAAAGTGCGGGCGGGAGCGGGACATTATATCACAGATGCGGGCGGGAGCGGTACTAAAAATGACAAATCTTTGCGGGAGCGGGCGGGAGCGGGACTGAACACTGCGGGAGCGGGCGGGAGCGGGTCTGAAAATTGTGTCCCGCGCAGACCTCTACTGTGAACCAAAATTTCAGGAATTTTAATAAGATTTATTTTTATTTTTTTTACATAATTTAATTTTGATTAATTTTAATTCTAGGCATAATAATGACTGACTAATGTTAATTTTTTTTTATCTAACTGCTTTAAGTAGCCTGTTGTATAGCTGGCTGAGCATTTAGACAAATTGCCCTTGCATCCCACTCTGTTACTGTATTGTCTGGATCAGCAGGGGTTGTTTGGGCTGAGACAGACTGCTTGTTTAATCTCCGCCAGACATTATTTGAATTCCACTAGTGATGAAGTTGGCCTGCTGTGAGTTTGAGAGCATATGTCAGCTTGAACAGTGAGGACCAATAATTGCTCAAAAGAGAAAAGTAAAACACTTAATAAAGGAGAAATAACAATACAGCTGTGATGGCTTGACTTAAATAATACCACTGTATGATTGTTATGAAGGGGAAAAAAAGTTCCCACGTTATGAAGCAGACAAACTCTTTATTATTTTATATTAGAACAAATGTTAAAATCTTGCTAGATAGAGCATGTATACATTTAGCTTATATTTAATTACATAAAACATGTTACCTGTACTGATGTTCCAGTATGGTTTTAGATGGCAGTCTCCAGACTGTACCTCTGTGGGAACCTATGGACTCTGGACAATGCAAGAAAACTGTGGATCCATATGTTGCCTTGACACTGTGTTGCTGGTATAGGCCTTTCCAGGGGCCAGGAGCCTCTTGCCTAACATCCATCTGCACCGTTCTTTTAGCAAAACCCACTGGGTTGGTTGCTGAGCACTCATACCTCCCTGAATCATTGGGAGTGACGTTCTTTATATAAAGTGTTCCATTTGGGAAAATAAATATCCGGCTTCCAATAAACTGTGTGGGCTTGATTTGTGAACCATCAGGGAGAATCCACTTAATAAGAGGGAATGGCTCTCCTTTAGCAGTGCAATCCACATATATGTTTCTTCCAACATTCATAAACATTGTCTCATATGACATCTCAACAATTATTGGAGGTAGCGCTGCAACACGAATGTGGTATGTGAGTGTATCAGCTCCTGCTACATTGCTGGCAATACACTTATAATCACCTTTACTGGAAAAGTTTGCTGAATGAATACTCAGTGTTCCATTTGGAAGAAGAGATATTCTTTGGTCAAGGGTACCAATGTCTCGCACAAACGTCCTATCTGGAAGAATCCATGAAATCTGAGCTTCTGGTTTACCCAAAGCAATACAGTCCAAGCTGACTGGGTTTCCCAAAAATACTGAGACATCTCTGGCCCTTGAACTCATGATTTTTGGATGCTGAGTCTGGACAACAAGGGTAACTACCATGCGGTCTGAGCCAAATTGGTTTTGAGCTGTGCAAAGGTACTGGCCTCTGTCTTGAAGCTGGACATTTTTAATCACAAAAGTACCATTTGAAAAGACCTCAAATCTTTGTCCAAGTTTTGTGTTGGTCTGAATTGTTGCACCTGTAAAGGAGTTGGAAAAAAGAATCAAGCATAAACATCAACAAACTAATACATTTTTTTACAAGCCATTACAGAAGATAATTACAGCTGTAATTACAAGCAAGTTTTTTTTATATACGTACAATGTAAAAACATTTATGCACACAATAAGTGCAATGTATCAAATTATTTTTTTAAAGGGGTCATATGATGGTTCTAAAAAGAACATTATTTTGTGTATTTGGCTTAATGCAATGTGTTTATGCGGTTTTAGGTTTAAAAAAAGTAATTATTTTACACATACTGCACATTATTGTTGGTCCTCTATGCCCCAGGTTTCTGAAACGTGTTTATGTTTACAAAGCTCATCGTTCTGAAAACTGCGGTGTGCTCTGATTGGCCAGCGATTCAGTGCATTGTGATTGGCCGGAAAACATTAAGCATGTGACGGAAATGTCACACACCTTACCATATTTGGAACATCAGCTCCCAAAGTAATAATGACTGATGATAATGTCGGTACTACCTTGTCAATTCGACCCCGAATCTGATCCGGTATCTGGTAAATGGAGATGACCAAGCTGATCGATCAACTTTGTCAGCGCGAAAGGGGGGAAGGGGGAGTGGGGGCACTATGTAAACATAAAACCATGTCTGCATTTGTGATCGTAGAAATGACAAACAAGCGGTACTCTATACTGCTCAAAACTCGCGTTTGAATAGTCCTTAGCGAATTCTTTAAATCCGAAAACATACTTACAGGCTGTGTCTGTGAGTCAGAAGCGCCAGTTATGAAACTCTGGCCCCACACACTGACGTAGATTTGCGGGGGCGTGTTTGAACGAAGCGTTTTAGGAAGACGTGGCTAAGCCTTAACTTTTACAAAGAATATCTCTTTAGGTTTGAGACTTCGAGCTTTGTAACTCTGCAGTTTTTATACATGCACAAACAGCTACATAACACACTAAAGAAAAAGGAAAACAAGAAATCACATCATATGACCTCTTTAAATGTTAGTACATAGTAGATAAAAACACCTAAAATAAAGTGGGACCAAATTATGTATAGCTCTCACAATGGGGTCTTTCAGCTTTTTTTATAGCTGCTAGTGAACTTCCAAAGCAGGGGTATGTAGAGTGACCTCTAGGACAAAACAAATTGATATTTTATAATATAATATATAATTATAATTTTCAGTTGCACTGTAGGGTCACTCAAAAAAAAAAAAAAAAAAAAGAAGAACGGGAAAAAAAAGAGAGTAATAGTGCATGCTGGCCAACCTATCTCACAAAGAGAAGCCACAATAATAATTCTGGTATTAGAAATCTATCTAAATATTTTATGGTTTTATTTTCAATAATTTTAGGACAAGTGAAAACTGTCACATGCATGTTCAATTTGGCTAATATAGTTGGCCAAATAAATGTGATCAGTTTTGGTATTATCTTGGGCAATTATTAAGCATGATTAAGCATTTGTTTACTGTCAAAGTTAAGCACACTAAGCACAGAAGTTTTGTAATGAAAAATCGCCTAACCTGTTGAAACTTTGGTCCATGAAACAACAGGTTTGGGGTCCCCAGATGATCTACAGGACAAGAGCACATCTGCCTCTGCTAGAGCAGATACAGTAACGGATTCAGTTGCTGTGATCCTGGGTTTAACACCACTACCCATCAGGTTTGGAAAGGGAATGGCAGTGATCTTTGCTCCAAAATGACTGTAGTGCCAGCGACTACCATAGGGTACGCTTGCTGTGGAGGGTGGTTTGTTTGTATATGCTAGTAAGGATGGGGGAGTCACAGGCTTGTAGGTGCATGGGACATTTGGTGTTTGGTGAGGCTGTGAGGTGGGATAATATGTCCTTGACTTAGAAGTGACAATCTTTCCCAGTTGGGCTTGTCGATATGCATCAAGCTGTGATTGTCTATATCTGTTTCTGAGCCTGTTGAAAAGTAATTGGTTGCGTACATGAGATGAGCTGACATGCGGAGCTATGGTCCTCAGAAAGGAAGCTGTTGCTGACCTAGAAAAGTAAGCAGTGGGCTTTGCTGTTTGAGCAGTGATTTCAGGCAAGTTGGTGACCCCTGCACCCCTTTGTTGGAAATACCAAGTTTTGTCTTGGGAATGGTGGTGCCTTGAGCTATGAACTGTGGGCCAGAAGGGAATGCCATAGTTCTTGGCCCAGAAGGGAGACTGTGTGTAGGGATGTGGTGTAATTGAGATTTGTTTTTTTGGTGTATTCTTTTGGATTAGCCAAGGGTGAATAGGCACACCATTAGGATGCATTCCCCAATTGTAAACACTCAGTTGGTCCACAATAGTTAAGGTTGGTTTCCCAGTCGTATGTGCTCTTTTTGTTTCTGAAGCATTTATGTTGCTGGTTTGAAGATTAGGGATGGCTGTTGCCGAAATTGGCCTTGCCTTATTGTCATTTGGTTGGCTAAAAATTATCTCTCTGTTTTCATGATTATACCTGTTTATCTGTCTGGGGGCAAGTGTAGCAGGAACTACTTCAGTTTCTTGCGGAGGTGTTGTACTTAGGAGCTGAACTAACCCAATGTGTTTTGTTTCTCCTTTAAATTCATTAAGCTTCTCCTTTTTTAGGAATGTTGTTATAGGTTTTTTAAGAAGATCTTCTGTGACAGCAATGGCTAAGCTTTCAATTACTGGGTAAGTAGGAGAAACTTCTAAAATCATTGATGTTTTGTTTTGGGTTGGAGGATAAGAGTTAGTGATCACAGTCTTGACTGGAGATTGGGTGAATGGTACTGCTGTAGTGTAAGCTAGGGGGAAATTTGGTCTCTTTGGACGTGGTCTACGTGATAGAGGCCTACGGTGCCTATATGGGAATCTTCGTCTTTGGTTCCAGATGGAATTAATTTTAACCCTTATTTTCTCTTCTATTGTGTGTCTGTCTACCTGTTTTACCAGCTGTGTCTTAGGTTCAGGTACAGTTGTTGCGTCCATGTTTACTAAAGTCAAATCTGAAATGTTGGAATCAGTTGTCTCGTAAATAGATTTGTCTCCTTGTGAAGTTTCTTGCTTTTCGTACTCACTTTGGGGTGGTGGTTTCAGCTGTTTCGCATTGTAATTGTCTATGCTTGAACTTATGCTAGGACTGCTTGCTGTAACATCTGTTTGAGTAGTTTGAAAGGTGTCAGCTGTCGAAGGGGTGGTGGTTGTAGTCATTGACGACTCTGTCACTGTTTTTGAGGTTTTTGTATTTTGTAGTTGCGTTGTAACTGGTGGCTCTTTGACAGAGTTATTCGGTTTTCTCACACTCTCCTTTTTTTTATTTTCTTTTGCATTTTGTCGGACAATGCCATCTCTGTATTTTCCACTGACCCTCTGAGGTGTTAGTTTAGCAGTTGGTTCATATCCTGACCCTTCGCTGTCTTCACTCTCAAAAAGCGGCAATTCACCATTAGATACAGTAACACCTTTTTGTGCTTCTTCCTTTTTAGCAGTTACAACAATTAGATGAGACAACATATCAGCCCCATAGAGGTTAGCTGCTAAACAGCTATACTCTCCAGCATCCTCGTAAGTCAGTTTTTTGATTATCAAAGTGTTGTTCTGTGACACGTACACCCTTCCTTTCATGTCTGATGCTTTTAGAATTTGATTGTTTGGAAGGTACCATCTTGTCTCAATTGGATGAGGAGATGTTACTAAACAGGGAAGACTAAGAGTGTCCCCATTCTCCACAGACATCCTCTTTCCATTTAAATCACTAGGACTTAACAGACGCATCCTTACTGTGACTCTATAGGAGACAATGTCTACATTAGTGCCTGTCCTCACAAAGCAATGGTAAAGTCCAGAGTCTGCTATACTTGCATTTTTGATTACTAGTCTGTAATTCTCTAACCTTAATTTATGGGAATCAGTTTGATCCACTGTTGTTAAGTCTGGAAGCATCCACTCCACATGCTGATGCCCTGTGCTGAGCACACTACAATCCAGACTGACTTCAGAGTGTTCTAGTACTGACTGAATTCTCCCTGGAGCTCCTCTTTGGATCATAGCCCAGGAGGAGACCACATCCTCCTCATCCCCTCTTCCAATGATGTTCTTTGATATAAAAGTGGAGAAGTTCAGCACTAGTTTTTTAGTTGTGGTTTTGCGCCTGTTCAGCTGAAGGGCGACCTTTGGTTGTAAAAGCCAGGCTGGTTCAGCTATTAAGTGTCCTTTGAGCTCTGTAAAATAAGGTGATTCCTCACTTGAGGCTTGAGAGTATTGAAAAGTCACCTGGGAAGAATTTCCAAGTCTGGTTCCCCGTTCCAAAATAGCTGGGCTCTCATAGTAATAGGCAACTAACCTCCAAAGGTTCTGAAGAGCATCTCTATCGATCTCACACTCCAGCAGTGTACGTAGAGTCACATTTACAGCAATCTCATCTGTTCTTCTCACTGGCTCCCACACCATGGAGGTGTCTTCAACAGGACGTGTTACATTACAAGCCACGTGTGCTCGATTCCCATGGCTGTCAGAGAGAACAAAGGTCAGGTGGCCAAGAGGATGCTCCAAGTCCTTGATGTAAGGAGAATCTGGCTCCTGATCTTCCCACCCGCTACTCTCTCCGATTTTTAGAGGGGACTGAAGGGAGGGTTGGCCACAGGTGAGTTGATTGGTTGAAAGCTGGAAGATCTGGCTGTTATTCAAAGGCTGTGGTGAGGCACATGCAGCACAGTTGCCAGCATCTCCAGAGTCACGGTCCTTTTTGCACTTAATAACTCCTAGAAAGAGAGAGAGGGATAGAGAATGTTTCAGTAAAAAAAAACATTTTCTTTGTTTGCCTTTTCAGTTATTTACAGCCAGTAGAGTTGTACACATTCAACCTTAAATGTAATGTTACAATACAATGCATCTAAGGGCCAATTCACACCGCACAGACAAACGCCAACAATCACCCCAAAAAAAAGGTTGGCCGTTAGATTTACAATTTTATGAAAAATAACTATCATGTTTACGCTGCCCCAACAGACACTGACAACTCAAGCACCCACGAAAATAGTTGAGCACCCACAGAAAGACACAAGATGTTCTCCATTCAATTTAACCAATAAAAATAAAAGATTTGCTTTTAGACACAACTTTCTTCTCGTCGCTTTATGACAACTGTAAAGGCACTATATACAAAAGTGTTTTACCCTTTATAGTTCATTTGAGGCTGTTTCTATGGCGTTAAATGTTGAGAGCCCATTATTGTAATGCGAGAGTGCATCCATGTAATGAATTTCTCCGCTTGCAAGCATATTTCTTTCACTCTAGCACAAAATTTACTGGACGCGTACTTACAAATATGGCTCTGCCCTCGCTCAGATTTTACGCGTGCATGCTCAAACTTTGTCCAGTGTGCTCTCACGAATCTCGTTGCTTTTTCTGTAGAATTGTCTTGAAGTTTGTTCAGAAACATGCCATTTTCACTACAAGGATAATTTACTAAGCACAACCAGCACCTACACGCAGTCTTTGCAAGGAACTTGCCTCATCGTCATGGCAACAGTTTGTGGCCTGGTCAGATTACGTAAAAGTTTGTTGCCGTTTGTTGGAAAATCATATCACACTGCTCAGACATTCCACGACCCAACAAACACCGATTGAACATGTTCAGTCGGTTGAAAACAAAACCCGACCAACTGCTACAAATGCTGACAGGGGTTACACACTGATCCAACAAATTCCGACAGATTTGTTTGTTGGCATTTGTCTGTGCGGTGTGAATTGGCCTTAAGACTGATGATAAATGTGACTATTTAAAATAAATTATGTTTGAACACTCTATCTGAGAAGTTCAAAATAGTTATTTTTTTTCAGTTTTATTTTATTTTATTCCCATTATATAAAATTCTGAGTGAGTGATGCAAAGGTTGGAAAATACAATCAATGTAGTTTCACCCTCATGATTTTTGTCCCACTCCAAGAGCCAATGTAAGTGGCAGTCACAGGCCCAGGGGTTTCCATGCAGGGATATGATTTCCAGCCTGTTCAAGTGCTGCAGAGTTCCAGGCAGCAGGTATTCGAGTTGGTTCTCTGCCAGGTGCAGGTGTCGCAGTCCTGAGCTCCAAAATGTGCCCAGGACTGAGACAGTAATAAATGTGTGAGAGTGAAGGTCCTGCAGTCTGTTTCCCTCCAGTTGCAATAGCTTTAATGATGTGAGTCCTCTGAATGAAAAGGGCTCAATGAAGTCAATATGGTTGTGGTCTAAATGAAGCCGTACAAGGCTTGTCAAGCCCTCAAACAAACTGGGATCAACTCTTTTTAGTTTGTTGTAGCTCAACTTGAGTATCTGTGCCGAAGAAGAACAACAATTATTCAAATGCTATTTCAAAGTCATGTCTCATCACTATTTATATAGACACAAAGAAGCTACAAGTTAAATATTTATATTTTTATATTTTTATATTTTTATATATTTAAATAGTTAAATATAATGTGTTTTGTACATCTAATATAACCATATATGAATATATACCTGGAGGGAACGGAGGTGGTAAAAGGATCCGGAAGACACAGAGGAGATATCGTTTCCATGGAGCATAAGCATTTCCAATTGCCTTAGGTTCACAAAATCTGAAGACCCAATCGTGCCAATGCTGTTATAGCTTTGCAGTAGACAAAGACGATTTAGAAAAAAATGTTAGCTTAAGACATATCACATTGGTTACACCTTAATTTTGTAAGATACACTCTAATCAACACCAATTTTGAACATAAATTAACTAATAAAATTTAATTAAAGAAATTCATACAACCACAAGTGTCACAATACCCTTTTTTTCTTTATTTTGAGTATCAACTTCTTTTTGTCAAGTGTTTTGCTTAAAAAGTGTGTTTATGCTGTGTGGCTTAAGTGTTCATCTTGGGGCCTCTTTATATGCACATTTGTATTTAAACATGAATATGTTTTTTGTCTGCCAGTAGTTCTTTAGCTAAAAGCAAAAGCCAACAACACAGTAGCTTACCCTAAGTTGAGTCTTTCTGTGTCCTGGGGTAGGTTTCGTGGGGCAGAGGGGAGGTGACGGAAGGTACAGTGAACTTCCTTAGGGCTGGGGCAACTACAGGACCTTGGGCATGCATTCAGGCAGCATGATGGCAAGATGAGCAGCAGATACAGAGCTGCCAACATCAGGAGAGTAGGTACACCCACTGGAGCCATGTCCCGCTCATGCCATTATCTGATTTAGGAACAGTGTGACTGCAAATCACATACAGTACAATGTAAGCAATTTGTTGATACAAATCAAGTAACAGCAATCAGTCTACAGTTTCACTTGCAAAAGATAGAAATAACTGAAAGTTAAGATTAAGCAAAAAACTAATTTATATGTTTAAAAAAAGATTTGAACTTATGTTGGATTGATGTTGAATGTCTCCTAGAAACTTTTTTAATTTGCCATATAACAATACCCCCGAAGTGTAATGACTCATAAACCTCTGAAAGTTGTGCCCATGCCTGACTAGCAGAGATAACATATTGCAACATTTTTTTAAAAACAATCCACATATGTCTCTTGAAAGAATTACTAAGGAACTGTGATTCAAGGAACATACTACACATCTGTGTATTTGATCCGTTACAGGTGTAATGTAATCAATTATAATGACAATGTGAAAGAACTTAAGTTTCACTAAATAAAAAAAAGGTTATTTATTAAAATTAATAATCTGTAGACACTGTGTAGTGTGACCAAATTTTACCAATTATAATTACTGCACATGTTTAGGAATATTTACTGTTTTGTACATACAACACATATATTGCTATGTTATTTACACACACAATTTGCTCAAATGTTTGTCTCAGGTAAAGCATTGCATGTGTTTCCTACCACAATCTGGCAACTCATCCACAGCTTAATTACACAAACTACATTTAAGAGGAAGAAGAAAAGTGTAGCACTTTCTAAATACAAAAAAATGTTTCGATTTTGAGACACAGAAATGCATTTTATGCAATGTTTTGCATTTTAATTACTTTTCTGCCAGCTTTGGTTACTCAAATCTGATGTTTAGTGCAGAGCGGCCAAAAAGGTGAAACGTCAAGCATGATTTATTCAGCTGACTGAGGCCTGATGATGACCCATGATGACTTCAGACCCTTTTGGACAATTTTATTCTCTCTGCATTCCTGTCTCTTTCATGCTGCTACCAGCTGCTGGTAGGATAACTACTCTATTTCAGGATACTGACTGAATGAATATTTACATGGGCCTGTAAGTAAGTCCAAAAATTTACATCCAGTACTATTATCTGGTTTGGCATTTGAATGTATTATGAATGAATGAATTATGATTGGTCTAACTGCTGTTTCACACCCTATTTGCACAGAAAACTACTTGCACTGTATAAAAGGATCTAGTGGCAGCTTATGCAATAAAGCATAATCATTTTACTATATCTTGCAAATTATAGGATCTCTAGTAATATTAAAGTTTTACACAAATTAGTTCTGCTTTGACTTTTGAGGGCATAATTTATGTTGAAATTAATTCAAATTGATCTTTGGCGGCTTGAATTACTGTGGAATACTGGCTGACTGCCCTGGAACTCAAGACAGAGATTCACATCACTTTTAAAATATTAACTAAATTCATACATAATTATATCAAAGATATTTAAAAAATCATAAAACCTCAATGCTTCTTTTGAAGTTAACTTTTGCTCAGGCTTCAGGTCTGCTTTATATGCAAGGTCATAACTCAAATTTATGTGAATTTATTCAAATAGGATAAAACTAAGATTCTAATGAAACCATAAAGTTCCCCAATGTCCAAGAGGAACTACAGTGCAATTCTGAATATGCACTGAAATATGAATGACCAAGAAAGCTCAGAAGGGGAAAAAAAAATAAAAAAAATGGCATGCTATTTGTGATAATTAGATGCTGAGACAGATCTCAACTTGAGTGCCTTGGAACAAATATTGCGTCTTACCTCAAGATTCCTGCGTTACAGGTGAAGATGAAGTGTATAATTGTTTGCAGATGACTTGTAAAAGTTCCGTAATTTTGTTTATCCCTGTACTTGACTGAGCAGGAACTGTCGGTACTCTGAGTGATGGAGGCTTATCTGGAGAAAGTCGGACTCCAGGAGTAGCTAGCAGTCAACTACATCTGGAGAAGTGCTTAACTCCCACCTACACTCCTCCTCTGGCCTCTACAGGGGGAGGGAATGCTGGGAGACTTGGCTTCCGCCCATCCCCTCTCTTCCTCCATTACCTGCGCTTCCTGAATTTGGTTCCTGATGTTTCTCTTTCTACTTGTGCCTGCACTTTGCTCTCTTCTAACTCCACTCTTTTCTTACTCACTGTTCTGTTTTCTCACTTTTAAAACACATTAATGAGTCTTGAGCATATGCACACACATGCTCACCTCAGTGTGTCCCACGCACACTCCTTTTCATTTTCAGAGATTCACATTCTGTTTATCATTCCCCCTTCTGTTCTGTCTCCAGCAGTTCCATGAACTTTTCAAAGGCCACGAGAGCTTATTTTCTAAAGCATGATTAATGCATGAGAGACTAATTGCCTGTGACAAAACTATTGTTTGCAAAATATTAATCAAATCAACTGGTCATAGAATAAATTAATGGGAAAGAGTATCACCAAAGTTCACTGTCAAATAGGCACAATATTACTATGCTCATTTGGTAACCTTGAGTAAAAAAGCTGGTCAATTAAAGGACTTTTAAAGATTTTCATCTTTACGAACTGAAGGATGATTCATTTTTTTTCTTTGTATTTGATTTAGTCTGCCACAGAAAATAATTTTGACTTCAGTAATGGATTTACAATGGAAGAAATGTAAAGTTCCCTTTCCCTCTCTGGTAATCTTACTGTGTATGTATCACAAATAGATTTATGTACAGTGTTATGTACAGTGTACCCGTCGATAATGCAATAATACTGTATGGGACTATACTATATTTTAGTTAACTTTCTTAAATGTATTTTGTGGTAAGGATTTTGCTAATACAAAAAATGGTCCAGCACAACGCAAAAACAATCGGCCTAGCAACAAGACAAACACTATTACAGTAATATACTTAACCGTTGTGATTATCCTTACGCACGCCATAGGTTGCCGACTGCTGCTATAGTGAATACCCTTTCGAAAAAGTTTATTCAAATGTGCTACTTCTTTTAAACTAAAAATAAGAAAGTATACTTTCGGTCTACTCTTAATGTACTTCTCATGAATATAGACCTACTTAAAAGTTGCACTTAAGTATTCTTGACTTATACTGACAGAAAAGTCTATATTTGGTCTATACTTGTACTCAATATTTTGATCAAGATATACTAGTATAGTATATACTAATATACTAAGATATAGTATAATTAAGTATTCTAAGTATACTTGGCTTGTAGTTGTGATTACTCTTTTGATTAAGCCTATTAAATACTTTTTTTACACACTGTATTATAAACTTAAATTGTTTGAAAATATTGATTTATAAAGAAATCAGATATGTTCCTAATTTTAAGTATCAGATTTTTGTGTGCAGGCTAGTCCACTGGCAGTGTACATAGGAATTTACTTCAAATCTTCTTTACTCTTTCCCTGCCATTGACTGAATTTTCCAGCTATCCATGTTTTCACTGTTATACGGTAGGGGATGCTATTACGCATTTTCTGAACGAGTACATAATCTCCAGATCAAAACACAGGTGAAGAAGAAGCAGAAACAAGTGATAGAAGATTGCTTATACAAATGTAAAATAACACGATCATCAAACACTGAACAGCATATAAGTTCAAAAGTGTCTAACGTTACTGAATGAAATGTTGAACCCATGAAGAGGAAACACCCGTAAAGCTTTGGCGGTGTCGATGGACTCGAACTACTAGGCTACTTCTATGTTTTGATCATCATTCTGAATCCGATCCAGATGTAGTCTTTGACAAAAAGACAGAGCTCGCCAGAATGGGCGTGGCTTATAGCTATATAAGCCCCCATTTCGCCATAGAATTCAGATTTAATATCCTTCAGCAAATTTTCACTTCGCTGACCTCTGGATGAGAAGCCTCGCCGCCGTCGAAAAGCCTTCAGCGGAACAAGCAACCTGCTAAGCAGCTCTGAGGACGCCGGCTCCTTCAGCCCGCTGTTCTCCTGTGCCATATCCTTTAAAAGATAGCTGTCTTTATGCTCTAAAATGGTCTGTGTTCTCCAGCTGGTGCACAGCGCGGAACCTGGACCCCTCCTCATGTGGAGTGACAAGGGTACTTTCCTTTCTACAAGAGCTTTTAGACGCGGGTCGCACCCCCTCCACGCTCTAAGTATATGTGGTGGCCATAGCAGCATTCCACTCTCTTGTGGCCGGGCAATCACTGGGAAGAAACAACTTAGTCGTGCGCTTCCTCAAGTGAGTCCGAAGGCTTAATCCGCCTCGACCCCCCTCTATACCTATTTGGGACCTTTCCACGGTCCTGGAGGGCCAATAAAGGGGCCCCTTTCCAGCCACTTCAGTCTTCAGTCTTGAAGCCGCTTTCACTCAAAACTTCTCTCTTGCTAGCACTGGCATCAGTCAAGCGAGTGGGTGATTTGCAAGCACTCTCAGTGAGCGCTTCCTGCCTTGAATTAGGGCCCAACGACTCCAGAGTCGTCCTTAAGCCGAGGCACAGGTATGTTCCTGAAGTGCTCTCGACTCCGTTTAGAGCAGGTCATTTAGCTGTCAAAACTTCCTTCGTCAGAAGACGACAGAGATGTGAACCTGCTCTGCCCTGTGAGGGCTCTCAGAGTCTATTTGGAGCGTTCTGCCCCCTTCAGGCAGTCAGAACAGCTCTTTGTATGCTTCGGAGGCCGCACCAGAGGTTTTGCGGTCACGAAGCAGAGACTGTCAAGCTGGATAGTAGGTTATCTCGCTGGCTTATGAGTCTAAGGGCCTCCATTGTCCCATAGGCATCAAAGCTCATTCCAATAGAGGCATGGCCTCGTCGTGGGCATGGTCGTGTGGAATACCATTTGAAGATATTTGTGTGGCGGCAGGCTGGGCCTCACCATCCACATTTATGAGGTTTTATAATATGGATATTATAAAATAAGGCCCATTCTATTATTTTCCTATATGAGGCTCATTACTGATCTTGCCTATATTAGGACCCATAACTTTACTCTTCTATGAGCCTCTGGTGCTTGGCCCTAGGCTATAGTATCGGGCGAAGTTTTTAAAGCACGCATGGCATTTTGAAAGGGGTTCCCATAGCCTAAGTTACTTACGCAATACGAGAGACCTCTGGAAAGTTAACGTCTCGGTTAACGTAACCTCGGTTCCCTGAGAGTAGGGAACGAGTATTGCGTAACTCACCGTGCTACTGTGCTTTGATCAGGGGATCCCTTCAGTCGATTTAACCTGAATTCTATGGCGAAATGGGGGCTTATATAGCTTTAAGCCACGCCCATTCTGGCAGGCTCTGACACGCGCAGGCGCAAACCGTCCTGATTGGTTCTCGTATCCTAGCCGACTAGCCATAGGTTAGTGCAGTTGCCGCAGCACAGCCAATGAGCGAGCTAAGGCACTCAGCTGAATGTCTGCTGTGTAGCCGCACTGCGCTTTAAAAATTTGGCTTCAATATATTTACGAGAAAAGGAGTTTTCCCATAGCGTAAGCTACTTACGCAATACTTGTTCCCTACTCTCAGGGAACTGAGGTTACATTAGTAACCAAGATGTTTTCTCAGCTTTTTGTTTAAAATGTTGCTTTTTTATGAAACGTACCCACATTCAAGTGCTGATGAAAAAGGAAAAAAGGAATAAAATGTTTTTAAAAGGAAAATACTTAAAGTAAAGTTAAAGATATATTTCAAGTATAAAAAAGTAATACCTACATTGGAACCTAGTAGTATACTCAAAGTGCAAAAATAATACATAAATAGGAAACTGTTGGTATAATGTTAAGCTCACGTATATAGAAAACTTACAAGTATACTTGCATTATAAAATTAATATAAACTAGTAGTTTTCTGAGAGTATACTTCAAAGTGTACTTTCATAAACTAAATAATGTGCTACCAGTATTTGACTAGTAAACTATCAGTATACCATATCATATTCATGTTCACTTTAAGTATTGCAGGACAAATGAAAAACTTAGTTGTAAACTAGTGTACTCAAAGTTTACTACTGTTAAACTTAAAGTATACTAAAAAGTATACTTTTAAACTCTAAAAAGTGGGCCAATTTAGTCCCAAGTAGTACTGAAATAGTACAATAACAAGCATACTTCTAGTACATTGATATTAGTATACTTACTACATAAAGTATACTTAAAATGATACTTGAACTTTACTTAAGTATACTTAATAAAATTAACTTGAAATCTATTTATTTTTGTAAGAGTGGCTGTTGTATTGAGAGTACATCGGTTACACTCTCTTTATTGAACTACACATTTGAAATGAATGACTGCAATTGATAATGTCCACTATGGATTCGGACACAACAGCAAATGGGTGTCTCCTCAAATAGTGCACTATATACAGTATAAAGGGAATATACAGTCCCCTCCAAAAGTATTGGAACGGTAAGGCAAATTCCTTTGTTTTTGATGTTCACTGAAGACATTTGGATTTAAGATCAAAAGATGAGTATGAGACAAGAGTTCAGAATTTCAGCTTTTATTTCCTGGTATTCACATCTAGATGTGTTAAACAACTCACGACATACCACCCTTTGTTTGAACCCACCCATTTTTCAAGTGAGCAAAAGTATTGGAACAAACAATCTTAAAGTAAACAACATTTAATATTTGGTGGCATAAACCCTTGCTTGCAATAACTGCCTCAAGCCTACGACCCATCGACATCACTAAACTGTTGCATTCTTCATTTGTGATGCTATTCCAGGCTTTTACCACAGCTTCTTTCAGTTCTTGTTTGTTTCTGGGTGTTTCTCTCTTCAGTCTCCTCCTAAGGAGGTGAAATGCATGCTCTATTGGGTTAAGGTCAGGTGATTGACTTGGCCAGTCTAAAACCTTCCACTTTTTTCCCCCTGATGAAGTCCTTTGTTTTGTTGCCAGTGTCCTTTGGGTCATTGTCCTGCTGCATGATAAACTTCCTCCCGATTAGTTTCAATGCATTTCTCCGTAAATTGGCAGACAAAATGTTTCTGTACACTTCTGAATTCATTCTGCTGCTACCATCATCAGTTACATCATCAATAAATATTAATGAGCCTGTCCCATAAGCAGCCATGCACGCCCAAGCCATGACATTACCTCCACCATGCTTCACAGATGAGCGTGTATGCTTTGGATCATAAGCAGTTCCTTTCTTTATCCACACTTTGGCAGAGATTAATCTTGGTCTCATCAGTCCATAAGATTGTGTTCCAGAACTTTTGCGGCTCATCTCTGTACTTCTTTGCAAATTTCAATCTGGCCTTCCGATTCTTACTGCTGATGAGTGGTTTGCATCTTGTGGTGTGGCCTCTATATTTCTGCTCTCTGAGTCTTCTTCGAACAGTGGATTGTGAAACCTTCACCCCTGCACTGTGGAGGTCGTTGGTGATGTCACTTACTGATGTTTTGGGGGATTTCTTCACAGCTCTCACAATATTTCTGTCATCAACTACTGTTGTTTTCCTTGGCCGACCTGTTCTACGTCTGTTACTCAGTACACCAGTAGTTTCTTTCTTTTTCAGGGCATTCCAAATTGTTGTGCTTGCTATGCCCAATGTTTGTCCAATGGCTCTGGTCGATTTTCCTTCTTTTCTCAGCCTGACAATGGCTTGCTTTTCTCCCATAGACAGCTCTCTGGTCTTCATGTTGGTGTATCCTTTTTAACAGGAAATGCAGTCTTTATAGGTTTGAACCAATGATGAAAACTTAGACTAGTCATGCAGAGCTATTTAATGTTTGTATAATCAATCTAAAAGGCAACACCTGGGCAACAAGAAACATCTGTCAGTCACATGTTCCAATACTTTTGCTCACTTGAAAAATGGGTGGGTTCAAACAAAGGGTGGTATGTTGTGAGTTCTTTAACACATCTATTTTACGAGGTGGCAATTTCATATGAATTCGATGTGAATCATATGTAAACATGAAAAAAAGTAGGCAGGAAGGTCCATGAATGGTTCTAAAATGTACTCGGTTACTAACGTAACCTCGGTTCTCTCTAGAGAGGGAACGAGTACTGCGTAATATCTTACGCTATGGGGAAAACCTCTTTTCCACGAGATATTGAAGCCAAAAATTATCCTTAATTTTGAATTAATGTAAAACGCTGTGCGGCAGCATACAGAATTAAGCAAGACGGCTCGGGCGCCTATTGGCTGCCCTGCGGCAACAGCAGCAGCCTATCGAGAGAGGCCCTGCATGACGTGATACCCAATGGGGGCTCTTCGCGCCCATTTCGTCACGTCCCGCCAGAATAGGCGTGGCCTATTCTGGCCTATAAATACGCTCGACAAGCTGATACAAAGCTGGTTTTCATCACTGAAGCGAACCAGCGCTGTTGTATGCACGGCAAGATACGCAGTACTCGTTCCCTCTCTAGAGAGAACCGAGGTTACGTTAGTAACCGAGTACGTTCTCTTACGAGAGTATCTCTCGTACACGCCGTGCGTACTGGGATCCGACACCAAAGTCCCAAGGGCAGTAGCCCGGGGCTCATATAGTGCATAATCACCCTAGACTCACAAAGAGTCGGAGAAGAGAGGCTACAAGCATCATTCCCCATGAAATAGCATCCCACAGGAGCTAGTTATGTTAACAGTGTTTCACGCAGACAGGGTGAACGTGTATACTGAACTGGGTATAAGTACGGGTTATTCAACACCCATAGAGCTGTATACATTAGCTCTCAGTGCCCTGACAGGGCAGAGGAAACTCGCATCCTCCTCCTCATGAACCGGGAGGGCGCACAGGGAAATAACCTGGGCCCTGAACGGTGTGTTGAGGGATTTGGGCACGTACCCATGCCTTGGTTTGAGTATGACTTTTTGAGTCATTAGGCCCAAACTCCATGCATGATGCGCTTACTGAAAACGCTTGCAAGTCCCCTACGTGCTTCACTGAAGCGAGAGCCATAAGGAATACTGTTTTGAGAGACAGATGTTTCATGTCTGACAAATGGATTGGCTTGAATGGGGCACCTTTCATGGCTTCAAAAACAGTAGAGAGGTCCCACACAGGGACTGAGGGGGGTCTGGGAGGATTCAGCCTCCGAGCTCCCCTGAGGAATCGCACGACCAGGTCGTTTTCCCCCAGTGACTGATCAGACGTCGGTCTTGCAAACGCCGCTATGGCCACCACGTACACTTTGAGCGTGGATGGGGTTCTGCCCTTATCCAGCAGCTCCTGAAGGAAGGAGAGCACTTCCCTAACCCCGCAGTCTGCGGGTGAAAAGCCCTGAGCTTGACACCAGGCAGAGAACACCGACCACTTTGAGGAATAGAGCCGTCTAGTATACAGGGCTCTAGCCTGCGTGATTGTGTTTAACACTCCCTCTGGGAGGTTAGCGGGTACCCGTTGATGGCCCATGCATGTAGGGACCATAAATCCGGGCCAGGATGCCAAATCCAGCCCTTTGCCTGAGAGAGGAGGTCTCTCCTCACCTGTATCGGCCACGGGGCAGTGCAAGATGTGGCGGCCTTTTATCTGGGGACAAATGAGCTGTAGCGCGTTGTCGACTGCCAGCATTTCCAGACAGTTTATGCGTAGGAGCTTTTCACGTTCTGACCACTGGCCAAAGAACGGTCTGCCCTCGAGCAGCGCTCCCCATCCCGAGGTCAAACTCTAGGGAGTCCCCAGACTCACGCCTCACTGACACCATTTGGCTATTTTCCCAAGGTTCCAGAGCCGAAACGCATTTCCTGTCGACCCTGAGGCGAAATAGACCAGAGGTCCATGCCCGGGGTGGAACTCGCGCTTTCAGCCATAACTGCAGTGGGCATATGCGAAGCAGGCCTAGCTGAAGTACCGAAGATGCCGATGCCACGAGGCCCAGCATTTTCTGAAACCTTTTGAGCGGGTATATAGAGCCGGTGCGAAAGGATTTCGTGGTGCGCTGAATGTCCAGTTTGCGCTCCGGCGACAGACGTGCTGTCATAGACAGTGAGTCCCGCACTGTTCCCAGAAAAGAGATTTTCTGGCTGGGAAACAGCGAACTCTTCGCCCAATTGACTGTGAGACCCAGATTCTCTAGATGCTCGAGTAATGTGGTTCTGTGTTCTATGAGCTCTGAATGTGATCGAGCTAGAATCAGCCAATCGTCCAAGTAGTTCAAAACTCGCTTGCCCTGAAGTCTCAGGGGTGCAAGGGCATGCACTTCGTAAATGTACGGGGTGCTAGGGATAGTCCGGACGGTAGGACTGTGTATTGATATGCCTGGCCCTCGAAGGCGAATTTCAAGAATCACCTGTGACGTGACGCTATTTGTTTTTGGAAAAAGGCGTCTTTCAGATCTATTGACATAAACCAGTCTCCCTGGCGCACTTGCGCAAGGATTTTCCTGGTTGTCAGCATTCTGATCTGGCGCTTCATAAGCACTCTGTTCAGCTGTCGCAGATCTAGAATGGGTCTGAGACCCCCGTCTTATTTCGGTACCAGAAAATATCTGCTGTATAGCCCCCCTTCACTCTGAGCCTGAGATAAAGGTTCTATGGCCCCTTTGCTCAGCAGTTTCGCTATTTCGGCTCGAAGTAGATGAGAAACTTCATTGTTTACTGTGTTTTCGACTCGCACCTTGTAACGGCGGGGATGTCGAGTGAACTGTAGCGAATAGCCTCTTTTTATAGTGTTCAACACCCATTCTGATACCCCGGGAAGCTTTGCCCACGCCTCTGCGTGAATAGCTAGAGGTAGAATGAAATCCGGGCTCTGTCTGCAGAGCTTCGGTGTGCTGAGACATAAACACTGTGTTTACAGTGTGCAAGGCGGGAGGCGCGCCGATCACGGCGGGCAGCCTGGTCGCGGCCGAATTCTCTACGACAGATTGTGGAGAGAGAGCGAGCGGGACAAACCCCATGGGGTTGAGCGTGTCTGTGAGGGAATGTGGGAACGGGACAGCGGGCACACTCACTGCACTGAAAACACCGTCGGCTTGTGCTGACTGAATGCATGTCGGTTTCGTTTCTAGAGAAACCGAGGGACACGTATCGTGTAGTGTTTGTGGGCACTGTGTCGTGGGCACATTCACTATATATATATATATATATATATATATATATTTTTTTTTTTTTCACAATCGACATGAGTAAATTTTATTTGTGCTAGTCCTGAACTGTGGCGGGCTGTGTCTGTGTGTGAATGGGCACTGAGACGTGGGCATTCTTACAACAGTCATAACACCATCGGCCGTGGCCGGAATACCAGAAAATACACTCTTTTTTGGGATTTTTCTGGGTCACCGTAAAAATGCCGTTTGTGTGCAGGCAAGCGGGCTGTGGTACCGGCTTGTTTACTGCGAAATACACTCGAACAGTCACATTGTTTGGAACTGAACGAGCGAGAAGTTTCGGTGGAGTCTGGCCGCGGCGAGACTTAAATACCGTGGGTCTTAGCTGACTGTATGTGTGTTGGTTTCGTTTTACAGAAACCGTAGCACATGCAGTGTGTAGTGTTTGTGGGCACTGGGTTGTGGGCACATTCACTACATTTAATGCACAATTGACATGAGTCAACCTCATTTGTGCGAGCCCTGCACTGTGGCGGGCTGTGTTTGTGTGTAGAAATGAACACTGGGCTGTGGGCATTTTTATTACACTCATAACACCATCGGCTGTGGCTGGAATACCAGAAAATACGCTGCTTATATGATTTTTCTGGGTCGCCGTGGAAACGGCATTTGTGTGCAGGCAAGCGGGCCATGGTACCGGCTTGTTTACTGCAAAATACACTGGAACAGTCGCATTTTCTGGAACTGAACGAGCGAAAGTTCGGTGGAAGTCTGGCTGCAGTGAGACTTTTTTTTTATTTTTATCTGCTGCGAGAGCTGGGATCGAACACGGGTCTCTCGTGCAGATAAGAGAGCGTCATCACAGTTTAGTGTGTGTGTTTGTTTGCAGGCGTGCGTGTTATACAACAGACTCATTGCTGCAATATTGACATTTTCAGCCGCTCAGACTACGAGGAGCTGAGAAATGTTAGAGAAATGGAGATTGGTCCGGCCTCGGCTGGACAAAAACACAATCTTTCCTGGCCTTCTGCAAGAGCAGGCTATGAGAAGGATGCCAGGCGAGTCCTCAGAGTCACCATGGGCATCAGCTCGTAATGAGGGCATTCGCCGTCAGCGAGCGCGAGAGCCGCGTTATCCTCACCCAGGCAGGAAGCGCAGATGACGGTCCCCGTCACTGAGTGTGGCTCGGCACGAGCCGCAGGATCTTTGCATCTTTAAAAAGACTCTTTTAGGAGAGAGAGAGATATACAGTGAGAGTGTGAGTCGCAGCGGCGAACACACACTCTTAGCAGTGAAAGGATATAGACGCCAGAAAGCATAGCAGGTACGGCGGCTAAAGGCGGCGAGGTGAAGGCCACTCGAAGGCTCGTCCCGCAGAAGGCTTTCTGTCAACGGCGGGGCTTCTCACTCCGGATCCAGCGATGCAGTAGTGCTTCGCTGAAGAGATGAAAATCAGTTTGTATCAGCCTGTCGAGCGTATTTATAGGCCAAGGCCACACCTATTCTGGCGGGACGTGACGAATGGGCGCGAAGCGCCCCCATTGGGTATCACGTCACGCAGGGCCTCTCTCGATAGGCTGCTGCTGTTGCCGCAGGGCAGCCAATAGGCGCGCGAGCCGTCTTGCCTATGTCTGCATGCTGCCGCACAGCGTTTTACATTAATTCAAAATTAAGGATAATTTTTGGCTTCAATATCTCGTGTAAAAGAGGTTTTCCCCATAGCGTAAGATATTACGCAGAACACACCTGTCACTGGGGAGTAGAGCTACAAGATTCTGGATAAATTGAGAATCACAGTTTTTTTTTGTTTCACATAGAGATCACAATTCTAAACTACACAAAATAACGTAATTTAGTAGAGGTTCTAAAATGTTTTTATTGCTGCAGTCTATTTAACAATGTTTAATTCATTTGAAATTTTTTTTTTAATGATTCAATGACTCATAAACACTTTCATTGCCAGATACATCAGCGCTTCTGAATGAATTTCTTGAATAAATGATTCAATTGCACATGACGAATACATTTTTTTAACTGTCACTTGTCACCCAGTGGCGTAAATTATATAATTGATCCAATCATTAAGCTGATTTGCTCTATTTTGATTGCTGCCGAAGACATACAGTGTTTATATCCGACCTTTATACTTTTATCCCAGTATTTCTGAATATTTGTAAATAGCAATACTGTTGATAAGACAGTTTGTAAAGCTGTTTCATATACCTATTCATGCCCTCGCTGGGTCAGTGGCAGCACAAACGCAGATTTTAATGTTTTGCTGTTATTTTGTAGACATGGCTAAATTATTGTCATTTAGGAACGAGATCCTGTGGTTGTTTGACTTGAGATTGCAATCTTTTAACGGCAGCTCTACTGGGGATTAAAGGGGTCATATAATGCCATTTTTGTACAAGTTAATATGAATCTTTATGTTCTAAATGGAAACTTTGTAATATACTTTTATTAAAAATTCTCATTAGTATTTTAAGAAAACACCAATTTTGCCTGCTCAAAAACAGCTCTGTTTTCAGCACGCCATTTCAGTGTATATGCCTTTAAATGATAATGAGTTTGCTGACTCTTTCGTTCTTTTGGCCGTTTTTGACACAACACACGTGGAGTGTTGCCTTGACAACAGTTGATGGTATATTTTGGCGAAAGAATGGCAGAGGGAGTCTCTGAGGACACATCTGTAGTGTTGCCATACCAATTTGAACCGGAGTCGGACCCGGAACAAGATGACGGCCGCGAAGAAGTTTGACCATTAAGGCTCGAAAAGGACGTTTCTGAATGGTTGGTTAACGTAATGCCACTTTAATCTATTTTTGTATGTACTGTCAGGGTAGAGTAGTGGGCAGGGGCGGATTGGCCATCGGGAATACCGGGAACAATCCCGAACGGCCGGTCCATTTCAGGCCGAAGACCGGCCGGTGGTCTAAGAGTTTTTTTTGTTTTTTTTTAATGATACGCGACCGGCCTAACCGGCCGATTAGTAGTGCCTGCAGCGGAACGCTGTGTGTGTGTGTGTGTGTGTGATTCAGACCGGGCCAAACCAATACTTTCAATCTGAGGAGGGATGCGAGCGGCCCCTCTTAACTTGGACTGATCCTCGTTTTTCCTGACATCCGATTGGCTCTAACTAGGCGCCGATCAAAGGAGTTTACTTTTGCTCATGTTTAGCGGGTTTGTGTGAATGCAATGCAACAGAGACGGACGGTAAAAATGGCGAAAAGAAGGAGAGATTACTGTCTATGGAAAGAAGAGAAAGAAATGGGTGGGGCCGAAAAAATAAGAATTAAAAAGAAAGGATATTTGGCACAAGAGGCAGTTAAATGCACCAAATTAACAGACCTTTTCCTTAGTGGAAAGAGTGCTGTGGCAGCCGGAGGTGCAGATGAGGAAGGACCCAGCAGCATGGACAGGACAGGTGCACGATTAGGGATATATTAGTGATTTATAATACACTGAAATTGTTTATATTTGCATTTAAATATAGGCATTTATTACATGGCTTGGAAGAATTCCAATGTAGCATGCGGTGTTATGTAAGGGTTAATGTCCGACGAGGTGTCCATTGTCAAGTTTTAATGGACGACGGCGAGGTGTGAACCGGCCGACGCGCAGCGGAGGACGGTTGCCTCAGCCGAAGTCCATTAAAACCTGACAATGGACACCTCGGAGGGCATTAACCCGCTTATACCATGGTCACTTGTCAAATAAAACATGTTTAAAACATTAGTTTATATTTGAATTAGGCTAAATCTAGTTTTTACAAATAATAAATAATAACTTGCCTGACGGTTTATTTAGCAACCGGAGATATTTATAGTCCGCTCAGCTTGTAGAACCCTTCAGGTTCAAAAAATGCATTTTTTTTTCATGAAACACAAAGGTAGGCATAGTTATTTTTTTATTACACATAAAACAATTAATCAAACAACAAAAACAGAGCAGCAGCGGTGTAATTTTCAAAGCTGGAGTCCATTTCTTTTTGAACAATAAAGTCTCTGATTGCATTTACTGCCCATTTCGAATATTTTTTCGTGTTGATCTCATCTTTTTCATCTTCTATTTGATTAAATTCTCCCGGTGTTATCTCTTTGTGTCGTTTCTCCGTTTTATTTAAATTTTTTCTTTCTTCAGCAGCATCCCAGTCGTCAAAGTTGTCATATTCTCCATAAATGTTAAACGAAATAACGAAGTCGCTCATTGTTGTATTAGTAGGCTATGTAATATCTAACTAACGTTAGATGTTTGTTTTGATAGAGCAAATTGTTAACGGATACTTTGACTGCATGTTGCTATGGTTACTCTCAGTTGTTGTAGGCAGCGCATTTATTTATTAATTTCGAATGGTAAACAGGCAGTTTCACCAGAACTACTTTACTAGGTGTCCTCTATCACTTTTTAACGGACACCCTGCAGCCAATCAGAATCGAGTATTCATCCAGACCATGGTATAATTCTTGATAACAGACCGCTGTTAAGTATAACACACCGTTGCCATGAAAAACAGCGCGTTGCCATGGATGCAGTTCAGAGACGGAACAGACTATTTTCTTTAGCGGAAGCAATACAATCGTTTTTAAATCAATACACTGCTTTTTAAATCAATATTTTGTGTGAAATTTTTGATTTATTTGGTAGGTAGACATGTAATAAGCGGGATAATGTATAGTGAGGCGGTTGCTATAGCGAATACAAACGCTATAACAACCGCCTCACTATACATTATCCCTTACATATATTATATATAGATATATTATATATTATAAACAGCAGTTTGTCGTCACACACAGACAACATCCTTCTATAAGCAAGGAATCTCTGTATGTCTGTATATGTATATTAGCTGTTAAGGTCAGTGTTGGAGAGGGACAGGTTGATGATGACCCCTGCTGTCATATTGATGAGAAGGGGAAGGAAGGAAAGCAGCAAGAGAAAGAAGAGCTGGAGGATGAGGAGAATGGAACCAGCACAAAAACAAGGATAGGTACAGGGGCAGAGTGCAGGGCTTGGTACTAGGCAATCATATTATGCATAGGTAGAAAATGTATTATTCTTATAATTATTCTCATATTTATTACTGATGTTCTTCTCATGTTCTTCTCAGCTGTACAATCAGTAAGCAGAGGCAGGGAGAGTTGAAAGTGAGGACACACACACAAATCTCTATTTTATGGGACTGCATTGTAGTTTTTGAGTATCTGAGTGGGTATTTGGTAGTATTTGTAACTATTTTATCACTCCGACTGACTGTACACATGACATGCTGGTAGTTAGCAGTATACTGTGACTTATGTGTTCGAGATTAGGTTTTGTTCACCTGGTTGTGTTCAGTGCAGTGGTGACTTGCTTGTACTACCTGAAGAGGCAGGTATCATCCTAAAATTTCTTGAAGGTCTTCAGTGTAATCTGATTCTCTTTATACCATAAAAACACTATTAGAATTAAAATAACTGCAAAAAATCCTTCTGCTCGTGCACCAAGGGCACTCGCGTAAAAGGCCTCTCCATCTTAAAGTCCCGGGCTGAATTTCAGTCCCAGTACGTCCCTGGTAGTGGGATACAAACGCTGTGTTTACTGTATAGGTTAGTTCGTAGACAGATTTATGTTGAAAAACTTTTTTTTGGTAAATGTAGGCTTTTCAGTGATGCGTAACGCATCATCTTAGTGTTCGGTACAACTATCGTGACTGGAACATGTCCTGTCATGTCAGTAATGATTCTAGCAGTAGTTGAAGGATACCTAAGAATTTGTTGTATGTTTATGTTTAATGCAGTACGAAAATGTTTTATGTTTTACTTAGTGTTAACACCTGCGTACACAGTTTTTAATAACAATAACCATAACGCGCTGTTCATTATAAACGTGGGATTATGAATTATATTGAGAACGTCGTAACGTTACATAGAATACATGCCGTAATGTACCCTGAGTGTAAACATTAGCCACATTCATCGTGAAGCGTGCAAGCGATTTGCAAAGATTAATGTGTATCGTAAAAGGTTAATAAAACGTTATACTCACTTCTTCAGGAGGTGCAGCAGGAACACGAATAGTTGGTACTAATTCCTTTTTCAGGAGCAGCTTCTTAGCAAAACCAGCTTTATACTGACCCTCGTTTAAAAAGCAGTCTGGTGAGAAATGATTCGCGCAAACATGAATGCATTTACGTTGATAATGGGGAATATTCCCATCGTAAACAAAACTCAGCCACTGCTGTCAATCAACAACCGTGGAAGGGGCGTCATGTGCCGTGTGACGTCACACGGTGAAATGGCTCGATTTGAGACAGGGGAATACATATAAGGAGATTAAAACAAAAACACTGGATGGATTTTTATCATTATATGATGGTTGTGTACAGGCATTGCCAACACACATTGCAGTACAATCAACTTGTAAAAGTGCATGTACCATGATATGACCCCTTTAAGGAGATCATACCATACGAAAACATATGAATGGGATAGTGATAAGAGAAAAAAAGTTTTTGCAAAGTGATTCATTGTTCATAAGTTTTTCATTGCTCGAAACACCATAATGATGTGATGCTGGTCAAAACAGTGTAAATGCAACATGAGGCCAAACATTCATAAAAACAGCCTTTACAAACCCATTGCAAATGCGTTATTGAAAGTATAAACTATCAAATGCTGTGAACATCTCCTGGTGTATTGGATGACCAAGGGTTTCCTTGCCGTGTTATGAGGTGGAATGTATGGAGTTCCCTTTCGTAGTCACTACGAGTTACGTCGTGACGACGAATGGGGTTTCGCTTAGAAAGCCTATCAACTTCAAGTATTACAAAACGAGCCAATGGCAAAGAAATGCCATGGGTCTGCGGATTTTGCATAGCGTAACTTCGCCCCACCTCGTGGGTGTATAAGGAAGAACGCTGGCAACATGCAGATAAGTTTTTGCTTCGGAGCCAAGAGGTCCTCTTCACTCCTGCAGCCTATTCTCTGACTATCTTCGGGAATTTTCTGGACGAGCAGCTTCCAGTCGGTGTTGGTGTGACGGCGTGTTCCAGAAAGTTTCACATTCCTGCCTGCTGATTCTGTGCATTGGTCTGCGACAGCGTGTGTGTTTCTCCCTGGGCGCTTCAGCACTGCTACGAGCTTTCCTCTCACAAAAAGAGCTTGCATGTGGCACGTCTTTTTAAAGACGTTCAGCCCGTGTATTTCTGGGTGCGATAGTCTGATTGATTCAGCTGATGGGCATGAACGCTGTTGGGCGTGTTTGGGCTTCGATCAGGCCCAGACAGCGTTCGTGGATGCGTCATGTTCTCACTGCGGGAACATGACCATCGCAATGTTATGGTTGAGAACATTGCGATGTTGGACCCCGGCAGGTCCAGTATCTCATTCGGCGCCCCGGCAGATAAAATCATGTCTATCGCCAAATCACTAGGTGAGCTGGAGTCCTCTGAGGATGAGGATTCGGCTGTGCTGCCATCTTCGGGGTGTGCCAGCATTGCCCGAGTCTGATCCAGAGTTGACAGCTATGCTTTCCCGGGCCACCGCAAGTATCGGGCTTGTGTGGAACCTTCCGCCATGTCCCGAGCACTCAAGGCTGACGATTGGTTTTTGGGGGGGGCGACCCCAATTCCTTTCTATCTGGACGTGCATGAAGAGGTCATGAGATCATGGGAGTCTCCTTTGACTTTTCGTGACTGTTCAGCGGCCTCTTTCACCTTCTCTGCCCTCGCAGAGGCTGCGGCCAAGGGTACATTGGGGTTCCCCCTGTGGAGTGTTCTGTGGCAACACGTCTGTGTCCCCACAGCGCCTCCACCTGGCGCAGTGACCCTAATCACCCATCCAATGCCTGTAGTTTTCTGTCTACTCTGGTGATAAGACCTATAGAGCTGCGGGGCAGGCTGCCGCCTCACTGCATGCTATGGCCATCCTTCAGGTCTACCAGGACAGGGTGCTCACTGACATTCTTGTGCAGGGCTGGGCTGGGCTGATTCAGTTTCATCCAAGAGCTGCGTGCCGCCACCGACCTCCTGGGTCAGGTGATGTCCACATGCGTGGTCAGACATCTCTGGCTTAACCTGGTTGATATGCGCGAGGTTGAGCGAACCTGCTTCCTCAACTCCCCCATATCCCAGGCTGGCCTCTTCGGCAGCGAGGTTGAGGACTCTGCCCAACAGTTCTCGGCCGCCCAGAAGCAGACTGAGGCGATCAAATATGTTCTGACCCCGCGGCCAGCTGCTGCCACCCAGCCACCGGCTCAGAAGCCTCAGTCCACTTGCCGCCGAGCGCGCCCTCCTGCGACTTCTCCCCCCTCCTGCCCGGCCCCAGCAGCAGCCTTCACCCGGGCTGCACCTTGGAGGTGTTCGCAGGAAGGCGCCCCAGCCCGTACCAGCCCCGCAGCCTGGTGATTCAGTTTGCACGGTCTCCTCCTCGCTTCAGGGGAGTCCGCTTCACTATGGTCGGTGGCAATGCCCCTGTCATGAGAGTGGAGGTCGAAAACCTACAGGCGAAGGGTGCGATCCAGACTGTCCCTCCAGCCAAAATGAGGTCCGGCTTCTACAGCCCCTACTTCATTGTACCCAAGAAAACCGGTGGGTTACGACCAATCTTCGACCTGCACGTTTTGAACCGATCCCGTCACAGGCTTCCGTTTAAGATGCTCACGGCCAAACGCATTTTCGAATGTGTGCGGCCACAGGATTGGTTTGCAGCAATCGACCTGAAGGACACCTACTTGCATATCTCCATTCTTCCTTGACACAGACCGTGTTCCTACGGCTTGCTTTTGAGCGGCGTGCATACCAGTACGCGATTCTCCCATTCGAGCTAGCCCTGTCTCCTCACGTCTTCATAAAGGTCGTCGAGGCAGCCCTTGTTACGCTACGGCAACATGGGGTTTGCATCCTGAACTATCTCGACGACTGGCTGATCCTAGCTTACTCTCGTGGGCTCACAGCCTCACTCATGGGCTGGGGTGCCATGTGCAATCGACATGCTGCTGCGGGCTCCTTGACAGGACCCCAGCGCATATTGCATGCCAATTGCCTCGAGTTGCTGGCAGTACGTCTCGCCCTGCACCGCTTCCATGCGTTGTTCAAGAACCAGCACGTACTAGGCCGATCAATGCTCAGGTAAACCTGTTTGCCTCCCTCGACTCGTCCCATTGCGACCTGTATTACTCCCTGACCGAGGGCACGCTCAGACAGACCCTGTGCAAGATCAGGGAGGACGAGGAGCAGGTCATTTTGGTTGCACCTCACTGGCCCACCAAGACCTGGTTCTCCGAACTTGTACTCCTTGCGACAGCACCTCCCTGGCCAATTCCTCTGAGGATGGACCTTCTTTCTCAATCTTTGGAACCTCCACGTGTGGCTCCTAGACGGGATGAGGCAGGTTTGAGTACCCTGCCACCAGTGGTGGTGGCTACCATCAGTTCCGCTAGAGCATCATCCCCGAGACATGCCTAGACGTTGAAGTGGAACCTCTTCATCAACTAGTGCTCTTCTCACCGAGAAGACCCCAGGAAATGCCCGATCAGTGTCGTGCTTTCCTTCCTGCAAGATGGGTTGGAGCGAAGGCTGTCTCCCTCCACCCTGAAAGTGTATGTTGCCGCTATAGCCGCACATCACGGCGCAGTCGATGGTAAATCCGTGGGAAAGCACGACCTAATCATCAGGTTCCTGAGACTCAATTCTCCTCGCCCTCCTCTCGTTCCCTCTTGGGTCCTCTCAGTGGTTCTAACTGCCCTGCAGAGTGCTCTCTTAGAGCCTCTGCAATCAGTGGAGCTTAAGTTCCTGTCAATTAAGACAGTGCTCCTGGTTGCATTGGCATCCATTAAGAGGGTAGGGGCCCTGCACGCATTTCCCGTTGACGAAGCGTGCCTGGAATTCGGGCCGGTCTATTCTCACGTGATCCTGAGACCCTGGCCTGGATATGTGCCCAAGGTTCCCACCACTCCCTTTCGAGATCAGGTGGTGAACCTGCAAGCGCTGCCCCTGGAGGAGGTAGATCCGGCCTTGGCACTGCTCTGCCCAGTACGCGCCCTCCATGCCTACGTAGACAGAACGCAGTGTTTCAGGACCTCAGACCAGCTCTTTGTCTGTTATGGTGGGAAGCTGAAGGGAAAGGCTCTCTCCAAGCATAGGTTGTCTCACTGGATAGTGGACGCCATTGCTTTGGCATACCAGCAGCACGGTCGACCATTTCCCCTTGGTGTGAAGGCCCACTCCACTCAGAGGCCCTTTTCTATTGGTCACCCTGGATCGAAGTGACAGGCTGACCACGACCACTATGTTTTCCCACTGCTGCTGCGCATTGTGGCCCTGTCCCAAATGATGCACTTCATGTGGACTTTCGGTCTTGTGGACTTAAATTGCACATGCTCGCTAAGTCTAAGAGTCTGTAGGCCGTAGGAGTGATTACTGATGAGCGACACCTGCGCGACGCACCGGTCTCATGTCTGTCATGGAGGAGCGGAAGCATAAAGGAAGAGCAAAGACAGTGAAGATGGAGAGAGGACAGGCCTGGATTTTACATTGTGTTGTGTTTTGTTATATTATGTGTGGCGGCAGTCGTCCTTGAGGGACTGCTGTCTTTATTTTCGCTTTTTATTTGTTTATTTATTAATTAAAGTACTTGAATGTTAGCCGGTTCCCACCTCCTTCTTCCCACAATAACGAACTGTTACAATCACAAACTCAGTGACAAGTGAACTGAATTATTCTCTTCTTATGCTCTTCCATTTAAATACTTAACATTGGCTAACCAGTCAGCAGTTAGTTTTACCGCTGAATAGATTTTATTAGCCAACACAACAGCATAGCTAGCAGCCAAAGCCACCACTACTATACAAAAATTAGTTTTAAGCCAGTTATTTTTTTATCTTTTGCTGTAGTGTGTCAGTAGGAAATATCAGTTTACATTTCCAAACATTTCAAAATTAGCTGATGTAACAAATATATAACAATCAGAAGCATTTATATGTAACTGTGTACTTAAAATTTTAAAAAAAATCAGATCATTGATCATAAATTATAATCACTGTTATTTCTTTACTTAAAGAAACACTATTCATGCTGATGCAGATTTGTTAACAGGCAGATCATCCATATGACATAAACCAGCAGCTAACAGTAGCAAGTCACACTAAGCAACAGCAGGATTCTTTTCTAACATTCAGCATTATTTAAATCTCTACTTAAGTTTAAATATGAATATGAAAAAAGTTTAACTGCACTTACATAACAGCAAAAGATAAAACCTGCTGGGAAACATATCTATAACCTGTCTTGCTAGATAAGTGTAATGTGAATAATTCAGTTCACTTGCCACTGAGTTTATGATATTAAATCAGTATAGAACCGGTTGCTCGCCATGTTACAAGGTCGCTCGCTCTTCTCTCAGACACACTGCGTGGCAGCAGCGGGAAAACGTAGTAGGCGTGGTCAACCTGTCACTTCTTTCCAATAGAAAATGGCCTTCCATTCTGGTTGATAGAGACCACTGTAGGGTATGGACCAATCAGACACATACTAATTATTCATTATATACAAAGGTTTATGAAACTCCTCACACAGCCCAAATTAACAAACACAAGGGCAGAAACAGTGTCAGGTTACAGGGCATGATAAGTAGATTTTACGACCTCCAAGGAATGTGGCCACATACTCAAGAGAGAGACTATGAAACAGAAACCTCTTTAAAACAGACTTTGCTGCATTAATCATAGACTAACTGATCTATAAATGAACATGCATAAAACTGTGAAAGAAACAGTGTAAATGGTTTACTGTCTCGTGTACTATTAGGTATATATTATGGTATGTATCCTGGTATACAAACAACTAACGATCAATGTAACCTCACCTGTATCATGCCTCCTACCCAATTAATGCTCATTTAATGACTCACACTTTGATGTACATCACCTTCTTCTAGAATGCAGTGTGGATGTGTTATAGCTATCTGAACATTAATGAAGGTATAATCATGCTAGGGACAAAGATCCGTAAATCAACTAAGAGCCACTTTCCCTCTCAGACATGTCACCTTTCTGATTGGTCGAGTTCAAACCTTATGGGAGGATCTTTTCCAGGCCTTATTAGTGACAGTCCACATGTGACCTCCCTCTCTTAGTTCTTTCATCCAGCCGCAACACTGTTCTGGTGATTCTGGGGAACCCCCTCCCCCTCCACGGGGGCCCCAGGGCCCAGCAGGCCTCAATCCAACCAGATATGGGCACAGGCAGGAGAGAGATGACTCTCTCACAAAGAACCAAGGACAATCTCAAGAGTTTTGGAACAAAGACTCCAACCAACAACGACTCCAATCACCCATCCTTCCGACTTCCTCACTTCTCCTGGGTGCTCGGCGTGGCCTCAACAGAGTCCCAGGCCTTGCCCAAACCAGCCATGCGTTCCCGGAGAAAGAGAACGCTCAACCAACTTCCACTTGACACTGCCGGAACCATCAACGACTTCAATTTTCAACAACTTCAAGAATTGTTCCCATTACAAATGAAAGTATTCAATTCAATGAAATGTGAAAATGAAATTCTGATGGTTCTTCTCATAGACCCTCTTCCGGTTTCCAATTTCATCCTATCACTAACCTATTTATGTATTCATTTGTGTATGTTGTTTAGTTTATTTATATTCATATAAATATCTATATTTAGTTAATTAACTTGTACATAATATGTATTTGGTTCTGTTTTGTTTGCAATACAAGTCACTTTACGATCACGGTTTTTGCTACTGGCTCAAAGTACTGTACAGGCGAAGAAATAATTCTTCTTCTGTGGTCATGGAAGATACCCTTATCTTAGAATAAATTAATAATCAAAAGAGTTCGTTGGAAGAACTGATTAATTGATTGTAATATTAATTCAGCCACATCAAGTTAATCCAATTAACTGACCCAAATATTTATAATTAATAATAACAAGATATTATTGATTATTAATATTTCCAAAAAGCTGAGTTCCTTACATATATGGTAGAGAATTTTAAGGCATTGTATTAAACATTGTATGCAAGCAGACAGTAATCAATCATATGTTGTCCCATAAGTTTTTATTAACATCTCATACATGCACGTACAAGTTTCTGGGTAAATCAGCAAAACTATAGCTTGAATATGCCTTCCTAAGAATGGCAGAAAGTTCACAAATGCTATAATGCATATTTAAATCGTACGATAAGAAACTCCTGATATTAGCGAAGAAAGCCTAATTTCAGATATAAATCGAGCATAAGCCTTCTCTGACGAAGAAATCTCAGATTAGCCGCGCGCAAAAATGGTACCAGAACAAATTAACCTGATATGGACGAAGAAATCTCCATTTTCAGCATTTTTGAATTTGATCTGAGCGATGTTCCTCAATCACCGATTAAGGCCTTATTATGCGTTACGTCATTGTATTCATATTAAACCGCTGAAGCGCTCATATGAAACAATCGCGTCGAATTCGTATTAGAACAATCAGCTAACTAGTAATTGGCCATTGTCTGTGAAAGAACGGTGCTGTTTTGATTTGTTCAAAAGAGTCACTCACACGCAACGTCGTGTCTAAGCGAGAGACTCAGTGCAAACTGTCAGCACAGCTCTCCCGCTGCTCGGGCTCGTTTTATGAAAGCCTGACTTGAAAGTTAATCAGACCCTTTATCAACTGCGTCATTAAATGTGTACGAATCTATAAAGTGATACGAGATCACATAGAGACCAGATACACACTGGTTCACGAACCGTTGAAATTTAAAACAATTTCGAAACAGCTATGACGCGTAACGAAGCCCAGTTTAATAAAATCACGTGACCTTAGCAGTGATACACATTACACACTCCGAATGATTTGAGACGAATGATTCACCCTGGTGTCAGAGCTTCACGAAGCACGTCTCATAAGAGGGTTAAACCACCCTCTTCTCTCTCTCTTTCTCTCTCTCGACCCCTTCCTCTTGGTTTCACTTTCAGATTGAAACCCAGATACTTTGGGTTTTTATTTGTGTTTCTTTTATTTTTACTTAAATCTACCCCTATTTTATTTTGTGTATTGACACCTGTTGAGCCTGAATCGTCCTATTCAGTTAAGTTGAATTTAATTAAATTGGGAATTTAATTAAATCAATTTGCTTATTCAAGTTCCCCCCTAGTTACCAGAGCTATGAGAACACACAATGTTTACATACATTTTTTTTTATTTTATTTCAATTTAGTTATTTACTTTGGTTTCAGCCTGAATTCTTATATTCAGCTAAAGAAAAAAAAGGGCTTAACTAAATTTGAAATGTAATTAAATTACATGATACGCTTCCCTTTCCTTTTAGTTTTCTTAGAGCTATAAGGACGTTCTAACTTTACCTTTACCTTATTTTAGATCACTAGTCACTATCCTCATCTTCTCTCTCTCTATAGGATAACAATATCTAGCGACTGTTGTTTCCATAGTGAGTTACACAGGTCGTTAATATCCTACTTCCTGTCTGTGTTTTACCCATCCTCACTCCTTAGCACCAAGCTAAATACATGAAGTACGGCTAAACACAAACGCACAGTAGGCCCCAGACAGAACTGGAAACACTTCCCATTTTTTCTTCTTCTTCTTTTGGACCTTGAGATGTCTGATGTGTCCCTGGTAGCTTAGTCTAACAGCAGCATAACCCATAAGTGACTCCTGTTTACCTATGTCTCCTAGCTAAACCTAAATAGGTAAAACACTCCTTTCTTCCTCTTCTTTTCTGGTTTCATGCTATTGTTTTATGTTGGTTTTGCTCTATCTGTTACTCTCGTAGCACAACATGTGAGAAGAACCATCAGCATTTTTGAGTAATAGGTTATGACATGTAAGAGCCCAGTCATCAGTCGATGCTTCTTAAAGCACGTCAACTAAGATACTCAAAACTTTTTTTTGTTGTTGTGTGTGCTCACCAACACTAAATTTTAGCTGCTCCACATAGCCATTCTCCCACACAGATAGCTCACCACCTCTGTAGAAACTTGCATTTGCCCGTGCCATTTCTCTCTCGTGTTCCCACAAGTGTGCCAGTAGGCCTCAGACACCCGGCCCTGCCACCAGGACCACCTGAAGACCCGGCAGAGCAGTGTCATGGACGTCCTTCAGCCTGAAGCAGGCAACGACCTGCCACGGCAGAGGAAGGTACAGTTAGGCAACAACGAAAGCAGACGTCTGACACCCAGCCTGAGCCACCAAGAGCTGACCAGCATTATCTTCTCCTTGGCCATGCTCCCGCAGTCCTCAAACAGGAGGTAAATGAACTAACGCTGCCAGCCACAGGACTCCACAGAGAACGAACCCTGCTTAACGGGAGAAGGCACAGGACAGATGCAGAGACCCTGACAGCGTGGAGCAACTGAAAGAGATCACCAGTTTTCAAGCGGCTCTGACAGCTGCTGAGCACCTGCCAACAGACGAGAGAGGAACTGGTTGAACTCAAAGAGAGAGACGCGGAAGCCATCGGCTTGCAGCCAGAGCTGAAGTCCCAACACTGACTCAGCGATGCTGCAACATTATAGACCAGCTCGATGTGGTCCAAATAGAACTGAAACAGTCCAACCAACTGCAAATGGACCCCACGAGAAAGATGTACCCTGCTGAACTTCGCCTCAGCAGCGTAGGCTTCCCCAGCCCTGCACAAAAGGGGGGGGGGGGGGGGGGGGAGACAAACCCCTCTGCTTAACATGTCATCAGACAATTTCCTTAAAGCTTCTGCAGCCGTGGAAGGAAAAGGATTGATTCAGAAGAATCTTGAAACGACGGGTGTAGTGACACTCAAAGACCTCAACCGAATGGCCAGACATATCCCTGCATTTACACCAGAGCTTGCTAGACTCTATCTGATCTGGATCACATCCAGCCCAGAGTTGCGACGCTTTCTGGCTCGGCAGCCAGAAAACATCCAATCTAGCTACCAGCAGCTGGAACAAGCCATCACAACAGGATTCTCAGACTTAAGAGTCTGAATGTAGACTGGGCGCGGTCCCAGACACCAACCAGGGTAACCCTGAAAGTCCCTGTGCTACTGCCACAGACATCAAGCGAGCTACCTCGGAGCGTGCAACAAACCTGTGATGGAGGAAGACACCAGCTTCAAGAACCTTTTGACTCTGAACTTCAAAACCCAGAAGACACACGGCATGACCACAATGCACGACTCTGCTACAAAGTTCCTAGTCAGCATAGGACATAAAACTTTTAAAGTAGATGAAAATGTGTGCTCAAAAGGAAGCAAGAGTTTGCATTAGTAAAATCTGAATTTTACTGATTTAAAGAAAATCTTGAATGTAGGTGTAAGCCTCACGTGCCAACAGACTATGCACTGCTTTTTGAAACATACAGACATTGTGCCACCCGCTGGTTGAAATATACACTGCTGCACATTAGTTTCCATGACAATGACTTGTTACAGGAAATACAAACTCCAAATAGGGCATTCGTCACCCTAATGCCAGATAGTAAACAAACCACCTAAGCTGGGAAAACTAGCATGACCTAGAGCCCCTTCGTAACTACTGTTATCCTAAAAGTGCTTATTTGATCATTCCGATCCAAATGGGACATGATATGCGATACACATTTTGATCACTAGCTGCTGGCTTGTCTAAATGCAGATAAAACGATAGCTGGAATTGACATCTCTACTTAAAATAATAAATAAATAAATAAATAAAAAAGGGTCTTAACTGGTATCGGTAATTTCAGCATTAAAGCGTAAGTCTGTTTGACAAAGGAATCTCATCTCAGCGGCAGGCAAACGGTACCGGTATTTATTAGTCTGCTTTGGTTGAAGGAATCCAAATTGCAGTATTGCTTAATCTGTTTCTGACGAAGGAATCTCAGTACAGTGTTATATACACGTAGACTTGGGTGATGCTCCCCTTTCTACAAAGTAAAGACCTTACAAATTATTGTTAGATTGATGTAATTCACGTAAATTTTGGCTGCATCTACAAGCAGAGAGCTACCTAGCGATCAAAACTGTTCACTCGCTGAAAAGTCAGTATTTATGCACGAGATGGACGTAACTATATAGGCTTAGACTAGCTTTTACTTACAGCAAATCTATTTCCTTACTCTGTAAAGAAATAGAATAAGTTGCGTAAAGTAAAGAGAAGAGTTCCATGAGTAAAATTTGCAAATGCCAAACCACATTTGCATTTAACTGAATGTAACATCAAGGTCTTGAAAGACTTAAAGTATAGGCGCCCCCTTTTAACCCGTTTAAACATGCATAACTCATTTAAAATGTGCAGACATTCTTCATGGACTGTTGAATTGTTCTGACATGCACTGGTTCCCATGACAACGACTTGTCACAGGAAGTGCTAACTCGTGACGTCATTTTGTAAACAAACCAGCCTAGGTGGCTAAACTAACTTAACCTAGCGTCCATCCAGCTTAGGCTAAGCTAAGCTAACCTAGCATCCATCCAGTTTAGGCTAAGCTACATAATAACTTCTACAGTTAGCGGTTAGCATCATTTACTTGAAGCCTTAATTACAGCTTTTATGTATACAGCGCAAAGTATTCTAAAATACTTTCTTTAACCCCATTTAGGGGTTTTAATTTTTCTCTTTCCTTACTTTCAATTCTTCTCAGCTGAATTTCACCTTCACTAGTTTAGGCATAGTCCTTGCTGAGCGCTGTAGGCTAAATTTGCAGATGCCCTGTCAATTAAACCCAAGTTTAATTACATGTAAGCTGTGTAGCTAGAGAAGAATTCTTATAGTTATGAGAATTTTCATCAGCATGTTGACTAAACCTTTGGAGGGACACACACGGTGTGGTCTTAAACACGCAACAGCTGTGACCCACTATGGAGTGTTGGTCCAGGCAAATCTAAAGGTTAGTCACTAGTGCTATTGATTATTCTCAATTTCAGATCATTCCCGCTGTTTTGATCACTTACTTAAGTCCTTTTTATTTTTATTTTAGTTCGATAATATAAGCAGTCAGCTATTCACTTGTCTATTCTGTCATGTATATGATTTATTTCCATTCCCTCTCTTGTTCAAATGTGGTTCCATTTCCCATAGGGCCCAGAAAGGAACCAGAGACACCTTTATTTGTGATTTTGTTTATTTTCAACAAGTGCACTAATTTTTACGACCCTGCAACACAAGTAATTTCAACGATTACTAGGGCATAACTATAGTCCTGAGGATTGATAATAAGCATAATTTGAATAGGAAAGCTGTCCTTTATCCTCCTATTCTTCACTTCGTCAAGCCGTAGTGAACCACCAGTTAAGTCCAGAGAAATATTTTAGTCATAAGAACCATCTTAAGTCATTTATTTCATCTCGGCTATGCCCTTTCCAGGAAACACTCTCGGAACCACACAAGTCTTAGCCTCCTAACATCCACAGCTAAGATGATAAGTATACAATACACACTTCACTAGCTAGCTACACATGAAATACCTAGCTTTATGCTACATATCTAGCGAACCCATTAAACCGTGGCTCTGAACTTTCTAGGGTCATGCATTAGTCTCTCACCACAAGTGTGCCAAAATGTTGCAGATCCTCTGCTTAACCTGACCTTAACCGGTTAGGAGACCGAAAAGACTGACAAGCCATCGCGAGGAACACTGTTCCACCCATGGCTGCTGACATCCGACGGCACCAGAGCCAACGGAACTGCACCATGAGAGAAGAGGACAAACGACCCATGACCCAAGCCAGAGTTACAGCCACACCGGGGTGATCAAGATTCTCATCTCCTTACCCCACCTTATGGGTATAAAACAGAAGGTAAACAACCTCACATAATAGATCACAGCGTCCCACAAGGAGCGGACCTGTGCCCAAAGCCTTACAGACCAGCTCGACACTGAGGTTCAAACCAGATTCAATGCAGCTGGACTGAGCATGCCCAGGACCAGCACAGAACTGTCACCATGGCAACAACCCAGGTACCAGCCAAGCCCCTTGGAGAAGCCATGGAGGACAGCACCCTCAACCTGCAAACACCACAGGAAGACCAACGGCTGTCAACGACAGCATCCTCTTCCATACCCTTCACACAGGTGTCAATCTGAGGCTCCGCAAGGACAGCTGGACGCACCTGCCTCAGAGTTACTGGAGCCGCTGACACACGCAAAATAGCTCCCTGCACAGGACTCACCCAAGGAGTCCTGTAAGGTACAAGCTTCCGACTCCTTGCCCACCCCAGCTTAGGCAAGCTTGCGTCGGCACCACCATAAGGACAGAACAACACTTCAATCCTTCAGACCTCTTGTGACTGAGAGGCTAACAACCACCTTCTGACCTCCGGCCACCAGCACCAGGTCAGCTTGAAAACCTCTCTATGCTACATAGAGGCCTAACCACTTCCTGCAACCACAAGGAAACACCTGCCCCAAAACTAATGAACTTCAGAATGCCCCAACACCTGCCGCCTCAACACCTGCTGCAGAGACCTGGACTTGGCTACTGTCCACATCACCAGCCGTGGAACGACCACCGCTCCAGAAGACACGAGTAACCAGAGGCCACCATGGCCTTCCAGCCTTCTATGACAAGTGTGTGTCTGATCTCTCTGCACTTCCAACTTCGCTCGTGGTTGTCCTTGAGGGAGGACAACAACGATCGAAAGGGGGGATCTGTAGGGTATGGACCAATCAGACACATACTAATTATTCATTATATACAAAGGTTTATGAAACTCCTCACACAGCCCAAATGAACAAACACAAGGGCAGAAGGTTACAGGGCATGATAAGGAGATTTTACGACCTCCGAGGAATGTGGCCACATACTCAAGAGAGAGACTATGAAACAGAAACCTCTTTAAAACAGACTTTGCTGCATTAATCATAGACTAACTGATCTATAAATGAACATGCATAAAACTGTGAAAGAAACAGTGTAAATGGTTTACTGTCTCGTGTACTATTAGGTATATATTATGGTATGTATCCTGGTATACAACCAACTAACGATCAATGTAACCTCACCTGTATCATGCCTCCTACCCAATTAATGCTCATTTAATGACTCACACTTTGATGTACATCACCTTCTTCTAGAATGCAGTGTGGATGTGTTATAGCTATCTGAACATTAATGAAGGAATAATCATGCTAGGGACAAAGATCCGTAAACCAACCAGATATGGGCACAGGCAGGAGAGAGATGACTCTCTCACAAAGAACCAAGGACAATCTCAAGAGTTTTGGAACAAAGACTCCAACCAACAACGACTCCAATCACCCATCCTTCCGACTTCCTCACTTCTCCTGGGTGCTCGGCGTGGCCTCAACAGAGTCCCAGGCCTTGCCCAAACCAGCCATGCGTTCCTGGAGAAAGAGAACGCTCAACCAACTTCCACTTGACACTGCCGGAACCATCAACGACTTCAATTTTCAACAACTTCAAGAATTGTTCCCATTACAAATGCAAGTATTCAATTCAATGAAATGTGAAAATGAAATTCTGATGGTTCTTCTCATAGACCCTCTTCCGGTTTCCAATTTCATCCTATCACTAACCTATTTATGTATTCATTTGTGTATGTTGTTTAGGTTATTTATATTCATATAAATATCTATATTCAGTTAATTAACTTGTACATAATATGTATTTGGTTCTGTTTTGTTTGCAATACAAGTCACTTTACGATCACGGTTTTTGCTACTGGCTCAAAGTACTGTACAGGCGAAGAAATAATTATTCTTCTCTGGTCATGGAAGATACCCTTATCTTAGAATAAATTAATAATCAAAAGAGTTCGTTGGAAGAACTGATTAATTGATTGTAATATTAATTCAGCCACATCAAGTTAATCCAATTAACTGACCCAAATATTTATAATTAATAATAACAAGATATTATTGATTATTAATATTTCCAAAAAGCTGAGTTCCTTGCACCACCCACTGAGACACAGGTTCATTCGTGAGCAAAACTTTTCAACTCGCAAGCAAAACTTTTCAACTTGCAAACAAAAGATTTAGACCTGCAGAAAAGAGCGCAAAATGTGTGCGTTTGTGATGAAAAGTGTTCGAAATGCACAAAGAAAAATAAAGGTTTTCAAAGATTTACATGCACTGCAAATAATTCTTTATTTTTGAGCCTTAAGAAAACTTTTTTTGCAATCTTTTAAAAAATGTTATTACAAAATAATTAGTTTTACTCTCAAACACAGGAAACTCCATAGGAACGCACATCTAGTGATGTAATGCTCTGCTGCCTTGCCTGGGTCTTATTTTAGTTAATTTTGCATTTAGTTTTATGAATCAACTGTTTATATGATTTGTATTTCTTGGCCAAGAGTATTACTCGCCGGGGAGTGAGAGCACCGTTTTTTGTGTCTTTTGGCTTGTTTGTCTATTTGATTTGTAATTATTATTACAAAAAAAATCTCTTTTCTCAGTTTCTGTGTTTGGTTTAATATGTACTGAATGTAATGTAATTTATTTTGTTGGTTTAAATTTCAGTTTTTCGTTTAGTTAAGTAAATGATTGAATAATATTTTGTTTATTTTTCATTGTTTTGTGAACTGTTGGATTTAGTTGAACTGCCCCATCTTTGTACTCCCTTGCCTACATCTCTCTCTACTCACCCACATATTGGTAACACACTTGTGTGCCCCCCTGTGTAGGGCTGATATTTCCCGGTGTTTTCCGGGTAGCGTAGTTGAGCATTTGTATAATTCGTTGGTGCTTTTCTATCATTCCCTCTTCAACCTGACATCCCCCACCACATTAAGAAAGCTCTAGTGTCTACTTTTAAATGAATATATATATATTTAAATATAATAAAATTAAAATAAATAAAATATATAATAAATAAGTCATATCGAAAACAAATATTCTCTGTTTATATAATCCGGATGAAACCAAGCGAGTGGTACAGTTTCTCAGGTGTCTACTCATTATCTGTAATGTGATCACAACCATGTGCTGTGCAGCATTCACATGCTTATTGTCCACGTGTGAACGCTAACTTGTAAACATCATCTCGATTAACAAACATCAAGCATCAGAATTCATCTGCTTTTCATTGACTTTGGAAGACGTGCTGTGAGTTTACCATGGATTTACCTCAGAAGAAGAAGAATGCAATTGATCCAGCGGAGGTTAGTAATTTATTCCCACTTACATTAGTTAATGTATTATTGTTACATAAACTCGTACACATTTTACTAGTTGAACTATTGCCAGACTAAAATCTGTCAAAGGAAACATGTTGAAATATGAAATATTGGCAGGTAGGGAACCTTTCAAAATCCATCCCATTCTGGATTTACGGAACCTCAACAAACATCTCAGAAAATAAAAGTTTAAAATGTTGATGCTAAAGACATTATCACATTTATTCATCCCAAAGACTGGTTTATATCAGTCGATTTGAAGGATGCATATTTTCACATAAGCATCTCCCCAGCCCACAAAATTCCTCAGGTTTGCCTATTGGGGCACAGCCTACGAGTTTTTGACAGTTCCTTTCGGGCTCTCATTAGCCCCGAGGGTGTTCAGTGTGTGTCGAAGCAGCGCTCACACCGGTGAGAATGGCTCTGTCCCAAATGACACACTTTATATGCACTTTCGGTCTTGTGGACTTTGTCATTTTAGGTTTCAGAAGGGTCGTCCCTTTGCACTCGATATGCACCTCGATGCACACTTTTGCAGAGCCCGCACTGAAGCGAGCTCCGCAGCAGACTTCTTCCCAACAGTCAAAGCGTCGTTACGTCACAAAAGTGCGGACTCATAGGAAGTTAGTGTTTAGTGTGCTATTTGGGACAGGGCCAGTAATGGGTCTGAGAGTGTCAGCTTATTGGGACAATCTACAGTGTGCTCCACCATGGCAGCAGGTGAAAAGAGAGAGACAAAAAATGCTTGTGTTTCATTTAGAGAACTTAAGGTTCAAAATAAATGAGACGAAGAGCTGATTGGTGCCAGCACCAGAGATCATCTCAAACTGAACTCAGACCTATATTAAGCATTTCTATCAGAGGAGCGCATCAGGTCAATTTGCGGCTGTTTATCCCCAAAATTTCCATAAAGTTAAAGTAATAATTACAATGGTTTTGTAGTTTTTACAATGGCTTAATAGTTTTCTTTAGGGGTGAATTCAGGTTGAATGGGACACTTTTTCCCAGTCATCTCAATGGCAAAAAGTGTCCCAATCAACCTGAATTCACCCCTAATGGAAATAAAACATCAAGGAAACTGGAAGTTATGAAAAACATATACAAATACTGTATGTCAAGGGAAACCCATTAAAACACGTTAAATTGGCAGCAAATAAAGTTAAAACCCAATTTTGTTGACAACTAATTAAATGCTTTTTTAATAATAATGCTCTGGCACCATCTAGCTGTCAGAAAAACTATAACACACAGCCGAATTGGATTTTTAAATGCGCGATTTACTAACGAACTTACAGCATGAAAAACATGGTTGTTTCATGCTGGTTGTTTCAACCCAAATGTGGGTCAAATATGGACTAATGTGCAAATAATGCAACTATAAGAAGGTTTTGATTATTAATGTGTACCAACATAAACCAAAAGTTATATCATGGGACATTTCTAACAAAACCTGGATTGGAGTTATTAGTTTACGACTTGCTTATGAATTTATTGCTTTGTCAAGACTAAATAAGAAATTTAAATGTAACAAAAATACATACTTCGTTCTTGGCACTATTTTCTGTTCCAGAAGGATAGTTTCATTTTGCAGCTATAGCCATGTCAAGACGCATGTTATTATCTGCCGCAATGCAAGATGTCCAAGTCCGAAACAGTTATTGAATAAATATAAATCATTATTAAAAATATTTCCACATGACTCCGCAGATGTTTAGTAGACACCGCACATATATTTGCATGTTATAAAGAAGTATTCACATTATGGTAATTTACCGTCATGCTTATTTTATATAGTGATGAGCAAGGGGGCCCCCTGGTGGTTCTGGGGCCCTATGCAACTTGCGTAATTTTGAGTATAGGGTGTCACAATCACAAGGCGGAAGCAAAGATGCAAGTAATTCTTTTATTGAGTGGTCAGAAGACACAAAATGGTATGGGAACACGGGTGGGCTGGTGGCGAAGGGACTAGATGGTTAGCGTGCTGGTGAAGAGTGGTGATCGTGAGGCCAGTGCAGGTGAACATCCAGACGAGACGAAACCACGGAGACACAGAACAGGAACTCAAACCAGAACAGGACTGCTGACAGGCACACAATGAACAAACACAGGGAACACCAAACCAACGATCTGACAAAGAGAGGAGATGAGTTGATATAGGTGAGTGAATTGGCAGCAGCTGGTGCAGGGAATGAGATCAGCTGGCATGCTGATCAGCGGAACGAGCGGTAACGCCCACTCACACACGCTCACACACACAGAACAACAAATACAGGAGACACGAAGAAAACAGTGAATTCATAATCCCCCCCCCCCCCCACCAGGAACCTCTCCTGACGTCCCCAGACTCCCTTACCTGTCGATTGTAATCATCAATAAGAGAGTGATCCAGGATGTCTCTAGCAGGCACCCAACTTCTCTCCTCCGGACCGTAACCTTCCCAGTCCACCAAGTACTGGACTCCGCGTCCCCTCCGCCTTGAGTCCAGAATACGATTCACTGAATATGTGGGTTCCCCTTCTACGAGTCGCGGCGGTGGAGGAACCGGGGCTGGCGGATTAATGCGAGAATTAAATATGGGTTTGATTTTGGATACATGAAAAACGGGATGGATTCTCCTGTACACTGGAGGAAGATTGAGGTGGACTGCCATCGGACTAATGATCTTGGTGACAGTGAATGGGCCAATGAATTTGGGAGCAAGCTTATTAGAAACGGAGCGGAGAGGAATGTTCTTGGTAGAAAGCCACACTTTGGAACCGACGACGTATACGGGAGGTCTAGACCGTTGGCGATCGGCCTTGGCCATGGTGCGCGCTCCAACTTGGAGTAGAGTCTCGCGGGCTCTAGTCCAAATGCGACAACACCTCTGGACGAAAGCGTGGGCGGAGGAGATCGCGACTTCAGATTCCGGACTAGGAAAAATTGGTGCCTGGTAACCTAGACTACACTTCAACGGAGATAGGCCCGTGGATGATACTGGTAACGAATTGTGGGCGTACTCCACCATTGACAGTTGTTGGCTCAATGAGGAAGGATTCTTAGAGACCAGATATCGCAACGTTCTCTCCAAATCCTGGTTGGCTCTCTCAGTTTGACCATTGCTCTGGGGGTGAAACCCTGAAGACAGACTAACAGTCGCACCCAGTAATCTACAAAACTCTTGCCAAAATTTGGACACAAATTGGGGTCCTCTGTCGGAAACCACGTCCGTCGGGAGGCCATGTAACCGAAAGACGTGGTTAACGATTGTTAGCGCTGTCTCCTTGGCTGAGGGTAGTTTGGGCAAGGGAATGAAGTGGGCCGCCTTCGAGAACCGGTCCACCACGGTCAAAACTACCGTGTTACCCTGAGAGGGTGGGAGGGCGGTGACAAAATCTAGTGCGATATGGGCCCAGGGTCTCGATGGGACTGGCAGCGGTTGAAGGAGCCCATCCGGGGGCTGATTGGAAGTCTTATCAGTGGCACAAACTGAGCAAGCCAAAACAAAATTGTGAATGTTGCGAGCCATACGTGGCCACCAAAATCGTTGCTTGACTAAAGATGTAGTGCGACTAACTCCTGGATGACAAGCCACATTGGAACAATGCCCCCACTGAATGACGTCGGACCGTAATTTCTCTGGCACAAATAAACGGTTCGGTGGACAATCGACCGGGGGCGTTACCCCTTGTAAGGCCGTCTTGACCTTCGATTCGACCTCCCATGTGAGTGTAGTGATAATTAAGGTCTCTGGAAAAATGCACTCGGGAGTAGACGGGCGATCGTTACGGTCAAAAATGCGCGATAAAGAATCGGGCTTGATGTTTTTAGAACCTAAAAAGAACCTTTGTTTTTAGGGGACAAACGGTGAGACAAAAACGCGCATGGACGCATTCTGTCGTCTGTAGGAGAACGTTGGGAAAACACTGCACCTACCCCCACCTCTGACGCATCGACCTCCACCACGAACTGGCGTGATGGATCAGGGGTAACCAGGATGGGGGCTGAAACAAAGCGGCCCTTCAGTTTGGCAACACAGCTTCAGCTGCGTCTGACCACCTGAACACAGTTCTGGGGGAGGTCAAGGCGGTCAGAGGTGGGGCTAGTTGGCTGAAATTGCGAATGAACCGCCGGTAAAAATTGGCGAACCCCAGAAACCTCTGTAGGGCCTTACGGGAATCTGGACTTGGCTAATCCACCACAGCCTTAACTTTCTCAGGATCCATACGCATTCCCTCAGACAACACAATGTACCCTAAGAAAGGAACAGACTGTGCATGAAAAGTGCAACGAGACATGAAGAAAACAGCGAATTCATGAATTGTGACATAGGGAGAATCGGCTCTGGTCTGATTGTATCAACACTAGAAATATTAAGGGGATCCTCAGTCATATTAATCGCCTCAAACAGGCCAGGGAAATTTAGATTATTCAACTTTCGGAGATTATTCAACTCCTGTGCGACCAGCCCTGGGCTCTCCCGTTGGGCAGGGACCTCCTCTCTCAAGCATGCGGGGAGATTTTTCACTTGGCCACGGACAAAATGGCTCTTTGGGCCTGGCCCGTGAGAGCTTAAACTTGAATGTTAGGGGTTTGACTGTGAGGGTGATTGAGACTAATCAGAATGTGAGGACAGCTTCAACGCGCTCTGCATATGATTGGAAATGGAATGTGTTTAAACAATGGTGCACACACAAACACGTCTTTACCTTTCTCTGTTCTGTTGTGGATGTGTTTTCTTCAGGAGCTATGGGATAAGGGCAGAACCTTTTCAACTTGTAAGGTTTATCTTGCTACAATTTCTGCGCGTCATGTGTGGATTGACAGGAATACCACAGCTCAACACCCGCTCATTTGCAGGTTTATGAGAGGTGCATGGCGTTTGCACAAGGTTTCAAAGCCACTGATTCCGCTGTGGGATCTGTCTTTGGTCCTTAATGCATCTCAGCCCCATTTTGAGCCTATATATAATATTGATTTAAAGCTCCTTTCGCTAAAGTCTGCTTTATTATTGGGTCTTTCGACCATGAAGCGGGTTAATGAACTTCGCGCTTTGTCGGTTCATAACTCCTGTATACAGTTTGCTATGGATTACTTGAGAGTAACTCTCAAAACTATTCCAGCGTTTGTGCCTAAAGTAAGCGAGTCAGCTCTCGCCTGTAAACAAGTGGATTAACTGGCTTTCCATCTGCAGCCTTTTTCCTCATTGGAGGATGAGTGGCTTCATTGCTTGTGTCCTGTCAGTGCGTTGTGTCACTATGTGGACAGAAAGAAATCACTATGGAAGAGTAATCAGTTATTTGTTTCATCCACTGATTCTCATAAGGCTAAACCCAGAGCCATAGAGAGAAAGAGTTGCGAGTTGCATTATTGAACGGTAAATATAAAATAAAACACACACCCAAGTACTTTTTAAGCTGTTATTGCATTATTGCATTTTGTTAATGTCAGTTTTGCATTTGGAGAGGCAGGGTGACAACGAAATACTGTATATTCTGTCACAGCTGACGAAGTCGCGCTAGCTAACTAGCTAGCAGGCAGGGCTTGAAAATTGGTTGAAACAACCAACATAAAATATAAATAATTACGCTGTGCATGTACATATGAAGACCATTATAAGCATCGCAAAGGGGCCTCTGATACAATATAGACAGTTGACAATTCAAAAGAGGTCGATATTTCAGAAACTTACATTACCACTACAACAACTCGATGCGCAGCATTCACCACTCAAAACTCAGCCAACACGTCACATAATGAAAAGTTTGTATATCCCAAAAATTCAAACTTAACAGCGAGCGTACTTCGGAAACACTGAAAATTAATGGGGTTCAGTGCTGGAACTATCAGTGTTTGGAACTATCGGCTGCTCCATGACACGCGTTACTTCCAGATTCCAAAGTTCCAATGGCGGTCTATGGGAGTGTCGTAACTCTGTTTTTCAACGGCTTTGGCTAAACCTATTTCATGTCAGCGCCTGTCCCACTGTCTCCCATATTAGGTTATAATAGCATGGGAGGTGCTTAGGGCTCATTCTACCATATCAGAGGTATGGCTACATCATGGGCACTATTTAAGGACGTGTGTCAGCAAGTTGGGCTTCGCCTCACAAATTTGTCCAATTTTATAGACTGGATGTCACGGAGCCATCACTGGCTCATTCCGTCCTATGTGTGTAATGAAACAAAAAACCAACAAAACACTTGCTTGTGAGGTGTTTTTTGCTTTGTGCTAACATATATTCCTGTTCTATTCTGAGAATAGTAACGGATGTTGTATTTATGTTACATACATCAGTGAGTTGGAGTTATACAGGAGTTAAATATCCCACATATCTATATCTATATCCAATAGTGAGATATCCAGCGAATGTTTGAAAGAGAACTTTAGGTTACTTACGTAATCCCGGTTCTCTGATAACATGAGTTAGGTATCTTACCACACTTCCCTTCCTGCAGTGGCAAGCGTCTCAAACTTGTGAAGAACTATCTGCGATCGACAATACGTTTACATGCAACCAAATAATCAGTTTGTATTCGGATTGACAGCTCAATCGGACTGAAAAGCTTTCATTTAAACACCTTAATCAACCCGATTGAGCTCGATCCGCATGAAATTTTGATCAGATTGAAAGAGGTGGTTTATTCCTTTTCTAGACATAAAACTCTCAGATTTCATTAAAAATATCTTCATTTGTGTTTCGAAGATGAACGAAAGTCTTAAGGGTTTGGATACGAGGGTGAGTAATTGATGACATTAATGATAATGAATTTTCATTTTTGGGTGAAATAACCCTTTAACTGAAAACCCATCTATCTATCTATCTATCTATCTATCTATCTATCTATCCATCTATCTATCTATCTATCTATCTATCTATCTATCTATCTTACAGTGTCGCATTAAATATCACAGCTTTTCTCCATTGTAGCGTCCTGTCAGCGTGTCCCCATCAATAAGGCTGCAATCCTCCCTTTCTCGCACCCTGTGAGGCGCATATGGATCCTTCATTTTGCTTTCTTTTCATGTTCCCCTCTCTCTCTCTCTCTGCCGTCCTCCAACAGCGGAAGGAAATGCATGCTTTTCATCATTCCAGCCTTTTCTCTCAGCCACAGCTGGCAAATTAATTTAGGTGCTTTCTACACTGCAGCTCAGAGTAACATTTGAACACAGAGCATGGAGCCAAAACAATAAAATATTTGAGGCAAACCTTGAGAAATCTTTACCTGAGGACACACAGAACATTTGGGCACACTGTCATAGAATAAAAAAATAATAGCATTCATGGCACAAGTTGGTCTTTTTCCCTATGAGTTATTAAAAAAACATTGCTTTAACTGTAATTGACATATTTTCTATGCTTACTGCAGGGTTCTTACTAAAGGGTTGTTTCTGCGGTTAAACAATTTTAAACACACCAAAGGAATGTTAATGATCAAGCTTAGACAGACAAATAGGGGAACGAGAGCACTGAATGAAGCAAGTGGGCTGTGAGTCCTCTCACCTTACAGAAATAAGCTTCTGTTGCATTTCCCACAACATTCTTCTCAGCACTTGGAAACAACTTTAGGCCTCAAAATTAATTTCCAGGGCTATGCAAGTAGGAACCAATAAGGTCCTCTATGGCATATACTCATTGGGTCTGGAGAGGCGGGCCATCCATATATTTTTTTGTGTGTGTGTGTGTGTGTGTGTGTGTGTGTGTGTGTGTGTGGCGCGGTGGGGTTGGGGGATTATTTTACAGGGCCTAAGAAGTTTGTATCTGGAAGTATTTTTGAAAGGAATAAAATATTTTAGAAGGAGGTTACATAGAACAATGCAATGGTAAACCTGTGTTATTTTTTATTTTAACTAACAGCTTGAAGCACCCTGTTGGTGGCTTGAGAAGGGGCTTTGCATAATGTCTCATTATACAACTCATTATATGCCAGAATAGAGGCAAAGAGCACTGAGAAATTCCATCACAGCTAGTTTAGTCAACCGCCTGAAAACATACTATTTTGAGCACAAATGTGTGATTGGTGGTTGGACTGTTTATCAGATGGAAATGTGATGATATAACTAAGCATTTCTGTAATCTTTTAAAATGTTATTCTATGTGGTTTTGACTTTCTGTGACAAATGGTTTCAAAAATTTTTTTTCTTTATTTACATAAATTACTAGTCTCAAAAATCCAGCTCAACACATTTTTTTTTCAGCTCAACACAAGAGATTTGTTTAATGTTTTTGTTCCCTTGAATATGCAATTGACTTAAACTCTTAATTACTAAAATAAATGTTGCAGTATAATTCATTCAGCACTGTTTATGCAATGGACTTCAAGGATAATGTACTCGGTTAATAACGTAATCTCGGTTCCCTGAGAGTAGAGAATGAGTATTGCGTAGCTGTACACAGTGGGAAAATTCTTTTCTTGAGAATATTGAAGCCATTTTTAAAAAAATCAGTTCAGCTGCATGGCGAGCACAGAGCAGAGCGTCAAGCTTGCTCATTGGCTGTGCTGCAGCAACTGCACAAACCTATGGTGAGGTGGCTGAGACGCGCAAACCAATCGGGTTGCTTCGCGGCCAGGGTGCATCAGAACCCGTGGCTGACCACTTGAGGGCATACATGCGGCTGATAGAAGGTGCTCTAGCTTCAATCATAGTATTTTTGGACTCCTTCTGGGAGGTCCCTGGGTACCCATTGAGGGGACATACATGTAGGGCCCACAGATCTGGGCGTGGGTGCCAGATTGACCCGTTCGCCTGCGTGAGGAGGTCCTTCCTCAGCGGTATGGGCAGGCTGCCTTCAGCAGCTTTGCCAGGTCCGGGAACCAAGTTTTGGATCTCCAGAGGGGGGCTATGAGGAGGACTGAGCACTTGCTCTCCCTGATCCACTCGATGACCTGTGGGAGCATCGAGACCAGAGGGAACGCATAAAGAGGGCGGTATCTGCGCCCTGGTTCAGAATGCCAACTACGTGTACCTTACGTGCCTTAGCGAGCGCAGGTTGGCATGTGCCCAAAGGAGGAGGAGTCTGGCCATAGCATCCAAGCTGGCAGATCTGAGGCCACCCTGGCAATTTACATAGGACACCTTTGACATGTTGTCCGTGCGGATCAGGACGTAGTGTCCCGCCAGATCTGGGAGGAAGGTGGAATAAGCGCAGCATCCATGCATTTTGTGAATGCACGGGGTGCCAGAGACAGACCAAACGGTAGGACCGTATATTGATAAGCCCGCCCCTCTAAGACGAATCTCAAGAATTGCCTGTGGTGGTGGGCTATTTGGATATGAAAGTAAGCATCTTTCAGATCCATTGAATCCCCTGGGCGAATTTGTGCAAGGATTTGTTTGGTTTTAAGCATTCTGAATGGCCATTTCATAAGGGCCTTGTTCAGGTGTCTGAGATCTAGAATTGGTCTGAGGCGGACGTCCTTCTTCAGGACGAGGAAGTAAAGACTGTAAAAGCCTGACTCATTTAATGATGGGGGAACTGTCTCGACAGCTCCTTTCATTACCGGTTTGACACTTCGGTGCGAAGGACGTGAGCTACGTTGCTTCCCACTGATGTCTTGACTACTGTGCGAAAGCGTGGGGGCCTGCGAGCGAACTGGAGCGAGTAGCCTCGCTTTATTATTTTCCTTACCCAGTCTGATACCCCGGGGATGGCCTGCCAGGCCCGCTAGACTGCAGTTGATAGAAAAGTGCTCTTTTTGTGCTTTATTTGGGTCGCTGATAAAACAGTGTTTGTTTGTGTTTGTAACTTACTACAGTCAGAACATCTCTTGTCACCTGAACTGAAGAGGGGACTGAGAGAAGTGCACAAGCTTTCTTCGAGGGGGTCCGGCCACAGCGGGACTTAAACCCTGTTTAGGTCTTTGCCCCCCTGACAGGTCTTTTCCCCCCTGTCATTCGACTAGGAGGGCTTCCGAGGCTCAGGGTCTAACACAAGCTTGGGTCGGGGGCCCTTACTTCCTGGGAACAGGTAGTGCTTTGCAGGCTTTTGGCGTTGGTAACCTTCACCGCTGGGTGGGGCGGAGAAGTCGGCGGCGCAGGCTTGGCTGGCTGAGGGGGTGGCGCTTTCTTAGGGCGCCCTGAAGCTGAAATTGAATGCTTGGGCAGAAAGTGTTGCATGGCCTTCGAGAATTTCTGCGCCTCAGTAAAGCATTTAGAGAATCCCTTCAACCGCTGGACCGAAGAGACCAGTGTTGGAGAGTGGGACATCGAGGAAAGCTGTACCTCTGTAAGGTTCAGCCAGAGATGGCGCTCCAGCACAACCAAACTGGCCATACCCCTACCGATCCCCTGGGCGGTGGTCTTAGTGGTGTGCAGGGCTAAGTCAGTGGCACTGTGCTAGTCCCCAAAGGCCTCAGAGTCCAGGCAAGTCTCATCTATAGAGCGGAGGAGCTTAGCCTGAAACACTTGGAGGATTGCCATGGTGTGCAAAGCCGATGCAGCCTGGCCGCCCGCGGTGTAAGTGCGACCGGCGAGGGCTAATGTCGTTCTGCAGGGCTTGGATGGGTGGACCACCTTGGTTCTCCATCCGCCAGAGGTGGGAGGGCAGAGATGCATTAGGGGGGCAACGTGTTGTAACCCTTCTCCTTAGTGCCTTCTCCTTAGTGCTCAATAGTTGAGAGCGTTGCGGAGGCTAACGTCTTTAAGCGAGCCGAGTAAGGGGCGCGCCATGATTTAGTCAGCTCGTCGTGTACCTCGGGGAAGCAGGCTGCTGGTCTTTGACGAGGGGTCTGCTGACGCCCCGGCAGAAACCACCCGTTGAGACGGCTTCTGGTGGGCTCCTGAGGCAGGGACCACTCGATGACGAGGCCTTTGACAGCCAGGGACAGGCTGTTGTCGCCATCTTCCTCAGATACGCCAAACAAAACGAGTCCTGCTGCTTGAGAGGAGGCATAGGTCCGATTGCAAGAAAAGCACCGGTGAGGGAGCAAGGCACGCGGGGACTGGGCCGGCGTAGGCTCGCTCGGTTCAGGCATCCTTTGGCCCCGTCGCTTCTTCCGTCATGGCTAGAGGAGAGATGGAAGTGTGGGAGCATGAGGGGCGGGGTCACCGTCCAAATGGAGAGCTAGCCGCAAGCACAAGATGGACATGGACAGGGTCTCGTAGTGCGGGCAGCCGTCATTGAGTGCAGTCTCTGTGTGGGCGAGTCCCAGGCATGGAACTCACTCGCTGTGTCCATCAGTTTCATGCAGAAGTATATCCGGAATGCAGCATTTGCAACAACGCCGTAGAAATTTACTCTTTCAGCTTCTAGAGTGTTGCGACGGCGAACACACAGAAGTAGCAAAAAGGATATAAGGCTTCTGATTCAGGTCGCTCATTCTACTGCAGGGGCTCGTCGACGGCGAAGGCAAAGGTGTTCGCTGAAGGAGATTAAATGTGATTCTATGATGAAATGGTCTGCTTATATAGGCATAAGCCACGCCCATTCTGGAGGGTTCTGGCACGCTCTGGGCGCGAAACGACCCGATTGGTTTGCAGGTTTGATTGGTTTTCAGCTGCCTCGCCATAGGTTCGTGCAGTTGCTGCAGCACAACCAATGAGCAAGCTAGACGCTCTGCTCTGTGCTCGCTGTGCAGCTGCACTGCATTTTAAAATAATGGCTTCAATATTCTTGAGAAAAGGAGTTTTCCCACTGCGTATAGCTAAGCAATACGAAGTGACCGTTCTCGAAAGGGAACTGAAATCATATTGCTAAGGTGAATAGGGGCTTGACATTATTCACATTTAGAACTGCTTTTGTTGTATGAGAGTCATAACTGGTAGTAAATATATGGTTGTCAAGCACTGATTGTGTGAAAGTAGGTGTAGGTCAGTAACCTATAACAATGCCCTGGCAACCATCCGAAACACCCTAGCATAGTGACAGTGAGTTTCGTATATGCTAGCACTGCTCCCAAATCTAGTTAAATTTAAAATCATGAGGTTGTTCAAAAATATTGATTCAGTAAGGATCAAAACAATTGCTTCTCAAATCGAAGTCAGCATTCTAACAAGGCTGCATATCTCAACCGGGATGATGGTGGGCGCTGTCCTCCCTTCCTCAGGCATAGGCTCACTCATCATGGCAGGAAGAAGCTTCTTGTCTGCAGGTGGCTCAGACGTTTTCTCTGTTGAACGGGGTGGTAACAGGCTGGGCTCTGGACAGACACTCTCCAGACACCTGATGATGGCCTCCCTCCAGCTCTGGGAGGTCTACTGGGTGGTAATAGTTGGCCCCGATCCAAAAGAGAGACTTTAAATTCTCTTTGTCAAGCACCGTCTGTTCTGCAAGCTCACTGAATTCAAATGCAAAGGAAGCCCTTTCTGAGCTAAAGCGGCAAATCTTGCAACATAATCCATTTGTGGTCGGTAGTTCTGTCATGAAGTCTAGACATGGTGTTGGTAGAATACAGAACGAGGATGAAGAATTAACTTAGACTTTATTAAAAGAAAGATTACCATAACTAAACTTAGATCTTGCGTTAACGACAACCGACAGTGAGAACAGGGGCCTATACCATGAAGCCCGTTTAGGTGGCTAGCCAGGTATGTTTCAGTTTATTTTTTGCCAACCATAGGTTTTAGGAAAGCTGTTTGGCTTTTAGCAGTGTTCATCGCCATAGTAATTTACGCTCCACAGCTAACCTGGTCCGGAGTAAATTATGTTCCAGGTAAGAGGTTGCAAACCAAACTTGGACCAATCAGCTGTGAGCAAAGGATAAAGTCACTCCACCTGTTTCTAGTCCAAATCAAAGGTCACTACATAGCAAATGATTTTTAAAGACAAATTCGTCTGGCTTTTACTAATTCTTATTTAGAATAACAATTTTGTATGATTTATATATTAGATATACCCTTAATCAATCACACATGAACAATTTTATTTTATCAATTATTATTATGCACAGTTAAAATTAATAAATATATAAAGAAATGTTCAATTCTCTCTATACCTTTATCAACTGTAAAAATTAACTTTGTACAATAAGACTTTTTCTTTTAGTTGTCCTTTCATAGAAAGCTATTTTCTTCTTGCTGGGTAAATTTGTTTAAATTCGTAATATTTTTCAGGCTCGTAATATTCTGCAGAAGAGAGAAGTGAATCGCGGTGTTTTTCTCGCGAGAAATGAACCGCAGTTTCACTCTTTCTCAGCATGTGATTGGCTGTTCGCTACTGAACTCCTAAAATCAGGATCAAAGCCTGAATTTACAGAGAAAGTTGATGATCAGCATCATGGTACCAACAAAGCCTGGTTGGATAGGTTTGGTTTTGTCAACTGAAAACTAATCCAGTAATCCTGAGTTTGTTCAACTACCATCATGGTACGGGCCCCTGAAAACCCAGGCAGATAAATACACAGGCAAACTTGGATAATTAATGACACACAACTGGAGAGAATGACTAATCATATCAGTAACCATGTGACAAACTCAGGCGCGAGACTGAATACTTAATAGAAACAAACTAAAACTCCATGAAAATGAAACTAAGACAAAAATAACAGATTATGTTTTACATTGTGAGTATGCAATTTCAGACACAGCCAATGACTTTATGAATGAGTCATTGAATTACTAATTTAACCGATTCATTAAAACAAAGAAGACTCATTAATGAAGCATTAAGAGTCAATGAATGATTAATTTAAATGATTTGTTCAGAACAACAAACCAGTTCTCCAGTGTGTTCATGCTTCTACTCATGGCCAAACATGGAGCCACAGTGTCACATCTACCTATGACATAATTGTTAGAATTTAAGCCTCAACAGTTTGTTCTTCTGTTTTTACTTGAAATATATCAGGGCCTTGAGGAACATTCCTTAGGTTTTCCTCTTTTAGGGTGTGTTCACTCTTGTAGTTCGATTCGGACGAAAACACCCCAAAAAATTTTGTCCTGGGGCCTGATGTATTAACGTTGCATACTAACAAAAACGGCATTGAAATGTGTGTACACAATTTTCCAAGCACATATCAGGATTTATAAAAAAATAAACTAGGCGTAAATATGTGCGGACACTCTAGACCAGAGTTGGGCAAACAGAGGGCCACATCAAGTTTTGCGAAACATTTAGAAGGGCGCATACTAAATCCTTGACAAAATAACTTTTATTTACACTGGAGGATATATGGAAAATATATTATCTGACAGAAACATTTGTCACATTAAACAAAAATTCTTATTTAATATCTATTATCGAGTCAAATTTACAACTGATATAATCTCATGTGCACTGCTATTACTATACTGTATACATGTCAATCATCATAAAACTGATTAAATAATCTGATTAAAACTGAGTGAGAACCGTAGTCTTTTTCTTTCCAAGCCATGATTATAGGAAAGTGTTAATGTGAACAATGAGCCTGGTCCCCTCTCCATGCAAAGGTTGTCAAAGTCTGGAGTGATCTTTGATGTAGAGATCCTCAGGATAGCTGACAAGTGGCTATTGGTTGAATTTGATCTGCATTGGGATTTGTTGTTGTTCATGACTGAGGTTTTTTCACACACATATGTGGATCCAAATAAAAGAAGCATTCCTTGGTCACGATTTTAATGTTTGGGGATTTTTTTTCATCCAGTGAGGCATAAAACTGGTAAACTGGTTAACTTGTGCTATCTGAAACTTTTCCTTCAACGTACTGTCACACTGGATGTCGATCAGTTCCAGTTGTGTGTCTGGTGGTTTTTTCTCGCTGTCAAAAGAGCATGAGACAAGTTCAAGTTCAGTCTCAATTTTTGCAAAGTCTGCGAAGCGACAGGAAAAGACTGCATGCAGGTCGATCAAAGTGTTGCTGTACTTCTCAATGCAAGACTTTGTTATTGGTGTGCTTAGTTGTCAGTTTTACCAACCGTATTGAGGAATGTTGCTATCTCAACTTTTAGTTCCCATACACGGTGAAACACATTGCAGAGACTTAGCCAGCGCACATTAGAATGGTACAAGATGTCATAGTGCTCTCCGTCCGTTTAGTTAGGCAGCTGAATGAACTGCCGATGGTTAAGGGCTCTTGCCCGTATAAAGTTGACAAGCTTCACAACCACTTTGACAACATTTTCTAGCTTCAACACATTTTTACACAAGGCTTGCTGGTGTTTAATGCAGTGAAGAAATATCAGTTCTTCTGAGTTCGGGCTTTCGTCTTTTACTTTGTCTTGTAACCTTTTTAACAGTCCAGTGTTTTTATGGGTTAGATTTGGCGATCCATTTCTTGTCACGCTTGTCAGCTTTCTTCACGGCAGTTTATTATTTTCCAAGCAGACGGACACACTGTCATACAAATCCACGCCCCTGGTCGTTCCCATCATTGATTCCATCCCGAGGAGTTCCTCTGTTATTTCTAAACTTTTGTTTATTCGTCTGACAAAAATCTAAATTTGAGCAGTGTCTGTGATGTCAGTTTTCATCAAGTGCGATAGAAAAAAGACTGAAGCAGTCTACTTTTTTTTTTTTAGTTCGGAGAGCAGCTCCTTAGCAATCACTTCCATGCGCCTGGTAATTGTTCTCCTCGATAAGCTTATTTTCTCAAACTGACACAAATTTCCTTTCCGAAATAGGCTTGCTGTGCTTTGAAATTTTAAGTGCCAGTACATAACTAGCTTTTGTTACAGATTCTTGAATAGAGCACTGTTTCGTAAGTGTACTTTTCTGGGCTTTTAAGTTTGTGGCAAGTTTCAAAGCCTTGCTTGGTTTTTCTGCAGAAGACAGGTTGACAGCATAATTTGAATGTTTGCTTGAAAAATGACGACTGAGGCTGTAGTCTTTAAAAACTGCAATACTTTCTCGGCATATTAGACATGCCTTCTCTCTGATACTGATGAAGAAGTATTTTGTTGTCCATTCTTCGTTGAACACACGACATTTAGAGTCCACTTTTCTTTTTTTCACCAAACTCATTTTCGCCCATTAACGTCCGAGTTACAGAGTGCATTCTAATTATACAGTAGGCTCTAACTGTACTGCCATCTATATGCGCTCACTTTTATTGCATCAAATTAGTAATTCTGAACCAAAATCATTGCTTAAGTACAATATTTTTAAAAACTTGCTCGCAGGCCGGATGCAAGTGTTTGGCCTACGAGCTGTAGTTTGCCCTCCTCTGCACTAGACCGTGCGTAGGCTACACACTCTTTTACTGGATTGAGCGAAGTAAACAATGATTTAAACTCTTGTTTAACATCTGATATACACATTTATGTTAAATATGCCACTCTCATTAATGGAGTGAAGCACTGAAATTTCATGAAATCATCATCCAGAAGTTACAACATTTTTTATATTCATTTAAATGGAAATATTTGTAGTGGATGCACGGCTTATAAACACTTTTCCTTTGGCATGCTATGTATTAATGTTTTAACTACAACGAGGATTGCTTGGCGCATGATAATTCCGCTTTAAATTGTGTTCGAAATAGCAGAAGTCACGTTCTGAGAAAATAGTTTTGCGCAAATAATGATTAATGATGCACACTTCACTCCGTCTAAGCAGATGGGTTAGCAAAATAGACGGTATAATGACAGACACTGAAGGACTCGCTCTGTGATCGAACGGTCCATTGGCCGGTTTGAATAGGTCTGATTCTGTACAGTGTGTAACCTGTGCTGCACACAGGTGTTGTTGGTGTTGTGCACAGACAGTAGCCTAATGATAACCCCTTTTGTGGTCTTCCCAATATTATGAAAAATAGCGTTGTATTTGAAGGTGACCCGGTTCTGGTTGCAGCAGAGATGAAACTGGATCTTTGTGCAGCAATCTATATTAATGACAAACTCAAACTAACAGAAATTTCTCAGGATTCCAAAAACAATAACAGAAAAAGAAAATACATTAAAATATGAACAGAACAGAGAAACAAATGGTACGATATGCACAATTTATTTTTAAAATGTTTTGTCAGTGACAATTATTATAGACTATTCATTACACTGCAAAAAAAAGGCCTATCTGTTTCCAATCAAAAAATATAAACATAATAAAATATATGTGTACCATATTGGCAAAACTGCATACATTTTATTCACTTAAAGCAATTAAAAATACTATTGGCCCGCAGTGGAAAAGAACGAGAATAGCTCCTCTCTGAAAACCTTCTCTGACATGTATTTTATACAATTTGAATTTATTTATTCTAAAACAAGACAAGGATACTGAATGATTTTTAAAAATGTGTCGTCACAGTCTGTATCTTATATTTCCCTAATATCTTGTCAAGTTAAGTCAAGTCACATTTATTTATATAGCGCTTTTTACTATACAGATTGTTTCAAAGCAGCTTTACAGAGATAACAGGAAAAATAATACAACAAAGTTTGTTTCCAGAAGAAAATAGCATCACAGTCCAGCTTAAGTTAATTCTTGTGTTAAACATGGTGTCACGTGGATGGGAATATGCATGGAAATGATATGCAGATGGTGTCATGCATAGTAAAACTAGGTGTTGTAAGCTCCATATAAGTAAAAAAAAAAAAAAAACAGGAATGCTTGATCATTCTGTATGTCTTTGGTCCATGTTGCTTTCATTTTTCATTCAAACCGCACCAGACTTCGTTTTGAAGCGGACCGAGACCCATCTTTTTGGGTGTGTTCACACTTGGCATGTTTAGTTCGATTAAAACGAACAATGGTGCAATTACTCTGTTAGTGTGGTTCACTTGAATAAGTGTGAACGCTGCCATCCGAACCCTGGTGCACCAAACAAGCGGACCGAGACCACTGAATAGGTCTCAGTCTGCTTTCAAACTCAGGCAAACGCAACACAGGCCAAAGACGCTAAAACAAACCAAAAACAGGAAGATGAGACCCTTAACTGTACGTTCACACCGCCGCCGACTTCAGCTTCCAAAACTACCGGAAATCATTCATTTTCAATGGAAGCTGGCTTTTCTCAGCTGCAAGGAGTGTGAAATCCATCGGCGTCGCGTTTTGGGCGTTTTGAGAGTCAATCAGAAAGTTGAAAGTAGCTCAACTTTATGGTAATGAGCTATGACGCGGTTCAGCGGCAAGCAGCGCCAAAACGCCAGCAACCAATCGGAATATAGACGTCCTCCGCGCTGGCTGATTCCAGAGAAACACACGATGTAAACTTTCGTTCCTACCAAAACATTAGTTCTGAGAAAATGGAGGAGAAGCTATTACTCGCCGTTGCTGGGTTTCCTATAATTTATGATATGACGTGGTTTGCTTATAAGGACCAGTTACAAAAGAACGAGGCATGGGATAAAATAGCTGGGATAGTTTAAATTTTTTTCTTAGTTGAACTTATTTTAACTTGAATCACGCGTTTTTTAAAAGACACGAAGGTCGAGCACACAGTCTAGCGCGTGTTTACATAGTTAAATAGAAAAGCAGTGAAGTGGAATGCAAAAAGACCAATCTCATGTGACATTTCATATTGTGACACTTCTCTTCTCCCTGCTACGTCAGAGCGACCAAAGCATCAACAAGCTTCCCCGTACTTTTTGACAAGCATCCTTGACAGGGCGGCCAGAGCTTCTTTGCCGCTCAAGTTGGCTGTGGTGACAACGTACAGTTAATACTCACTCATACCCGTTTTGTTCATCATAGTCGGGATGTTGCCCATTACAGTTCGGTACTGACATCAGAACCACATCTCCTCATATACATGTTTTGACTCCTTCACACATTTTATATGCTCTTCACGAGCTCTCAGCTGGTCAAAATACCATCATACGCATGCTACACACATACAACGAGTGCATTTAGCCCAACATAAAGTATTGTTTTGGATGTTCAGTATGTTCCAACTCAGTATAGGTAATACTGTACGTCTTAAAAGCCGACCAATCAGGTTGTGAACATATCCCTATGCCTTTAGTTTCATTATCTTTAGTTTCGGTGATAAAAATGCCAATGTGATAAAAATGCCAATGTGCAAGCAGACCAGAACTAAATGTTTCGTTCATTTTTTTTGTGGTCTGGACTAAGCGAACCAAACTACAAGTGTGAACACACCCTTCAGTGGTCTCGGTCTGCTTGTTTTGCGTGCACCAGGGTTCATATGGCAGCGTTCACACATGTTCAATTGAACCGCACTTTAAAGAGCAATCGCACCAGGGTCCGTTTTAATCAAACTAAACATGCCAAGTGTGAACACACCATTATACTTGTCTCTTGAGCCATTGTATAAGCAATATCATTCTTAAGAGTTGTGTTATGGATGTTTATCAGCACGGCTGTGATTACTTATATCATTGATCATTACACAGGTTTAATAGTATGGGTTAGCAGATATTAACATACATCTGTAGCTAATAAGGGTCAGAGAGACGTTAGCACAGAGGATACATAGATTTCAGTGTGTAATTTGTGGTGTAGGCGGACGGCGTGGGCAGCAGGGATTGAGCCAAGTAGCCTCTGGCTGCCACCAAACACAGATCTCAGATTCCTTAAGCCTTCATGCTCATTAACCAGAGATGAGCATGATACCCATGAGTGCTGAACTAGCATGGCATCCCGTGCCTGAAATCCTAACAAACCACTGAAATATGGCTCAACTGATCCCTAAGAAAATTGACTGCATTTGTACTGTAGGTTTTCTAATGTTCAGGATCAAGTTCACAGTGTATAATCAAGAGTCTCCCTATCCTGGCTGTCTTATTTACGCTGTTATTAGTGCTGGTATGGGATTGTATTGTGTTCTAGGACCAATCAGTTATATGGAGCCTCTGTTCTTTAAAGCTCTTAGAGTCAGAATCAATATACCTTGAATTAATACAGTACTTGTTGTTTAGAGAAGTGGCTGGATGGATCAGATGTGTTAGCATTGATCATAACAAATACGCCTTGGATTTGGAGATTACAATATGTTAGAAATTGCCCAAACAAATTGGTCATGCTAAGGAAAAGCTCTGTTTAAAACTTCTGATGATAAAACCTGTATAACTAACAGGTCAGGTCACCTTTATTTATATAGCGCTTTTTACAATACAGATTGTTTCAAAGCAGCTTTACAGAGATAACAGGAAAATAATGTTGTAATAATATTGTTAAATATAAAAATGAAATGTCCCCAACTTACCAAGCCAAAAGCCAATGGCGACAAAGGCCAAGAAAGGTGAAAAAGGCAACAGTGACAAGAAACCAAAACTCCATCGGGTGACAGGATGGAGAAAAAAACCTTGGGAGAGCCCAGGCTCAGTCGGGGGTCTAGTTCTCCTCTGGCCAATGAACGAACAGTGTATGATTATGATTCAGGCAGTATTACAGGTCAGAAGTCAGATTGGATCGGAACATTATATTATGCAGTTCATCTGGTTGAAGATCGGAGTCATCACGCGCGTATGGAGACAAGTTTTTTGAGGATCAGTGCCGATGGATGTCGCGTCGATGAGACCTTCACAGGGGAGAGTCTAGTTGACACAATCTCTGCTGACACTTCAGGGATGCGCTGTGGTCATGTTTAGGCGCAAGTCCACCATCTGATCTGGATACGGCCCCGGTCCAGCTGATTAAAGTTAACCTCGGAATAAACAGAAAGGCTAAAATTAGCGTAGATGCCATTCTTTTTATGATGTAGCGAGTACATCTGGTGTTATAGGAAGTGTTCCTGGTTCCGGCTGACCTAATTTATGAAGTCTAATAATCATTTAACTGATTTGAATAATACAAATGTATAGTGTTCTGTGTGTATACCAGGTTGAAGAAATGTGTTTTTAATCTAGATTTAAACTGACAGACTGTCTCTGCTTCCTGGACAATGTTAGGAAGACTGTTCAAAAGTTTAGGTGCTAAATAGGAAAAGGATCTTCCGCCAGCTGTCGATTTTGATATTCTAGGTATTATCAATTGGCCGGAATTTTGAGATCGCAATAGACGTGAAGGACTATAATGCGTTAAGTGCTCGCTCAAGTACCGGGGAGCTAAAAAAAATGAAGTGCTTTGCACTAATCAACAGAATTTTAAATTTTATACAATATTTAAAAGGGAGCCAATGCAGTGTTGATAGAACCGGGCTAATATGGTCATATTTCCCGGTTCTGGTAAGAACTCTAGCTGCTGCGTTTTGGACCTGCATAAACAAATTTATTAACCATGCAGGGCAACCACCCATAAGAGCATTACAATAATCTAGCCTTGGTGTCATGAACGCGCCACACTAATTGTTCTGCATTTGTCATTGATAGCATATGACGTAATTTAGATATATTTTTAAGATGAAAAAATTTGGTTTTTACAGATACTAGATACATGACTTTCAAATGAAAGATTGGTATCAAAGAGCACACCCAGGTTTCTAACCGACGACGAGGATTTGACAGTGCAGCCATCAAGTGTTAGATGGTATTCTAGGTTATTATGTGAGGAAGTTTTTTGTCCAATAATTAGAATCTCTGTTTTTTCAGAATTAAGTAGTAGGAAATTACTAGTCATCCAGTTTTTTATATAAGCAATGCATTCCGTTAATTTTTTGAATTGGTAAGTTTCGTCAGGAAGAAAATCACGTTGTATAAGTTTATAAACAAAAATATTAAAATGTAAAATAGTTTCTATTATGCCACTTTAGATATGGCTACTGTTAAACCCTGATGCCATTTCTTGTTATTAAAATTAACCTATTAAAGGCCCCCTGAAATCAAAATTTTACTTTTTTAGATTTTAGTATGAATATGTTAGTCTTAAGGTTATGAATAAGCTCTGGTGTTCCAAAACAATGACAAAATTTGCATTTAGGAGATATAAATAATCAAAACTTACAGTCTCTCACTTAGTCTGTGAGGTAAACTAAACGCATTGGCTATTTGAAAAGGGGGAGGAGCCATTCAATATGTCCCACCTTAGCTTCCTGTTTCAGTGGAAATTACATCAGTGGATCATACAAAGCTGAGCATTCCAAGGCACTTCAGTGGGCCTTTAAAGGTTCCTGGAGACACAGGAGACCAGGTTGCTGAGGGCAAGATGAGAACACACAAGTTATGGCCCTGTTTTGAATAAAAATGAGGAGACCCTTGGTAGAGTGCCATTATTTGTTTGGCTGCAAGTTAAGTTAATGTTTCGTAGCTCTCCTTCGATAAACAGTATTTAGTCACACACTGCTAATAACTTTAAATTGCGACCAGATGTGTGATTTCCTCAGAGCCACAACCTTTATTACTGCAATAAAAACATACTATTTTGAGATTACTTGAGTCATTTTCATATCTACTGCCTGTTATAGTCATTATCAACTGGAATAATAATACAGCTTGTGACTTCCTGTAATAACGGAAGCCCATTATTTAATCTCTGTGCCAAATTACCCAAATGGATTCAATAAAGCATTCAGCAGCTTCTAATATTTATATTTATTTACTTAGTCAATTTGCAATTATAATTAGGTCTAATGAAAGTGTGAGGACTTGCATCCGATTCTGATTTGAAAACCCAAGTGCTCACCAACACGGTATTTAAAAGACTTCCTGGGCCCTTTTGCATGAGACACCTTTCATTTTAGTCTGAGGTCTCACTTATCACCAGCAGTGGAGAATCAACAGTTTAATCAGTGAATTAGACCGGAGATTGCTGGACAACGTTATTGGAAGAGACAGACTCTTAGCTGTGGGCAATAAGCTCTGATAATTCACTACCTTTTCAGTGAGGACCATCTATTACACTTGTAGATGCTCATTAATTTCCATAGAAGTGATGCATCATCAATTCTGTCTTCTCTCAAGTGTGTGGCAAGTTCATTTACAACCTGTAGAAGTGTGGTAGGGGAAAGTTCTCCAAAGGGTTGATAGAAACAGCAAGTGGTATAGCTATCCAAACAGAGGGAAAGGGGATTAATGTTGTGAGCAATTCTGTGTGATAAAGAAGATGGAAGAATGTCCTGAGGGGAGGCCAAATTGCTTGAATGCTCTGTTAATATTTGTTTGCAGAAGACACATGAAGACTTGAGAATGTATGCTACTTTGTTTTAGTAGGCTTCATTTCTCTCCATCTTCTACCCCTTCTAACAGATTTACTTTGCTTTTAATACATTTATTTTCACTGACTGATATTTATTGATCTGAATCAGCAATTTTGAGGTTTATTATTATATAATCCTGTCTTTACTCGCGGAGAAACTTACAGTATGTGTCATGTTTTGATGTTGAAATATTGAAATCTCAGTGTGGCGAACAGGACGGCCGAGGGACGTGAGAGAACGTCGCGAGGCCGGTGGTGCGATTGATAATGAGCAACACCTGTGAGCACACCGGTCTCGCATCTCTCACGGAGGAGCGGAAGCATAAAGGAGGAGCGACAACGTTCATGATCGAGAGAGGAACAGGCCTGTATTTTAGTTGAGTTTTTTTTTTGTATTTGTGTTTTATTTTAGCCAGCAGTCGTCCGCGATGGGCTGCTGGCCGTTATGTTTATTTTAGGTAATCCAGCATTCGTCCGCGAGGGGCTGCTGGTGGTATTTTAGTTAGGTTTGTTTTATTTTAATAAAGTTTATTTGAATCTTAGCCGGTTCCCGCCTCCTTCTTCCCTGAACATTGCCACACTCAGTTAGGTAGAGAAATGTTTGCCAAAGTGTGGACCGCAGTGGTATTGCGGGAGGATGTGGCCTAGGCTAAATCAATCAAATTCAAATATTAAATTCAAATAATTAAAAATATATTCTCTGTTCTATTTTTTTAACTGGTTTCACTTTATTTTGATGGCTTTAACACATTCTGTTGTCTATTAGTAACATTGCACCTACATGTCTACTAACTCTCATTAGAGTATCAGTAGAGTATTAGTAGACTGGTAGGGTTTGGGTTAGAATAAGTTGACATGTTCTTGCAAAGTTACTTATAGTCAGTAGAGTGTCAGTAGATATTTTTTAACTTAAAAATCCTCAAAAATGTGTTCAGAACTGCCAACTAATTTAGTCAATCATGGGGCCTCATGATTACGAGGTGATGATTTCAAGCAACGGAAAAGACCCACATCTCATTTGCTGCAACATGTATTAGGCCAGATTCTACAAGATGGTTTGGTTCCTCTCTTGAAGAACTGCGAAAATGGAAATATGTATAACAAAGACCAGCTGCTGGTTCTTCTCTCCTGGCCAGTGGACCCTAGCCAGAACGACAACTCTTGGCATGATAAGTCTGAGCAGCTGGGGTGATCTGTCGAGCATTTCCAGAAGAACATAATCCATGGCCTGGTGAGGCTGCTGGGCTGTCATGCTCACCATTAAAGAGATGCCTGTAAATCTCTGGGATCTGGGTCCCGTAACTCATGATCTTTATGCATGTACACACGCCCTAACTTTCGGTATATGAGGGTCTTTAGATGAGAATATAGCCAAAAAGCCAGCCAAGTTCACTTATATAAATATAATATTTTTTGCTGAAAAGTAAAGCTTTCCATCTGCTGGTTTTGATAGCTCATTCATCAGTAACTGTTTCCATCAAACAATTTTTTATGCGCATTTTGGGATATTGCATAAAAAAATGCTGGATGGAAATGCCAAGATCCGCATAAATTCCAAAAATGCACATACAAATCTTATGCTCTCTACTGAGATACAATGGAAACACTTTATTCGCAAATGTTTTACGTGATGTTCAAATTTTGCACATAAGTTTAATTCAAAATGGTGAGGTGTTTCTACAGTTTTATTGAAGAGGGTACAAGATTGCGGACAGATGGGAGTTACTAGCATATAAATCAAATCCAGTGACATTTTTTTAACAAGGAATTATTCTAAATACTTTTTTTCCCAATAATTATCAGCATTTTAACATGAGTCTAGATCATGGACCTTTTTCACATTTTCAGGGTTCTCAGAAGCGGAAGTTGTCATAGTTGTTAGTTTATATATATTTTTATGATTTTTAAAAAAAATTTTTTTTACTGTGAAACCATATAAAACTTTTCTAGATTTAGGATGTTAATAACTGCGAAAATTGTCAATTGAGTTGATGGCTAATGACCTTACCAAGCTGGAGAGAAACAATAATTATTTTTGTGTTGTACAATGCTTCAGTCTCAATACCTTAAAATGAAAACATGCATCAATATATCAAACCCAGCAAACAAATACACAACGAGGACCTCTCGCCACAGTGACTGGTATGTGTTTCATGCCTAGTCCTCCAGTTCCTGAGAGAAGAAAACCCTCGCCTTGTTCCCAGGGCTCAGTAGGTGTGCCAACAGGTGGTGCCCTGCCATACAACACTTCATCACTTCCAGATGAAAACTGTGAAAGGATTTGGCAACTGCACACTTTTAATAACTCCCACCTGCCTCACAGGGGTAAGACCACTTGTGTTACCGCCTGAGGACCTCTGCTGAGCACCAGCCTTGAATATCCATGCCTGAAAAAGGGATTTTGTGCGTAGTGCAAGAGGAGTTCAGGAGAAGAACCCATGATAATTGTTTCCATAGGAGAGAGAAGAGTCAAGAGAGATGGGAAATACTCTGGAACATCTCAAAAAAGGGTGATCTTGAGGTTACTAGTGTCTTGAAGATGATAAAGACTCTTAAAGGGTTTGGATGTCTCTAAAGAATGGTCCTATCTGCTTTTATGAGCCTCTGTGTTGGGTTGAGCAGCAGGCTATAATAGTTTCATGAAGAAAAAAAAAATGATATCATGCTAAATGACAACACTGCTTTAGGTGAGGTTTTATGGCTGTTGTCAGCGTTCTTCTGGGCTTAGCGTAGCAACATGGTGGAGTTTACAGGAGTATTTCTCAAATGGGGCAAAATGTCTCATAAGACTGCAAAGTAGGTTGTTTTTCTGGGCTGAAGCTACCAACTTAATTAACAACCTGGCAAAAAGAATGTTTGGCTTGGCTATGGATTGATGTCTTGGATCAATGCTAGAAACATTCCAAAGATCAAGAAAATGGAAATTTCTCTGCCTTTAACAGTGCTTCTTAAAGAGATAGTTCAGCAAAAAATTCTAACTCTATCAGGGATTCGATTTTTCTGTATTTGTACGGAAAAATCAGAGAGGCTTAAACAATTACTAAATAAACTGCAAAATGTTATGTTTTTCAATATATTTATTTCATGGATGGATTGCCTCTGATAGCGCAGCACGAGAAATTTTGTAAGAATGTTCAGAATGAACACCTTATACCCAAATGTCAAAAATGTACTCAAATCAATGAACAGTAGTGATGGGCGATACTGCAAATTTCTGTATCGATCCGATACCAAGTAAATACAGGGCCAGTATCGCCGATATCGATACCGATACCGATACTTTTTCATTTTAAAAGCATGCATTTGAACTTGTATGCACTTACAGCAGTGTGTCATGATTTATGAGGTGAATGCATCATCTGAATATCTGAACACGTTTTCATGACTACTAGGCCTAAATATTTTGTGATCTGTGCTCTCAACTCCCCTTTAATTAGTCAGTGACTTTTACAAAACTACCCAAATTATAGTACTAGCCTACTGTTCAAAAGTTTGGGGTCTGTAAGATTTTTATTTCTCTTAGTAAAAACTGTAATATTACAATTTAACAATTTAACATAGGCTATCTGTTTCCTATGCCATAGTAAACTGTAATTTATTCATGTGATCAAAGCTAAATTTTCGGCATCATTACTCCAGTCATGATGATAATTCATTTTAATATGCTGATTTGCTGCTCAGGAAACATTTCTTATTATTATCAATGTTGAAAACAGTTTCATATTTTGTTGGAAACCATGATACATTTTATGCAGAATTATTTGATGAACAAAGTTGAAAGAACAGCATTTATATGAAGTAGATTTTTTTTACAGTGTAAAACCCTTGACTGTCACTTTTGATCAATTTAATGTATCGATCCTTGTTGAATAAAAATATTAATTTCATTAAAAAGATCTTACTGACGTCAACATTTTAAACCATTATGTACAGTTTTGGTTTGTTTATTGCGAAATAACTCCCGATTGTTTCTCTGTCATCTAAGCAAGGCTTCGTTTCCCAAACGCACTGGGCCTGTGAGCTCAGCGAAGCACCAGCATCGAACGCTCTCTGTGATTGATTGGTTTCGTCTTGTATACAGATGACTAGGAGAAAAGGTTCTATCCTACACAATTACCCGCTAACATTCGCTTATTTTTCCACTTAGAAGCTTATTTTACGCACTGAATTGCATGCTAAATTAATAAAAAATTACTGGTAAAAAAAACACACATTTGGATCGATATTTTTGTGTGAGGATCGATCCTTTTAGATACCACGTCAGTATCGAAGTATCGATACTTCAGGATCGATCCGCCCATCACTAATGAACAGCATTAATAAAGCCCCAGTCTTTCAGATCATTAACAAAAAAAAGTTGTTTTAGGGTTTATTTACCCTTTAAAAACAACTTAACAACAACCAGACAACCACATTTGCCTGAGGAAAAGTAAGTAAACATCATATTTTCTTTTTAAAATTTAAACATCTAGTTAACAATTTTGTATCATCTAGTATATTTAGTCTCATAGTCATGTTGGGTTTGGGGAACAAATGAGACTTGCTTCTATAATGAGCTGCTGAAAGGGCAGGCTGTTAGTCTTCAGAGACAAGCCACAATTCCAGCTCAAGCATGTGCTTCATTACAACATGAAGATTGATCTCAGTGGCTTTGGAATCTGTGTAATCAACTCTTTCTAAGATCTGCTGTCAACAGACAATACCAACTCTGGGAGAACATCAAACATTTGACAACACTCCATCAGAAGCTCTGATTCCTTCGCCCTACCTGGCATTCTTTAATAGCTGGCCAGCACTGTGTTTTGGCAGCTGTCCAGACGGATGAAGGCGCATCATAGAAAGGATTCTGGTTGAAGACCTGTGCAGTGTAGAGAGAACATGGCAGCAGGAATTTGGCTTCTGGCACACGTCTAAATGCTGCATCAATACCTTCTTTAAATAGCTGGAGAGTTTTTTTTATAGTGGAGGTAGACACATTTCAGGTTATTTTATTAATTGTTAAAAGAGGAATGCCAAATGCTTTTTTTTTTTTTGGCTCTTAGATGAAGTTTATAACTGACTCATTATTTTTTGCTTAGCCATAAATGATCTTTGCTTAAGCAATTATCACTGTTAATGTGACAAGTGAGTGTGACAAGTGGTATGTGAAATTATAGTTCATAACTCATTAATGCATTTACAATAGTCTGTTATATTAGAATGCATATTAAGTTTTGTCACTGGTTAGAATTAGACAACGAGTAATATTAAGAAGTTGAATACAGTTAATGCGGATCTTCGTCTGTATGGGTTAATTATTCGTCGATCTGTTGGTAATGCCTTGGGGTTTCAGTAGGGGGATCGCGCGCGCGCTTCTCTTCCTCTGTTCCTCATTCAAGACAGACGAGTGAAGGCGAGAGCTGCGTGTGTGTGTTTCTTCAACCTTCTCCCGTTCTTTCCCCCTTTTTAAGGTATTTGCCACTAAAAAAGCAATGTAAACTCGAACACATGTTGATAATACATTTCGTTATGTTACTGTGGTTTTATATGAGTAAAAGAGAAGTTTTTGCACTGTTTAAAGAGTTTCGTGCTAACGGAGAAAATGTGTAACGTTATGCTAGCAGCCGAAGACCTCATTGCTCCGTTGTGCCCGAGTCTCGCCATATACTAGTGTACACTTTGTCGTTGGTGTTTAAGTTAGCTACTGGTACGTCACATTTGTGCTGTAAGATTCATTGTGTATTTATCACTATAAGGCCAAGTTCATTTCATGCTGAGACAATGAATACTGTTAAAAAATATATAATCCATTTTAGTTTTATGTGAGAACTCATTTAAAAAGGAGTATTAAAGGAGTATTATGCAATTTGATAACTTTGTTTAAAACAATTCACATTGCATATGGTAATTTAGTTGAAAGGATAATTTAGAATGCATTAAGAAGATACTTGTGACTGTGGTTCTGAATCTGATGAGTGCAAGCATATTGAAATGTATGATTTTTGTATACATAGTTCAAAAACTCATTCAATACAGAAGAGTGAAGGCGAGAGCTGCGTGTGTGTGTTTCTTCAACCTTCTCCCGTTCTTTTCCCCTTTTTAAGGGCACAACATTATTATTTCTCAAGTTATGCATTTGTGCCATTTCTTTTGAAGCAATCCGTCCGGCAACATTTTACTGGACAACAGACACTGCGCTCTTGCAATTTTCTCACCCGATTACAAAACAAATATCCACTTATTTATTAAATTATTTCAGTAAAACCCAAAAGGCAGCGCTTCAAAACGGTTTTTCTTCCTTTAGTAAGTCAGTAAAAATATTTACAATAGTAAAAATGCGATGTTCTTTATTAATATGAAAGAATTTTCCATTTTAATTTTTCACAGGTGTTTAACTTGTACTATACTTTACTTGTTTATACACGTTGTGTTTTAGGGTTAATGGAAATGTCTGTAAACTTAACAGATGAAGTCCTGGCAGTAAGTTACCAATATCTTTTTCGTTTACCTTTAAAGTGTGCATTTTGTTGCAGATTTTTGCATGAGTAAGCACCATTTACACACCACTTATCATTTTGACCACTCACATTTTCATTTGATCTTGTTTTTTGGACTGTATATAGAATAATCAAGAATATCCACATTCATCCTGTGATTCAAATTAGAAAACATTTGAGAGTGTAATCAGTTTGTTATTCCTTTTTTGCACATGTATTTATTTACTTTTATTTTTTAATTGTTGGTTTCTTGCAGATGTATTCTAGCAATTCTCATGCAATTGTAACTGACACATGAACACCAATGTTGGGAGAAAGAATGTACTGTTTTGTCAATCTGAAAGAGAAAATAAAAAGTGTGAATCATAGAAAGAAAACATTTGAAAGTGAAGTTGCCCAATGTAAAAATCAGATACACAGAACACATTTTTTTCTTGTGTGTTATCTACACTTTCCAGATGCTTATTCAGTATGTTTGTTATTACCCACATTTCACCTTGGTTGGACATCCTCAGTATCTCTAATCTGCACTATACTGTCAGGATGGTTGTTCACCGTATGGTCCTGGGAGAGTTGATGTGAAAACCATCTGATGTGAAACTCTCTGAGAACACATGTACAATATCCTTCTTATAGGCAATATAAACAAGCACTGGGCCAGCACCAGCCATATTCTCCTCCTCTGTTGTTGAGTGCTTTCCATTCTCATGTAAGTTCTGATCGCTTTTTACAGGAATGTCAATACACAGTATTTTCTAGCTGTCGCTCATCTTGTTTCCGCCGACTAGGGAATTTCAAACTGTTACTGTTAGTAATTTTCATTGTCAACTAATTCAGATTTCTTCACCAATATCTGGAACTGATATTTTTTTGTATGCAAGTAAAGACAAAAAAAAATCTGTTTTTCTTTTTAGTATCCAATTTGAGCATCCCACTGAATCCCACTGATTATATCAATTCAGGAGTGGGGTTTTAAAGGATTAGTTCACTTCAGAATTAAAATGTCCTGATAATTCACTCAACCCCATGTCATCCAAGATGTTTATGTCTTTCTTTTTACAGTCTAAAAGATATTAAGGTTTTTGAGGAAAACATTCCAGGATTTTTCTCCATATAGTGGACTTCAATGGCAAACAACGGGTTGAAGGTCCATATTGCAGTTTCAATGCAGCTTCAAAGGGCTCTACACAATCCCAGCTGAGGAATAAGGGTCTTATCTAGAGAAACGATCTGGCATTTTCTATTTATTTTATTTTTTTAGAAAATGACAACATTTGGCTAGATAGACATAAACATCTTGAATAACATGGGGGTTAGAACATTATCGGGAATTTGTAATTCTGAAGTGAACTAATCCTTTAATGTAAGTACAGTGAGTTTTGTCTTACGTAAAAATGAACAGATGGGACAGAACCTCTCGGTTTAAGCATGTAACCCTGCAGTGGTGTGCACAGACCTCCTCAGGGGCAGGGGCGGAAGGACCAAAAATTAGAGAAAAAAAAGGAGAGTTCCTTGTTTTTTTTTCTTTTTATCCTTGGTTTCTTTGGCATTCTATGAAAAGATGTTGATGCAATTAGAATGCATAACACATCAAATGAAATAGGTAAATTATTATAATATTACTAAATATTATTTACTTTACCAAACAAAACAGAGAGAACCAAGAAGGTAATTATGAGGAATTCATGTTTAGTTTAGTTGATGTTGTCAATTTTATGTATGTATTATATGCATATTGTCACGAAGGTGCAGTTGAAGCAGAGATGAGGCAGGATCCAAATGCAGCACACACTCTTTAATCGTTGAACTGATAACTAGACAAAGACTTAGGCTAGGAACAAGACTCAGGAACAAGACAACAAACCTCAACTAACTGCATCACAGATCAACACATACACATACAACATCACAACAAAGCCCCCCCTCTATGGGCGGCTCCGGACGCCCAACAAAACAGGAAACAAGACAGTTCAGTAGGGTGGTGGAGCGGAGGCGGTCCCGGGGGAGGGATGGAGGGCCAGGTCCGCGCAGGAAACGGGACCAGGCCCTTACAATGGTGGAACGTGGGCGGAGCAGGCTGCGCAGGCGACCAGGGCGGAGCAGGCTGCGCATGCTACCAGGGCGGAGCAGGCTGCGCAGGCGACCAGGGCGGAGCAGGCGACCCTTTGGGTGGCCCGGCGGAGATGACCCTTCGGGCGGCCACGGCGGTGAGGACCCTTTGGGCGGCCACGGCGGCGAGGACCCTTTGGGTGGCCATGGTGGTGGCCTAGTGCCCCCCCAAAAAATTTCTTGAGGCAAGCTATGGGGTCAAAGGTTGGATCAGGCGCTGGCTCAGGAGATACAGGCAGGCCCAGAAGCTTGGGCGGCGCCGGCAGGGCTAGAGGCTTGGGTGGCGCCGGCAGGGCAAGGAGCTTGGGCAGCGCCGGCAGGGCTAGAGGCTTGGGCGGCGCCGGCAGGGCAGGGAGCTTGAATGGCGCCGGCAGGGCTAGAGGCTTGGGCGGTGCCGGCAGGGCAAGGAGCTTGGGCAGCGGCGGCAGGGCTAGGGGCTTGGGCGGTGCCGGCTGGGCAAGGAGCTTGGGCGGCGCCGGCAGGGCTAGAGGTTTGGGCGGTGGCGGCAGGGCAAGGAGCTTGGGCGGTGTCGTCAGGGCTAGAGGCTTTGGCGGTGCCAGCAAGGCAAGGAGCTTGGAGACAGCTTAGGAGTGACCTCAGGGCCCAGTGGGACAGAGGAAGTCTTCCTCCTCCTCCTACTCTTCCGAGAATGAGAGGGCGCTGGACTGGATGGAACCAGCGGCGAAGGCTCAGGGCTGCACGGAACCAGCGGCGAGGGCTCTGGGCTAGACGAAATCAGCGGTGAGGGCTCTGGCTGGACAGACGGGACGTGGACAGACTCTGGCTGGGCAGACGGGACGTGGACAGACTCTGGCTGGACAGACGGGACGTGGACAGGGCTGACGTGAAATGAGGGCTCGGCAGGAATAAGGTCTGACAGGTCGGTCTCAGTGGGACTGACATGAAGGAACTCAGGCTCAGGGGATACTGTGGGTTCGTGGGGTTCCTCATCCGACAAGCCCACAGTAAATGCCGAACCGTTCAGTAAAAGGGCCAGGTCGATATACAAAAGCAACTGTTGATGTAAGACTCCTCACATTTTAATCAGATGCATGGAATTGTCTTATTCCCAGATGCAAGGGCAGAAATTAAATATTCATCAGTTCTCACATCCACTGTCCTCAGAGCTGGTTCACAGCGAAACCGAAGCTTTCAAATGTAAGTCTCCATCTTTCTTACCCACATCCGTGCAGCAGACATTGAGAAGCTGTGACACTGCCTCATTGAAGGGTGTGTGATATGTAAAAAATAATGTTCTACTGGTCAGAGATGTTTTACATCTAAACATCGCTCATGTCAAGGCGTGTCTCTCGTGCAAATGCATGCAGACAGCTGCTTAGCTGTACATAACTTTGCCCTCGGCAAGAACGTGTACGCAATGTGAAATGCATGTTTCTATAAATATGGAAAGGAGCTACAAGGCTCTGTGTCACTCACGTCTCCACAATCCGTAATCTTAAAGAGTCTTAAAGTGCCTCAATTATACTATTTTAAAAGTTTCTAGTTTTGTTTTGGAGGTCTCCTAGAATAGGTTTACATGCATCCAAGGTCAAAAGACACTTTAAATTTCTCATAATATATGTTGCAGCATCACCTCTTTTCTAACTATGTCTGAAACGGTTAAATCCAGGATTTGGTCTCTCTAAACCCCTCCTTTCTGAGACCTACTCTGCTATGATAGGTAGGTCAGGTCAGCGGTTGTGATTGGTCTACCGCTTTCTGCGTGTGTCAAAAACCAAACGCTTATTATCTGGATTTCAGCTCCGGATCGTCCTCAGCACTTCCTCAGCGATGCGAAGAGTAACAATGGCAACAAGTTTACCGTATCAATTCAAGCACTTCAAAAAAGAAGTCCTTATCCTTTGGAAGTGCATCAAAGTGGATTTGCTTTCACAGTGCAGAAAAAGTGCATTCTCGACATGTCAACAACACAAACCAAAGTCTTCCTGGCCTCAGCTACAACTAGTGTTTGAGGGCGGGTCAAAGACTATGTTGTTCACGGGCAGCCAATGAAGACCATGGCATTATGCTAATTTGTAACAAACCAATAGGTTTATGCAGGAAGTAAAACTGGAATTACTGATAACACCATTTATTGTGAACTTTGATCTATGAAACTTTGGAGATTCACAAACAGCTATATTAAAACACAACAATATCTGAAAAAGCATAATATATCCACTTGTTGTGCAGTGTAGTGAACTATAATCCAAGCTTCTCAAAACATATGATGCTCATTTTAAACAACTGAGTAAAGTTGGAGTGGATGCAGAAAATAATTACTCCTCAGAGGCAAGCCGGCACAATGCTGCGTGCATTCCAGTGTAAGGTGACGGACATGTTAGTTCATGCATGCAGTGCATCTAATCTAACATCAACTATGATGGAGCATCACTGAGGGCATTATCGTAAGAGTAGCTTAGGGCTCAACTTATGAAGAATCTTAACTTGTTTAGTACCAGTTAAATAAGATTTTTTTTATGCTGTAATTAGTATAGATTGTTCTTGATGTTTGGATATAGTTAGTGTAGATAAATCTCGGAGTAACGCTATTTTCGGACACACTGGGAAGCTGAGCCCAAGAATCTCTGATAGCCTACCCACGACCAAATGTATTGAACGTATCAGCAGTCTCAAAAGACATAGAAATTATTATCAAGTTGGACAGTGTGTACATTTGTTGTTGTTGTCAATATATCCCATTTGTGAAGTTTGTGCGTTGTAATATGTGTTACAGTGGGGTATGATCTGATTATATTTTAATACCTTGTGAGTATTCCACCAGGCATTCATTGTGCTAGAGATAGTAACCGGGATGCATTTTCAAAGAAGTGTCAATAAATGGTAGATCTTCTAATTGTTTCATAATTTTTTTTCCATGTCTAAATGATAGGTATGCAATATATAAAAGAATGTCTTCACACCATCATACAATTAGCCTATATGCTGAATAATTGAATTCCAGAAATACTATGGGACTGCCTGATTGCCACTGCCAGTGGTTCAGTAAAGAGTGCAAATAATAAAGGAGACAATGGGGATCCTTGCCGGGTACCTCTTTTCAAGGGAAATGGCTTTGAAATTATTCTGTTGATTACAACTGAGGCTGCAGGGGATTTATACAGTATTTCAACCCAGTTGGTAAAATGTGTTTTAAAACCAAAATAACAAAGTGTGGAGAAGAGAAATTACCATTCCACCCTGCATCTAATGATGCAATTAAGAAAGGTGATGTGTTTTCATTCATGAAGTTATTATAAAAAGTAATTACATTTGTTAACTGTCTTGTACTTTCGGAAGGATGTCTCCCTTTAATAAATCCTTCTTGTCGTTGTGTATTAAAGTTGTGATTACGGTTTCTAGTCTGACAGACAGTGCTTTGCTTATGATTTTTATATCTAAATTGATGAGTGAAATTGGCCAATAGTTTGCACATTGTGTAAAGTCTTTATTTGGTTTTGGAATGAGAATGATATAAGCAATGTTCACTTCAAATGATATGGTATGCTTCCAGTTCCGTAGATTTCTGTAATAACCCTAAAGACAAGAGGGGACAGAGAATGCCAAAATTCTCTATCAAATTCAACTGTGTAACCATCTGGACTGGGAGATTTGTTGTTTGGCATGTGTTGGAGAGCTTTGTTCATTTCATCTAATGTCAGAGCATTTCCAGCATTTATGAGTGAGTCTTATTTCATTTTGATATGGAGACATTCTTCAGAAAATATTCTTTTTCATAACTTAACAAGAACGTTAGCTAAATATTTTTGAACATATTATTAGCTGGGAAGACTTTTTGAGATGAATGGAACAAATTAGCCAGAATAAACTTTAATGTGGGGAGCCAAGTCTGACTATGCAAGTGTAATTTACACACATCTACTGAATCCTGACCCCAAACCACACTAAACAAGACAAACATTTGCACTTTTCATTTTGATATCATGAGGGATTGTCCTCGTTTGAGTTCTATTTCACATAATTGGTTTTGTCCAGTGAGTTTAATCAGAACTTCAGTAGATAATCCAGCTTTGCGCTGTTTTAGGAACAATTTCTCTTACAGTCTTTAGCAGCTCATGTTTGTGACATGACTAACAGAGAGTGAAAATCTGCTACCCTCATGTACTAATTAGGCCTATATGCTTCCTAATGCAAACCGCACAAAAGATACTTAGTCTCCCTTGAGATATTTATAGATCAGAACTTTGCTTTGATTAACTAGTGTTAGCCAAACTTATGGCTATATGTAAAAACTCCTCTGCACTTCATCGTGTTTATGTCCTGTATCCCCAGGCTACGGCCATGAAGGAGATCTCAGTTTGAAAAGGAGGCCACAGAGTGGGACCTCCACATTAAATTAGTCTGCCTTCCTAAACCTCAAACTCCAAAGAGGAAAGCAGGCTCTAGTTACAACCCATCAGAGCAGCAGGTCAGAGGTAGAGAGATGAGATATCAGGATCACACACACACAGGAATTCCTCCATATGATGAGGTGTACAGATGTTGCAAGCAACAGGGACAGATTATACACATGCTCGCACACAAACAGTTCAAGTATGTCTCTCAAGAGATTAAAAAAGGCTGATGGTGCTCCTCACTGCACTCCTAGTTTCCTCTCTGTCAGAATGCAGTGCACTCTCTGCAACTGGGGCTTCTGAGGAATGTTTACAGACACCAGCAGTTTTTAACAAGCTTTGCTTGAGGACCTGGTCGGACAATTCAATTTCGTATTTTTAACTTATTAACCTGCACATGGCAATTCATAACTATTTTATGTTTTGGCGAACTGGTGGTGAATTCGTACAGTCTCATTCGTATGTTTTTGTAATATCTGCTTGTGCACCATTGATGGATAGATGTAAGGGTGTCCCTTTTGCTTACTTTTTTCTAAAAATGAATGATTTGATTTGTATGAAAACATACAAAAAAAGTAATGTTTTTGTATGAATGCAATAGCTTGAGGCAAATAGATTTGGCCGTTGCAAATCCATTTGTTCTTCGTGTCAGAAGTAGTGCGAGCGCTTAAAATACGTCAGGAATAGAACGGGGCTTTACTGTCTGGGATTTATCGTGTTGTGTTGCGCCGCATCCTGTGTAGACAGCATCACTGATTTCAATGGGTTCTATCTGCTTTTGACATGTCACGCTGCTCACTTCTGGAGTAGACACGATGTTACATTTAAGGCCTGTTCACAGCAAGAATGATAATTATGAAGCTAACTATAATGATAACTATATTAGCGTCCACACCAATGCACAATGGCTGTCTCATTTCAAAGGCTGGATCCTCCGGAGGTCACATTTGTTGGCCACCTAGTCACTGAGGCTGCTTCATTTCAGTAAACTGACCCTTACATTCCAAAGTCATAAAAAATTACACCAATTTACGCTTTACTATGAATAACGGTAATTTTTTTAATGATTACGGTTCTGAAATAAGACATCCTTTATGATGTATAAAATACAACCTCCAGAGGATGCAGCCTTCGAAATGAGACACAGCTAATATCGTTCTGTTTATTATGTTTTTCTAACATTATAACACACCGGCACATCCTTGATGCATCAGAGCGAACGTTCCAAATGCTTTTGTGCCAAATCACTGATTTTAATGGGTTCCATGTGCTTTTGGTGCGACATGTCACACCGTTCACGACCGGTGTAGTAGACAGAGTGTAACCTGCCAACCTGGGTGTTAGGGGACCTAGGTAATGGGTAGGGGGGCCCTGGCCCCAAAAAAGTTTGAGAACCACTGCTCTTAGCCTTTATCGTTATAGTGGTGTGGTCTCTGCTATTCTTTTACATTTAAAAAGATTGTTAAAACTATATCTTTATAATTTTCATTCTGTGAATACTCAGAAGTTGTATCAACTGATAAATTCCTGTTTTGTTGCTATGTATCATTTTGTTACTAAGACCAGCGTGCAACAAATTCTCATTTAAACAGCATCGCAAAAAAATCGCCATTGCATATGTTCATGATATTTATTCTCCTTCTCTCATTCTCTCCTCAATAGTTTTCTGTTACTTTAACTGTCTTATCTAATAACAGTGAAATGAGCCATTTTTGTCATCTACCATATGCAAATATGCTGATATCACATTTAAACAAAAAGTGGGTTTCAATTCCATAAAGGTTGTATTTTCAGGGTGTGCTGAATGTTATTTTGAAACTGTCTGATAAAATGTGATTGCAATGGTATCATTAATGTAAATACTAGGGGTGTAACAATACTGTATATCATGTCACAATATATCGCAATACAAAAATGCAGCAATTTATATCATGTATAGTTCACCCAAAATAAAAAAGTTTTTTTTTTTTTTTACGTTTTCAGAGTTTTAGTGTCAGAACTACATTAAACTTGTAACGTCTTGTTTTGGTTTTATTTCATGTCTGTCATGTTATCTCCTGTTTTAGCCATGTGATCCTGCCATATGTTCTGTGGTGTCATTGGTTCGTTGTTTCATTGTTTACAGGTGTCCCTTGTCTAGTCATGAGTCTTGTGTGTGTTTAAGCCCTCATGTTTGCAATGTGTCTTTGTCAAGTATTCTGTAAAGTTGGTCCACTAAAGTTGGCAAGTTTGTAGAGAACCCAAGTGCGGTTTATTTGCTAAATGTGATCAAACATAAAACAAAGGCATGGCATGAACTCAAAACATAAACATGGATATGAGCTTACCAACAGAGGTTACAGGAAACAATACTTAGCAAAGACACATGGCAAACATGAGGGCTTAAAGAAGCACAAGACTAATAACTAGACAAGGGACACCTGTAAACAATGAACCACTGACAACATGACAACACAGAACATATGGCAGGATCACATGACTAAAACAGGGGATCACATGACAGACATGGAACAAGAGCATGAAACAAAACCAAAACAAGACAAGACCTGTATCCTTATTCAGGGGCTGCATCCTCCGAAGGCCGCATTTGAACACATCACAGCGGCGCAACAAAGGCTATCCCAAGTCGAAGGATCCTTCTAAAGGCTGATTTATACTTCTGCGTTGGAACTATGCCGGAGCCTCTACGTTGGTTTTCACTTATACTTCTGCATCGTTGTCCGCGTTGACGCGCAATTACACATGCAGAGCGAGCATGTAAAATCCGAGGGAGGGGTTCTAGCAGACCAATCACAGCGCTTGCTTCTATATAGAATTGACGTGTTATTACATTTTTGGAGAGGTGCACGTCAGGGTACGCCGAAGGGTACGCGTGGTACACACAGCTTACGACGTAGCTACGGCGTGAGTTTGAATCAGAAGTATAAATTGGGGTTTACCTGGTTCCACGGGACAGGAGGTGAAGGAGGCGGCTTGGTTGCGTTCTCGAACTGTACACTGCTGCCCGCTGGCGATAGAATAGAGGCGGATGAGAGTGGTGAGGATTCTTTCCTCCCACTGCTCTCTGGGCCTTCTTTGGACCCAGAGATGAAAGAAACTGCTCTTTTATTGAAAATTTGGGTACCGCTGGTTTTGAGGCCAGCGGCGGAACACAAACAAAATGAAACAGAAGATTTTCCACCCGGCCCTTCTCCGGGGGAGGGAGCGTTGTGGTCATCGTCTCCTGGAGAGCCGCCGGAAAAAACAAAAAAGACAGAGAGAGAGAGAAAGACTGCTCTCGCTGCCGTGCTGTAACGACTGCACCAGGGTGGAGAGATCCAAAAAGGCTCGTTGAATTCACACTCGGTTGTAGAAAGCATCAAATTGGTTGGTTTCCCAACCAAAAAGCTGAAGTGCAATTGCACCTGCTGCTCATTATATACCCGTGCTGCGAGGCTGAGCAGCTGATGCCAATGATTGCACGCCAATGTCTCTAGCGAGATTTCTATTAGTCAGTCACGGAGTACGTCGAGAGACCGACTAGGGAACTCATCTACTCACTAGTCTGCTTTCACAGCCTTGTGTTTATAATCGCGCTCTGTTCTACCTCACAACCTTGCAAACTATTCTACCTCACACTTTCAGGGAAAACGTTTTTTTAATAAAGACTGAAAGAGTTTTCAAAAGCTTGATGGTGGTGACGTTGAAGTCGAGCGATCGTTTATAGCCTAAGTCTAGCTTTCTATTATTGCTGATTGTATTAAGGCTTCAAAATTCATTGTAATCTAAGTAATAAAACTAGAATCTACATTGACTTGGCTTGGCAAGAACTGAGCGATTTGAATTGTAAAAGCAATGTAGAGATGGTGGTTTTATTACTCAACAGGTGAGCAAGGTACTGTATCTTATTGAACAGATAAATTGCCATATGTAGCTCTCTAACAGAGTTTATTGCTTTATTTATTGTGAAGGGTCATTTCGGTTTCACTTTATTTTGATGGTCCCTTTAACACATTCTGTTGACTATAAGTAACGTTGCACCTACATGTCTACTAACTCTCAGTAGAATGTTAGTAGAGTATTAATAGACTGGTAGGGTTAGAGTTAGAATAAGTTGACATGTAGTTGCAAAGTTACTTAAAGTCAGTAGAATGTCTGTTGGAGGATCATCACAATAAAGAGTTAGCAGATATTAATAAGCAGAGAGTCTACTAATACTGTAATGAGAGTTAGTTGACATGTAGTTGCAAAGTTACTTATAGTCAACAGAATGTTCAAAAGGGACCATCAAAATAAAGTGTTACCGTCATTTCATCATGGTTGTTGTAGTTCTGTGCTGGAATTTATTTTCAAGGAAGTACATGTCGGTGTCACATGTCTGTCCTGTCTCGTCATTGTCTGGTCCCTCCCCCTTGTTATCTGATTATTGGTTTATTTGTCTCACCTGTCCTCCTCGTTACCCTCCTTTGTTTGCCTCCCTATTTAGTCTACCTGTGTTTGCTGTCCTGTGCTCGTTCGTTGTTATTGTTACGTGTGTTAGTCGCGTGGAGTTCTGTGCCTGTCCTGTTCTGCCATGTTTGTGTTGGATTAAGTTCTGAGACCTTGGATTTCTTTTGTTGGTTTGTTTATTTTATGTTTTATCTTTATTAAACCTTTTCATTTCACTCCGCACTTGAGTCCTCTTTCCCATTCTCCATTACCCACCTTGACAGTCGGTATAGCTATAGTAGCATCTTCAGCTAGTCAGCTTGAATCCTTTCCATCTAAACTGGTTATATCTCTTAAACCTGGTAGTGAATATTTTATGAGCAGTAGGATAACCGTCATCCAAAACCATGTTCTTCTACAAAATTTTAGTTTTTTAACTGCTGAAAGGGCCAAAAGTTACCCTACTACCTTTAATGATTTGTTGTGATCTTTTTGGATCCTATTGCTTTCTTTTGAAAAACTCAACAGGCTTGTCTTTATAGTTTTAGGGCTTGCTTTCTAAATGTCTCATGTCTTCAATGGTTTCATACTCTTGACAGTCAGTAATTGCTGCCAGTGACTTCACTTTTAACAGTGCACGAGTTGTACACACTAAAAACTCATGGGTCAAAAATAACCCATAATGGGTTAATTTTGACCCAAATCCTGGGTTAAAAAGGGACCAACTAATTTCTGGGTTATTTCAACCCAGAAAATTGGGTTCTTCTTTTTGACCCACATTCTGGGTTAATACCTGACCCAAATGTTGGGTTTAAAAAACCCAACATAGTAGTTAACTATAACCCAACTTCTGGGTCAAAAGAACAACCCCAATATCTGGGTTGAAATAAACTAGTTACTATGACAGTACTCTTTATTTCAGAAAATAAAACTTTGTTTTACATTATATCTGTCACGGTGTGGTGCAGGCAGAAGAAGAAGAGGAGGAGTCCAAAGTTCCAATTCAAATGTTTTACTAAAAGTACCTCCAAAAAGTACAGACAGGCTTGATGTACACACACTAAACAAGACTACAAAGTAGAACAGCTGATGATGATGATGATGGTAATTAACTAAACAGAACACAAACATTGGTCATGTAATTTACTGCAGCTTAACACAATTAAACAGTTCTGCAATTAAGCAAGGCAGTATTAAGAAATTTGACTGGATTTGATTCAGATCCCTCAATATGATACACAACTTGCTGCAGAAACTCCCATGCGGGAGCACACTGCTTGGGGTAGTTGATATCAAGAACATAATATGCCTTGAAGCACACGTCAACTGCTCCAAGCAGTGTGCTCTAAGGGAGTGCCTGACCAGCTAATATAACAAATGCCTGAGAGGCACATTGCTGGGGATCTCCCAGCGCCAGGACAGTGGGGAATGGCTTTGATTGCTGGAGGAATTCCACCATATTTGTTCCAACCTAAAACAGACAGACAGAAAGATAGGTAAAAGAAAGTGAATATTGTGTAGAAGGTGAATTGTAAGCAAGATAATAGACTAGCAGTCTGTGTTATATTACAAGGAAGCCAAATGAGCTGTGGTTCTTAATTGGTGTGTTCTTTATGTGTGGGTCATGAATGTGTACAAGAAAATGTGGGTTGAGAACCACTGAATAATAAAACTTAACATCTTTAACTTCATTTTCTAGTCAGATTGCTACCTTGGATGGCATTGCCCAAAACTTAAATACTACTGAGGAACCTTGGATTTTTTTTTATTTTTTAAATCAGGTTTCACCCTTTAGCTTTCACATGAAACATGTCATTTGGATTGCCTTCTTTCAACTGTAAAGTATGGTTAGAATTAAGAATATTCTCTCTCAGAGTGGTGCTGAGAAACTGGTCCATTGTACTTACAGGCATTTGGTGTATGAACGCTGTCCGGGACTCTTCAGTGGAGTGCCGGATAGTCTTCTTCCCAACCCTGTAGAGGGCCTGTGGCACCATGGTGGGTAGCAGTGTTAGAGCTAGTTCCCCTTTGGCATCTGTAGGCATCTATTTCTTCATCTGAAAAGACAGAAAACAAGACAACATGAGTATTGTTAATAAGTCGAGACAATCTCACCAGTCACTCTTTGATTATCAAGCTAACATAATCAATTTAATGGAATACTGTGGCTTTTTTGTTTTAAAATGGGGCCCAATTTGCTAGTTAACTAATGTGGTTCTTTTGCAGCATTACCCATTTTTGTGAATGACAATCTATACTGTCCATCTTTTATTTCATTAACAACTGTAATGACATTAATGCAGAGATTAATATCTGGCCCATTTTATGCATAACAGCTTAAAGATAAGGCACAAGTTTCTAGGCAGTAAAATGCTCACCTCTAAAATTTTCGATCAGCTCAGACAGCGGTTAGCTGAAGAGTGACAAAGCTGTCCATTGACCTGGAAAGAACATAGCAATATAGAAGTTAGCAAACAATTTTCAGGTGATATTCTCAATTCATTCAGTTAACGGACGCTCTGAGGTAAAGTGTTCAGACTGCAGACTCAGCAACCATTGTATTTAATTGTACAGTACAATGTACGGCCAGCAATATTGTTATGTTTAATGACATTGTGGAATTACGATAATGTACTATTTTATGATTGTACTGTACAATTTAAATACAATCGTAGCTGAGTCTTCATTCTGAACACTTTACCTCAAAGCATCCGTAACAAATAAATGTAAATTTAATATAAAACTATGAAAATGGCGCTCTGTTGCGCGGCAGGGTTTTGAACAAGGTCCTGAGCCGTTGCTGGGCGCGGACAGACGCCAAATGGCGCCACAAGGTTATGAAAAATAGAACTTAAAGACCGTGTAAAGTGAATTCAGTAATTTTCTTCTAAACACATTAAATAGGTCATAACAGTTAAATGTATTTCTCAACAATGTGTACAAAGCATTTCAACCATTTTGACACCTAATTTCATGAACTTATCGTCATTTTTAATCATTCAAATCTGGCTGTGTGGTTAATAACACCTTCTCCTTTAGTTTGACAAACTTTACACGGACTTAAAACTAACGTTAGTTAACGTTAGATGTTACCACAGACTTGCCACGGTTAACTTGTTATCTCACCGTAGCAACTAGTCATGGTAATTTTGTCAGCAAATGGTGCTAAACTAACAACGGGGACATTGACACATAAAAGTTTACGTTACATCAACACTGAAAATACTCGCTTACCTTGAATACACGATGAAGTTTCACCGAAGAGGCACAGGCCAAAAGGATTGAGCGCGAAGCGACAGTTATTTCAAACGAGTCGACGACTGTGAGAAAATTCCAGAACTGCGCGGGCGCGGGCGCGGGCGCGCGCGGGGGTAGAGAGAGAGAAAGAGGCGTTTCTTCTTGCTCTTCTTCTGAATTTCTGGCACACTGATTTAAATAATATAGGGGCAAGGATGTAATATATGAACTTATATCTTCTATTTCTTAGTTAATATATCCATGTTTAGAGGGTGTGACATTTTATTTCTCCTACAAATGGTGATACTGTTTTATCATAATGTACACAATACGCAAGTGTGATTGGTCATTATTATGAACTATGTTGACATGATAATATAATAACTACATAAAATACACCCCTCCAACAAAAAAAAAATATATATAGAGAGAGAGAGAAAGCCAACCCTATAACCCAGAACATGGGTTACTCTTTGAAAAATAACCCAGAAACCCAAACAACCCAGGAATTGGGTCAAAATATTAGCCCTATAACCCAGAAAAGGGTTACTCTCTAAAAAAATAACCCATAATTTTGACCCAACACAAATAACCCAGAAAATGGGTTGAATAAATAACCCATGAGTTTTTAGTGTGTATCCATAAAAAATATAGAAAATTAAATAGTTTGAAGATCTATTTTAATTGATGTTCACACCCATTTAAGTTCTCACTTAAGTTATCTCGATAACTACCCTTATTCCCTGCTGAAAAATCAAGCACTGCTGGTCACCAGCATAAGGTTTTGCATACTGGTGGACTGGCACATGCTGTCTTTTGGGTGCTGATATAATTCAAGCAAGACCACAGCAAAACTTGTGTATGTGTTAAAAGATGTTGAAGTCTGTTTGAAGCCACCATTATGGTGATTAGTGTTTCATCATGTAACTTTTAGCTGGGCACTTGGCCCTCGACTGGTTGAACTAATTCTTTTTCAGCAATTGTTGAAAGTGCATGCTATCACTATTGACTACAATATTTGATCCCACTTCATATTAAGTGTCTCTAACTACTGTATACATACATGTTTTTACAATGTACTTGTATTTTAAAAAAAATAATACCTGCATGTAATTACATCTGTTATTAATTTCAGTAATTACATTTGTAATTACACTGTTGATCCTTCCCCTACCTCTTAATCCACCCTGAAACCTTCCCATACCACCAAACCTGTCCCTACAACCTTACCAGTATCCCACCTCAATAGCAACACAAGTGTTTTGCAATACAACATGCACATAATAAGTGCATTGTGTTTATTTTTTGATGTAAGTACATAGTGGTTATAACAACAATATTAATTTGTTAGATTTATATAGCGCTTTTCTGGCTACTCAAAGCGCTTTACATATAAGAGGAAATCTCCTCAACCACCACCAATGTGCAGCACCACCTGGATGAAGCAATGGCAGCCATATTGCGCCAGAACGCCCACCACACACCAGCTTACTGGTGGAGAGGAGACAGGGATAGAGGCCAATGGGCAAATGTGGCCAGGATGCCAGGGTTAAACTCTACTATTTTTTCTTAAGACATCCTGGGATTTTTAATGACCACAGAGAGTCAGGACCACGGTTTAACATCTCATCCGAAGGACGGTGCTTTTTGACAGTATAGTGTCCCCATCACTACACTGGGGCGTTAGGACCCACACAGACCCTAGGGAGAGCACCCCCTGCTGGCCTAACTAACACCTCTTCCATCAGCAACCTGTTTTTCTCAGGAGGTCTCCCATCCAGGTACTGACCAGGCTCAACCCTGCTTGGCTTCAGTGGGCAACTAGTCTTGGGCTACAGGGTGATATGGCTACTGATTAAAGACACCTAATATAAGTGTGAAATATATTTAATGCTCCTGCCTGCAATGACCTACCTTTTACTATGTACACTTTTTGGGATCAGTGACTGATAGCTGGAGTTTGACGTTCCCAAATAACCATTAAAGTCTTTAAAAACAGCAACTTTCAATTTTGAGCTTTCATTATCAATAGATCTTTCTTATCAAGAGCTCTTCTCATAACCTGTTATTGAAGAAAAATGCTTATGATTATGCTATTATTTGGCATTTTTCATTGTTTTCATATCTCTAAATGTTTTTGTTTTGCTATTAATATTTTTTTAGTTAAACCAATTAAATATATTTACACATATGATCTTAAATAGATATATTTAAATAAAGCAAATTAGATTCAAATGTGTCACCTCTAAGAAGGGCTTGAATCATTTTTTTGAGTGTAATAAGTATTTGTTAAAAATAAGCTAGCCTCTCTCGTTTATATTCTTTTGCATCTATTTATTACAAATGAGTTAGGCTAACTGATTTACATTCTGTTGAATGGATGTACTCAGATTGAGTTGGGGCTACATATATTTATTGGATGGAAATCCTGCCCACAACTTAATTGAGTTCATCCAATGAATATTTTTTTTGAGTGGAGCTATTAATAATTTTTTAGTTAAACCAATTAAAAATATTTACACATATGATCTTAAATAGACTTATATAGTCTGGCTTAAATAGGGCTTGAATCATTTTTTGGAGTGCACAATCTCTTTTTAACTGATTTGTGTAAAGATCATTTGAAACAGGAGACGCGTCCTTTGATCCTTTGAAACGTTTCACCAATAAGAATTTTACATTTTATAAAACATCAGATTAGGTTGATTAATAATGTAATCATAACTAAAAAAAATAAAATGTCCAGTTTTACTGTAAACCGAGGAAACAAAGAAATTACAATAATTGTATATTTCAATAAATCATATGTTTTAATCGTATAGGCCTATTGTTTTTCCTTTACACCATTAATGTGTTAAAAATAGAAATATGCAAGCAGAAATAATGCTTGTCCACAAAACACTGCTTGCATACAGACAGCTGGCCAACTCAAACTCAACCCCACAAGACCATGCTGGTGAACCAGCTTTACCAGCTCAGTGTTGCTTGAGAACAGCATGACTATGACTGTATTTGCCTATAAATGAGTATAAACCAGCCTGGACCAGATTTTTTTTAGCAGGGTTATCAGCCACTTTTGTTCACTGAATAAATAAATCATTGCTAGGTGTCATGATTAAATGATTAGCTGCACTTTAGTATTTTCATTAACCATTTTTTTCCCTACTCAGAACAGACAAACCTGCCACCCATTTACAACCTAGCAGTTTTCAACGCCTTGACAATTAGAAGAGTTTTTGTTAGAAGTAGGTCAACACATAGGCCGCATATGAGTATTTGACCCTTTGCAAACATGGGCCAAAGGAAGATGGGTCAAAGGAAATGGGGTCTTGCTTTCAGCAGTCAGGCTGAAAATAAAATCAAGTTTGTGACCTCACGTGCTGTTTACTCGTAAATCAATGTTTTACTCTATGATTCGTCAGTGTCCGCAGAACTTAAATGCTGTTGTAACCTTTCCAAAATCTTTTCCATCACCTTTTTTGCTCTGAGGTGAAGTTAACAATACCTGACATAAATAAGGAATGAATCAAGGAGAGAAAAAGCACTCAAAGGCTCTGTAGAAGAGGCAGATCATTAATCTTGTCCTAGTCCACAATGTCGTTCTTCACCACTAGATGTAGCTATGTCCCGTCCTTTACAACCTCATGCACGCTGCAGTAGGGAGAACATTAATCATAAACATTATCACTGCTAGAGATGCGATAAGATGCACATGTGCAAGGTTTCTATCAGTCGTTTTTAATGAGTATGTGGATACAAAGTAATTATTTGTATCTCTTTGTGTCTCATTGTTTAAACTTCACTTGAGGGACTAAAATTACATAGAAATTTTAACATCAAATTAAACACATAGTCATATCAGTGAAATACAAAATGTTTACATTTATATGTCAAGTTCACATGTCCTCATTTAAAATGTAAACATTAACAGAATATGCTATTTTGAATCTCCTCATTATAGGTCTGAAACACAGTAGGCCTATACTGTACATATGCAAACTTTCATGTGTTGTTTCACAATATGTTGTATGTTTTAAATGTAATAGTTAATGTTTTCTTCATCATTATGAATTGACCTCTTTCATTTATGTAAACAGGTGTTGTTTAACTTAGTAAACCTGTTTCAGAAGTAAAAATTGATATTTTTGTATAAACATATTACTACAGTATATTACTAGAATATGAGGAAAGTCTTTAGAAGACAATCACATTTGTCGATATTTGTCCTTACTTTACAAAAAATTGCTGTGGTATTCATAGCATTTTTCTTAAAAAAGACAAGACACTATATTATTAATATTTGGAATATAACTGTGGTAACTGTGGAATTGGCCACCACTGTCATTTGAACATATGTTTGATATGTAAAGTATAATTAAACAGCATTTTATTTCAGAGTAATTCACTGATATGGATACAGAATGGAAAGTGTACTTTATTAATAGACATTTCAATAATTTGGTTATTATTAAAAATGTTATGTGTTCAGCAAGCCATAACTCATAATGTGCTTTACCAGATGGGTGAGCTTGCAATGCACTGGCCAAGTGCTCGTGTTTGTGTAGCTACTTGCATAGAGTATGTAACAGTGAGCATTAAACAGAAGTTGCAATAGTCTTTTTGTCCTTATTGTGACGTATATCCAAGTGAAACGGCTTTTTGAAAAAGAAAACATGCAGAGACAGATTTTTTCCCCGTGGAATTGATTGGATGATTGTGGTTTGCTATTGGTGGATCTCTTGTGAGTGACAGGTTTCCCGCCCGCACGCTAGTAAACACGTCATCAGTGAAGAGAAGAAAAGAGAAGTCGCGTCGCTGCAAGAGGGAGGGGAAGATATTTTGATTAAAGAATAGGGGCACATTATTTTTTTTTTTAAAGTTAATAATGTGCACAGATAATAAATATAATAAAGAAAAAAATATAAAAAGAAAATAATTAAAACACACACACACACACACACACACACACACACACACACACACACACACACACACACACACACACACACACACACACACACACACACACACACACACACACACCTTGGACATGGTTAGAAAAGGCTTTAAAAAAAGCACACTTCTTTGCGTTTAGATAAGGCTGACAAAAAATGAATGGAAAAATGCTAAAATATGATACGAAGCAGTTTTTGATATAAAGGAAAAACCTAATAAAAGTCGTGTCAGAACAATATTACAATATTGTATGTTGTAATATGTCAGAAAATACCATTGTAAGCTATGAGGTCATATTTGAACAATTATTACACAAATTATTAAAGATCAATCAGTACATCAGCTCTCATGACAGTGAGTAAGTACACAGTGATCATTATTTTGTTGCTCTTGCACATGTGGCTGAATGAGAATAACTCATCATCTGTCATGAAGTCCTCATCGCCTACACACGGACACACACAGAGCGCGTGAGACGTCGTGTGTGTCCTGTGGTCCCTTTGAAGTGAATGGGCCGAGGGTCTGATTGAGCACCAGTGATTGTATTTGCTCAGCCCTCCTGATCGACTGAGATGAGTCTGTGATGCTATCACACACACAGGCCCGTCTCCGTCACACAGCTCCATTTATGGCCGTGCCGTTATTTGTGTTTGCTCAGAGATTAGTGTGGTATATGAGATGTGTGTCCATGCATCATGCAGTAACTCTGCGTCTGCATTTTGTGTTTGCCTTTATCAGACCTAAGTCTTTTTTTTACCCACTCTGTGTTTTTATCTCTGTTTTCTCAGTTTAGACAGACAGACTGGGGCAGACTCTGTACGCAGAAGAAAAGAAAAATAATAGTTCTTCTTAACATTACATTCAGCCCCGCAAAGAAGTTTGTTGTTTTAATTAAATGGGACTTTTCCACCTATTTGCACAACTCACTTCAGCACTGGATGTTTATTCAACTATGGCCAGTTTTATGTCCCAGGGGTTATTTTTATTTAAACTAACAGAGAGCATTTTTTTTTCTAATATGAAAGTTTTTGACTTTTTTTCAACAAGCTCATTATTTACTTTGATATTTTTCAAATGCATTAATCTATCGATTTTATTGTTTGAGCCTCGTCCCAGACCCAGACTTTTAATCCTAAACTCTGAAATTCCCATCTTACAATGTGTACTCATTTTAAACTTAAACCATGTAAAGTTTGTCATTGTGCAATGTGCAAAAATTTTAAAAACAAAAAAAGTTACACTTTTTTCATTAACCATTGTTAAATAATGGGACCGAATGTAAAGTGTTAACCCAATAATCTTCTAAAAGATTTATTTATATACCCTACAATCTTAGTAATAGAGCAGGGTTCTTGAGTTCACCCCCTGGAGTTCCATTGTAATCAAACACACCAGCAAAAGCGAATCAAGGTCTTCAGGATTATTTAGAATTACAGGACCTTCAGGAGCAGAAGTGAAGTAGCAGACAGATTAAATAAACAAGTGAGTTTGAACAGTGTTTTAGGAGAGTTTAATTTCTAAATGTCCAGACCAACGGGGTATAGCCTTGCTGTTATTATTACACTATTGACCAGGGGTGCGTTTCCCGTACAACAGCGTAACTCGCTGCTTAACTACTATAGTATGATGCACTGTTGAAGAAATCAACTAGCTAGTATTGTCAAGCATATTGTCGCAAATTGGTTGTTCAACCACGTTTGGTTTATGAAGCAAGAACCTCAAATCAGAGAAATCACTGTTACTGTGTGTAGCAGTACTGTCTACCTCTGTCTAATTAATAAATAATTAATAAGTAATTAATTAATAAGAGAGGGAGTGCCCTTTAATTGCATTAATTTGGTAATATATAAGTGTGTCATTTGTGTGGATTTGATTTGATTTCTTTGATGTGTTGGTGTTTTTGTGTGTCAAATAAAAAGGGATATTTTTATTGATTGAAAAAAAAAGTTTTCTATTTTTATACTCAACCCATGTCTGATACCTGTTACCATGTCAGCTGTAATGAACCTGTGAGCCTTGCTCTCATGTGAAGGGCATTTCCCCGGAAATAGGCCCCGGGGTGAAGAACTTTGTAGCAGCCCACTCACACCACTCCAAGCAGGATTCAAACCGGTGGTTCTAGCATGGGAGGCGCACGCTAACAAGGGCGCTAAAGATTGCAGCCTCTAGCGCTAGTTGCTAATGTGTCTCTTGAGGCCAGGGGAGTGAGGTGTACTAGCTCTGACTAGCTGGCCTCCTTTACACTTACATATTTACATGGAGAACAGTGTGAGTGACTGTGTTCAGAGTCATTCTCAGCACTAGTCTTGTTTGGTTTTTCTCTCCCTCTGTTTCTCCTACAGGAGCTGCTCTGTTCACTTAGGCTTTCAGTGGGTGATGATGGGTCGTCATAATGAGTGATGACAGGATATGCAGATTCGTAAGCCATGATTTCATAAAAGACACTGAGACAGACAGATAGTTATAGCAAATCTGATATCAGTGATTGATAAAGTAAATATTGGTTATTTAGCAGACCATAGTTTATATTTACAAATATTATTAAAAAATGAACAAACTGATTATGATTGATCCCCAATCACACAGTATAACAAAAAGATGCAATGAAGCATTTCTTTTCATATATGTTATTTACTTCAGTTCCCAAAACCTTTAGCCACTGACTGCATTTATAAAGACAGTAAAAACAGTAATATTGTGAAATATTATGATTTATGATATTAAAACAATGTTTATCTGTTGTAATATATTTTAAAATAATAATAATATGATATATTAATAATAACATATTTTAAAGTAGTTAGTGCTGGGCAACGATTAATCGCATCCAAAATAAAAATTTGTTTGTGTTTGCATAATATATGTGTGTGTACTGTGTATAATTATTTTGTATAAATACACACATATGCATGTATATATTTAAGAAATATTTGCATGCATATACTGTATATATATATTCATACATAATTTATTTATATATAAATATTCAACGCTATCTCACGACCAATTCGTACAAATTTGTAAGTGAGTACGAGGTGGCTAATTCGTACAAATTCGTAAGATTTGTATAAACCCCGCTGACGGGTAGGTTTAGGGGCGGGGTTAGGGGTAGGTCATTTGTACGAATTCATACGAATTGGGCAACTTGTAAAATATGTGAGTTTTAGCAAAAATCTTACGAATTCGTTCAAATTAGCCATCTTGTAAAATAAGTACGAATTGCGGTGAGATCGGGTTGAAATATTTTGTATATAAATATCACATTTTTCTTAAATATATACATGCATGAGTTTGTATTTATATATATATATATAATTATACACAGTACACACACATATATTATGTAAACACAAACTTTTATTTTGGATGTGATTTATCGCGATTAATCGTTGCCCAGCACTAAAAGTAATTAGATTTTATATATTATTAGGAATATTATAACTTATATTTTATATATTATTAGGAATAAATTTTATTCCTATGATCAAAGCTGAATTTTTAGCATCATCAATTCAGTCTACAGTGTCACATGGTCCTTCAGAAATCATTCTGATTTCATGGAGATCATGCTGATAAGACCAAACTGATGCTGTTTAGTAATACTAAGAAGGTTTCTCAAGTTCCTCCTCCTGTGTTCACTTTGACTGGAAGTGTCATAGAGGTGGTTCATTCTTATAAGTTGGCATTTGGCTTGATGATGCTCTCACTTTTAAACCTCATATAGATAACCTCGTGAAGAAACGTCTCGGTTACGTATGTAACCCTAGTTCCCTGATAGGGAATGAGACGCTGCGTCAAACGCTGTGGGAACGCCCCTGCGTTGTGCGTCATGAAGCACGTATGGAATCAGCCCAATGGAGAGATGGAACGTCATAGGCGGGTGACGTCATCGACCAGGAAACTATAAAGCACCCCATAAACACTAGCGCAACAGCTTCTGATAGGCCTGAAGGAAGCGCTAGCGGGAATGCCGGGAGTATGGTGGAATGACGCAGCGTCTCGTTCCCTATCAGGGAACTAGGGTTACATACGTAACCGAGACGTTCCCTTTCAAGGGAACTCGAGCTGCGTCAAACGCTGTGGGAACGCTAATACCCACGTCGCCATAGGACCAAGTGACCGCCATGTGAGAACTAGCGCACAGAGGACGAGAGCACCTGTGCCCCAGGGGTAGAACTTAAGTCTAGGTCGTAGAAATTAATGAAAGTATGCGGTGAAGACCATCCAGCCGCATCACAAACGTCACTGAGGGAAACTGCTGACAGTAAGGCTTTAGAAGCCACCATACTCCTGGTAGAGTGGGCTCGTACAGCCCCAAAGGTGAAGGCTGACCAGCCGACTCATAGGCAAGTGAGATAGCCTCGACCACCAACTTGCCCATTCTCTGTTTAGACGCGGGACACCCCTTCTTGGGTGGCCCAAAGCACACAAATAGTTGTTCTGACTTCCTCCACAGGACATGTGGACATAGGCGTCTAACGCCCTAACAGGGCAGAGTAAATTAAGTTTCTCCTGGTCAGGCGACAGAAATGGAGGAGGACAAAAGGCCTGCAGAACTGTAGGTCTAACAACATTAGTAGGGACCTTGTGAACGTAACCTGGTCTAGGATGCAGAAAAGCCTTAACCATGCCAGGCGAAAATTCCAGGCACGAGGGTGAAACCGACAGAGCCTGCAAATCTCCGATTCTCTTTAGTGAGGAGATAGCAAGAAGAAAGATAGTCTTAAACGTGAGAAACTTCTCAGGAACTTCTTCGATAGGTTCAAGAGGAGCTAGGGAAAGACCTTCTAATACGATGGCCAGATCCCAGGCCGGCACCCTCGTACGAACTGCTGGCCTCAGCCTCAGTGTGCCACGAAGGAAACAAGTTATAAGCGGGTGTCTCCCAAGAGAAACTCCACTGAAAGGGACGTGGTAAGCAGCCAGTGCCGCCACATACACCTTTAGTGTGGAGGGGGATAGCCCTGTGGAGAAGCGCTCGGCCACGGCTGCACCATAGCGTCCAACCCCAGAGGGGCTGGATGGCTGATGGAAAACCACAGATGACAATGCGTGGTCTCCTTGGAAGCGAATAGGTTCACCTCGGCGGACCGAAACTCAACCAAAGGATCTCCACCACCTCGGGTTGGAGTCTCCAATCCCCCGGCCTCGGCCCCTGTCTCGACAGGGAGTCTGCTACCACATTCAAATACCCAGGAAGATAGATTGCTCTCAGAAATAGTAACCTCCCTTGGGACCACAGGAGGATCTGACGGGCCAACTTGTAAAGCCGGCGAAACCGCAGGCCCCCCTGATGATTTATATAAGAGACCACCGACGTGTTGTCTGACTGAACTAACACATGATGACCTCTCAGGTCTGCTAGGAAGTGTTTCAGAGCCTGGAACACCGCCAACATCTCTAGACAATTTATAAGCCGTGATAGATGATGGTCCTGCGACAGCCCTTGGGCTGGACGACCACTCGTGACCGCCCCCCACTCTGTGAGGGAAGCATCCGTCGTTAGCGTTACGCGACGACAAAGAGCCCCCAACACAGGCCCTTTGAATAGGAACCAGGTTTCTTTCCACATGACCAGAGCACGAAGGCAGCGCCGCGTGACTTTGACCATGCGGAGCGGATTTCCCCTCGGGGAGAATCCCTTGGTCCTGAGCCACCACTGTAGCGATCTCATGTACAACAGGCCGCAAGGTATAACGTCGGACGCTGCTGCCATCAGACCCGACAGTCTCTAAAACTGTTTTACAGTAAGTAGCTGGCCTAGCTTTACTTGTTTCACAGCTGAGAGAATCGAAACGATGCGGGTCGGAGCGAGTCGCGCCTGCATCGAAACCGAAACCCAAACGACACCCAGAAAAGTGGTCTTCTGAGGAGATAATACACTTTTCTTTGCATTCAGCCTCAACCCCAACTTCCTGATATGAACGTGAACGACATCTCAATGTCGAACCGCCATCTGCTCTGTCTGAGCTAAAATCAACCAATCGTTGATGTAATTGAGGACACGAACACCCTGAAGCCTCAGGGGCACTAGTGCTGCGTCCATGCATTTTGTGAAAGTGCGGGGAGATAAAGCTAGGCCAAACGGAAGAACCCTGTGCTGGTACACCTCGCCCCTGAAGGCGAACCTCAGGAACTACCTGTGTTGTGGAAGGATGGAAATGTGGAAGTACGCGTGGAAGTACCCTTAGATCTATCGTGACAGACCAGTCCTCGGATCTGATTTGTGACACGATCTGCTTGATAGTGAGCATCTTGAATTTTGGCTTCCCTACCGAGCGATTCAATAGGCGCAGGTCTAAAATTGGACGCAACCCCCCATCCTATTTTGGAACGATGAAATATCGGCTGTAATAGCCTGACTCCACACTGGGAGGAGGAACCCGTTCTATAGCCTCCTTTTGAAGGAGTGCTTTCACCTCTTGTTCCATAACCAGAGCCTGCTCGGGGCCCACCACTGTAGGCAGAACCCCTCTGAATCTTTGTGGACGACACCTGTATTGGATAGCATAATCCCTCTCTATTGTCTGCAAGACCCAATGATATATTTTTGGAAGGCTTTTCCACTCTGACAGAAATTCTACTAAGGGTACCAGTCTCTCGAGACTGGCCTCTGGTGTAACTTGAGCAGCAAACGCAGCGCCCTGTAATGGCACACCGGCAGGGAACAACTGGTCTAACCGCTCTGAAACCCTCCTCAGAGGGAGCGAGCGTCCCTCGGGAAATCGCTCGCTGGGACCGTCTGCGCCCCGGCATGAAGGCGGGTTTGGCAGAACGGGCCCCTGAGGGCACAGAGGAAGAATGGGCACCGTAGAAAGAGGTGAACACCTTTCAGCCTCGGTGGGGACCACCCTCAGTCTCCTGCGCACCGTGGTGCCAGGACTTCTACTTAGCCGAAGCCTTCTTAGCTAATATAACTGTCCTCAGATCAGTTCTATTACTGGGAGATTTCGGCTGAGAGTGCCACGGCTGAGTCCACTGAGTCCCAGGGACATGAATTTTAAAAGGGAGAAATTTCTTAAAAGCTGTTGTTTGCTTTTCCTGCTCCTGGAATTCATCGATGACAGAATTTACAGCATCTCCAAATAAACCCAGGGGGGAGAGAGGAGTGTCTAAAAGGAAAGCTTTTTCTTTTTCTTTTATATTTGTCTGATTTAACCACAGATGTCTTTCTGCGGCCACCAGAGCTGCCATAGATCGACCCACTAGCTTGGCCAACTCTCTGGTTGCGCAGGGATAAATCAGCAGCCTGACGCAGTTCGCGAACCACGTCAGCACTGACCTCCTCACTCTCACTCACGTCCCTCAGCAGGTCAGCCTGGTATGCCAAGACATGACGCAGCCTGACCTGCCGCCGAATAAGCTTTACCCACAAAAACCGAATTATTTCTAAGAGGCTTGGTGGGTAATGCCGGTGCCTTAACAGATGACGCAGCCTCGAGGGAGAGAAAACTCGCAAACGTCTCTTCCACGCGAGGCATAGCCGAATAACCATATGATTTTGCCCCCACAATATTAGAATATGTTGAAGTCTGGGGACTAAACACTCTATATGACACCGTTTTTTTCCATGATTTCGACACCTCAGTGTGGAGATCGGGAAAAAACGGCAAGCACCGGCGTGGAGGTTGCACTCGTGACGGCAAAATCTCTCATCTAATTTTGATTTAGAAACAGACTCCTGTCTAGTCACTGGCCATACAATGCTGAGTTTTTCTACAGCTCTTGTTAATACCTCCACTAGCTCATCACTTTCGGGAGTGTAAGGTGGCGAATCCTCCACATCTCCCTCATTTATAACCTGTGCCTCAGCCCGAGCGGAAGAAACCGCAGCGCGTGCTTCCGAACACGGGACTGAGGCACTGGATCTCACAGTTGAAGGGAGAGATAAGGCAGAGCCCGTCTCTAACCCCGCTGAGAGATTCATCTGCGATCCCCACGATACGCGCCGTCGCTCTGCCTCGGCAAGAGCGGGACCCGAACCGCGGGGAGCGCGTACCGAACCGCTCTCCTCGAAGAGCGCCCGGCGGGAGCGGAGCGTCGTTAATGGCAGACGCTCGCAATGCTCACAATCAGCTCCCTCGAGAGCTGACTGGGCATGCTGCACTCCCAAACAAACAACACAAAGAACGTGTGTATCCCCACTTGTAAAATAACGCGAGCAGGGAGGGACACACTCCCTAAACTGCTGTTCGTTCGCCATATCTCTCTTAATATATATATATATATATATATATATATATATACATATATATATATATATATATAAATTGTTTGTGTGGTGCAGAGTATGTAAAGACAGACAATATTCACACAGAGACAGATTCACATATAGCGCGACTGAAGGTACAGAAAGCTGTTGCGCTTGTGTTTTTGGGGTGCTTTATAGTTTCCTGGTCGATGACGTCACCCGCCTATGACGTTCCATCTTTCCATTGGGCTGATTCCATACGTGTTTCATGACGCACAACGCAGGGGCATTCCCACAGTGTTTGACGCAGCTCGAGTTCCCTTGAAAGGGAACTCAAACTTAAGCTGTCTTTTTTCTTTTGAAATAAATTTCTTTTTTCTTTTAAAGCAAAAAAACTGCAACATTTTTATCTGTCTTTAATTATGGTGACCTGGTATATAGGACCGCTTCAGTACAATGTCTGCATAAGATTGACACTGTTTATCATGCATCTCTGAGATTTATTACGAATTTGACCCATCATTGTGATTATATTCCAGAGTGGAATGGCCATCGTTGTCCAACAGGAGATCAGGGCATTGGCATATTTTTATCTATAAGGCCATGCTTGGTCTGTTGACATCCTACATCAGTAGTTTAATCACATGGAGAAGTGTTGGTTCTTATTCATTGCGATCAAATGATCACTTGCTCTTTGTTCCATTTGCCCGTACAGAACTGGGAAAAAGGGCTTTTGTTTACTTCGCTCCTTCCGCATGGAATTTTTTGCACAAAGATTTGAAATTATCTAAACTTATTTCCTTAAATCCTTAAAAAGTCCAGATTGAGAGAACCTGAAATGACCTGTTTAAACTGTAAATGTTTTTAATTATTTGTGTTGTATAAACCTTTATAAATGTAATTGATTGTGTTTTTGCTGCCTCTTGGCCAGGACTCCCTTGAAAAAGAGGCTTTTAACCTCAATGGGACTTTCCTGGTTAAAGAAAGGTAAAAAAAAAAAAAAAAAAAAAATCTAATATGCTGATTTACTGCTAAAAAAATGCTTACTGGCATTGACATTTCTCTCACTATCTCATAAAAACCTGCATTACTGGAATAATTATATGCGGTTCACTGTGTTATCGAATAAAAAGAGGGCTAGAGAGATCAACTGTACTGTTTTCTACATTGACTTCTTCATCTTAAACTTCAAACTGTTTATGTGCAGACAGACCTACAAAGTTATTCTACTCTTATCTCTCAATCAAGACTTGAGCGTCAGTGTGAAGGCTGGCTAATGTACTGTAGTTACTGCGAGTACAACTCCGGGTCCTCAGATGAACTGAGTAAAGTTATAACAGTCTTGCAGGGCTTAAGGACCTCTTGATAACCCCCACAGTCTGTCACATCCTAATGTCATTTGATAATTGCCTCTGCGCAAGGATTCACCAAATGTGAAATTACATCTATCTTCTCTCCGATCTTAATGCATCAGTGACATACCTTAATTCCCATCCCATTTCTCTTTTTCTGGGAGGCTTTTAGTTCAAGACAAAGTGGCTTTTGAAAAATGGCATGGCTCTCTATATACAGGAATAAAGTAATGATTCAGTTTGACTCTAGTGTGGTTGTTACATAGTTCAGTCCTGCACATTCCCTATTTCAGAGTTTCAAACTGGGGTTCGCGAAGGAATTTGTGAGGTGATGAAAAGCTAATAATTAATTAAAGCATAAAAATGTCAAATTACAATCAATAAATGGCTTTAAGAGAGCTGTGAACATGCAAATGGTTTGGTAAATGATTAAAATATTAACTTAAAATATCATCTCTGAATCAGCAATAATGATGTCACACAACATCACAGAACATGAAATATTAGTATTAGATATTAAATACAAATATCTATAAGGCTAATCAGTTAAACTATTTCGATAGTCACTTTAGACATTTTACTAACTATAAGTAACTTTTCAACTACATGTCAACTAACTGTCATTAGAGTATTAGTAGGCTGTAGTAGACTGTCAGTAGACTGTTAGGTTATGGTGGTAGGGTTCGGGTTAGGAGAACAAGTTGACTTGTAGTTGATAAGTTACTTATAGTCAGTAGAATATTATAGAAAAATAAAGTGTTACCAGATATTAAGCAGAAAGTCTACTAATACTCTAATGACAGTTAGTTGAAATGTAGCTGCAAAGTTACTTATAGTTAGTTGAATGTCTAAAGTGGACTATCGAAATAAAGTGTTACCGGCTAATCTATCAACATATCCCCTTCTCTGTAGTATTATTTATATATTTAATCATTATTCATTTATTTAGCGTTTTTTCCTTTTCTTTTCGTTCTCTCTCTCCTTGATCATCCATTTGGTGCAAAACTGGGACGCACCAGGGAGTTTGCTACGAGTGGACAGTTGGGGTAGAAAAATATATATATATATAAAAAAAATGTATGATTACATGGGGAAGGTTATCGATTAATAAAGACTTATTTTTGTTCGGTTCATTTCGCAATATAATGTTATGACCTCAAAATACGATAGTGCATGATTTGTAAATAAATGTTGTTTGCATCACATAACTAACTCCATGTGTATGGCTTTTCTTGTTTAGTAAATTGCTCAGTAGCTCACCTGGTACAGCATTGCTCGGGTATGAGTTCCGTGAAATATGAGTCATGATAAAAAAAAGACTTGCAGAAGAAAGCTGAAATGGCATGGTTGTTTCAGCAAATGTGTTTTTGTTTCATGTTTACTGTTGTTAACACTATTGGTTTACCAACGTAATCAAATATTTAGGATAAATCTGAACAAGTTTTTAAAGCCAATCACTGGACTTCTCACTTTGAAAGTGTCGCAAAACATGCAAGAAGCAACTTAACTTGCAGAAATATCGGGTTGGTTTAAAACCATTGTTTTGGAGCAAAGAACTATGGTTTGTATTTTAGTAGGCATTCCTTCACTTTTGACTTGAATGCAAAAGAAATCATTAGCATTTACAAAAATTGTGCATTTCTGACTATGTTCAAATGTGGTTTAAATGATCGGATCACAAAACCTGTATTTTGCACTGACCACTTTTGATTCGATTGCCCAAGATGGATGTTGTCCTGTTTGCACATCTTAACAGCTCATGTATGCATATGTATCCAGGTGAGGTATAACCTCGGTATGATTGACAGGTGTCTTCTTCTTCTTCTTCTTCTTCTTTAGGTGCTTTATGGTGGTTGGCAAACCAGCTTAAGGTGCATTTACCGTCACCAACTGGACAGTGTGAAGCGTTGGCAAAGAGTAAAGTAAATAATAATTATACATTATTTGTGGTTGTCACATGAGTGATAGATGTTACAGCCTATTAGCCACAGTCCCTGGCCTATTTAAAGACTGTTTACACTACCTGGTCTTTCGTCATTGTTAGCTCCGACCCTTGGCCCGGGCTATAGCCATTCAACGCTGGGCTAGGGTTTGGTTGGCAGCTCCGCTGGTGTTTATTTGGTGTTAAATATTTATTAACGTGGACTTGTGCTGTTTGCGATAACCTATGTGTTCTTCATTCCAGTTGGGGTGTTTTCATGTTTCATTCATATGTGTAAGCTGCTGTGAGCAACCGTACACCTATATGCGGTTTTGTGATGATCACCTGGTACGTAAAGTTATTATTTTAATTAAATATTTTACTCAATTGAGCTAACCAACTGATGTCTGTTGTTTTTAGCAGGATATTGATTCCTTTAAGGATGCACTGTCTTAATGAGCGCGTTGGGCTGATCGTTTTCTGCATAAATACCATTAAGACGCCGCTGCTGTTTTGCTGCTGTGTTTTGTATGTTTTCAACGCTACAACCATTTGATCCGGTCACTGCTGCATGTGCCAAAGTTGTGAACGTGGGCTCTCTCTTCAGTCATCTTACTATTGGCTGCGTGTGTGCAAATTTGTATGTTTATTTACTTTTTTTGTTTTTGATGTTGATTATTTTGTAATTTATTAAGTTGCAACCTTGTTGCTCTTTGATTTGTTGTTTTGTCTACAAGTCAGTGCTCCCTTTGTGGTGAGTGTTTGGCACTCAGAATTTTGTTATTATTTGTGGCTAGTGTCATTTGTTCAGTCTATTCATTAATCTTTTTTGTTGTTGTTTATTTTAGGCTGATGGACCCCTGGTTGGGAGGCTAGCTCTTCTTGCCTGTTGTTGGTGGTATTTCAAGCATTGAGTGCGGTTTGCCTCTTATAACCGCTTACACCTCACTGGGTCTGTGTGTATGTATGTATGTGTGTGTGCATGTGGCTTTTGGATTAGATACCTAGCTAGCCAACCCCGCTACGGGTAAGCCTCAGCCATCTTAATTTAATTTATTTTATTGTGTGTGTTGTTTGAGTGACATTCTGCCTTGCAGTAATCTGGAAGTTTTTATCTATTGATGTGAACTTAATAAACTAACTTTTGAACTGATATCCACATCTCTTTGCCCTCCATAGTAACGAACCTGTGTGTCCTATTTCCATTGGGTAGTTAGTTCCCCATTTCTCTGAAAAGGGGTGGCGTAGTCAGCTTGTCATATTTAATTACCACCTAACGATTTGGTATTTGTCAATCGTTTACCGCCACGCTACATGTATAAAAAAACGAATTCCAACACTATATTCTGTTAAACATTCCTGTTTCCCTTAGGTACCTCATTAGATCACTACTTTCTGTGTTGCTAAATATGTTGTTAAGTGACAACTTATTAATTTCTCAGTAACTTAATAATTCTGAAAGATTCATTCTTTCTCTATTATATTTTGTACAATGAATCAACAAGTGCTCAACGGTTTCTGACACTACACATTGCGCACAATTTTCAGACTCTCTTAATTAACAGAATAATTAAGTTATGTAATGTCCTATTCGCAGCCTCAATATTATGGAATCTTCCTTTCTGCTTCCGTATTTATTTCTCTCAACCCCAACTTTATTATGAATATTATAAAGATGTCTACCTTTTATCTCCTTATCCCATTTTACTTGCAACATCGTGTTTAGAGCAGATTTTATTTATACTTTAAGTTCAGTCATACTGAATGCCTTTTGTCTGTTAAATGGAGAGGCTTATTACCTTATTTGTTTTTAGTCAGCATTGTGAATCTCTCTCGTGTTTGTTTTTAATGAGCATTTTTATAAGTAACTCTTCTTGTTTCTTGTTCGGCAGGTTTAACTGCACGTCCAGGGGTTTCCTATGACTTTAATTGGAGCCAAATGCACATTAAGTGTTATGACTTGCACTGCTGTTTTATTTTTTTGTTGCTTTAGTATAGTTTTAACTTGGAGTTTTGCTAGATCTCACCTTGGTCCTTTTTGTTATATTTTTGTATGTTTGTGTTAGTCACTGACACAGCATTGCACTGGCCTAAGTGGGAGTTAGCTGGGAGGCTACGTTTATGCAATTTGGCCATTTTTGTTCCTTAATTTGTCATTGAATTGATTTGATTGGCATGTGTTCCTTTTCAGTGAATTATTTACTTAATTTATTTTTGATCATTGTTGATCAAAGTGTAATTGCTTTTTGGGTTTATTTAGTTACACCCCGAAGTTTGTACCTGTTAACTTTTGTTTTGTGTGTAGAGTTAAATGTTAAAGTGAGAGGGGTTGGCCATGGTTATCCTGTACTGGTGTGTCCACAGTGCTGTGCTTAACGTTTTGCTTTGCTTTCACAATGTGTGTTGTGGGTATTGAGTGTGGGGTAGAAATCTGAGGGTCTCTGCTGGCCATATTCTTTTATTATTGTACCTGTGGATTTGTATGTTATTTGGTATTGTCTTTGTGCTGTGATTTGAGACCTTTTGTGAAGTATTGTATTGATTCACTTTTTATAAATTGAATAAAGTGATCTGTCTATACATTTTTGTCCCTATCTCCATGCTCACCATCTCTGGCAAGAAACCTGCGAGCCCTTGCATAAAGCTGTTATTTCCCGGGGTATTCTGGGTGGTGTAGTCAACGATAGGATTATTGTTTCCTTTGTAAGTTCTCCTACCTGATCTCTCTTGCCACACATACATTGAAAAGATAAGCATTAACATTATGCTAAATATCATCTTATGTCTTAGTCACTCAGGTTTGGAACATAATGAGGATGAGTATAAGAAATCATAACGGGAGAAATAATCCTTTAAATCCAGGTGTAAATGGGCTTTAACCAGCACACCTCAGTGTAGATGGAGTGTAAATGCTTCAGCTCTGAGTTCGTCTGTCTTTCATGGTCTCTCCAGCAGATGATGCTCTGTCTCTCCTTTTATATGACAAGTAGAAGAATTAGCCTTTTAGAAAACCCACATTAGAGTCTGGTCATCCTCTTTATTACCTGCTCAGAGTCAAACCAATGTGGTATAGTATCAAGGAAGGGAAGACCACAACATTTTGCCACTGCTTCAATATGGATAATGTGGATCAATTTGTTGCATTGTTGCCCTCATGAGAATCTGGAAATGTCTACACCGAGTACCTTTTTAGCTAATGAGGAAGGTATACATACACCATCGCTTGGGGATTGGGATACGAAAGCTTTGCTTCCTTAATGAACCCGGGCAGCAATGTGTTCAATGGAGTTTTCATTAAAAACTACGGAATTCCAATAACCACTGTTGAGCTGGACAATGCAGTGCATCACTTTTACCACATTATTACCTCATTAAAGAGCAAAGTGCTACACCAGAGACAGAGAAAACTGTGAGATTCTTGAAATGGTTTCATTTCTGAAGCACTGTGGATGGCAGAAATGAGGACCGATGACTCTAACAAAGAGCCATGGGGTCTGCGACGTTCGCCTCTTTCAATGAGGAAACACCTGAGCAGAATAGAGTTATAATTGGTGGACCAATAAATGAACTGGTCGAGTTTAAGTGGCCATATATTTTGGTAGGTTTAAAAATATAATTTTTCTTCCTCTCTCTAATACTTTTATTTAATATATTCTGGTGTGATAACTGGTTACCATGGTTCCTTTGATCTAAAAGCATAGATAATTAAAAAAAGTGATTGAGAAATCAAATCAAATAAATGATTGAGAAATCAAGAGGGAAAAGTATTTTTCATGGCGAGATGCATATTTTATGTAAGCATAAAATACATTATAACTATATTGAATTTGGGACTCAATTCAGCAAAGTCCATCTCAGGGTTTGATTGTGTATTCCACTGAGGACCAAATCTGAAGATCTGAGAGGAATTGCTCTTGTCTCAGGAGTTGGAGTTCACTAGGTTACAACAGTGCCTTGATTTGAAAGGGATCTTCTCAGTCGATCGACTGATTTTTCTTGGGTGTTTAATATTGCTCACCAGAGATGCTCTGTGGAAGAGGTAAATAAATATGACTTTGGATCAATGTTGAAATGAATTAATATCAGTTACCTTGGAAACAGCATGTGATATGTAGAAGAGAAAATACATCTAAGGGGTAAAAGTTCAGTTGCATTCACCTCACAGGAGTGCACACTTACAACACTTTTGAGATCCTTCATTTTACAAGTTATTATAGTAGAGAGGAGGGGACTGAGACATGAACAGGCTGGATTTGAGCCTTCCAAACAACAGCTTTTATAAGAGTCAATCAATGGCGTGAAGCTGTTTACCCCCAGATCTATTTATTAAAAAATACATTAAATGCATATAAAATGCAGGGGAATAAAGTACAAATTTTAGGGTTATACAACTCTCCTAATATCATAATGAAAAGAGAAAGCACACTGAAAAGAATGAAATTATTGAGAAATATTTAGAATTATTTTTTTAAATAACCATTTACCAACGTGCAAAACCTTGCAGGGCAAGATCAAATGTGTCAAAATCTTTTAAAATATCACATCATTTGACTTTTTTAATGACAAGGCAAGGTTATTCCAGGTTTTAAAATGTCATGTAGAGAGACTACATCAAAATGTAAATTATTAAGATAATGTATTCACATGTATTCAATGTGTACTTTTACTTGAGTGTTACCTGACATTATTGAAGTCAAGTTAAATCTTTCTTGAAAATTGTACAAAAGTTGTATAAAAAAACAAAGATTACATTTCTAAGAACTTGCACATGTGATTTAAATTAGATTTCCCCCCTCAAGGACACTTTTATTTTTTTCACGTAATGAGCATGTGCACACACTTCGCTGCAGCTCTGACAACGCTTTAATTCTTTCTATTAAGTAATATGAATCTCTGATTGAAACATATCAAATCTGACCAGACATGCATTAAAAGAAATTCTTAAATCTGGCTCATATCTTACAGATAATGCTCACATAATGCCACACTTCATTTTCTGCATTTGCAATATCATTGGAGAAATGCGGGAATAAATTAGCCAACACTCCCAGCAGTGTCACAGAAATTAAAATTTCATCTTTTCCTTTCTGTCTCAGTCTGACTCCCTGGTTTTGGAATAATGTTCAATTAGTTCCAGTGGCAGTGGAAGATCTGCTCTGTTCCAGGTATCAAACCCTGGGGTATGGTTGAGTTTGGCTAAGGTGGCTGGTAATGGTTTGCTTGTGAAGGTGGAAAAAATCAACAACAACAAGCCAGTTGCTTCATTGACGAAAGTGTATGAGATGTGAGGAGAAAGCAAAGAGGGGAACTGAGCTCAATTCAGCACATTTTTGTTGATGACCTCAACCCACCAGCAGCTTTTGCAGGAAGCTAGAGACACATGGTGCAGACTGATAAATGGGTTTTCTGGTAATCTGCAGGTGTCTGATGAAGTCATGGCACATGTTTGTTTATTGAAATTGACTCAAAATTCAAAACTCGCACACACATTTCTAATAATAGCATTGGGGAACTGTAAGGATTTGCATTAATCAACATTTAAAGTGCATCGCCATACAAAACAAAATGTAAAACTCCTCACTACAATGATGACTTTTTGACATTCTTATGTGTGGTATTTCTCTGACCGACATTGACAGGATAGAGGATGATCTGCCTAATAAGACATGGGGGTCATGCCTAATAAGACGTGGATTGCAGCAATGTCCTTGTTTCTTCTCCTCTGAACTGCACAAATCTCAGCCTGTTGGATTAACCCTCTGAGGTCTAAGGGTTTTTTGGGGTCCTTGAGGTGTTCTGACATGCTCTGACATTTGTGACCCTGGATGACAAAATCAGTCTTATGGGTAATTTTTTTGAAATTGAGATTTCTACATCACATGAAAGCTGAATAAATAAGCTTTCCATTGATGTATGGTTTGTTAGGTTAGGACAATATTTGGCCGAGATACAACTATTTGAAAATATGGAATCTGAGGGTGCAAAAAAATCGAAACATTAAGAAAATCGCCTTTAAAGTTGTCTATTTATGTTCGCGATTGTGCTGCATTCACTCACAAATATATATGTTTTATACATTTACGGTAGGAAATTGACAAAATATCTTCATGGAACATGATCTTTACTTAATATCCTAATGATTTTTGGCATAAAAGAAAAATTTATAATTTTGACCCATACAATGTATTGTTGGCTATTCCCACAAATATACCCGAGCAACTTAAGACTGGTTTTGTGATCCAGGGTCACATTTGTGCTTTTTTCAGTTATTTATAAACATGTTAATGGCAAAGGTGTAAATTCACTCTATATAGCACAAACGGGGCTACCGTAATATGTGAGCAACATGTATGCACATGTTTGTATTTTTCAGAGAATAATGTTTATGCGTGGTTATTGAAAAAACTAAAACTTAAAGTGTCTGAAATAAGGCCACTAAACACATACTAAATATGTGTCCACAAGACTTTTGACTAATGAGTGTTGTTGCCTAGAATTTTTGCTTCAAAATGATCTGAAAATCATCCTGCCTAATAATTTACACAAAACAATACATTGATTTAAATTTTATAAGACAGCTTTTGTTTGGAAAGGCAATATGCGTGGAGGCGTGTTCACACCTGAGAAGACAAAGGCCGGATAATGTGCCACATACATAATGAGCTGTATATTAATTAGCCTTTCACACAGGTGTGTCACAGGATCCCAAAGAATGCAAGGACAAAAGAAATGATCTATATATATACATATTTTACAATTAGAAATTGTAACCAATTACAAATAGGTTACAATTACAGCAACAATTACAATTTTAACAATATTTCAAGTGTATTTCTTTGTAAAAAGTATACATTTGATCATACGTATTAAAAAAGGTAAGGATTCATTAGTTTGAATATTGGAACAAACACTATAATAACATCTTAGTTGATAATTCAATATACCTACTTTATTTTTGACAAAACATCATACTATAGTATATTTAAATATGAGCAGAAATGGGTGAACAAAAGCTTACCTATTTAATGTGACGTAGTCTTTTTTTACAGTCAAAACTTTATAATCAATCCAAAACTAATCACAAAATCTTGTCTAAACATTCATATTTACTCTGTAACATATTGTGTATGATATATTAGCATATACATGTGAATTTGCAGTTTGTTGCTTATACAGACATTTTATTTCAACAGATTTTAGTCTATTTTTACTCATCTTAGTAGGCTATAGCAATATAGATTGGATGTGTTCATGTAAACATAACGTTTACTAATGTAGGTGCGAGAGTGAATGAACGGCACAGACACGCGCTGTATAACTGTAGTAAACAACAGCGCGCGCGCCTGTGCCGTTCATTCATCATTTGAGCTACACACAGACACGCAATTTATATTTAAACAGTCTTTTTGCGGTTTACAGTCAGACACTATTCAATATCGTGATTAGAACAAAGCACTTAAGAATAAATGACTTACTACATCAGCTGGATCCGTTGCTCCTCGAAATGAAGCTACCAGCACTTCTGGTACATTTTCCTGGGTTATTAGATAGTATTATTGCTCACAGCGTTGGGATACGCTGTGCACACAGCTGTAGTAAGATACTTACTAAACACGATGCGTTTTATAATCCAGCTGGTGGGCCTTGGCATGTTTGAATGGCTTGCCTTAGATCATTTGCGTTTGAATACCGCGCTCTCCGTGGGCGTGGCACATTAACGCGTAATCAGGTATAATGAGCTGGAAAGAAAAAGACTGACATCTCTCTCTTTTCATACAGATTACATAAACTGAGAATATTTGTTTTTTTATATTAATTAATTAATTTAAAAGCAGAGAGTTCAAGCTTTATTATGAAAAAATACTCGTGCCTGTATGACAAGTATTTGCGGAATTACAGTTAATTTTCGGACGCGTTTCAGAATGGACTTAATTGACAGAGAGAAGGTAGAACGCACATCATGTTTGTTTTTCTTTTTTTGGCGAAAAGGACAACACTTTGTTTTTATTGTGAGTATCCACACAAAAATATAGACACTTATCAGGATCTAATGATGTACAACACTTAATATGTAAGATCAAAATCAACAGAGTATTTTGAGTTTCTTTTGCACTGATAAGAAAAAAAGCGAGTCGACCTCAGAGGGTTAACGGTTATTGGATACTAGGGATTATATACTGAAAGAAAGAAAAAAATATATTTAATTCAGGCTTAAAGAGTTAGATATAGATAAAACGAAAGACACCCTGGGGTCCATTGCCAAAAATTACTTATCTGCTTTTTGAACTGAGCTGTTTTTTCCTCTCTACTTAGTCAACGTATGCCCTTGCCCATTCATTTCATCCCCTTAGTCTCCAATGCGTCTGTCTGATCACTATTGCTAATGCACAACTTAAGAATGAGATACAAGTTTATGTAGGGACTTCAAAGACACCGTCTTTTCCTCTCCCTAGAGAAGTCTGATACTAGCATTATGATTTGCTAATCCTAATAGTGTAGTATCCCTTCAACAATGGGCCTTAGATCTCCTTTGAAGTCTCAACTCAAGCTCCAGGACAAGCAGACTGGCAGATAAAGCTAGCCAACCTTTCGATCCCCCTAAACCTCATTGCTAACTCTTGCATTCTTTTGCTGCTTCTACTGACCAAAAGGAAAGAAAAATCTCAAATGACATCTTGTCAGGATATCTGTTGTTTCTCCTCATCATGTCAGGCTATGTTTGCATGCAACCAAATAATCCGTTAGTAATCAGATTGACGGCTTAATCGAATTGAAAAGCCTTCATATAAACACCTTAATCGATCGAATTGAGCTCAATCCGAATGAAATTTCGATTGGATAGAAAGAGGTGGTTTATTCCTTTTCTAATCCGATCGAGAGAACATGTAAACACTTGATCGGATTGAAAACCGAAACTGAAAGGACTGCGCATGTGCAGTGACGTTGAAATAGTGTGGAACGAGCTGTTCTTCCTGTTGTATAAAGTGTCATATAAATGAGTGTCCTGGCATCCTATAATTCTCCTTTCACTGCGTCTGTGAAGTGGAGCAGTACAATGTCCCACCACTCCTTGTTTCGTATTCTCATCCAAAGACGACTGGTTTTGGGCATTTTTACTACGTGATGAATATAAGCAGCACAGCACAACCAGAAATGGATAAGTATTAACTCTGCTGTTTAAAACAAATAAAGAACCAATGGGTATTATGCGCAAGACAGCAGGAAACTGTATATTTGTGCAGTCTGCGTGTTACGAAGCGGCAGACAAGGAGGAAGCAGAATCCAAATGCAAGCACACATTTAATTAAACAAACAGGTAATCCAGGGTAATCGACAGAAACTCAGAACAGGAACAAGGCGACAGCTACAGGCAACATAACATCAAGAACTCACAAAGACTGAACTAGACACAGGGCTTAAATACACAGGCAAACAAGATAACAAGGGGGCGTGGCTAATAAGAAACACCTGGGAACAATTGACTAGACTCATGGCAAACAGGGAATCACATGACAGACAAGAACAAGGAACAAGACACAAAACCCATACCGTGACACTGCGCATGTAAAAAAATCTATTCCGATTTGAAGCTTGTGAAATATAAACGCGCACATCAACCCAATCACTTGTTTAGTGTCCATGTAAACACTACATTTAGATTCATCAATCGGAATGAATTCAGTCTGATTGAAACAAAAGTTGTGCATGTAAACGTAGCCACTGAGATAAAAATGAGCACTAGACAAAGACTTCTGCCTTTCTGATTTTGTCTCCTGAGGAAAAAACAGTTCAGTGGTATTCTAGAGTTTCAGAAGAGATCTCAACATTGCCTTACTGTGCTCAGATTTTACAAGACAAAGTCTGCAGTGAAACATCAGAGATCTCAATACGAACACAAACATTTCTTAACATTTCTCAAATTATCTGAGCTGTTATCAGCATTAAATATCTTCAAACTCCTGCATGTCAACAACTGTCTTGTCTATTTTTATTTATGTATGAAATTCAGATTACCCGTTCAGATCCAAATTAGACTCCATATACAGTATTAACATGCTTTAGATCTACTCTAAATGCAGCTACAATCAATCGATCAATTAATCAGTCAATCAATCAATCAATCAAAAATCGATTGATTTATTGATAATAATAATAGCATATTTTGTACATTATGATTTTTTTAAGAGATTTAAAATGAAGTAATTAGTAATCATGAATAGCATTCAATAATTTATACAGTCCATAACAAGTCCTAGATTCAATGTTTATGTCCCTGATTAATATATGTTGTAATATTACAATGGACTTAAAATTAGAAAATTAAAAAAAGTAAAACCGTCATACTATTTTTCATGTAGTTTTAAGATGTAATGAATAGAGTTATAGCCTACCATCTAGGGCTGCCCTTCTGTAAACTTACAATAACAAAAAAGGTTGTGCTTTTGTAAAATAATGAAAACAATCAGGATGCGTTTTCTGCCGTCCCGGTTCAGTAAACCGAAACTCAGTGTATACTTGGCCCACAGACTTGATAAATATATTTATAGAAAGCTTCAAATATTAACTTTTAAATTAATCGATTTAAATGGGAAACAAATATTCTCAGATTATATAATCCGTATGAAACTTTCATATAGGCGCGGCCACTACTGTAGGGGATGATGAGTCAGCCTTGTTGACTTAATCTCTGCCATTCATAATTGTTACGTTTGCAGATGTTCTGTGGCAAGCTTTATGTGTGTGTTTGAGCGCTGATTAGCCTACATATTATATAGGCAATTAAAGGCTCATTATTATTATTTATGGCTTACTAATATAAACACGCGATTAGCTGACTAATCGTCTACGACTACTAGTCTACTATAAAAATCTTTAGTCGAGGGCAGCCCTACTACCATGTTTATCTTGCTTGAATCAGACTGTATGATGTGGCACCCACAAAATGACTAAGTGACATCCAGTCTAGCAATAATTTACAATTTGGAAAAGTGAAAAACACACACAAAAAAAAAAAACAGAGAAAAGTGATAGACAAATGGTGTTCTGAATTCTCCAGAGCTGAATGAGCAACCTCCAGGCAATAAGCGTTCTCTTGGGTGTCTTTATCCTAGTGTTACAGCAAGAATCAGAATATTTCAACAGAAGCATCAAGGGCAGTTGACAACTTATTTTTAGCTAATGTGGTCTGGAAGCTGCTTGCTGTTGATGGGAACTACCATTAACATCTCTGCTGGCTCTATCCATGTCATACAGAGAGGGGGTGAACACTTGCAGAAAGGGCTTCTTAATCATGCTGTGTGAAGGCTTAAGCCTCCTAAACATCAGGGCACAGCCCACCTGGCACACTGATGTAGTAATGACAGGCCATTTCAACACCAGTACTGATCTAATAATACACCACGCTTACACTAAAGCAAGTTTGCCTGACCGCTGTCGGAAGTGTCACGACTAATCTCCAAAACAGCAATCCCCTTTTGCGCCATGGTAATTGGCCAGTGTAAACACAAAACAAAACTCTCGCCTCTTCACAACGCTCAGTCCTTGCTCTTACACATTTCTTGCCTGGAGAGGTGGTGGGTTGGTGGGTAGGGAATAATTGGCTAGGTTTCAGCTGGAGACGGGCGCTCACACCAGAATCACTCCCACAATGCAGGCCTGCTTTCTCTGATTCACCCTTCAGAATGATTGCGAACTCTCACGCCTTTTCCCTCCCCGCTCAGCTCCCACCTTACTCTCCACCTGAGTCATCGGTAGATATTTGCGTGGCCGGATTGAAGTTGATATTTTTGGCTCCCTCCCATCCAAGTCCTTGCTGTTCAAAATGAAGAAGCACTGTCTGCCATACAGTCTTAAATCTCAATAAATCACAGGAATTGTAATCAGCAGTAAGGAGGAGATGGTAAATTATCTTGGAGGCGTCCGTTCCATGATTATGCGGCAGATGTGCTGGCCCGAATGCCTTGTTTATTTGGTGCCTTTCTAAATCCAGCTTTCTCTTTCTTGGGTGGCATGGAGGCATGACATCATAGCCGTGCCGGTTAAATAAGGCTCTGCACAAATTAGGACCCTTACAGCCCAGTAATGAATCCCCAAGCAGATGAGTAATATATTGGGCTGTCTGTCATTTGGCTAATGGAGCTCTGTCTCTTTTCACTTTGGCTTGGAGACAAATAGCTGACAAATGAGCCATATCCTCTGGCATAGTGCAGTAGGGATTGGGCATCGGGATTGGGACACTGTCCGTACCTTGGACCGAACCTACTGGCGACCACACTGTGGCTCAAACCGGTCCTTTAGGGGCTACAATTGACTGTAAGCGGAACCTGATCCTCTTCATTAACAAGCCGATTCCTTTGTCTTCTGGGGCCCCTACTGTTTCATTGATGCAGGCTCATTCATGCCTACTTAGTGTTTGTGTGGCTACTTAGTGCTTGTGTAATACGATTGATGATCTCCCATACCATCCTGGATTACTGAGATCTTCTATAGGTTCATGACACCTATTTTTGCTGAAGTATTGTTTGGAGTTAATAGATTCCTCAACACCTGTCCAATATAGGTCACATGGGTAGCATGCTGCAGTACCATGTGGCACGCTGATGCCTACCTGAACCCTCCATCTGGGCTCTTCGATGTCTTCGTCCTCTTGGGACAGACTCAGATCACAGCTCCTGTCCTCTGTCACTACGGCAACAGCCGTGACAATTAGCATTCTCTTAATTACACAGTAGCCCCTGAGCATTGTGCCCACCTCACAGTCTCAACCCACCCACACACAGCCAACTCACGTTGCTTGGATCACACACACACACACACTTATTGCTGGATATTTATCACTATCACTGGCAATGGGGTGGTGGGACCAGTATGAGTCACATCTGAGCACCTGGGGATGAGGGAGCCAGAGGAGAAAGGCTCATTTGCAACTCTTCCGTTGAAAACAATGGTTGCTTACAGCTCCATCATTGTTCTGGAGAGTGGAAAGGCCTTAATTACAACACATGAGAGATGGCAGGCAAAAGTTTGGAATGTTATAGTTTCCATTCTGTATGGCAAAGTTACTCAGAAATCACCATGTGTGAGCGGTGATGTCATCTGGTGCCATCAGGGGTGGGTCGCCTTTAATATGTCACATCATTAGAGACATATCATCTGAGAGATGACGCCAATGCTCTCAAGTATTTTCTTTTGTGATTTTTCTTTTAAACTAAGTGGCCATTCAAGCATTTTTAGGGAAGGGGAAAAACTAACATGTCCATAAAACATTATGTTTTTGAAATTACCATACTTATCCCCCACTCCAACCCAAGCAATTTAAGACAAACTGAAACTTAATTATATGAATATATGAAATAAAATTTATTCCAATAATTTAATTCTCTCCATCAGCCCATTACCCTCTGCAGAGATTTATAGTGAATAAAAGGTTCATTATCATACCCGATTGCCTACAATTTAGTTGCTCATGTGATATTTGCCTGCACAGATAACTGATTTGTGCAGTCAACCACATTTACTCTAGGAGATATGTTGTACTGTAAATAGTCATCATTACACTTTTTTTACACATATGTCTTTTTTGATGGAAAATATGCTTTAAGTCATATATTTATCAACTATTCAATTTTACTTTGACAAAATCCATCTAATTATAGTGCAAAAGAGAAAGTTTAGAATTTCTATATATTCATTTAACATATAACATTTAACAAAACAAATGAAAACTGTTTAAGCAGGTCAATCCTCGACATGTGTGTGACTATGATTGGATTACTTGAAATGCATTATTAGTATACTCTTCATATCTTGAGGTGTTAAATTATTCCTATTTCCTATTTTTCCTATTTTCATCAACATGACGTTTTTATTTAATTTACTTTTTTTATGCACTTTTAAATTAATTTAATTTACTTTTGGAGAAATAACAACACATTTGATAAATGCTGCAAAACTGAAAATGAATGGCACAAATGTAAATCTAGGCCCATAGTAATGGAAGCTTGCTCATTGTGTCTGTGTGTATAATAATAATAAATTACCCTAGAGTGTGATGCTGGAGGATCAGTGGCCAAGACACTGCTGTCATTTACATCCCTGCAATGGCATTCATCTTTAAAATAATTAATACTGGATGAAAGATCAACAGCATCTCGGTTTTAAATATCTCACCTCTCTTGATCTAGAGTGATATAATGGTTCATCATAAACTTCTTTTAATGTTCTATTTGCTCTGGCAACAGCTCAAAATGGAAAGTGACACTCACTGATATTTATAGGCTACATTCTAATGCGTAATCAATGCTTTACTCATCTTTTGATCATCTGTGTGTGTGTGTGTGTGCTGTCAATGGGTTAGACATTTCAGAATGAGATCAGTAGAACAATACATTGAATGATATCTAACACAGCTTCAAAGTGAACAGTTTGAAAGCTGGCAAAGTCAATTAATTTGTTTTTGAAGTAACTGAGGACATTTTTGGTCATTCCTTTTATGTTGGTTCATAGTGCAGTGTGCCTTTAAAAATTCTTTAAAGATGTAGAGATCAATTCCTATCATTTATCACTGAAAGCCTTTTCAACAGCCTTGTTCTAAGGCCGTAAATGGCAGAAAGTGACACTTATTTATTCAGAAAGGAGCTCACATGTCATTTCTTTATTATATCTAATTCCAATTAAAATGTATCCTATTAATTAAATTGGATAATTACTGAAGAGTAATTCCTGTTGTGTGGCACATTTGAACACATTGAAACATGTGGCACATTTGAACACATTGAAACATCAAGTTACTTGATTTTTTTGGTTACACTTTATTTCAAAGGTCCACTTTAGACTTTATACTAACTAACTTTTAAAGTTAGTTGACATATAGTTGCAGAGTATTATTAGACTGTTAGTAGACTGTTAGGATTCTGGTTAGATAAGTTGACATGTATTTTCAAAATTACTTAGTTAGTGGAATGCCTTTTGGGGAGCAATAAAATAAAGCTTTCGCAGATATTAACCTGTACTATCAGATATTACTAATAATCTAATGACTTCTAGTTGACATGTAGTTGTAATTTGCAAAGGTACTTATAATTAATAGAATGTCTGAAGTAGACTATCATAAAGATTTCCATGATTACATATTATGTATGTAGTTTGAGACGATGTATGTCATGCTGTCCCTACGTTTTACTTAAATGAACACACAAACTGTCAATTTATTAATAAAAAAAATCAATTTCTTTCTTTCCTTTCTCTAATTTAAATGTCAGTAACACATTGCACTTATTTATACTTATTTATAAGTATTACTATTGTATAAATATATTTATAAAGACTCATTAAGACCTATACTGCATTATAAGAACAGTTATAGTTACATTTATAATATTTTGTATAATTACTTATAAGTCATGCTTTTGCTTTTTCAATACACATGCCCATAATCCATTATACAGGGATTTATAAATGATCAAATATAAAATAGTTTCAGAGACACTTGTTTGCTGTACCAATTAGTTATCAATTATGTCTTTAATGGCTAATGTTTGTATTAGAGGTCCTGAATGGTAATACTGATTTGTTAAAATCTATATATCCTCAGCCATATGCATTGTATTGCTTAAAGCAGTTTGAAATTATACTTTTTTTCTAGTATGTAACATTAAAAAATATTGTTGTTCATTAGTTACATTTACAAAAAAACAACTTAAAAGGAAGTGACATAATTTTTACTGCGCAGCACTAGTTTGTAATATTTTTAATGATATTAGTTGGCTTGTCTCATTTGTATGTAAATCCTCATCATTGAGCAATGGCTAGCGTCTCAGTTATGTATGTATCGCTCGTTCGCCGAAGGAGGGAACGGAGACGTAGTCGATGTGTCGACTGATTGGGATCAGGCTTAGGGAGCCTGTCATCTTCGAGTACTGTTAAAACAAGCCAATGCACATTGGTGTGCGAGATCTGCATCTCACACTCTGCCCCACGGGACTGGGGTGGCTCCCGCCTATGACAGAGGGGAGACTCAACTGGACAGTGACGGCAGAGCAGGCTCTGCTGAGGGAAGACACGGGTTCGCCGCAGGAAGCCGTACCATGTAGTGGGCCAACCTCTGCTTGGAAACAGCCTTCCTTTCTGCTGGTCTCCATAAAAGACAAGAGCTGGTCTGAGGTCAGGAGGTCCGGGGCAGGATGTTCCGGATGGCCACTGTCTGCGATGGAGCGTCAGAGAACTGTTGGGCGCAGTCCTGGGAAATTGGGGAACCTCCCCAATTGAAATGGCTGATCGGTACATTACAGAGGGACCAGCACGTTCAACAGGAAATTCCACTGGCTGCGGTGTGATGGAGGAGTGAGGAGCACACAGGGAATGGTTACCGGGCGAGACATCCATCACTATCCTCCGATCAGGAGGAGCAACACTGACAGGGATGGAGCAGCCTGTATCAGTGAATCACTCACTTTCTTCGCCCTCAACCGGCCGTCAGACAAACAAACATAAACACAGAAACTACGACTACGACTACAACACGGACATATCAATTTTTTTTAATGGCAAGTTATAGACCCCAATCGCTGCCGCAGATCTGTAATTATACATTCAGTAAGCTAAAGGCTAAATCACTCTGATGCTACTGAATTAGCAATGACATATTATCTCAGGGATGGACTGCATGAAGTGAGAGAAAGAAATAACTCAGATCTTTGATCAGTGCCACTAAAAGTTACACCCATCAGAGATCCACGACAGATTACCTCTGATCAGTTCACATCACATGACGATCGGGTCCAGTCTATTCACAAACACAGACATTCTGACAACACTACAGCTGATATTCTCCATCCGCTTTTCATACGCCATTCAATGCTACATTCAATTGATCTAATTAAAAGTCTCAACACTGAGGGTTTGCCAAGTGCAGAGGCTGAGTTTGGTCTCTCCAAACATTTACGTCATGGTATGAGTGATGGATTTATAGAGAAATGCATTAGATTGGCAAACAAACAGTCCCTCAGGTGCTGATATTTGCAGAGTGAATGCTATACTGCTTTGTGCTTTCTCAAAAATTGGGGCAAAAGTTGTCTGGGCAATTTCACAAGAAGGTTAAGTGTGAAGTAACATGCCTGCTGCATACTGCACTGATGAACTGCACTGCACTGATGTAATTTTTTTGATCAGAAGGTCCATCATGGCCCTGGGCAGAGGGCAGACTTTTGGGAATTGATTTAGAGATTTTGGAGATGGGAATAAGAAGCAAGCAGGATAATCTGGATGGAAATCTTCTTTAGTTGTTGGTAACTTTAGTAACTGTATTGTGGAGTAGATATGGCATATGGCCTAGCCCAGCAATTCAAACAACCACAAACCCAAATATGATAGAGAATAAATCATACAGAATTTAAAAAACTTGTTTAAGGATTAGTTCATGCCGAATTGAAACTTTTGTTATTATAAACACAAAAAGTCAAAACATGCACACATCACAAGCACAAATGAGATTTCAAAGCTGTTTGTCACACAAAGCTAACACGCCTCATACAAATTATATAGCACACCAGTGATGGACTTCTTAAATATTTTTTCGAGCTTATTTTTATCTTTTTTTTCTTCAGAGAAAAAAAGAGAATATATTATTTGGCAAGTAAGCTTAGCACTATGGAAGCTTGAATCCACCAAGGAAAACAATTAAATAAATAAAAACGTAATTGTGACATTTTACCTCACAATTCACACTATTTCTTGCAGTGAGAAATATAAACTAACAATTGCGAGGACAAAAGGTGACTTATTGTCACAATTATGTCTAGTTAGTTTAGTTTGTATTCATCTGTTGCCTGTTCCCTGCCACTCATCAGTTTCCATGGACACTCCTTAGTTATCACAGCTGTTTGTCATTGTCTCATTATCACTGTGTATGATTCTCTTGCTGCGTCCCAATTCGCATACTATCCGTCCTAAATAGTATTCGAAAATAGAATTAGTACATCCCAAATGGTAGTATGTTGAAATGAGTGTTCCAAAGAGACCCGGATGGTATACTATATCCGGTCTGAATCCGAAGTGCACACTCTAATAGCTAATATTGCCCACAACCCATCGCGCGTTGGACGAGGATTCAAGGGGGTAATCCATCAGCCGGAAGTTGAAGCCTCGCGGGAGCCGCCATTGTAGCAGAACTTCACCTGCTGTTAGCATTCCATTGACTCCCATTCATTTTGGTGTCACTTTGACAGCGAATAACTTTACATCTGAGGCGTCCAAAGACTTCATTTGTCCATTATTTATTTCTAAATAAACACGACAATGTATAAAAGGCTCCATTACTTTGTATCTTACGTTATGGCCCAGTAGAAGCCGTTTTTGTTAAAAACAGGCTAACGATTGCGTCATAACCACGCGACTTTATGTCGCACAATAGAGACATTACCGTATAGACAGGAGGAGAAGCTCGCAGGTAATCGGGGGGACGTCCCGTCAGGGGAGAAGCCCATAGATAATGAGTCCATAAAAGCAACGGGACAAAATATTTCAACAACGTTTTTGGGGAATTGGAAATAATCCGGTATGTGGTAAGTGAATACATATGAAGTGATTAACGTTGGCAATTTTCACGCACAGCTACTAGAAGATTTACGTCTGTCAGACAGGTTGCTCGCGTCATCAAGCTTAGTTTGATTCGGTTTGAGTCTTCGCGTCAGGAAAGGAAGTGCTCAAAAATCGCTAAAAATGGGCTTCAACTGTCTCAACTGAGTTCCAATGAGATGACTCAGTCCACTTCTTATACTGTCTATGGGAGGATTCGGTTAGAACTACAAACACGAGTGAAAAGTGTGAAAAAAACTACAGAGATGGAGGACGCGCGAGTCCGGCGGTTATGTAGAGGTTTAGTAAAGGGGTTTGGGTTTGAGTGATTAATTGTCAGTATCTGACGAAATTGTATTTATTCAATGTTGTCTATATTTTATTGCATCTGCAGCAGCATTGTGAACTTTTGTAAAGATACGTTTAGCCATTAACTTTTAAATGCATCATTACATTCAAATTGCAAACACATGAGGAGAGTGAGAGTCTCCGCATGAAAGACCCGCGACTGACAGGTGAACGTGCAACAACATTTCTCTCCGAAACGGTAAGAAATTATATTAGATTGAATGGAGGACTTTAACTGTGACGAGACGATTGACAGGGCAGTTTACGGTGACAGGATGCACGCGATAGAGCTGTCCGTTAAAGATGACGACGTAGTATGTCCCAAAGCTTGCCTACTATTTTGCTACACACTCAAAAGTATATACTTTTTCTTCCCAAAAAGAGTACATACTTTTAGGGCGTAGTACAAGTAGGCGAATTGGGACGCAGCATCTGTGTGCTCACTTCAGTGGTCCGGTATTGTTGGTGTATTGCGTGCTACATTCTGTCTAGTTGCTGTTTCTACACTTTGGATAATCTGAGTCTACTTTGAGTATAAAAGGACTTATATCTGATCTTCTCTGCCTTTCGTCTTCATCATCGGACTGACAGCGTTACACTTATGAGGTAAAACAAATAACACAGTAAGCCAGATGTTGTAACTACATAATTTGGTTTCAAAACACATATTGAAAATGTTAAATCCGGTCGTTTGAAAACATTTTTTCTATAATTTATGGACATTAAAAACAGCTTAATATTCTGCCAAATTAAATTAGTTTGCAATTAACATATTGTTAATATTTCCTTATAGTTTGTGATATGTAACTGTGATAATTAGCATATCTTCATGATTTATAGACAGTTAGAGTTCGGCTAAGTAGAATTATAGTCAGTAGAATGTCTGTTGGGGGAGCATCACAATAAAGCGTTAGCAGATATTGAGCGGACAGTCTAATAATACTCTAATTGGAGTGAGTTGACATTGACTTCTAAAGTAGCAAAGCTACTTATTGTTAGTAAAAATGTCTTAAGTAGACTATCGGAATAAAATTTTCAATTGGACAATGAATTTGAGTTTGAAGATCCAGGAATTGTTTTTACCCCAATGCCATAAGACTGTTCAACTCACAATAATGTTTAACACTTATGTCAGTGCTAGGTAAGAATACTGGACACTTCATAATGTCAAAAATGTCACTTTTGTCACCTTATTGTCTTATGTCACTGGTTGTCTTGTTGCCTGGCTATTATTTTGTACTTTCCATATATATGTATATATTTTTTGTTAACTTTGCAGTGAGCTTTTTGTTGTTGTCTGCCTATAGTCTGGTGGAGTAGCATTCAAATAAGATTTTGTACTTGGTAACTTGTACACGTGAAATAAATGACTTTGACTTTAAATACAAACATAATTATATCAAAAGCTAAAAAATAAAAACAGCCTTAAAGGAATAGTTCACTTAAAACTGAAAGTCTTAAAAGTTGTTTCAAACCTGTATGAATTTCTTTCTTCTATTGAACACAAAATATATTTTGAAGAATGTTGGTAACCAAACAGTTGATGGACCCCTTTGACTTCCATAGTATTTTTTTCCCTACTATGAAAGTCAATGGGGTCCATCAACTGTCTGGTTACCGACGTTCTTCAAAATATCTTCCTTTGTGTTCAGCAGAAGAAAGAAATGCATACAGGCTTGAAACAACTTGAGAGTGCACTTAAAGGAATAGTTCACTAAAATATTTCTGTCATCATTTACTCATTTTAAATGATTATATACAACTCCGGTTTTATTTGAGTGTTGATTATAAAAAAAGGTTGATAAATTAATCATTGTAAACTTGATTTTCAGTTTCATTTTTCGGCTAAATTAAAACTTTAATTACGGTTTTGGGTGTTTCGTTTAGTTCACTTCGGTGCATCACTAATTATGAGTAAATTTTTATTTCAGAGTACACTATTCCTTAAACCCATTAAATACAATAGGCAGCATGCAATACATGCTCATTTACAGCTACAATTGATCACACTATGTCCTTAAATGCTCCAAAAGTGTGTCTTTTCTGAGAAATCACAGTTTTACAGTTTCCATCTCTATATTCACATTAATATTAATTTATGGCACGGAACAGCTTTCCAGTCAGTCCCCCATCAACCCAGAGGGCATTTCGCTACATAGAGGAAGCCAAGACTGGCCTGCCCCTCATTATACTGGCTTCCCCTTCTCACTAACCTAACACAATAAGGGCAACAGTCCTTCTGCAGGGGTGGCATCTGCTGTTATCTGGCACCGCCACGGGGGGTGGGAGCGGACACCGGTATCATGTCCAGCAAGTAAATGTGTGTGTGTGCTTGTTTATGTGGGTTGGTTATGAATGCACAGCTGTGCTATTATCTTGGCCTGCCACATTAGAGTATGACCCTGGCCAAGCCAACTCCAGGCACTGATGGAGGCGAGACGATGGCCACGTTGGCTCTGCATGGATGTGTGCAAGTGATGCCATAGTGAGAAGGTGATAATAACACAGCGCCCCACAACCAGAGGCAACAGCTTCATGCTTTTAGACCAATTTTTTAGCCGGCCACACAGGCTGTGTGAAGGCAAGAGAGCAGATAGAGAGGTAAGTTGAGGTGAAAAGATTAAAGAGGAGATGGACAGGCTGAGGGAAAGACGGAAAAATAAATTATGGAGAATAGTAGTGTTTCAGTCTTGAACTAATAGTGATTTGAACACTTGGCTTTTAAGCCAACTTTTCATACTTGTTCACTTTCATGTCTGCTCTGATTTTCAAGTTCCTCCTTTGTAAAGGTTCTTGTAAAGTTGCTGGTTTGATGCCTTTTTGCCTCAAGACTAACTTTAACATGAGTGAGTGGAGGGCCACCGAAAGAGACATTGTGACCGAACTGGATTGGAGACAAATTAGGATTTGGTTACGGACAGTAACTAAATGACAGGGGGCATGTTGTTGCTTCACTTTGGTGTGCAAGTGCATTTTGAGGAGAAAAAGCTTATGGTGCTTAAACACCATTTCTGTAATTTACAGACATTCAAAAATTAATAATTGAATTGAGTACACTGATATTTTTATTTTGATGGTCCCTTTTGAACAATCTGTTGACTAAGTACTTTTGCAACTACATGCCAACTGTCTCTCATTAGAGTATTGATAGTTACTGTCTGCTTAATATCTGGTTACTCTTTATTGTGATGGTCCTCCAACAGACAACTACTAACTATAAGTAACTTGCAAGTTCATGTCAACTTATTATAACCCTAATCCTACCAGTCTAATAATACTCTACTAACACTCTAATAAAAGTTAGTAGACATTCTGTTGTCTATAAGTAACGTTGTACCTACATGTGTTAAAGAGACCATCAAAATATAGTGAAACCCTTAAATTGATTTAATATTAATCAAAAATATTGATTCATGACCATTCATGAAAAAAACATTCATGAAAAAAGCATGACAATTATTTATTATAAAGACTATACACATGTAATGAGGCTTCAGCAAAGTGAGGATCCATTTGCAGCTTTATTGTAATCTTGGTCGTACAATCAGGGTCAATCACCAGCAAACACAACAGTGGACACAAAGCAACTCAAAAATCCGAAAACAAGCGTTAGGTCAGGGCAGGCAGCAAACTTGCATAAATCAGTCCACAATAGAAAACAGTCCAGGGCAGGCAGCAAAGAATCACAAAGAGAATAAACAGTCCAAGTGTAATCCACGGGAAAACAAAAACGCAGGAAGAAACGATTAGAGATGTTTCGCCAGGGCAAAAAAAAAAACTTCGTAATGAGGTAGAGTCTGAGAGCAGCTTAAATAGTCCACTGAGGAAATTCAGGTGCAAGGGTAATCAGTGCCAGGTATGTGAGAGGGAAATGTAGTTCAAAGAGGGTTAATATTTGGGAGAGGGATCCCTCTGTTAGCAAGCAGAAGGAACCGCGGGAGTCATTTGTGACAGGAAGCAAATGATGCCGGGGTCTTCCACAAGATCAAGGGGCTGGATGGAACTGTAATCCGGTTAAAAAAACATGAAGTGAGAAGTGATTTTTGTAGTAGGCCTATCATTTAATAATCCGAGCATATAAATAGTGTGATTTAGAAGGTTGAAATTCCTTTAAAAAGAAAAAAGTTATGATAAAAATGTTAAAAGCTGTTTAAAAATTATTAAATGTTTATTGGTTTATGTAAAAGATAATGTATTTTTGAAAACTGTCTAAACCAGCATTTATGGGGTTAACAATTGGCCGCAGAGTGAAGTGTCGTTTTTTTTTTCTTTCAAATTAGCACTGGGAAGGAGGGTGAAGCAAGAGTGAGCGTTACAGATATTCTGAGTTAATTTGTGAATTAGCAGTGTACAAACCAGTGTGTAACTTGTGTCTTATGATTGTGTACATGACAACCAGTGAGAAGAGTGACAAGCTGGATATTGAGAAACGGGAGGAATTTCACCACAAAGTTCAAGGACTGTTTACTTTTGTGCTACTGCTAATGCTAGCGCGTATTCACCCTATATAGACTGTATAGACTAGAGTCCGTTCATTACACGTGAACAATATTTTCTACTTAAAGTTTGATTCCCTCCATTGAACTGTTCGAGGGGTTTATCTGCTGTTTTTGACCTGAAGACAGGGAAGAGAAAAAGACAGAGCTGGGAGCACCAAGATTTCTCTCGTGAGCTTTACTGGAAACGTGGAGGGGAAAAGAGAAATCAACGGAGTTCATGTTGAAATGCTGATTGGATGCTGAGACTGCTCTTGTGATTGCTGTAGTAAGGACTGGACCAAAACATTAACTCAAGGTATCCTTCATTTTGTTTGCTCGCTGACGAGTGAAGCGGCCATTACTTTTGGGCCACAACGAACACAAGCAAGAAGCTATCAGGGAACACAAGAGGCTATCTTTTTATCAGGCCTGCTACGGTATTTTAGTTTTATAAAATTGGTTGCCGGTTTTAGATTGCATTAAGGTGTGTGGGCCCACAAAGTATGTTGTTTTAAGTGACTTTGAAGTGGTACATTGAGGTTTTCTGAATTAATCCCTTTGCAGATTATTATGGTTTAACTTGTTGTCTGTGCATTTATATATGTTATTGACAGTATTTTCCTTTGGAAAAGAGGGACATTTTATGTTGACCGTTTAAAAAAGAACAATCATCTCCTTATTTCATTTTCTGATTTCATTGGAGATAATAATTTCTTTGAGTAAATAATTTAGACATATTTTCTAAAACCTTGTGTTACTTTAATACTTACCTGGAAAGAGGCTATCATTTTATTCTGAGAGAGACACAGACACTTATGGTTGCAAATCTTTATTAAAACTATAATGTAAGAAGGGTGAATTCATAGGTAGGTTAGAAAAACATTTCATGTGGGTAGTTTAAAAGAGAGATCCAAGATAACATTTTAAACTGAGTTAATCAGGGTTAAAACACATTTGATAAATATATTAAAAGAACCCAAAGGCCCTGACCTCATCAATATTACTAAGGGAAGCGCTACAGAACTCAGTCATGAGTGTGGGATTGAGCATGTCCTCTGCTTTAACCCAGGATCGCTCCTCCAGTCCGTATCCCTCCCAATGCACCAGATATTGGAGGAGCCTACCCCAGCGTCTGGAATCAAGTAGATCTTGAACCTGGTATGCCTCCTCACCGTCCACCAAGATGGGTGAGGGGCCCCGGCCCCTGGTCTGCTTCTCCTCCTCCGCTCTCGGACCACCAGCGGGTTTGAGAAGCGATGCACGAAAAGTGGAAGAGATACGATAATTAGAAGGCAATGCAAAACTAAAAGAAACTGGTGTAATCTGTTTAACAATTTGGAAGGGACCCACATACCTGGGACTGAGTTTTTTGCATGGAAGTCTGAGGTGAAGGTCTAGGGTGAATAGCCAGACCCATTGACCTGGAGTATATTCAGGATTGGAGCGACGGTGACGATCGGCCTGCAACTTTTGTCTCCTGACAGCATGTAGCAAGTGGGTGTGTGCCTGATTCCAGATGTCCTTGCTTCTCTGGAGCCAATCGTTGACAGAGGGTACCTCGGTAGGTTCCCCTGACCATTGAAATAGATGAGGTTGGAAGCCCATTACACATTGGAACGGAGTTAGTACGGTGGAGGGCTTTTAAAGTGAGTTCTGTGCATACTCTGCCCACATGAGGTATTGATTCCAATCTGTTTGATTCTCATGACAATAGATCCTATTGTCATCAGAATCAAACAGATTGGAGTTTGAGAAACCGGGTGATTTCCTGATTGAGACATTCTGTTTGACCATTAGATTGAGGGTGATATGCTGAAGTGAGGCTAATTTTGATATTGAGTTGTTGGAAGAATACTGACCATAATCTAGACCATACTCTAGATGTGAATTGGGAGCCTCGATCCGACACTTATGTTCTCAGGGAGGCCATAGCTGAACTTATGTGCAACTTTGGGTTTCGCTTCTGTCTCAAATGCTGTGGGCAGCTTGGGAAGTGGAATTAAACGACAGACCTTGGAGAAGCGATCTATGACAGTGAGTATTGTGGTATAAACATTGGATTTGGGGAGATTGGTAATAATGTCTATGGCAAGATGGGACCATGGTCGGTGAGGAATTGACAATGGATGCAGTAAGCCGGATGGTAATTGCCTGGATGCTTGCTTGTGTTACAGGTGATGCATTTGTGAATACATTTTATTGTGTCTGCCCGCATGGTTGGCCACCAGAAGCTGTTCTGAAGAAGGTGAAAAGTGGCAGAAAATCCAGGATGACTGGAACTGAGTGAGGAATGAACTTGATGTAACACGTTGTAGCGTTTCAGTGCTCAAATGGGGGGAATGTATAATTAATAATTCACAACTAATAACTTATTATACGGGTTATGAGTTATTAGTGAATCAACTACAGTTTATAAAATTATCCCTAACGGGAATGATTCGACAACGTATCTGTATGGACAACTAATCGCAACGAATTGTGATCAATTATCCATACAGGTAGGCAAAAATAGATAAATTTTTTATATCAATCAATCACAACGTGTTTATAATTAAATATTAATATATCAATTGTCTATTATAGATCTATTTTCAGGATAACTTCTAATGGAATCAATTTGTTATCGAATGGTTTGTTCGTCCAGCAAACGGGCCAAATGATCCTTTATTAAATCACAAGAGGAGCTATACTTTTATAGACTTTCAGGAGTTTTCTCGTAAAGTATAAAAGAAAATACTATCAGCAATTTGTAAAGCACGTAGCTTCGATCGGACATTAAAGGGACTTCAATATATGAGCACAAACAGAATCAATAAATGAGTATATATGGTTTTAATAAAGAAAATACTACATATATCGGTGACTAAGATTACACGGAATAAAATGTATATACAATACAATAAAACAATGAAACCATGAAAGTCAGAGAGTGATAGAATGGTACATTACCTGGACAAAACCTTTGAGAGAACCAACAAGGAAAACACAATCTTAAGCAGGGCTAAGCAATCATAAACCATTCTAAATCTGAATAGAAATACGATACTTGCAAATATAACTCTCTTGTGCTGTTTAGAAAGCATGCTGCGTGTGTGGTCCCGGAGTCCTTCGGAGCTTCACGTGTTCACTCGTTCTTCCAGAGCGAGCGAAGTTCATTTCACTCGTAGGTGGAAATGAACCAAGGAGAATCTGAAAAGGGAAAATAAAAACTTAATGAAACAAACAAAAGAAACGAAGAGAAAGGCTTGGGGAGCTAGTTGAAGAAGATCACGAAGGGAAGAAGGTAAGAGAGTGATAAAGTGGCGTTCTGTTCTCTTTAAGGAAACTCAGCCCACGCCTCTTTGGATTGCCACTGACCAATAATCATTCAGCAAAGCTTGAGCGAGAAAGTTCCTTTGTTTCTTCTAGCAACCTAATTTGCTTGGTTTATGGCAGTGACAGAAAATGTAATTTCTATTACAGAAAGCCGTGTACAGAGAATCGTACATTTTACTGTAGTCTCATGTATATGACCAACTCAGTTAGACCGAGTAGATTACAGTGATAACAGGAAACACATACACACATAGTAAGAATACATAGGAGTATACATAGAGCACTTATAGTTCATTTAATACCATGATAAGATCATCGTTATCCCCATATGACGTGGGAAAAGGGCAAGCATAAAAACATATCGAGTATATCTTGGTAATGTCTTATATGAGGAAATTTAAGTGAAAGTCCTTGGATATCTGTGTGTGCGTGTGTCGTGGCGTAGACCCACATTCGGGGGGGGGGGGGGGATTCCTTTGAAGCTCAGACCTAGGGCTGGGGGGAATGTGTGGACAATTCTGGTATTGCTCTGATGGTCCATTAAACGTGTCAAAAAGGCCATCTTCCCCAGACTTTCTGGCGCTTAAGCTGGTTAATTATTAGAGAGTCACAGTTTGCGAGTTTAAGGAAACTTAGCAAAAATGTGTTCATTAACAACGATGATCCAGCTTACATGAATCATGCTTCATCCAGACGCATATGCTACAACGTTCTATCAGAGCTCCTGAGGTACAAAAGTTCTGTCAGGAGGGCATTCAGGAGGGGGGTCTCTTGTGAATTGGTTTGAGTGAGCTCTGTCATGAAGTCCCATTGAATCAGAGCCCCGATTAATGACTCTGGAAGAAGGGTTTGCTTGGGCTTAATGGGAGTTAAACAGTCGTGTTGGCGTGATAAGGCGTGTGTTATTTACTTTAGTACTTTAGTGTTCTTTGAACCGGGACGATAGGTAATGGTACAATCAAATCATGTAAAGAAGAGAACCCACCAGGCCTGTCTGGGATTTAGTCTTTTGGCAGATCACAAATATTCCAAATCCATGTGGTCAGTTAGAATCACAAAAGGATGTTTAGACCCTCCAACCAATGACGCCACTCCTCCATAGCTGATTTCATGGCCAACAATTCCCGGTTTCCAACATCATAGTTCTGTTTGGTTGGATCGATTTTGCAGGAATAATAGACGCAGGGATAGAGCCCATATTTGAAGCGTCCACCTCAACTATGAACGGGAGTTCCGGATCAGGGTGATGGAGGATGGGAGCAGATGTGAAACGTGACAAAGTTCTGCGAAAGCCTCCTAAACTGCAGTTGACCATCTGAGATGTGAAGAATTTCTCTTAGTCATAGAGGTTAAGGGAGAAACCACCGAACTGAATCTTCAAACCGATTTTCAGGGAGTGCGTTTTCGAGACACCAGGCACTGTTTTGTGCGGATGGGTGGCCAGAGTGCGTTAAGGGTTTTTCTGTTTGAACGGTGTCGTGATAGCGGCCCCTAAATTAATAACTAATGATCTTCGCAACGGAAGTGAATCAATCAAAGCTAACTTTAGCTGGACAATAACTTCATCCTTGAGCTGTGGTAAAGCCTAAACAATCTCTAAGGTAATTTCTATTATCACTGTAAAGCTGCTTTGAAACAATCCATACTGTTAAAAGCGCTTCATAAATGAAGGTGACTTGAAATTTCTGACAAAGTGTCGGCAGAAACTAGCAAATCCCAAGAATCAATGTAATTCCTTTAAGGTTGTGGCCTGTCTAGAACAGCTTTGACTTTCTTCTCGTCCATAGCGACTCCCTCCTGACTGATGTAGCCCCAAAATGACATGGTAGTCTGGTGAAATTCTCACTTCTCTGGTTTGGCATACAATTGGTGGTCAATGAGTCATTGTAATACTATCCTTACGTGTTGAACGTGTTCATCATAGGTGTTGGAATAGATGAGAATGTCATCAATGTAAACGATTACCCAATGGTCAAGCATGTCCCGAAAAATGTCATTGATGAAGGATTGAAATACGTAAGGACTATTGGCAAGTCTGAAGGGCATAACCAAATATTCATAGTGCCCAGTGCTGGTAGAAAAGGCGATTGTTTTCTATTCATCACCCTCCCTGATGCGAATGAGATTATAGGGACTGCGGAGGTCTAGTTTGGAAAAGTATTTGGCACTGCAAAGTTGTTCTAGGGCAGCTGGTACCAGAGGCAGTGGATATCTAAACTTGAAGGTTTTGTCGTTGAGACCGCAGTAGTCAATACAAGGGTGTAGACTGCCGCCCTTGTTTTTTTAACAAACAAGCCAGAGGCTGTAGGTGGCATAGATGCTCTGATGAACTCCTTTGAAAGTCCCTCGATGTAGTTCTTCATGATTTCGGATTCAGGTTGTGATAGGGGAAAAATTTGACCCTTAGGTGGTGCTGCGCCTGTTAAAAATTCAATGGAGCAGTCACTTGAGCGGTGAGGAAGTTCTATAGTTGAAGATCCACGGTGGTGTGCAGGACCCTTCCCTCACCGAGAGGCTGTTGTTGTTGAGCAAACTCATGAGACATAAAGTTCCCAGCTGCTCCTGAGTCTAATAGAGCTGATGTGGATATACCATTGCCCTCTAGTGACAGGACTTCAGGTACTTTAATACAAGAACTGGAGTGATATGCCTGAATACATGGACTTACCGTAGAGGAACCACGAGGAGGTGGTCTTTTGGGACAAGAAGCCCTCAGATGGCCCGCTTGACCGGAGTAGAGGCAGAAATGTTGACTTATGCGGCGTTATTGTTCCTCACGAGTCAGATGAGTATATCCGAGCTGCATGGGTACAGTTTGAGAAGAGGTGACTGGATATTGTGTACTGGGTAGTACAGTTCTGATTGGACGACATGAACGAATCAGATTGTCGATCTGAATAGTTAGCTCAATTAAATGATTCAGCGATCTCCCTTTATCCCGGCAAGCCAGTTGAGATTGCAACTCCAAACTGAGTCCCTTGCAAAAGAGCAGTTTAAGCATGCTCTCCACCCAGTCGGTTTGTGCTGCCAGAGTGTGAAATGTCAATGCATATTCTGCTGCGGTACTCTTGCCCTGGCATAACGCAAGCTTGTTCATCAGCTCTCATACCTCCTTCTGGGTGTTCGAATATTTAATGGAAGCGTTGAAGAAGGATGTCAAACGATGGGAAAGCAGTACCATTCTCTCTCCAAACCGCAGTCACCCACTCTAACGCCATGCCAGTGAGAAGTGAGCATACCAGGAAAATACTGGCATCGGTGGAATACATTGCTAGTTGTTGATTAACAAATAATGAACACTGCCTTATAAGAAATCCCTTATATTTAGTTGGGTTACCATTAAACTTATCAGGAAGAGCCAGAGAGGGTGCTGTTGACTGTTGAGGTTAACTGTTCGTGAAGGTGGTGGAGAAGCGTCTACACTCATGTTCGGTTGAGAGGGTGCTGGGTTCGGAAGTGACAATTGCAAACTCTGCAGTGTCTTGACAAGCTCATCCGTTACTGTAGGTAAATGGGCCAGCTGATGTTGATGAATAGTGAGTTGATTAGCTTGAGTGGAAAGCTCCGTGGACATTTGAACCAGAGCTGCTGGATCACGTGATGGCAAAGTTTTTTGTAATGAGGCTTCAGCAAAGTGAGGATCCATTTGCAGCTTTATTGTAGTCTTGATCGTACAATCAGGGTCAATCACCAGCAAACACAACAATAGAGATAAAGCAACTCAATCCGAAAACAGGTGTAAGGTCAGGACAGGCAGCAAACTTGCATAAATCGGTCCACAATAGAAAACAGTCCTGGGGAGGCAGCAAAGAATCACGAATAGAAAAAACAGACCAAGAGTAATCCACGGGAAGACAAAAACACATGAAGAAATTCTCAGAGATGCAGGGCAAAATAAAACTTCGCAATGAGGTAGAGTTTGAGAGCAGCTTAAATAGTCCACTGAGGAAAGTCAGGTGCAAGGGTAATCAGTGCCAGGTATGTGAGAAGGAAATATAGTTCAAAGAGGTTTAGTATTTGGGAGAGGGATCCATCTGGTGGTGAGCAGAAGGAAGTCTTGTTTGTGACAACACAATATTTAATCAGTGTACTTTCTTTAGAGACACGCTAAATGTTATTTAATTAAGGTCAATATAATACAATAAATTGACATTTTTCAACTCAATTTCACCATAAACAAAAGCTAAATTAGCAATAAAATTAAAGTTATAAGAAAGGTAAATGTTTAATTTACTAAATATAAATAAAGATTGGAATATTCTCTCCAAAGACTTTACTTGGTGCTTGTTGCAATGTCTTTTTAAAATATGCATAATTTTTCTGTTACTGTATGTACATTGTTTCTGTTGATAAACATAATATCCATAGCAGTTGATATTCACAATAAAATGGAATTTATAGAAATTAAACAATGTAGCAAATGATAATGTATACAAACTTCTTGTGAAGCATTACAAATCACAAAATCATAATCCTGTTTATATCCCCACTTTTTCTTCAGGCTGTTAGAAACCTGAAAAATTCTGCCTTCAGAGGATACTTTACAAGGTAGGAAGGCATCAAGGCACGTCCAAATCCAATGTTTGCTTCACTTTCTGTCTCCGGAGTACCTTCATCTGATCAATTTTTTTAAAGGTACCATAGACGTTTCCTTCGCTACCTTGATATCCCACAATCCTGTGCTAAAAATCAAATATGGTGCCTGAAAGTTGCAGTTGGTGGTCAGTTTGTGTGTAAATTGCACATATTTGACAAACTTTTTCCAAATTTGATGTCATTTCTAGCGAAAACTATAATGACTATCAGTGCTTTAAGTGGGCCGGGTACGGGCCGGTACTCAGTACCGCCACTTCCAAATATAGCTCTTGTGCGTACCGCCACCTCTCCGTGCGCCCAGAACGTGCTTTTAGCGTACCGGTACGCTCATTTGCACATCTGTTTTAATCCTTTGGCTGCTCTGTCGCTTTTCAGAGCGCCCTTCACAATGCACGCTTCCTAATTCGTCCCACCGAGAGCAGAGACTACATTACCCATACACCCTTAACTTTTACAAGTGAAAAGAGCATGCGTCGCTTTTGCCGCTGTCAGTAGCTACGTTTACATGGACACAATCGGAACGAAATCAATAGGATTGATGAATTTTATATGTCACCAGTTTATATGTGACAAGTTTCAAATCGGATCTGATTTTTTGACATGCACAAACTGCACGAATATACAGAGTTTCCCGCTGTTCGCGCATAAATATTCTCCTCTATTGGTTCTTTATTTGTTTTAAACAGCAGACGTAATATTAATTCGTCTCTGGTCATAATTTAGAGCATATTAACCGTTTTGCCGTGCTGATCACGAAGTAAAAATGCCCCTCCCTGCGGCCAAAACCAGGCGTCTGTGGATGAGAATCCACAACAAGGACTGGTGGGACGTTGTCCTGCTTCACTTCACATACGCGCGAGTAAAATGAGAATTTTAGAATGACGGGAAGCTTATTAATATGACACTTTATTCAACAGGGAAAACAGCTCGTTCCGCGCGTTATACTCATTAAGTTTATTTAACGTCATTGCACATGTGCAGTCCTTTCAGTTTCGGTTTTCAATCAAGTGTTTACATGTTCTCTCGATCGGATTACATAAGGGATAAACCACCCCTTTCAATCCGATCGAAATGTCATTCGGATCGAGCTCAATCGGATCGAATCACGTGTTTACATGAGGGTTTTTTAGTCCGATCGAGCCGTCAATCCGATTTGTGTCCATGTGTCAATCATGGTGTCAACTCAACGTGGTCCGGAGAGGGTGTGTGAAACGGGTAAAGAAATGAATGAACCATAGCAAGACTCATGCTTATGTTCTACTGTTCTATGGTTATTATGTTATTATGTTTTATAATTTATTTTATGTAGCCCACATTTTGTTCAAAATGTTTTCAATACCCTTTTGCAAATTTTATTTATGTTCAGTAGCTCTTTCTGGCACAAGCAAATCCACAATCAAATAATTTTTTATAAGGTCGTTTGTTGACTGTAAATATATATACTGTATATATATATATATATATATATATATATATATATATATATATATATATATATATATATATATATATATATATATATATATATATATATATATAAAACCCCTTCAATATAGTTGATGTTACCTCAGGGGAGGAGGGGAGTCAGCAAAAAAAAAATAATAATAATAATAATAGAGTACCGGCACCTCTTTTGGGCCACTTAAAGCACTGATGACTATTATTTAAAAAATTTCTTGCTCTATTTTGTTGTAGATCATTTAACAGTTAAGCTGCCTCAGAACTGTCTGAAATCATAATGTACCTTTGTACACAAACGCCTTCCAGTGAAGTCACTGCCTGATAAGTCACTGCCTGAGCTTTCAGTCACAGCCAGTCAGAGATGGTCCTTTTTTTGGGAGCTACGAGGGCCTGTTGTTGGGTCTGGTGATACGAGTTTTGTCATGAAGAAACTCTAACATGCAATTCCTTCACTTCCTGTAGTATAAATCGGTTTTAATTCTTCTTCTTCACAAATTGTCTGCTCTAAAAATTTACCAGCACAGCACAGTACATTAAAACTTGATTTTTGGGGTATACATAACTGCTAGATTGCCTGGTTATCTAGAGGAGTAATATCAAGCAGGGGACACAGATGTCTTACGATTGAATGGAACAAATGCTGTGCTCGAATGTCGAGGGTGCATATTTTAAATGACATTGTCTACCCAGAGGAGCTGAGGAAATCAAATTAACATAAGAAAAAAACAGACTGACTGCGGTATATGAGCTTGGGAAATAAAATCATTAATCTTCACGTATCTCCCATAGGAAATCAAATAAAACCAAGCACTATTGTTTCCCACGATGCTGTACGGGCATATGCAAAAAGTTCTAGTAAATTTACTGAAAATAAGAAACAGTTTCCTGTCGATGTGAAGTCAGTGTTAACTGTCATCATTTTCAAATGATTTTCAGATATATTCCCAGCACATTAATATATTCTGTTCTCCATTTCCATTCCTATTCAATTAACCTTTACTAAATTTTACATCAAGACACTTTTTATTTTGGGCTAAGACTTTTACTTTGCCAAATAACTTTAAACTTGTGGTTGAACCTGATGACCAGGGCACAAGATTTTCTTTTTTTGCATCAATGAAGCTTTTGAAACACTTATAGTGCAGTTTATGAGAATAAATATCATTCACCTACTGCATGTCTAGTAAGGATTTCATATATCGGAAAGCTGCTGTCTTTATGATGTTGTCTAGTCTATTTACCCAGGGCACAGTTGTTCAAAAGCCTAATCTGATCAGATTTCAGGATTCGGATTTGATCGAATCTTGAAAATTGGCTGAAAAAATAAATAAAAAAATGTAAACTCTGAAATTGGATTAGATCACAAAATCCAATCTTGTTTTTGATTTTATCAAAGCATCAGTATGTGTTGTATGGCTGTAACATTTTTCAAACAATGCAATGTTATGAGAACGACGCCAGTTCTGCATTGTCACAAGTTTAAGCCTTGCCAATTTAAATATTCAAGTGCAAGAAGACGTGACGGGGAACTCCATTCATTACTCATGCATAGGTTTTGAAGTGCGTACCCAGAAATCTACATCTCAGACAGTACGCAAATACTGAATTGTTTGTTTGAATATTCAAATTTATATTAATATTCAAATTTTAAATGCAGAAATTGTTTCACACTGTGCACTTGAATGTTTCATTATGTTTTACCCATGATTCTAGTCATCTTGAAACTATTACTGGATCTTCTTCTTCTTCTTATCATCCTCCTTTCTTCTTCTTTATTTCTCTCTCATCCTCCTCTTCCTCCTCTTCTTCTTCTTCTTCTCATCCTCCTTTCTTCTTTCTTTTCTCTTCTCCTCTTCCTCTTCTTCTTCTTATCCTCCTAATTTCTTCTTCTTATCCTCCTCATTTCTTCTTCTTCTCCTCCTCTTCCTCCTCTTCTTCATCTTCTTCTCATCCTCCTTTCTTCTTTCTTTTCTCTTCTCCTCCTCTTCTTCTTCTTCTTCTTATTCTCCTAATTTCTTCTTCTTTCTTCTCTCTCTTCTTCTTCTTCTTCTTCTTCTTCTTCTTCTTATCCTCCTCATTTCTTCTTCTTCTCCTCCTTTCTCCTCTTCTTCTTCTTCTTCTTCTTCTTCTTCTCCTCCTCCTTTCTTCTTTCTTCTCTCTCCTCCTCCTCCTTCTTCTTCTTCTTCTTCTTCTTCTTATCCTTCTTCTTTCTTCTCTCTCCAACTCCTCTTCTTCCTCCTCCTCCTCCTTCTTCTTCTTCTTCTTCTTCTTCTTTCTTCTCTCTCCTTCTTCTTTCTTCTCTCTTTCTTCTCTCTCCTTCTTCTTTCTTCTCTCTTTCTTCTCTCTCCTTCTTCTTTCTTCTCTCTCCTTCTCCTTCTTCTTATCCTTCTTCTTTCTTCTCTCTCCTTCTTCTTCTTCTTCTCCTTCCTTCTCTCTCCTCTTCTTCTTCTTCTTTCTTCTCTCTCCTTCTTCCTTCTCTCTCCTTCTTCTTCTTCTTCTTCTTCTTCTTCTTCTTATTCTCCTCCTTCCTTTTCTCTCCTCTTCCTCTTCTTCTTCTTCCTCTTCTTCTTCCTCTTCATCTTCTCTTCTTCTTCTCCTCCTTCTCCTTCTTCTTCTTCTCCTCCTTTCTTCTCTCTCCTCCCTTCTTCTTCTCTCTCCTCCATTCTTCTTCTTCTTCTTCTTTTTCTTTTTCTTTCTTCTCTCTCCTCCTCTTCTTCTCCTTCTTCTTATTGTTTCATCTCTCTCCTCCTCCTTCTTCTTCTTCTTCTTCTTGTTCTTCTTCTTCTTCTCCTCCTCCTTTCTTCTTTTTTCTTCTCTCTCCTCCTCCTCCTCTTCTTCTTCTTCTTCTTCTTCTTCTCTTCCTTTCTTCTCTCTCCTCCTCTTCTTCTTCTTCTTCTCCTCCTCCTTTCTTCTTCTTTCTTCTCTCTCCTCCTTCTTCTTCTTCTTCTTCTTTCTTCTCTCTCCTCCTTCTTCTTCTTCTTTCTTCTCTCTCCTCCTTCTTATTCTTTCTTCTCTCTCCTCCTTCTTCTTTCTTCTCTCCTCCTCCTTCTTCTTCTTCTTCTCCTCCTTTCTTCTTCTTCTTCTTCTTCTCCTCCTCCTTTCTTCTCTCTCCCCCTCTTCTTCTTCTCCTCCTCTTCCTCCTCTTCTCCTCCTCCTTCTCTCTCCTCCTCTTCTTCTTCTCCTCCTCCTCTTCCTCCTCTTCTTCTTCATCTTCTTCTTCCTCTTCTTCTTCTTCCTCTTCCTCCTCCTCCTCTTCTTCCTCCTCCTCTTCTTATTCTTCTCATTCTCTTCTTCCTCTTCTTCCTTCTCTCTCTCTCCTCCTCCTACTCTTCTTCTCCTTCTCTTCTTCTTCCTCCTCTTCGACTCCTCCTTTCTTCTCTCTCCTCCTTCTTCTTTCTTCTCTCTCCTCTTCTTCTCCTCCTTTCTTCTCTCTCCTCCTCTTCTTCTTCTCCTCCTCTTCCTCCTCCTCTTCTTATTCTTCTTCCTCCTCTTCTTCTTCCTCCTCCTCCTCCTCTTCTTATTCTTCTCATTTTCTTCTTCCTTCTCTCTCTCTCTCCTCCTCTTCTTCTTCTTCTTCTTCTCCTTCTCTTCTTCTTCCTCCTCTTCTTCTTCCAATGACTCACACATAGACTTCACTTGTTTCATTACCGGATGAATCAGCAGTTTTGAAGAAATCTTTTGAATTAATAATTCAATGACAAATACATTTTAACATTAATGTGTCACCACCTAGTAGCGTAACGATGCAATCAATACAATCGTTATTTGAAGCCAGAAGTTACTTTAAAAGTTGATTTGCTCTTTTTTGATCACTACACTGTAAAAAGTGAGTCTAACAAGGTTAGATGTTACAGGAAGGAGGCAGGAAGCGGCAAACATTCAAAGACTTTAATAAATAAATAAACAAATACAAAACAAAAGTAAAAGACAGCAGCCCCTCACAGACGACTGCTGTCACATATAACAAAAAACAAATAAAACCCAGGCCTGGCCTCTCTAAATCTTCATAATCGTCGCTCCTCCTTTTATGCTTACGCTCCTCCGTGAAAGATACAAGACCGGTACGTCGCGCAGGTGTTGCTCCTCAGCAATCACGCCACCAGCCTTGCGCCGTTCTCTCACAGCCCTCTGCCTCGTCAGTTTCAGTTACCTCAAAATAGCATCACACCAACAATGCGCCTGAACACACCTCATTATTAGACCAGCACGCCCATGGGCGCACAATGGGGCGCAAATGCAATTGCTATTTAAACATCGTGGCGCAGGACAAGAAAATGATAACTGTGTCGGGCTGAAACTAGCAAAAAACACTTGTCGCGCCTGGTGCTGCATTGCGCTGAGTATATGATAGGGCCCTAAAGGCTAAAAAAAAGGGCATTACCATTTAGGACAACAAAATGTTGATCGACCAACCTAAATAGTTTGAGCCTTACCTCTGTTTAATGTTACTCTAGCTAAGTGTAGGATTACAAATTTTATTTAAATATTTAATTTAGATTTCCAATACAATAGTATTTTTATAATGAGAAAGTTTATACATGATAAGACCAGGAAATCTCTGCAAACGGTAGGGGTTCCCAGCAGGATATTCCTGACTGTCCCGTCTCAGTACGAGAAGTCCATGCCTTTCCTGTTCTCGTGTCTCACCGGGTAAAGACTCATGCTGAGCAAGTTTGAACACCTGCTATTTTATTCCTGAGACCATTTGTCTTGAAGTTCTTGTCTCAGTACGAGAAGTCCTGCACCGTCCTTTTTACACCTCATTTACATTTGCTTTGTTTCAGAGAAGTCTCCACCTATATGTAATCCCTCCCCCTTGAAATTTATATAAACTAAAACGTAAAGTTCCCTTAGTTAGACTTGACTTGGGTAAGATTTTGGATGAAGCAGACTGAAGCAAATAAAGAATCCTGCTTAAAATATACCGCCAAGTCTCCTGGTTTTCGCTTCTGAGTTTTTCTACACTTAAGAAGAAGGTTTACAACATAAGTATACGTGGGAAACCATGGCATGACCAAACCAAAGGTCTGCTTATAATCTGTAGTAGTGGTCATGACCTCTGACTAGAGATATTGTTACTTTAATTCAAGTGTATTCAGATCTATGGGGACTAAACAAAATACTTTTAGTCCAGTCCCCTTTATTTATATAGCGCTTTTTACAATACAGATTGTTTCAAAGCAGCTTTACAGAGATAACAGGAAAATAATGTTGTAATAGTATTGTTAAATATATGTCCCCAACTAAGCAAGCTAAAAGCCAAAGACGACAAAGGCGAAGAAAGGCGAAAAAGGCGACAGTGGCAAGGAACCAAAACTCCATCGGGTGACAGAATGGAGAAAAAAACCTTGGGAGAACCCAGGCTCAGTCAGGGGGCCAGTTCTCCTCTGGCCAATGAACAAACAGTGTATGCTTAAGATTTAGGCAGCATTATAGGTCAGAGGTCAGATTGGATCAAAACTTTCACAATATTTATCCAGTTGCATCTGGTTGGGGGTCGGAGTCATCACGCCTGTATGGTGACGAGTTTGTTGCGGTGTCCATGAGGCCTTTACAGTGTTGATGAGACTGGCACTTCAGGGATGCGTTGTCTCGTGTCCATGCGAAGGTCCTTCATCAGATATGGATATGGCCTGGATCCGGAGGTTTGCGGTAAACCTCGGTATAAACAGAGAGACTAATATTAGCGTAGATGCCATCCTTCTTATGATGTACAAAGTACATCAGGATTTATGGGAAGTGTTCCCGGTTCCGGGTGACCTAAACTATGCAGCCTAACATTTAATTATAGAAGTCTATAATGTGTTATGTTTATGCTATGCCAAAGAGATGTTTATAGTCTAGATTTGAACTGACAGACTGTCTGCTTCCTGGACCATGTTAGGAAGATTGTTCCAATGTTTTGGTGGTAAATAGGAAAAGGATCTACCGCCAGAATTTTGAGATCGCAATAGATGTGAAGGAGTTTAATGCGTTAAGAGCTCGCTCAAGTACTGGGGAGCTAAACCATTTAGTGCTTTGTAAGTAATCAGCAATATTTACAAATTTATACAATGTTTAATAGGGAGCCAATGCAGTGTTGACAGAGCCGGGCTAATATGGTCATACTTCCTGGTTCTGGTAAGAACTCTAGCGGCTGCATTTTGGACCAGCTGTAGTTTATTTATTAAACGTGCAGGGCAACCACCCAGTAGAGCATAATACTAATCTAGCCTTGATGTCATGAACGCATGAACTAATTGTTCTGCATTTTTCATTGAGAGCATATGATGTAATTTAGATATATTTTTAAGATGAAAAATGCGGTTTAACAGATACTAGACACGTGACTTTCAATAGAAAGATTGGTATCAAAGAGCACAACCAGGTTACTAACCGACGGTTAAATAATTTTAGATAGAGCAAGCATGAAGGCGGCCTTCTAAATGGTCTGTGTGTCTAAACAGTCTAATGACCTAGACTTGCGTGTTTGATATTGTGGGCCTGCATAAAAATGAATGGCTGGTGCGAGGACCCTATACGACTTTGAATGAGCACCCGAATAAATGTGTACAATAAGAGTAAAGAGTTAAATAGAATAATCAAATGATTAGCTAAACTATTATATTAATGACCAATAACCAATTGGCATTCCAACCTAAATTCGAGGTCGTGGTAAAATGAGTCAAATAAAAGTTTTATTAGAATTAAATAACTTTGCCACAATGAAAAGACAGTAACACATCACTAATACTCATATACACATATATATATATATATATATATATATAAAATCGCATACACTAATATTGTATAAACACAAACTTTTATGCTAGATGCGATTAATCGATCTGACAGCACTAATTTAAAGTTTCAAAAATATAATAGTTTCTCTCATTACTACCGAGTAGAGCGTCACAGGTTTTCATCTTGTCATTACGGTAATTATGACTTGGCCTGAATGCAGCATAATCTATAAAACTAAAATAGAAAACAAGAAACTAAAAGACCAAACCTTCTACATAAAAGTCCAAAACAGGGAATGTGACACTGTAGCACAAAATATATTTAGACAATTAAGCCAAACTTAAATGACGTAATATCATTGCATCAGATAACAAAATGCCGAGTTTTTAAAGAAACATAGTACGAGCACACTTTTCAAGCAAAACGGAACAGCACTAAGGCAAACTGGCTAATAAAAGTGTAGCTTGTGCAGCATCTGTTAGCACTGAGAAAAGATCACTGAGAAAAGATCACCGGTACCTTTTGTTGCCTAAAAAATCGTAATGATGCCTTATATATTCCGTAGACTTAATATAATGTAAGCTTAATTAGTCTCCTGCAAATTCCTTACGCTCACCGCTCTGAACGGCTTACTGTATTTGTGTTTCTGCTGTTTCCGCTCGTATGCAGCGGCACTGACGGCGAAACATTAGGCAGAGCGACAGATTGCTCCTCAGGTGAGAATTCACAGCGCCGCCACAAATCCGTTTTTCATGCTGTCTGGCAAAGCACGTGAAAAAAACAAACAAAGCTATCTCACCAGAGACTAATTTAGCATGAAACCCAGTGTTGAAATGCAGACCATTCATTCTGGAGCATTCCACTGACACCCGGTGAAGGATTGCACTAAAACAAGTGTGTTTCTCTCAGGGCAGCCAAGGGTAAAAGGCATTAGCTTCTGATTGAATCTGGTGGACTGGTGGTAAAACGCAACTGGATGAGGAATGATGTGGAGAGGGTGGGCATGGGATTTTTTGCTGCTTTCTCCACCATTCGTTTTTATTTAATAAGGGATGTCAGTGGAAGAGCCAAACAGAGGCTATCAATTACATAAAAAGCCTTGTTTGAATAGGATTACTCACTGCAGAGTAGGAAAACATGTTAAAATTGAGGAGAACGGGTGGGTAAAATACTTAAATTGTTAAAAATATTGATGCTTTGATGTATTACAGTAACAGGTGTGATGAGAATCTCCCTTTGTTTATAACTTGTTCCTTACAGTTTAGCCATAGCGAGATTGTTTGGACACGCATCCCTGCACAAATTTTGTAAGGGAGGGAAACATGGGTGGTGCTGTTAGATAAGAGACTGAGGTTTTACAAATGAAGGTTTAATTAGTCTCTCTAACTGATGTTGTCAGTCCTGTGCCTGTGCGGTCCACACAACGAGGAGAAACATGCAACGCGAGCTCTAGCCTTTTCTGATCCATCTGTATTTACCAGCACATTTGTGAAGAAAATATACCAGAAGGGTAAATCACACAAACCCAGCCAACCCATAATTCAAAATAAATGTTTTATTATTATTATTCATTTTATTTTGCTCAAAGGTTAAATCACATAAAATCTGGCAAGAGCATATTTTTTTTATAATATTTTTCTATTTTAATTGAACATTTCATTTTCCTTGATGGATGGATGGATTCAATTTGCTAAACCAAAACTGTGGATTATAAATATCTGTGCCACCTCAAGATAAGTGCAGATAGTCCTCTAAGAGGTTAAACTCTTATCTTTCCCTTCATCCTTTTGTAATCTAACGCTTATGTGAGAGAAGTGCAGAATACTCAATTTAATGCTCTCCAGACTGCAGAGGGATTTTTGGGATGTTCATTAGCTTGAGCTATTGTCAGTATCATACATTGTTAATAGTAAACACAATTAGGTGCAGAGGAAAAATGCACCGTGACATAACAGCAAAAGAGAGATGGGGCATAACTGAGATCGCCCTAAGTGAGCGAGCGGCTAATGCATCGGGCATGCTGAGGAGACACCCTGCATTTAAAGAGGCAAATGTGGATGAAGTCGTCTGGTGTCGTGGTGATGACAAGCTTTGAATGTTAATGTTCGACCAATGAATGATAGATTGCTGTGGAGGGGAAAAATGCAATCTGGCAGTTTCTGATAAACAGCACATGAGGCACTTCTTTGAGATTACAGGCTAATTATTTGAATTTGCCTCAGTGTTTGAAAATTAAAATAATTTTCCGACCCCATTTTGAGCAGCGCAAGCCCTCTGTGTTAATGCATAATATTATACACAGTCAGATGGACAAATAGGAGGTGGTAAAATTGCGAACACTGTGCTAAATAAAATACTTTACTGGGAAAAACAAAAGAAGTGTCAGGATCCAGTTCAGCTGAACTCCATCACGCACAGTCAAGTCACCTTTATTTATTTTGCACTTTTTACAATACAGATTGTTTCAAAGCAGCTTTACAGAGATGACAGAATAATAATGTTGTAATAACATTAGGGCCATGGATTAATGCATTAGGGCCAGAGTAATCATATTAGGGCCACCCACAGGACATGAATGCCACGAATCTGTGCAAATGAAAACTTTTTTTCCGTCCAAAGATACCTCGTTTTGGCCAATTTTTACAACAACATTGCATGTAGTCTTTGTTGAAAAATTAACATTGCGACAAGGCAAGAGAATCCATATAATGGCAAAAAACAATATCATTTTTGTTTCAAAAGAATGGTTTTTGGTTAAAAGATTTTGGCCAGTAAGGTGTCAATGTAAGTTTGTGTGGCAGACATGGAGGTTAACCTTCCACGTGAACAATGCTTCTCAGCCAATTTTTTTCAAGCTCTCTGGGATTTGAGACTTGGAAGTCAGTTATAAATTTTTGCTGTTAATGTATTCGGGTCATTCATTATGTACAACAGAAGGTCTTATGAATATTGCTGAGGCCTGAGGTCAGTGTTTTGCCGTAGGGTAATTATTTTTGATACACTGGAGATTGTCAGTTTCCCCTCAAACCTTACAAACGGAAGCTTTCTAGAATAAGCTCAGCTTTAGCAAACCCTTGTGGCCACAGAGGAAATGTAAAGCACATGATCTGTAGAGCTCTCTATTATCTGACTCTGTTAATACACAAGGCTTTGGCTTATTTTCTGGCTGCCATCTTTGTTGCAGTGGCCACATGAAGTAGCATTCTACCATACCTGCACTATCTGTGATTATTGTATCCCACAAATGAAACATACATTCTGTGTTTTGCTTTAGTTAACTATAATAACTCTGAACCAAACCGCTACTAATGTCTGAGGTGATCATTGGCCACCACTCAATCTTTCTTCGTTCACAGACTCAATGCACAGAGAACATTAGAAATCCCCCCCCCCCCCCCTCCCCCTGACTTCTGACCTGTTCTTAAATGCAAAAATGCTTGCCCATACTGTTTCTTAATAGGGCTTTGCAATTTACAAGGTATTCCAGGCAGCTGCTGAAAACTCAGCACCTTGAGCATGTGTGAGTGTTTAGTATATAGCTTGAGTCAATTACTCACATGAATGCACTGGGATAAGTACAACTTTTAATTAGGGCTATGGTGACTGGTATAGTTCCTGCAGGATTTAAGGGCTCGTGGGGACTCCATCCAGGCTCACTTTCCACCAACTCTTAGTTTCCCAAGCTAGAAACAGCCATAATAGATGGCAGATACATAAGTTCTCACTGTGGATACAAAAAAAAAAAAAAACGATTTAACGAATGCTCCTTTTGCAATGTGTAGAGCAAATGGAGATGCTTCAGTATTGGCATTTAGAAAGAAGAATCTTCATTTCAGTAGTTCCTAGTATTGATTGACCACAAACATAAACGATGGGGGTCTGTTCCTGTTCAAAGCGAGCTCATGCTGGGCAAATGTGAAGAATAGCTTGTCGCTGTGCATTATCGCACTCTTGGATTTCTGAAATCCATTAAGGGGATCCCTCAGAAAGACAGCCCTTTTCTAAATAGCCACAGACTTCACAGTTAGGTGCTAACGAATAAAGTCCTGCTCCCCTGGCTCTTATGACACTTGAACATTAATTTGATTAATGTTTTAATCCACACTGACTACATACAGCCAAACAAAAGAAATTGGGAGATCTTGTTGTCATCCATCAAGCTTGTGGAGCTGTAATAAGATAAGTCGACCCATAAACTGCCCGATGACAAGGCTAAAAGGCCTTTTCTTTCTTCTGTGAAATGGTTGGCTGTCTATGAAAGTCATCGCTAAAGCAGAGGAAGCAAATTATTGTCTTGTCAGAATAATGATCTTCTTTATTACGTATCAAACAGCATTTACATCAATTAAGCAAGTGGGTTTTGCACAGGTACTTGAAAGACTTTTAGAAAGTGAAAAGAAAAAATTATATTGTTTGAGAAGCGAATAGAAGGAGCTTTTTACCATTCACCTTCAAAGCAACTTCCTGCTGCTAAGTTGGAGCTTTAGAGAAGTGGTTCTCAACCTTTTTAACTCCAAGGTCCCCCTCCTCTCTGAATCAATACTGCAAAGCAGAAGTCAACCTGCCATGCCAAACAAGACCACACGAAGATGCCTAAAGACTGCATATAGCTTCCATTCATAATTATTAAACACACCAAGACACACAAACTTCTCCAAAACACACTTCTTCAGCGAACATCCGTTATAAAACACTCACAGTTCATTAATTTTTACAACTATGCAAATATATTGAACTTTCATGCAGAAATACGATGTTATAGCGATCAGTGAGTCTGTTTGGGCATCAATAATTACGGACTAGCACATTCCTAATGTACGACTCTTGTATGTCACTGTAATCTTCTTTTTAACTGTAACCTTTATTACAATTGTCATCCATCAAAACTTTTTGTGACATGGTTTTCTTTATCCAATTAAGAGATGTAGTTTGCATATACAATGTTCATAAAGCGGTTGGGTGTTTTGAGAATTGAAAATTAAATTAATTTTACATTATCCCGTGACCCCCTGGAGGCCCCCTAGTGGGCCGCGGCCCCCTGATTGAGAACCCCTGCTTTAGATTCAACGATTGATGGAGTAAGCAGCTATTTGATGGGCAGTGAGACATCTGAGAGTTGCAAATGCAATCAACCTCAAGAAAAGGTTTTATATATTCTGTCAGGCGCTTCATAAAATTTTTTAGGGATGGGGTTCTGATCTCCTGCATCTGCATGTACTCCTGATCTCCTCTCTAGTACCGGTGAGACTGCCCTGCACTTTGAGAACCACTGTTTTAGAATCAGAATCAGAATCAGAAAGAGCTTTATTGCCAAGTGTGCTTGCACACACAAGGAATTTATTTTGGTATTGAGGCTTCCAGTGGACATATACAAATACAAATACAACATGAAACATAATACTACAAATTATAAGAATAAAAAATAAAAATAAAAATATATGAGAATAAAACTATCACAGTTGGGTTTAGTCAGAATAGACATTTTCAGATTTACAGATTATGAACCTATTTACAGTGTTTTGAATATTATAAATAAATAAATCTACATATAAGTATCACCTGAGTTGTAGGATATTGCACTAAACAGTGGGAGTATTGCACTTACAGGCATATGCCTTGGGAGGAGTGTTAACTGTTCAGGAGGGAAATGGCCTGTGGGAAGAAACTGTTCCTGTGCCGAGATTTTCTTGTGGCCAGTGATCTGAGTCTCCGTCTTGACGGTAACAGTTCAAACAGGTGGTGTCCAGGGTGAGTGGAGTCTGTGATGATTTTACCTGCTCTCTTCCTCACTCTGGAAGAGTACAGGTCCTGGAGGTTTGGCAGGGGGGCACCAATAATCCTCTCCGCAGTCCGGACTGTCCGTTGTAGTCTCCTGATGTCTGATTTGGTAGCTGAACCAAACCAGACAGTGATGGAAGCGCACAAGACAGACTCAATGACGGCTGAGTAGAACTGAATCAGCAGATCTTGTGGCAGGTTGAACTTCCTCAGCTGGCGAAGGAAGTACAGTCTCTGCTGGGCCTTTTTCACAGTGGAGTCAATGTGATTGTCCCACTTCAGGTCCTGAGAGATGATAGTGCCCAGGGAACCTGAATGACTCCACTGCTTCCACAGTGCTGTTCATGATGGTGAGTGGGGGGAGTGCTGGGCTGTTCCTCCTGAAGTCCACGATCATCTCCACTGTTTTGAGCGTGTTCAGCTCAAGGTTGTTATAACTGCACCAGGCAGCCAGCTGTTCAACCTCCAGTCTGTAAGCAGACTCGCCACCGTTTTGGATGAGACCGATGACAGTGGTGTCGTCTGCAAATTTCAGGAGCTTGACAGTGGGGTCTTTAGAAGTGCAGTCATTAGTGTACAGGGAGAAGAGCAGTGGGGAGAGAACGCACCATTGGGGGGCTCCAGTGCTGATTGTGAGTGTCTTGGATGTGTGTTTCCCCAGTCTCACTCGCTGCTGCCGGTCCGTCAGGAAGCTGGTGATCCACTGACAGATCGAGGATGGTATGGAGAGCTGGGTCAGTTTGGCTGTGAGAAGACCAGTCATGATGGTATTGAAGGCCGAACTGAAGTCCACAAAGAGAATCCTTGCATAAGTCCCTGGTCTGTCGAGATGTTGCAGGATATAATGCAGTTCCATGTTGACTGCATCATCCACAGACCTGTTTGCTCTGTAAGCAAACTGAAAGGGATCCAGCAGGGGTCCAGTGATGTCCTTCAGGTGGGCCAGCACCAGTCTTTCAAACGACTTCATGACCACAGACGTGAGAGCGACAGGTCTGTGGTCATTAAGTCCAGTGATTTTGGGTTTTTTGGGGACAGGAATGATAGTGGAGCGTTTGAAGCAGCAGGGAACTTCACACTGCTCCAATGATCTGTTGAAGATCTGCGTGAAGACCGGGGCCAGTTGGTCAGCGCAGGCTTTTAAACAAGCAGATGAGATGCCGTCTGGGCCTGAGGCTTTCCTAGTCTTCTGTTTTTTGAAGACTCGGCTCACATCCTCCACACAGACCTTAAGCTCAGGTTGGATGGCAGGAGGGGGGAGTGATAATTGGAGTGCAGGAGGTGATGGTGAATATGTGAAGTGCAGATCAGACCGGGTGTGTGGTGTGAATGAGGGCTTTTCAAACCGGCAGTAAAATGAATTTAAATCGTCAGCCAGGTGTTGATTGTCCACAGATCGAGGGGATGGTGACTTGTAGTTGGTGATGTTCCTCAGGCCATTCCAGACTGATGATGGGTCGTTGGATGAAAACTGGTTTTTCAGTTTATCAGAGTAGTTCCTTTTAGCAACTCTGATCTCCTTTGTCAATCTGTTTCTTGCCTGGTTATACAAGATTTTATCCCCACTTCTGTAAGCATCCTCTTTGGCATGACGAAGGTGTTTGAGTTTCCCAGTAAACCATGGTTTATCATTAGTGAATGATAAGAATGTCCTGGTAGGAATGCATGTATCCTCACAGAAACTTATATATGATGTTACAGTATCTGTGAGCTCATCCAGATCATTGGTAGCAGCTTCAAAAACAGTCCAATCAGTGCAATCAAAGCAGGCCTGTAGATTCTGCTCTGCTTCATTAGTCCATCTTTTTACAGTCCTTATTCCAGGTTTAGCTGATTTCAGTTTCTGCCTGTAGGTCGGTATGTAGGGTCTGCCTGTAGGGGTTCCTGTTATAGGATAGTTTTATGGATTTAGTTTGAATTAATTACATTTTTAATTTTAATTACATTTCATGAATTAAACAGCTCTTAAACATACTTTATCACCAGAAAAAAAGAGGAAATAACCTGTTAAACATGAAAGTATTATACAATTATTTAAAACATTTCTCCTTATATTGAATCATGTTGGCATAAAGAGTTCTTAAAATTATTCCGAATCCAAGAGTTCTATATGCCAGCAGTTCTTAAACCTGTCCTGGAGTACCACCAGCTCTGCTTTTCTGCTTTCGTTCTTCCTGTCAGTCCCATAGAGACTATGATTAGTTCATCGAGTCTTTCAGGTCTGAGTCCTTCGTTCTTTTGTCATGTGACCGCTGGTATTTCGCTACAAATACAACGTTAGATTCGTATTATTTATTGTCTGAATGTATATTGTTTTATATTTAGGAATTAACATACAATTATCAAAATATGTGCAATAAACTTATCTGAAAAATAAGAAAGTTCCATCTTGTTATTGTCCCTGTCCTTTTCTTTTTTATTAATGTTTTATGTGCAATAAACATTATCCTAAAAAGTAAAAAAAGTTCCTTCTTGATATTGTCCTCTTTTTTTGTTAAATGTTTCTTGTGCACACGTGAGGTTTTATTATTAATATATTATTGCTATTATTAGAAACCTTTAACAATAAAAAGAGAAGGACAGGGACAATATCAAGAAGGAACTTTTTTTTTTATTAAGATAATGTTTATTGCCCATATATTTGGATAATTGTATGTTAATTCCTAAATATAATAATACGAATCGGTAAAACTTTAGAATACGGTTCCTTCGTTAATGGATAACTACACAGGAACAAATGAGTAACACAATATTAACAATCTAGTAACTACTATTAACTAACAAGAAATTCTGATTTAATGAATTAGTAAGTAATAGCACACAGATGAAAGTGTTAGTTCACTATTAACTAAATAATAACTACTATTTTTTTAATGCTTCCCAGAGAACTACTGAAAAAGTTTCATAATTCATGCAAAACTAATCAATAACTAATGCAGGACAAATGACTAGCACTACATTAACATTTTAACTGCTACTGTAAACGAATACACAAGGTTTATCAATATGTAATACCATAGCAGACTTATGATTTGGGAAATAATTATCCTATGCTCTCTCTTAGAGAACTATTTATCAACTGAATAATTTTAAAGAAATAGATTTTCAAATGCAGTTGTCAGGACCTTACTTGTCCTGTGGCCAATTTTTCGGCATTCCTCTGGACTGGCATTGAATCACTAGAGTCATGGTGATGACTGGAACATACTGAGTCAGCAGCCATCCAAATACCATATACAGTGATTATATTATTTAACCTACCTCACAAAAAAATGTTTTTATGTATGTCTCCTAGCTCATATATGTGTGTGCAAATATCTTGTGATGGATAAGAAGATTCTACACTTTAGGATTGGCTTTTCATTAGTAACTACTGTAAGAATAATGGTAACTAACTAGTAATGACTCAAGTGTTACTACATACTTCTATAGGAATTACTAATTATTTGGATCCGTGTTCTAAAGTGAAGATCATGGTAACTAACTAGCAATGACTAAAGTGTTACTACATACTTCTATGGGAATTACTATTTAAAACTTCACCAAAAACCTCAAAAGCTAGTTAGTTACCATAATCTTCACTTTAGAATATGGATCCAAATAATTAGTAATTCCTTTAGTTGTAGTAACACTTGAGTCATTACTAGTTAGTTACCACGATTCTTACAGTAGTTCTCTGGGAAGCATTAAACAAATAGTAGTTATTGATTAGTTAATAGTGAACTACAACTTTCATCTGTGTGCTATTACTTACTAATTCGTTAATTAGAATTTCTTGTTAGTTAATAGTAGTTACTAGATTGTTAATATTGTGTTACTCATTTGTTCCTGTGTAGTTATTCATTAACGAAGGAACCGTATTTTAAAGTGTTACCTACGAATCTAATGTTGTATTTGTAGCGAGATACCAGCGGTCACGTGTAAAAAGAACGATGGACTCAGACCCGAAAGACTCGATGAACTAATCACCACACAATAAACAGAAAATCCTTTTCTGCACATTAATGTCAAACTTTTGAACACAATTGCTTGTATTTTGTGTATATCCAGTAGGTTCTGATATTCCAAAGAAATTTAACATAAAACAAAGACAAGTAACGTTACAATTATGATTAATAAACTAAATTGTGTTTAATCTGGTTGCCTTTGTTTCATTCTCTTTTGTTTGAATATCTGAAATAATTTAAGTCAAGTCACCAATATTTATATAGTGCTTTATAAAATACAGAAATACAGATTTTTTAAAAAAAGTGTTAGGCGCCATTCACATATAGCGCCTAAAAACGCATAGAAAACGCTAGGCGCGCAGCGTTCTCGTTTTTCCTAAGAGCTAGGGCGGTTGCGCTGCGGAGGCGTCTGTCGTTGCTAAGCACCCATCAGCTGCGCTCTCCATTACAGCAAGGACATTTCAGCAATGGATTTCCACCACCGAAAAACCCTTGCTGTAACTCTGTTACAAGATTTATTTACGGAGAAAACGTCTCGGGTTATGACTATAACCCTTGTTCCCTGAGAAGGGAACGAGACACTGCGTCGAGAATCGACACTTTGGGGACGCTCCCTTAGCGTGCGCCTCTGAAGTAAGAATGAAACTAATCCAATCCTGATTCGTGTTGCGTCATGACGTAACATGTGACGGCACATAAAAGTGACGCTGGCACACACACACATTAGCCTAGCGATAAAGCAAGACGCTCTCAGGCCTCGAGGGGCGTGGCAGGACGACGCAGTGTCTCGTTCCCTTCTCAGGGAACAAGGGTTATAGTCATAACCCGAGACGTTCCCTTTCGAGGGAACTCAACACTGCGTCGAGAATCGACACTTTGGGGAACGAATGCCCACTAGGCCACGCACTGAAAACAGGCCTGCCCTAGAGTGAAACTGATCTCAGGCACTAGCTAGGACGAGAGCACATGTGCACCATGCGTACTAGGGAGGCGCAGACTAAAAACCTGATAAAAGTGTGTGGGGTAGCCCAACCGGCTGCCTCACAGATCTCCTGGAGGGGGCACTCCCGAGAGGAGGGCCCTAGAGGACGCCATGCGTCTAATAGAATGAGCCCTTGCGGCCAAAGGTGAAGGCAAATTGCGCACCTTGCAGGCCTACTTATGGTTTGTATAGCCGGGAGCCCCTAATAGGTGATCCAAAACACACTACAGTAGGTCCGACCTCCTCCAAGAGGAGGACCTCTCAAGGTAAACACTCGGAACTCTGACTGGCAGAGCAAGGAACCTCTCCTTTTTTGCCGACACATGATGTGGAGGATGAAATACTTGCAGGACCATGGACCTAGCCATGAAAAATTGCACTTAAGGCACATAGCTGGGTCTCGGATGCAGGATGGCCTTAACTTCCCCGGGGGGACACCCCAAGCAAGCTGGCGATAATGCCAGGGCTTGGAGATCTCCCAGTCTCTTTAAAGAAATAGCTAAGAGAAAGGCCATCTTGAACGTGAGGTCCTAGGCGAAGCCGACTGGAGGTATTCGAAGGGAGCCAGGGATAGCCCTTCGAGAACCACCGCCAGGACCCAGGAAGGAACCCTGGACCTGACTGTCGGTCTCATCCTCCAATACCATGGAGAAATAGTATGACCTGTTGGTGCCTCCCCAAAGGCCCAACATTTAGTGGTGCATGGAACGCTGCAATGGCAGCCACGTACACCCTACGTGTGGATGGGGAGAGATTTGCAGAAAAACGATCTTGAAGAAATTCCAGAACTGAAGCCATTGGGCAGTTAACTGGGCCTAACTCAAGTTCTCTACACCAAGTGGAAAAATATTCCACTTGAGGCCATAAAATCTCCTAGTAGACGGAGCCCTAGAGATAAGTATGGTTTCGACCACCCCAGATGATAGACCAGCATCTAGGTACTGAGCCCCCTCAGAAACCAGACCCACAATTTCCACAGCTCTGGAAGAGGATGGAATATAGTGCCCTCCTCAGAGGAATCTGCCATGGCGGAGCTATCAGGAGTGAAATTAAGTCTGAAAACCATACTCGGGCTGGCCAAAACAGGGCTATCAGAAGAAGACTGATGCCCTCCTGACGGACCCTTTCCAGGACTCAAAAAAAAAAGCGTACAGGCGAAGCCTCGATGAGTGAGGGAGAGCCAAAGTGGACAGTAGGACGGACGTCCCTCGAGACGCAAACAGATCCACTTCCACTGGTCCAAACCTCTGCCATATCAACTCCACCACCTCTGGATGGAGTCTCCATTTCCCGGGCCTCAGCCCCTGCCTCGACAGGATGTCTGCTCCCTGATTCAGAACCCCAGGGACATATATTGCTCTTATAGATAATATTTTCCCTTGGGACCATAAAATGATCTGATGCGCCAATCTCGATAGAGGGCGCGATCTGAGTGTCCTTTGTCGGTTTAGATAAGCTACCACTGAGACGTGGTAACCTTTGATATCTGTGAGGAAGCTCCTCAGAGCCCTGAACACAGCCAACATCTCTAGGCAATTTATATGCCAAGAATGATGATGGTCCTGCCACAGACCCCTGGCAAAGCGGCCGTCCGAGACCGCGCCCCAGTCAGCGAGGGAAGCGTCTGTTGAAACAGTTTCCCGGTGACATGACGCCCCTAACACTAGCCCTTGGGACAAGAACCAAGGTTTCTTCCATATTAATAGGGAACGAAGGCATCTGCGCGTAACCTTTACTATACAGAACCCTTGGCTTTGAGCCACCACTGAAGGGGCCTCATGTAAAGCAGGCCCAAAGGACTTATGTTGGATGTCGCTGTTATGAGGCCCAGCAGTCTTTGAAATTGCTTTACAGTGATGGCCTGGCCTAGCTTTATCCCGGACACCATGGCCAGGATGTATTCGATACGAGCGGGAGACATACGTGCCCGCATCGTAACCGAATTCTAAACCACGCCCAGAAGAGTAGTCTTCTGAGCTGGGTCCAACACAATTTTCTTAGTGTTGAGCCTCAACCCCTGGTTCTGAATGTGGCCAAGGACGACATCTCGATGCCGAACTGGCATTTCTCGAGACTGGGCCAATATGAGCCAGTCGTCGATATAATTCAGTATACGGATGCCCTGAAGCCTCAGTGGAGCCAGAGCTGCATCCATACACTTTGTGAACGTGCGGGGAGAGAGTGCTAGGCCGAACGGAAGAACCCGATATTGGTATGCTTCGCCCCGAAAGCAATCTCAGGAACCTCCTGTGACATGGAAGGATGGAGACATGAAATAAGCGTCTTTTAGATCCATCGTGACAAACCAGTCCTCGGATCTGATTTGGTCCACGATAATGGGAATAGTAAGCATTTTGAACCTGAATCTCCTCAAAGAACGGTTCAAAAGCCCTAGATCTAAAATTGGTCTCAGTCCGCCATCCTTCTTTGGAACTATAAAGTACCGGCTGTAAAACCCGGACTCCCTGTCTGGTAGGGGAACACATTCTATGGCCCCTTAATTCCAGTAGAGTCTGTACCTCTTGTTCCATAACCCGAGCCTGTTCTGGAACCACTGCAGTCGGTACCACCCCAGCAAACTAGGGAGGTCGGTGACCGAACTGCAATCTGTACCCATATTTATTTATTTATTTCGCTTCCTGAAACCTGTCAACGCCTGCAGTGACAGCGTTGGAAAACAGGCCAGAAGGAGATAGAGGAGCGGCCAACAGGAAATATTTGCCTCACTTAGATCTTTAAGAAGATCGGCCTGGTACGCCTGCAAAATCATCATAGAGTGCAGGCACGCACCAGCCTGACCGTTTCTTTTCTAAATATTTTATCAAAGGAACCAGGCTCTCGAGCCTGGCTTCGGGTATTAATCGGGATTCGTTCTCGACCCACTGAAGTGGGTTTCCGGCAGGGCTGGACCGAAAATGATTCTCGATTGGCGAACGCGAATGCTGCCTGGCCGCAAAAATGTGGGGCGGACAGTGCAGCCTGCGTTCACTGGAAACCGATGTGTCCCGAAACGTTTTTAACGGCGGAAGAGCAACATCGATTTCCTGCACCATATAAGCCCAGCCAACCACTGCAGAGGTGTCCCTGCACGGTTTCTTGGACAGCGCCGGGGCTTAAAGCGAAGAAGTCTTGCAATAACCTGCCTCTCTCGCACCCACCACATTCGAATAAACATATCATGAATGTGGTGAGATATGTAAAGAGTGGGGTTTTTCCCAGGATCTACATATATATTTTTTATAAAGATCTGGGAAAAACAGTAAGCGGCTCTGAGGCTCTGAGGTTGTGAACGGTGTGAACGGTGTGAACGGTGCTGCAGGAATCTCTCGTCTAGTTCATTTTGACGGGGACCATCCTGCTTATTTAGTGGCCAGCTGATATTATATATATATATATATATATATATATATATATATATATATATATATATATATTTATTTAGCTAGTTAGTCTGGCCACAGCACGCATCACAACCTCCACGAGCTCTACATAAGCAGAAACATAAGCCGGCGAGTGTGACTCATGTTGCTCGTTCCCGATGCTGAGCACATCTACTTCCTTATAAACAGATAGCTCGAGCACTGGGCACTCGTCACGGGCAGAAGAAGCCGCATCGCGGGCTTCTGCGTCGTGAACGAGTGTCATAGAATCTGCGGATGATGAGAGAAAAGGTGCCTCAGCAGTCTCGTTCTCATCCGCGAGATCCTTCTGCGATCTCCACGATCTAAGCCGCCGCGCTGCCTCAACGGACGCGGGACCCGAATCGCGGGGATCGCGAGCCTGGCCATCATCAGGAAATAATATAGCCAAGGGGGAGTGCAGCACTCTAATAGGAAGTGCTTCACAGTGTGCACAGGCAGCCCTCTCGAGAGCTGACAGTGCGTGCTGCGCCCCTAAACAATACACACACACACAGCTGATGCGTGTCTCCACCCGTGGCATATATATAATCTTGGGCAGGGGTGCACACACTTAGTGTATTGTTCACTCGCCATAATATAGAGCTTATCACAGACAAAAAACATCAAATAAGACAGACAGTTTCACAGAGAGTGTTTGCTGAAGAGCGAAAAGCTAATGTGTGTGTGTGTGCCGGCGTCACTTTTATGTGCCGTCACATGTTACGTCATGACGCAACACCAATCAGGATTGGATTAGTTTCATTCTTACTTCAGAGGCGCACACTAAGGGAGCGTCCCCAAAGTGTCGATTCTCGACGCAGTGTTGAGTTCCCTCGAAAGGGAACTAAAAAAACGCTGCAGTGTTTGGGTGCACCCGATACTACAAAAATGCAAAAACCATGGGGAATTTCACCAGCTGATTCAGGAGCTCCGCCTGGACAATGGGAGGTTCAAAGCCTATTTCAGAGTGGAAAAGGACCAGTTTGATTATATTTTAAGAAAAGATGGCCCAAGCATCATTAAACAGAGCTTCTGCCATGAAACTATCTCTCCTGCGCAACGGCCCTGCATTTGTCTGAGGTTAGACTATAACTGAAGTGGTCCTAAAACGCCAGAAATAGCAAACACATACACATTTATATATAGAATATAGAACAATTCTGTATTAACAATGATGGATTTAACAAGGAATCAATTGTGAGCAAAAAAAAAATATTTTTTACTAGTAACTAGTGGAGCAGTTTACAGTGCTGAAAATGTAATTAACTGATATAAATTACTTATATTTTAGAGTAACTTACTAAACACTGCTTGTACTTCTTCCACCACTGTGATGTCATGCTTTGACATAGGTATTAGGCCTACAAGTATTCAAAATGACTTTATATATGAATAACATAATTGTGGTCTTTTATACATACTTTACACACACAATATACATAAATGTATTTTTTTTTACAGATATCTTGCAACTGGGGATTCGTTTAAGACCGTCGCCTTCAGTTATCGTGTGGGTCACTCTACAGTTTTAGGCATCATAAAAGATGTGTGTGAACCCATATGGGACAACCTTGTGGAAGAATACATGCCACAACCTAACAGGGAATGCTGGCGAGAAATCGCAGCAGATTTCCAGCAGATGTGGAATTTCCCTAAATGTGTTAGGGCAGTAGATGGCAAGCACATAGTGATCCAGGCCCCTGCCTCCAGCGGTTCCCTTTACTTTAACTACAAAGGCTCCTTCTCAATTATTCTCCTTGCTGTTGTTGATGCTCGGTATCGCTTCCAGGTGGTGGATGTTGGGGCTAATGGCCGAAGTAGTGATGGTGGTACGTTGGCTGTTTCAGCATTTGGAAGAGCTCTCTGTCAGGGCAGCCTTGGCATACCAGAGGACAAACCTCTTCCTGGTGGGCCTACATCTGGGGCCTATGCCACATGTGTTCGTTGCGGATTAAGCCTTTCCCCTCAGACGCCACATGATGCGTCCACATCCTGGCCAGAACATTGGGAGAGAGAAAAGGCTGTACAATTACAGGCTTTCCCGGGCCAGGCGAATGGTGGAGTGCTCATTTGGAATACTAGCGGCACAATGGCGGCTGTACAGAAGAGTGCTAGGAGTGACCCCAGAAATGGCAGAGAAAGCTGTTAAGGCTACCTCCACAACCTTCTGAGGGTAGATCAGGCAGAGGATCATCCACAAGCACCGTCATCAGAACCTGACTCCACTGCAAAGGCAATGGGAGATCTCTACAGGATGAGCAGCAACAACTCCTCTCGCAAAGCTATAACCATCAGAGAGAAATTTACCCAGTATTTCTCATCTACCGAGGGTGCAGTCCCATGGCAGGAGAACATTATTTGATGTTACATTATATGAATAACCAAAGAATAATCTAATCTGTAATATACTACTTAATAAACTAATTACATTTTAATACAACTTGCCTCATTGCCTTATTTTCGAATTATAATTTTTGATCAGTTCAATTGTTTTAGAAACATTCACATTTAATTAAAAAATGAACAAAAAAAGTAAATAAAAATATCAATAACACAATAATGATTAGACTAAGGATATGAGTTAGACAATCACCTCAGTTTCCACTGACTAACCCCCCCCAACCACCACACCTCAGTCAAACTCAGCTTCATAAAGAACTTGCTCGATTTTCGAATATGCACTTCGGCTTTCTTCTGCAGAGGATGTCTCTTAAATGTTCCAACGCGACTCATGAAATAGAGTTCATCATAGTCTTGAGGTTTACTCAGGTTACTTAGAATGCTATTCTGGAATTCAGAGAGGTCTGGCTCTGCACTTCTCCTCCTTTTTCCCATTGAGGGACATCTAGAGACCTGGGTGACAGGTGTAGTCAAGTCAAGTCAAGTCATCCTCATTTATATAGCGCTTTTAACAATGTAGATGGTTTCAAAGCAGCTTTACAGAGATAAACATATAATTTAAGGTAATATAGATTGGTTTGGTTTTATAGTGGCTTTTGAAAAATGTTTTTTTCCAGCTAAAGTTAGTTTTCATTGATTCACTTCCGTCTAAATGATCATTTGTTATTAAATTAGGGGCCGCTAAGACGACACCGTTCTCTCTAAACAGACTTTAAACTTGAACCTGTGATAGACGCTGATGGCGTTCACATGCGCATTAAGAATTGATTCTATAGTTATGTGCGTTTGAATATATGTGCGCAGGTTTGTAATTCCTTACAAACCATGCCTAAACAAACTACTTGTCTATAAATTTTGATGCAGAATTTTTATTTTATCTTATCACTTTGGGTAGGTACGCGAACCGAAAAATTCCACAACGCTTTATCTGTAGAGTGGTATAGGGATCCTCCATAGGGAGAGGCTAGTTGGCACTTCAGCACTGCATTGTCATCGGGTCCAGGCGAAAGTCCTTCGTCAGATCTGGAAACGGCCTGGATCCAGCAGGCTGCGGGAAAACCTCGGGATAAACAAAGACACTAAAATTAGCGTAGATGCCATTCTTCTTATGATGTAACGAGTACATCAGGATATGAGGGAAGTGTTCCCAGTTCCGGCTGACCTAATCTAAGCAGCCTAATATTGAATTATAGAAGGCTATAGAGTGTTATGTGAATGCTAGGTCAAAGAGATGTGTTTTTAGTCTAGCTTTGAACTGACAGAGTGTGTCTGCTTCCCAGACAATGTTAGGAAGATTGTTCCAAAGTTTTGGTGCTAAATAGGAAAAGGATCTACCGCCAGCAGTCGATTTATATATTCTAGGTATTATCAACTGGCCGGAGTTTTGAGATCGCAATAGACGTGAAGGACTATAATGCGTTAAGAGCTCGATCAAGTACTGGGGAGCTAAACCATTTAGTGCTTTGTAAGTAATCAGCAATATTTTAAAATTTATACGATGTTTAATAGGGAGCCAATGCAGTGTTGACAGAACCGGGCTAATATGGTCGTACATCCGGGTTCTGGTAAGAACTCTAGCGGCTGCGTTTTTAACTAGCTGTAGTTTGTTTATTAAGCGTGCAGGGCAACCGCCCAGTAGAGCATTACAATAATCTAGCCTTGATGTCATGAACGCATGAACTAGTTGTTCCGCGTTTGTCAATGAGAGCATATGACGTAATTTAGATATATTTTTAAGACGGAAAAATGCGGTTTTACAGGCACTAGACACGTGACTTTCAAATGAAAGATTGGTATCAAAGAGCACACCCAGGTTCCTAACTGACGACGAAGACTTAATAGAGCAGCCATCAAGTGTTAGACGGTATTCTAGGTTATTACATGTGGAAGTTTTTTGTCCAATAATTAGAATCTCTGTTTTTTCAGAATTTAGTAGTAGGAAATTACTAGTCATCCAATTTTTGATATCAACTATGCATTCCGATAATTTTGTGAATTGGTGAGTTTCGTTAGGTTTGGAAGAAATATAGAGCTGAGTATCATCAGCATAACAGTGAAAGCTAATTCCATGTTTCCTAATGATATCTCCTAAAGATAGCATGTACAGAGTGCAAAATGCCGCCGCAAGATTCCTCACAAATAGTCGGAAAAGTGACCACATCACCCCAATTCTGAGGTCTCTTCACTGGCTGCCTATTAATCTCAGAATCGAGTTTAAAATCCTGTTATTTGTGTACAAAGCCCTATGCAACCAAGCGCCTAGCTATCTAACTGAACTGCTACAACCTTACACGCCGTCAAGAAGTCTGAGATCAGGTGAAAAAAATCTGTTACAAGTCCCTCAATGCAGACTTAAACATAGAGGGGATTGAGCTTTTTCTGTGGTTGGGCCTCGGCTATGGAACAATTTGCCCTTGGACGTTCGGATAGCCCCTACTGTGAATTCCTTTAAGTCAATTTTAAAAACGCACTTGTTCTCTTTGGCCTATAAATAAGGTGCATGTACATGTATATATATGTGCATATGTGTACATATATGTGTGTATATGTATGTGTGTGTGTGTGTATGTGTATATATATGCACATATGTATGTGTGTGTACGTGTGCGTATGGGTAGATATATATATATATACTTATATATTCCTTTCTGTCTATTTTTATATTTCTCTCCTTTGAGTATGATACTAGTATTAAACCTGTTACTGTCTTTTCTGTTTTTATTTTCTATTACTGATAATCTCTGAGACTGCTTGGACGTCTACAGTTTTAAGCTGTTCTTAACCTTTTGTATTGTTCTATTATGTGCTACTACTCAGGGTGATGGTGTCTTCTAATTTTGTAGTTCTGTGAAGCACTTTGGTCAGTCAGTGACTGCTATAAAATGTGCTATATAAATACAATGAACTTGAACTTGAACTTGAGAGTGAACAGCAGCGGTCCTAGTACTGAGCCTTGTGGTACGCCATACTGAACTTGTGATCGATAAGACATCTCTTCATTTACTGCTACAAACTGATAGCGGTCAGATAAATATGATTTAAATATATATGTGTAGGACATACAGACTGGATGTTTGTTGGCGGACTGCTGCTGCTGGTCGATACCAGGGGCTCTGGCTCTACAGGAAGTAGGGGCAAGGTAATGAGGCCCTCACTTTGACTGTCCTAGGAGAATAAAAGAAAGGGTTACACTTTATTTTAAGATGTCATTGTTACAGTGTAATTATATATTTAAGTGCAATGTAATATTAATTAACTACATGTACTTACTATAGGGTTAGGGAAGGATTAGCATACCTCTAGCTACCTCATTACATTTAGGGCCTAGCTGATCTGAGACCTGTGGGATGTTGGATGACGTTGGCCTCTCCTTCAGAAAGCTGAGAGCATTTGTGAACTTCCATTTCCTCTGACTTCCTCACTCAGAGTCATTTCTCTTCTCCCTTTCTGCTTTCCTCTCCTTTATATACGTATCTGTCACCACTAGGGCCGAGGACAACCACCACTCCCGAGGAGCTACACCAACGAGGCCAGACAACGACGTTATATAAAAGCTTGATTCTTTTTATTAACCCTCTGGGGTCTAAGGTGTTTTTGGGGTCCTTGAGAGGTTTTGACATGCCCTGACATTTGTGCTTTTTTCAGTTTCTTATAAATATATTAATTGCCAAGGTGTAATTGCACTCTATTTAGCACAAACAGGGCTACCATAATATGTGAGCAAGATGTATGTACATGTTTGTATTTTTGAGAGAATATTGTTTATGCATGGATATTGAAAAAACTAAAACTTAAAGTGTCTGAAATAAGGCCACAAAACACATACTAAATATGTGTCCACAAGACTTTTGACTAATGGGTGTTGTTGCCTAGAGTTTTTGCTTCAAAATGATCTGAAAATCATCCTGCCTAATCATTTACACAAAACAAAACATTGATTTAAATTTTATAAGACACTTTTTGTTTGGAAAGGCATACAACAAAATCTTACCTATTTAATGTGACAGTAGTCTTTTTTTACAGTCAAAACTTTATAATCTTTCCAAAACCAATCACGAAATCTCGTCTAAACATTCATATTTAGTCTGTAACATATCGTGTTTATGATATTATATTAGCATGTTAATTTGCAGTTTGTTGCTTATATAGACATTTTATTTCAACATATTTCAGTCTATTTTTACTCATCTTAGTAGGCTATAGCAATATAGTTTGGATGTGTCCATGTAAAAATAACATGTTTACTAATGTAGATGCGAGAGTGAATGAACGGCACAGACACACGATGTATAACTGAAGTAAACAATATGCGCACGCCTATGTCGTTCATTCATCATTTAGCCTACACACAGACACGCAATTCATATTTAAACAGTCTTTTTGCGGTTTACAGACACTATTCAATATCGCGATTAGAACAAAGCACTTAAGAATAAATGACTTACTACATCAGCTTGATCCGTTGCTCCTCGACATGAAACTGCCAGCACTTCTGGTACATTTTCCAGGGTTATTAGATAGTGTATCCCTACGCTGTGAGGAATAATACTGTGTACACAGCGGTAGTAAGATACTTCCTAAACATGATCTGTTTTATAATCCAGCTGGTGGGCGTTGGCATGTTTGAATGGCTTGCCTTAGATCATTTGCGTTTGAATACCGCGCGCTCTCCTTGGGCGTGGCACATTAACACGTAATCAGGTATAATGAGCTGGAAAGAAAAATACTGACATCTCTCTCTTTTCATACAGATTACATAAACTGAGAATATTTGTTTTTTTATATAAATTAATTCATTTAAAAGAAGAGAGTTCAAGCTTCATTATGGAAAAAACACTCGTGGCTGTATGACAAGTATTCGCGGAATTACAATTAATTTTCGGACGCGTTTCAGAATGGACTTCACTGACAGAGAGAAGGCAAAACTAGCATCATGTTTATTTTTCTTTATTTGACTAAAAGCACAATACTCTGTTTATATTGTGAGTATACACAAAAAAATAGAAACTTAACAGGATTGACTGATGTCTAACACTAACACGTAAGATCAAAATCAGCAGAGTATTTTGAGTCTCTTTTGCACTGATAAGAAAAAAAGCGAGACTATCGCGCCGGCGCGATAACTTCCAGCAGCTTTCAGGTAAGTAGCGGCAGACAGGGGACTTTCTCTTTTCACAGGACAGCAATGGCAGAATGCAGCGGCGGATGACAGGATCTCTCTGTTCACAGAACAGCAATGGTGAGTACAGAATCCAGCAGTTAGTAACTGAGTCTTTTCTTCCCACAGGACAGTAATGGCAGCATGCAGCGGCGAATGACAGGATCTCTCTCTTCACAGACCAGCAATGGTGAGTACAGAATCCAGCATTTAATAACTGAGTTTTCTCTTACCACAGGACAGCAATGGCAGCCTGCAGCTGTGGATGACAGGATCTCTCTGTTCACAGAACAGCAATGGTGAGTACGGAATCCAGCCGTTAATAACTGAGTCTTCTCTTACCACAGGACAGTAATGGCAGACTGCAGCGTCGGAGGACAGGATCTCTCTGTTCACAGAACAGCAATGGTGAGTACGGGATCCAACAGTTAATAACTGAGTCTTCTATACCCACAGAACAAGGGGTGGTGAAAAAAATCGATTATTGATTAATCACGAATATGTTATGGACGAGTATGAATCGATTATTAAATCTTCAAAAATCGATTTTTTATTTATTTAAAAAAAAAATTGCATTATTTTATTTTGTAAAAAATTTTATACCGGAAGTTGAACGTCACGAACGCGCCCAGTTCCAGTTAGCAAGCGCGTGTAACGCACTGTCTATGGTGTTACCAGCCAGAGCGAGTTAGAGCAGGTGTGTAAAAGCCTGTTTGAGCCTATTTACAATCGTATTTGATTGCAGAGCGCCGTAGCGCAAGCACTACCTCTCGCTCGTTCCTCTCTGTCTCGCGCGCGCTCTCTTACCCTCATATGAGGCGCCGTTTAGGGCTTATATCAAACTTGATTCACGCACACATATATGAAACACTTGCATACACATATATTAAGTAGTCAAACATACATGTATACTGCTGAATGCTCAAACAAATACATATGAAATGCACAACGACACACCTATAGTCGCTCAAGCACATACACGCAAACTCTACACACACGAGATGCGCGCACATACAAACTCTCCACGCACATAGACTACTCTATGAGACACGCGTGGCACACACAAACTCTCCACGCACATATGAGACATGCGCGCACACACTCATATGAGACGCGCGCGCGCACATAAACTCTCCACGCACATACTGACGCGAGCACACACACACACACAAACTCGCGCACAAACTCAATGAGACGGAACACACACAAACTCTCCGTGCACATACTCATGAGACGCGAGCGCACACACACACACACACACACACACACACACACACACACACACACACACACACACACACACACACACACACACACACACACACAAACTAGCGCACATACTCACCTGAGAGGCATGCTCACACAGTACATGATATGATTCTCAGTGTGAACAGAAATCACACATTGGTAAGTGCATTTTTTGTTAACAGAGACAGAGTCCATTGCTTTTATTGTTTTTGGTTGTTTTGTTCATTTAAATAGTCTTTAGAAATAAAAGTTTATTGATCTTTGAAAGGTGTACCTTCATTATTGTGCCATTATCATTATTTTAGAAGAAAATGGTCTCAGAACGACTTTATCAATATTATCGTTTATCGCAATAATTTCTTGGACAATTTATCGCCCAGCAAGATTTGTTATCATGACAGGCCTATAGGTGTTACTGAAGTTACAGTAAGTTGTTCAAAAATGTTCATTTTGTCTTCTTAATGATTAAATGCTGGACAATTTTCTTCTAGAAAAGTGTTCAGGTGGAGAGAAAACCTTTTCTTTACCTTGATATGTTTCGACTGCAACCTACAGTCTTCCTCCACCTGAACAACACCTTGTCTTTATAGAAGAAAATAGATCAGAACCAACATACTGTAGAAATTGGACAATTTCCTAAAGGAAATAAGCCTTTCATTTATTTGTTGTTTAGTTCAACTTGATGCGTCACAACACAATGTGATGTATTCATTTCTGTGTTCTACAGAACATAAGCTACATACAAATAATTTTTAAGTTATAACTACACGACACAGAAAGTGCTTTGAGTTGTTGTTACTCAATAAAAGAGTTAAGTAATTCAGCAGCTGACTTTTTTTAATACTGCAATCACTTTGTAGTGTATTTTCGTTTACTGTTGTGTAATGGAAAATCAATAATCGCTAATCGAGAATCGTTAATAATCGAAAATTGGCTGTAATCGAATCGGGACTTCAATAATCGTAATCGAATCGAATCGGGAAATCAGACAGACTAACCACCCCTACACAGAACAGTAATGGTAGCATGCAGCGGTGGATGACAGGATCTCTCTGTCCACAGAACAGCAATGGTGAGTGCGGAATCCAGCAGTTAATAACTGAATCTTCTCTTACCACAGGACAGCAATAGCAGATTGCAGCAGCGGATGACAGGATCTCTCTGTTCACAGAACAGCAATGGTGAGTACAGAATCCAGCAGTTAATAACTGAGTCTTCTCTTCCCACAAGACAGTAATGGCAGCATGCAGATCTTCACAACGACACACAGAGCTGAACTTCTCTTTCCTTTACCACAGCGGCGTGAACTGGGACACCTGTACAAAGCTTTACCCCCAACAGTTCAAATTATTTCCTGACACACCGTTGGGCTAGACGATCCCCGACAAATATTTCAGAGTGCTGGTAGCATTTAATTTTCCCATACTCGTGCATGCATCAAACCACTGTTAACCTTCCCACGTGCTCACTTCAATCTTCAGACACTGCAATGACACACCACTTCACAGTGAAAAAGTATACCTTCACTCTACCTCGTCGGGGCCGGCCAATCCACCGTTGTGATCTTCAAAAGGGGTTTTGACGTTTTGACGAATGATCCGAAGATTGGGGCTCACTCATTTCTCTCACGATAACAACCTGTATATCCAACAATGCCTTCACTCGTTCCGTTCTCGATCTTAATCATACCCCGCGCCTCAACCGCACTTTATCCTTCCCGTCTCTGCTTCTGTTGCTGCCCCACCGCTTTCGCCTCTCTTGTGCCTCACACTTTGATCGCGACCGCTCTGCCTTCCCGCTTTTGCCTCTCTTGCTCTCGTGCCTCTCACTTTGATCGCGACCGCTCTGCCCCCCTAGCCTCTTCAAGCCGCCGCTTTTAAATCCCCCGTTGGAGACGCGCGCTCCAATGGCCGCTTGTCAACATGGTCGGCCATGACAGGCCACCGGAACCGGCCTGGTGTCGCACCGGAAGTCTCCCCCAGGGCAACTCGTTCCGCTCCCAAAGTTCCTTATATGTCACCCGGTGACATATCCCTCAAATATTTCCACTTCTTTCTGCTTTCATCCTCTGAATAAACATAATGATTAATGCTCAGAGGATAGATACATGTAACATTACATGTTTGCAAACAATTGCCATTGACTGACAGAGCATTATAATCTACCATTTTATATATAATACTTATAGGAAATACTATTGATGAGAAAAAAAGTGCATTTTGCATGACACTGAAAAATGTTATATTAGCAAAGAAAAAGTAACGGCTAGCATGTCTGACATACCAGTTAGTAAACATTAATGTAAAACAGTATCATGCTTACCAGTTATTCCAAGCTCCAAGCCTATGCGTCTCCATGCATTATTCCTCTTATTTGAGTCAAAATAGTGAGGGCTTGACAAGGCATAAAGTTCAGGAATTTTGAATCAGTGAATTCAGGATTCAGTGCATCACTGAACTGCAGTTATTATATCTATAGGCTACTTCATTATACTGCAAAGCTACAGTTGTACTGCAGTTTTACTTCACTATTCTGAAGTTGTACTTTTTGTTACTGCAGTTATGTTATCTATACTTTGTTATACTGCAAATCTACAGTTGTACTTCATTGTACTTTGAACTGCAGTTTTACTGCAGTTGTACTTCATTGTACTTCTGCAGTTATTTTTTTGTAGCACAACACTCTAGTAATTCGCTAGCCTGTTAGCGTGCCATCAGTGCGCTCTTTATTTATTTATTTTGCTCGCGCCTTTTACAAATCCATCAAACAACTGTGGTGAGTATCAGTCAGTCAAACAAACACAGTGAGTCATGTCATCTTCTTGATGACATGAAAACATTTAATTGATGTTAAACAAATAAAAAATAGATATAATACAAATAAGCAAATGATAAAGCTCGGGTTGCTGAATATTCAATCCCTTACTTCAAAAGCACTTATTGTTAATGATATGATTACAGACTATAACCTAGATGTGCTGTGTTTGACGGAAACCTGGCTAAAACCAAACAATTACATTACTTTAAATTAGTCCACCCCCCAAGTTTACAGTTATAAACATGAACCTTGTATGGAAGGCAAAGGGGGAGGTGTTGCTGTAATTTATAGAAATATTTTCAGAATTACTAAGAAGTCTAGTTTTAAATATAATTATTTTGAAGTGTTAGTGCTTAATGTAACAATATCTAGTGTAAATGATAAATCACATTTGAGATTGGTGCTGGCTACTGTATACAGGCCACCAGGGTACCATACAAACTTTATCAAATAATTTGCTGATTTTCTGTCAGAGTTAGTAGGTGCTGCAGATAAAGTCCTAATTGTTGGTGATTTTAAAATACATGTAGACAATTAAAAAGATGCATTGGGGTTGGCATTTAAAGACATTCTTAACTTTATTGGAGTTAGACAACACGTGTCAGGACCTACTCATTGTCGTAATCATACTCGAGATCTAATATTATCACAAGGAATCAATGTTGATGCCGCTGAAATTCTGCAGCAGAGCGATGACATCTCAGATCATTATCTAGTCTCGTTTAAAGAGGGACAGTTTACTCGCTTAGTTGGGGACATTTCATTTTATATTTAACAATATTATTACAACATTATTTTCCTGTTATCTCTGTAAAGCTGCTTTGAAACAATCTGTATTGTAAAAAGCGCTATATAAATAAAGGTGACTTGACGACACTTTTGAGCCATATGACATTTTTTCTCGCCTTTTTTCTTTTAGAGGGCAAAGTCACAGCATTCAGTAGTGTTGTACATTTATAATATGATTTGTTAGGTTTTATGCATAGTCTCAATGTTTTATAATGACCAGATGTTGGAAAAGACTATTTTTCATGAATAACTGGAGGACGAGATTCTGTAGTTGTTATGTGAAATCACAAATTGTGATACTATCAGGCCTGAATGACAGTATTTTTTAGCACCGTCAGTTCTTCTCACTTTACGTCCTTATAAAACAGCTCTCTGCACAGAAATCACCCAGCAACATGGAGAACTGTGAAGACAAAACAAGCACGTTAAAGTGCGAGCCCTGCAAAAATGCTAATAAGGGTACATCACTGAAAATTTATTGTGTTTTTAATGGCTGAAAAATATATTCAAAATAAAATATGAATCAGGAGGTTTGCCTTACAACCAAGACAGATGTTTGTCTGTCCAAAATATATATTCACTGCAGAAAATAATTTTAGATGAAATGAAAAGTGCTGAAGAAAGTACTGAAGATTAACTTTATTGTATTTTTTTCAGGTTTACTTTCTGTTACGAAGTTCAAACAACTTAAAACCTACAGGATAACAAGTAGAAGCATCTTCATGCAGATTTGGATTTTTTTTGTGTGTAACAAGTTTCTGTCAAGTACAATTGATGAGTTTTATTATAATGTTGATTCAATTCAGTCTTATTCACCCTTTTCCCATCATGCAGTAGTGCATGAATAATTAATATGGCTAAATTATTTGACGGTCTTCCAATTTTAGTTACACTTTTGTTTTTGATTTTACAGTCAAATACAGTCATCTTCAGTTTTGATTTTATTCAAATACATATTTCTCTGATTTCAGTATGGGTTTGTCCTTTTTATAAATTTTAAAAATTATAAATTTGTTGATTGCTACCCTTGTGTTTCATGTACCATGTCGTGTGTGTGTGTGTGTGTGTGTTGAAGGTTTTTTTTTTTTAGTGTTATGTCAGTAGTTTAATATGAAGGTAAAATGATGACATAAAGAATTGCATGCACTGGGTAAGATTTGTGAAAGAGTACATAAGATTGCAAGCGTAAAATAAATTTGCATGCGCAAGAGAAGATTTGTAAAGGTGTAAATCGCCCTTCAAGTGTAAGAAAAAAATATTTGCAGCATTTAACTGTTATTCGTAAGTGTAATTCATGTATTTTGCATCTTGCCTTTCACCATACATACCTAGCTCTACTTTGCACATTCAAGAGCGCCTGATAAATACTGTTCACAATGGCCATGCTTAAATTATGCTTGTGGCGAACAGGACGGCCGAGGGACGTGAGAGAACGGCACGAGGCCGGTGGTGCGATTGCTAATGAGCAACACCTGTGAAGCACACCGGTCTCGCATCTCTCACGGAGGAACGGAAGCATAAAGGAGGAGCGACGACGTTGATGATCGAGAGAGGAACAGGCCTGTATTTAAGTTGATTTTTGTTTTTTGTATTTGTGTTTTATTTTAGCCAGCAGTCGTCCGCGAGGGGCTGCTGGCCGTTATGTTTATTTTAGGTAAGCCAGCAGTCGTCCGCGAGGGGCTGCTGGCGGTATTTTAGTTTGGTTTGTTTTATTTTAATAAAGTTTATTTGAATGTTCGCCGGTTCCCGCCTCCTTCTTCCCTGAACATTGCTACACTGGTGCCGAAACCCGGGAAGAGGGAGGAACGCGCTGTCAGAGAGTCCTCGCCGCTGTGGGGAATCCGCGGTGCCATTGAGCATGGTTCACGAGTCACCGCCGCTCGACGTGTGCCGGAGCCTGCTGCCATCCGCCAGAAGGGGAGGAGCAGGGAGCGGGGGAGGAGCGGCCATGGACGCTCGAGGCGGTGCGCTGGAGTGAGTTTCCGGTAGGACGGTCGAGCTTGCTGCCGGCCGCCTGGGTATTGGAGGGGCGGCTGCCATCCGGGAGGGAGAGGAGTAGTCGCCGCCGCTCGCCGTGGGCCGGAGCCTGCTGCTGTCCACCAATGGAGGGGAGGAGCAGGGAGCGGGGGTCTCCTACCGTCTGCCCAAGGCACCCGAGGAGCCGTCGCCGTCCACCGGGCGGCGGAGGAGCGTCGAGCCGTCCGCCGAGGGCTACCCAGCATCACCGCCAGGCACCGCGGAGAAGATCGCCCAGCTGGTGGAGGACCAGATGGCAGCGCGTTGTGGGAACCGGACCAATTTTTTTTTTCCTCTCTCCCCTCTCTCGATCTGTCGCTCCTCATGCTTCCGTCTCCGTTTCCCTCGGCTGGTCGGTCCATACCCCCCAGGGATCGCCGCCGCTTGGGGATGGGGGGAGTAGGCACAGGCTCGTGGGTACAGGCGAATGTGGCGAACAGGACGGCCGAGGGACGTGAGAGAACGGCGCGAGGCCGGTGGTGCGATTGCTAATGAGCAACACCTGTGAAGCACACCGGTCTCACATCTCTCACGGAGGAGCGGAAGCATAAAGGAGGAGCGACGAGGTTGATGATCGAGAGAGGAACAGGCCTGTATTTTAGTTGAGTTTTGTTTTTTGTATTTGTGTTTTATTTTAGCCAGCATTCGTCCGCGAGGGGCTGCTGGCGGTATTTTAGTTTGGTTTGTTTTATTTTAATAAAGTTTATTTGAATGTTCGCCGGTTCCCGCCTCCTTCTTCCCTGAACATTGCTACAATGCTAAAGTGAAAGCAATATATTTGTGTAAACACAATTTCTTAAATGTGGGAACAAGCTTCTATCATAGAAGTGCAAAGTATGGAGAGGATGTGCACTGTAAAATAGGGCTGCAGCTAACAGTTTACTTTTCTGGGTACTTTATATGAAGCTTTAAATTCATAATTTAAAACTGCTTTGTGTGTGTGTGTATGTGTATGTGTATGTGTATGTGTGTGTGTGTGTGTGTGTGCGCGCGTGTGCGTGTGTGTCTGTGTGTGTGTGTGAAACTGTTTTTCTTTTTCTTATCTGCATTTCACTTATTCCAGAAAATGGATTGAATGCATGCTGTGGTTTATTTAAGGTGTTTCCAGGATTCCTTAAAGGTATAGTACAGCAAAAAATGAAAATTCTGTCATTAATTATTCACCCTCATGTTGTTCCAAACCCGTAAGACCATCGTTTATCTTCGGAACACAAATTAAGATATTTTTGATTAACTCCAAGCCTTCTGTTCCTCCGTTGGGAGCCTTCGCAACTAATACATTCAAGCCCCAGAAAGGTAGAAACGGCACCATTAAAGTAATCCATGTGACTCCAGTGGTTTAACCTCAATTTTATGAAGCGATGCAAGTGCTTTGTTTTACGCAAAAAAACCCAACATAATTTACCTCTATATTTACAAAATAATATTATCTGCACATTCACGGAACAACTTCCAGGAGTCAACACAAAATGCATGCGTTGTAGTGCTCCCCCTACTGGATTGCAGGTCAGTATTTTCCTAAATAAAGTGGTAAATTGTGTTTTTTTGCAAAAACAAACAAAGCACCTGCATCTCTTCATAAAATTGGTTAAACCACTGGAGTTACATGGATTACCTCAATGATGTCTTTCCTATCGTTTTGGGCCTTGAATGTGTTAGTTGCATTGCTTCCAATGGAGGGACAGAAAGCCCTCAGAATTTCATTAAAAATAAGTGGGAGAGGGAGTGCGCTGTGATTGGCTGGTCTGAGAACCTGGCAGATCTATAACCAATTCAAATTGAATTTTAATCTAAAATCTTGTTCCATATTGTTAATATATTTTGACATCCATACAGAATTGTCTATCCCATGCACAAATCTTAAGCATTACATTTAATGACTTTGGACAACTTGTGACTGGCAAAAATATAATTTCTAATTATCATCTTCGTTAATACAGACAAGAGAGAGTGTGAAACCATTAGCTGTTTGCCAGGTAAATAGTGAAGTCATAGTGAATGCCATTCATAAACATACAATGATTATATGGTATGTACTGTATATCAAAATTTTTCTTTTAAAACCTTTTTTTTTTGTATGTTCCCACAAGTCAGATTAGTGACGACTAATATTTGCCATCAATTCAAGTGTACTTGTTTTGCAGAGACGAGTTATTTCCATTTAGGGCAGAAAAAATGCTGCTCGAACAACCTAAATCTGGGTGTATCTGTTTTACCTCTGTTTTAATTTAATGTTACTCGTCATAGCCAATCCAAAGCTATTATAAGAGAAGTAAAGTTGGATAACTTATATCTGTAATAGCCGCCATAGATCTGCCTGAAGCAAACATTACTTTAAATTCAAGTGTATACAAATTCAAGGGGGCTATATAAAAGTATCTTTGATTGTGTAAGGGTGAATCTGACCGTCTAAGATATTAGCTAATTACCTCTGTTTGGTGACCGAATGTGGCGAGATTGCGAGTGTGAGACCCGCGGAAGACGCAAGGACCTCTGAGTGACATAGCTTCCTAATCTGAGCGGGTAAAACATAATTAAAGAGTTTAAAAAGAATAATCAAACATTCGCTCACTTTTAATGATGCCCAGATATCATTAAAACCTTTTTCATTAATGGAGTCAGATGAAATAACGAGTTTATACATATGAGAAAATGTATTCCATTTAATCTTGTTGTCTTGCGTAAAAGGAAAGACAGTAACTATTGGAAGACCGCCACAGTCGGGCTTACACATGGCTACTCGATAGTGCAACTGACCAATAGCAGTTGAGTATTCCAGCAAGCCGTGTGTTAATGTGGTGTGTATTCTTCTCATTTTAGGTCCTGCGTTCATTTGGGCTGAAGGTCAAGACAGAACCAAACCAAAGCCGGACTGTAACCTACTGGCCTACATGACAGACTTCATACTGACAACTGCTGCATCACATGATTTTGAACAAAAACTTTTTCACCTAGAATTTAAAGCGAGTCAGACAAACAAGTCATATCTTGTGAGTGGATATCATTTAAAACATTCTTAAAAGAACTGCTTATTTCTTCTGAATTTATAGTATTAATTGTCCTTGTTAAGTAATGTTATTCTAATCCTGTTAATGTATGTACAGTATACATTGCAAACATGCTTGTATTGGGCACGTGTTTACAGGTTTTAGACATTTTAGAGGAGGTAGATGTTGTGTATTTAAAGTCATGTTTATTTGTACAATATGTTATTTTTGTATATAAATCAGAATTACAGTGGAACAAATTGCTATTTTTTTATTTGTAAATTAACCACTATTTTTTTTAACCATTGCACAGCACCATTTTATCACCAATAATTTTGTATAACTTTGTAGTTTATTGTTTTATGTTACATGTGAGAACAAATGCAAGTTTATATTTTCTTTCAGATTATGTAATTTCTGTAATAAAGTCTGTATCATAGACTGATACCTTCTTTCGGTTGTTATTTTGTAGATGTTTGTTGTAACTAAATGGCTTAAATGTAATTCAAGATAATTCAGTAAAACTGCAGTTTGACTATAGTATTACTACAATATAACTGTAGTAGAACCATGGTATCAAAATCATAGTTTTAAAAAATACCAGTTACTACAGTCATGGTTACTATGGTTTTACTCTAGTATTACTACAATATAACCGTGGTATTTTGGTGCGAAGCATGGTTTTTAAAAAACATTGTTTTGATACCATGGTTTTACTACAGTTACTGGAGTCATAGTTAACTACATTTCTCTTACGACAGGTTCTTTCGTATTGCGTAAGCTAGCTTACGCTAAAGGGTAAAGTCATCTTTGCTCGAGATATTGAAGCCAAAAATTATCCTTAATTTTGTATTTATTGTCAACGCATTGCAGCAGCCAGCAGACCTAGAGCAGGCCATCTTGCGTGCTCATTGGCTGCCCTGCGGCAACTCTTGCAGCCTACCACTTAGCCTCGTGCGTGAAGTCACGTCCAATGAGGGCGTCATAGCCCGACAAAATGGGGGTGGCTTAGCATATAAAAGCCAGGCTCGTAGGCTGCGTCACTGATTTCATCATCTTCAGCGGAGCTCTCCGCATTGCTGGACTCTGAGAGAAGCCTTCCGCCATCGAATCTAGCGACCAGCAAGCAAAGATAAGTGCCTGAAGAAGCCGGCCGTCTTCACCACTTTCAGCCATCCGTGCCTGCTACGCCATCCGGCGTGTATCCTTTTTTGTGCTTTGCAAACTGTGTGTTCGCCGCTGCGACACTCACTCTCTCACTAAAAGAGCGCGAGCGTTTGATACAAAATGCCTCGCCTTTCTTGCGGCTCGTGTAGAGCCCCGCTCAGCGCTGGAGACCGCCACGTGATTTGCGCTCTCTGCCTGGGACCGGACGACGCAGCCCTCGCCCTGGATGCGGGCGGCTGCTAACATTGTGAAGCGCCTCCGCTGTCGACCCTGCGGGCTCGACTCGAAGCCTTCACACCGAACGCTGTCACTCCACACTCTGGAGCGCGCAGGAAGAAGCGCCGTGCTCAGAGGATGCCGGAGCCTGTGGCCACAGTGAAGTGCTCGTCGGAACGTTTCCCGCCGATCTGCACAGATCCCTCGGTCTGCCCACCGCCTAGGGCGCCCCCCCAGTTCACCCGGGTCGGCTCTGGAGGCCGCGGTCGGACGCCACAGTCCTCTCCAGCCCCGTCCCCCCGCTACACGCCGGGTTAAGCAGCGCTCTTGAGATGGGCTCCTCAGAGATGGGACTCAGTTCTTTCCAGGAGTTGCTAGCAGGAACAATCCTTTCCCCGGGGGAGGGCCGGGGAAGAATCCTTATTCTCCAAAGAACTGACTCTCCCGTCTCTGAGCACAGAGAGTTCTCGGATGTCACAGAGCGCCGCCCACAAGCCGTGCTCTCCTCGTCCCCCTCTGTCCCAGAGGTGGTTGACACGGCGCGTCGTCCACGGACCGCTTCGCCCCTGTCCCCCTCTGTCGCCAGACCCCTGGCAGAGCAGGCCCCCACGGGACGACCAGCCTGGTCCTCCCCTGGCCCCCTGTGCCAGGGCGCGGTTGCTAACTGTGCCCCCACATCGGCCGCTATGCCGTCCACGTCTGGGCCAGTTACTCCGCTTCGCTGCCCCTCCGGGGGGACGCCTGTGGTTCGCATGATCCCGCTGGTTCAGTTCCTGGGAGCCTGGTTAGAGCTTCCCCGTCTGTCCCGCTGGGTTGCGCGAACCATCAGGCTCGGCTATGCGATTCAGTTCGCACGGTCTCCTCCCCGCTTGGGGAGTCCGCTCCACTTTGGTCGGTGGCTTTGGTTGGTCGGCCCCATCATGAGAGCAGAGATTGCCACCCTGCTGGTGAAGGGTGCAATCGAGACTGTTCCTCCAGCCGAGATGAGGTCCGGCTTCTACAGCCCCTACTTCATTGTCCCCAAGAAAACCGGTGGGTTACGGCCAATCCTGGACTTGCGCGTGCTGAACCGCTCCCTTCACAGGATGCCGTTCAAGATGCTCACCGCCAAACGCGTTTTCTAATGCATACGGCCCCAGGATTGGTTTGCAGCGATCGACCTGAAGGACGCCTACTTTCATGTCTCCATTCTTCCTTGAGACAGACCGTTCCTTCGGTTTGCTTTCGAGGAGCAGGCATCCAGTACGCGGTTCTCCCTTTCGGGCTAGCCCTGTCTCCTCGCATCTTCACGAAGGTCGTCGAGGCTGCCCTTGTTCCCCTTCGGGAACACGGGGTTCGCATCCTGAGTTATATAGACGACTGGCTGATCATAGCTCACTTTCGAGTTCAGGTTTGCGAACACAGGGACCTAGTGCTTCGGCACCTAGCTTGTCTTGGCCTTCGGGTCAACTGGGAGAAGAGCAAACTTTGCCTCGTGCAGAGGATCTCTTTTCTCGGTATGGATATCGACTCGGTCGCCATGTCCGCGCAGCTTACGGACGAGCGCGCGCAGTCACTGCTGACTTGCCTGAGACAGTTCGAGGGCAAGAGTGCGGTTCCACTGAAACTTTTTCAGAGGCTCCTGGGGCATATGGCTTCTGCAGCCGCGGCAACGCCGCTCGGATTGCTTCATATGAGACCGCTTCAGCTTTGGCTTCGCGACCGAGTCCCGAGGTGGGCATGGCAACACGGCACCCTCCAGGTAACAGTTACTCCGACCTGCCGTCAGACCTTCACCCCGTGGTCGAACCTTAGTTTTCTACGGGCCGGAGTGCCCCTGGAACGAGTTTTGCGGCATGTTGTTGTAACGACAGATGCCTCCTCCACGGGCAGGACCCCGTCGCCCCTGGCATGTCAATTGCCTCGAGTTGCTGGCCGTACGTCTTGCTTTGCGCCGCTTCCGGGCCGTGCTCAAGAACCAACACGTACTAGTCCGCTCAGACAATACCGCCACTGTAGAGTACATCAACCATCAAGGTGGTCTACGCTCCCGTCGTATGTCGCAACTCGCTCGCCACCTCCTCATATGGAGTCAGAAGCTCTGAGGTCGCTTCATGCCATTTATATCCCCGGAGCCCTGAACTGTGCAGCCGACGAACTCTCACGGCTTCAGCCACTCCCTGGAGAATGGCGACTCCATCCCCAGTCGGTCCAGCTGATTTGGGACCAGTTCGGGGACGCAAAGATAGATCTGTCTGCCTCCCACGACTCGACCCATTGCGCCCAGTTTTATTCCCTGACCGAGGGCACGCTCGGCACGGATGCTCTGGCGCACAGCTGGCCGCAGGGCCACAAGTATGCGTTTCCCCCAGTGAGCCTTCTTGCGCAGACCTTGCGCAAGGTCAGGGAGGACGAGGAGCAGGTCATTCTGGTCGCGCCGTAGTGGCCCGCCCGGACCTGGTTCTCCGAACTAGTACTCCTCGCGACAGCACCTCCCTGGCCGATCCCTCTGAGGAAGAACCTTCTTCCTCAGGGACGGGGCACCCTATGGCACCCTCGTCCCGATCTCTGGAACCTCCACGTGTGGCTCCTCGATGGGACGAGGCAGGTTTGAGTGCCCTACCACCATCGGTGGTGGCTACCATCACTTCCGCTAGGGCGTCGTCCACGAGACACGTCTATGCGTTGAAGTGGAACCTCTTCGTCAGCTGGTGCTCTTCTCACCGAGAAGACCCCCGGAGATGCTCGATCAGCGTTGTGCTTTCCTTCCTTCAACAGGGGCTGGAGCGTAGGCTGTCTCCCTCCACCCTGAAGGTCTATGTTGCCGCTATTGCCGCACACCATGACCTCATCGAAGGTAAGTCGGTGGGGAAGCACAACCTGGTCATCAGGTTCCTGAGAGGAGCGAGGAGACTAAATCCGCCTCGCCCTCCTCTCGTTCCCTCTTGGGACCTCTCAGTGGTTCTAACTGCCCTGAAGAGTGCTCCATTTGAGCCCCTGCAGTCAGTCGAGCTTAAATTCCTGTCTATGAAGACAGCGCTCCTGGTTGCACTGGCCTCCATCAAGAGGGTAGGGGACCTGCACGCATTCTCCGTTGACGAAGCGTGCCTGGAATTCGGGCCGGCTTACTCTCACGTGATCCTGAGACCCCAGCCTGGATATGTGCCCAAGGTTCCTACCACTCCCTTCCGGGACCAGGTGGTGAACCTGCAAGCGCTGCCCCTGGAGGAGGCAGACCCAGCCTTGCACTGCTCTGTCCAGTATGCGCTCTCCACGCCTATGTAGACAGGACGCAGTGTTTCAGGACCTCAGACCAGCTCTTTGTCTGTTATGGTGGGAAGCTGAAGGGAAAGGCTCTCTCCAAGCAAAGGTTGTCTCACTGGATAGTGGACGCCATTGCCTTGGCATACCAGCAGCAAGGTCGACCGTGCCCCCTTGGTGTACTACCCACTCCACTTGGAGTGTGGCGTCCTCTTGGGCTCTAGCGCATGGCGCCTCGCTAACAGACATCTGAAGAGCTGCAAGCTGGGCGACACCTAACACATTCGCCAGATTGTACAATCTCCGAGTGGAGCCAGTGTCCTCTCATGTCCTCAGTGTCCTCTTTCCCTTGGCAAGCCACCTTGCCACCCCTGGGGTTGAAATATTCCACCTGCGGCTGGACACCCCAGTGTTCTCCATATGCATCCCTTTGGGTCATATGTGTATTTTCTAAGTCCCCCCCTCTGGGTTGGCAATAATTGCATATTTCCTCTAAACTATGGGATATCGTCCCCAGTGTACCATGGTATTCCTGTGCTAGATAGGAGTCCTTCATCCGTGCCAATCTCACGACAAGGATCTCAGATTTACACAGGGCACTGGAAAACAGCCGAGAAGGTGGCGTGATTAGACTGGTAACCCCATTCGTCGTCATCCGACGTAACTCGGAGTGACAACGAAAGGGAACGTCTCGGTTACGTATGTAACCCTCGTTCCCTGAGTAGGGAACGGAGACGTTACGTCTTCCTGCCACTTTTCGCTGTACCGCGGGGATCGCCTGAGCTCAGTCTTGGCTCCTCAGCGAAGAAACATATCTGCATGTTGCCGGCGTCCTCCTTTTATACCCACGAGGTAAGGCGGAGATACGCTCTGCAAATTCCGCAGACCCATGGCATTTCTTTGCCATTGGCTCGTTTTGTAATACTCGAAGTCGATAGGTGTTCTAAGCGAAACCCCATTCGTCGTCATCTGACGTAAAAACGTCTTATAAAAAAGTAATTAAGTTTTAATGTAAAAAGAAAGTTTCCTAAAAATGTAGAAAATAGTTCTTTGTGTAAACAAAATAAATTATTGTAAATATTGCCATCTTAAAAGTAAAATATACTTGTATAAAACTAAAAAAACTAATCCTTTTCATATTGTGTAGCATTTGTAAATGCTTGTGTTGTGTTATCGAAACCTGCTTTGTGGAGTGGAGGCACTTGTTGCTGGGCGTTTGTCAGTCTCTCTCTGTTTTCGCGTGTTTCTTTGGTACAAGTGGCTCCTGTTGCTGAGTTGACTCAGTGTTTGAGTTACCTTTCACACAGAGATTCCGGAAAATACACGGATAAAGTGGCCCGGGATTTGACCTTGATTCGTTTGACTTTGGTTCATTCACACTGCCAGTTTCCAGTTTCCATTTCCGGAATCAAGAGAGTGCGTTCACACTAGGGCTGCAACTAACGATTATTTTAATAATCGATTAATCGGACGATTATTTTTTCGATTAATCGGATAGAAATTAAATTAGATTATTTTTTATTATTATAACTAAATAAAACCGTAAATCAGGGTATTTATGTGTAAAAGTGTACTTTAAAAAGTGCAAAAGCCACACATTGAGTTTTACTAATATCAATATTTGCATTGTTTTTAATGATAATTGCTGATGGCAAGTTGACAAACATGATTATTGTTAAAAAAAATGATATCCAACATATTATGTTTTAACACAATTTTTGTTAAAACAAATTTACACAGACATGTTGTTCAGATGTGAATATCTGAACTAAAAACATCTAAAATATATAATTCATTTAATTTTTATTTAAAATTAATTATATATAAGGAATATAAGGATAAAGAATATAATATATATTATATATAATATATAAAAGAATAATATAAGGATAAATTGATTAAATAAATATAGAAAGACAGAAAACAATTGTGTGAACGTAGAGCCGCAGTAGATCGCGTTTGAAAAACAATTAAAACTTAGTAGACAAATGCTATAAAAAGAGAACGGAATGGAGGTAACGTTACCCAGCAAGCTAACAGGCTTGAGTAAAGGACAGGAGAAATTATGCATTAGTGCACAAGCATTCGCTGAAAACCACTGAGTACAGTGACTAAAAAACAATATTTTACTGCTGCTGTTATTAACTGCCTTTATATTTAGTGCTTCGCTTTGTAAAGACCGTTTTAATTTAACATATTTCTGCGGTAGCGCTATTTTAATCCATCACTTACGTTGCGAGCGAACTGATTGCGCAACCTGATGCTCGAGACAAAATACAGACATCCCAAGATCCCGGAAGTCCCGGGAGTCTCCCGCATATTGATTGCGGCTCCCTGATGCCCGCGAATTAGTTCAAACTCCCGAAATCTAGAGAGCGCAAGCAAGAGCGCGTATGCGAGACAGAAGAGACTGCTCCAAACCGTGTAGCGCGCGCACTCGGCAGAGCGCCTGAGGGAGAGAGACCTTGCGTGTGTGTGCGTACCAGTAAACGCTCCCCGTTGACGTAAGCAGACCAACTAATCGATAATGACATTCGTTGACAACGATTTTCATAATCGATTATAATCGATTTTATCGATTAGTTGTTGCAGCCCTAGTTCACACAGACACACACAATCCGCAAAGACACGTGACATGTCCCAGCGGCGTCTATAGTTTGCTTGTGAGCTGCGATTTCTCTCTCGAGAAACCACGCTTGTGCATTTTTTTTTCTCTGATTCAATCATAAACTAGCGCATTACGAGCCGTTTCACGCTGGCGAACGATCCCGGCTCAGCGCCATCATTACACGGCATTGATTACGGCTTTTGTTCACACAGCGCGCGTTCCGGGACTGAACACGGCAATGTTAAATATGTGCCCAACCTGGCATCAATCCCGGATCGTTTTTGCGTTCACACAGAAGGTGTTTGTTCTGGCAATTTCCCGGGATCAAAGCGCTGTGTGAAAGGGGCTCATGTTGCTTCAATGTCGCAGACTGGACGGGGCGGAGTTACGTGACTACACACGCGGTAATATGTTTTAAGGGGAAAGTACATTAACACACAGCGGGCGGAAATATATTAAGAGGATTAAAAAAACGAAATAACCGACATGGTAAAATTACGTCGGTTATAGGCTCTGAATTTCGGTTTCGATTATTTTTCGATTAATCATCCAGCCCTAACTCAGAGTTCAAGTTTTAACTCAGAGTTGGTTGAACCTCCTTATTGAAACAGGCCCCAGAACTAGATGACAGGAAAAAACAAAGAAAACATGCATATACAGTATCCCAGAGTGGGATAATCCCGGAGTGAGAGTGAGAGTATCACAGACTTTTAAATTTGCCCAACATGGATGATTATACAAAACATATTTGCATTTAAAAAGAACAGCAATTATATTTTGAAGAGATACTATGTAACACTCGACCTTATTTACATTATGACTTAATGACTGGAACAAATTCTGGAATTCTGAAAACTAATCTGGAACAAAATAATACTTCAAAGACAGAAGAGTAAAATAACCAACTTGTATGTTCAATAAAAAAAGTTACAAAAGTTTATTAAGCCTTCCATCCAAGCTAATAAAAGCAGACTAAACATCAAATCTCGCACCTGTTTGTGGTTGCCGTTGGCGTTTCATCCGTCACTCTGATGCTTCTTTCTGCAGGGTCCATGCCAGATATCCACTTCCATCTTCTGCATTGTAATAATGCTCCTATGACCAGAACACTACACAGACCTAGTAGTTATACATTACACAATTAAGGAAATAAATACCATATGAATAATAATGTAGATAACCTTTACTCTGCAATATACAGAGTATATCATACTCAAAATAAATCAAAAAGATTGAGAGGCAACAGCTACTTACATAACCAAGCTTGCTCCTGGGGTCAGCCAAGTATGGGAATAGGGAGATGATTCCCTTTGCATATTCTTCCTTCAAACGTCGGGAAGGGCTTGTTCTATTCACACACACACACACAAACTAATTACAACCGTTAACATCACAAACATCAATTTACAAATGAATGTATGAACAACCTACCCATGTTCATTTGTCAACTGGGCAACCAATATTTTCAGCAAGTCACGTATTCTGCCATCTGACAGACTTTTAGTGCGCGTGTATTCGTTTATGACCTTCTCGCCTCCAGGGCTGCTCTTTAGGATATCTTCAATCATCTGGAGGGGGGAATGATGTAATATTGAGCAGAGATGAGAAACATTATTAACAACTGACAAGTGTGTGTATATAGTTCCAAATATCTTTACTATTTAAATAATTATATATACAGTAGATATAATTCAGAGGCAAGATTTGTGATCCTTAATTGGGCAAGGCAACGTTCCTCAGCTTGATTTTTTTCAGGAGGACTTCTGATCAACATTGCTGTATCATCAGACTCTGACGTGCCTCTCAGTATCTCCTAAATATGAGCTTAAGCTTAAAGAATCTGCAATATAAACCATATCAATGGTCTGAAGACGTTCATACTACTTTGATTGCATGCTATAACAGCAATTGATAATTATTCGAATAGACATATTAGCCTATGCAAATTGGTGAATATCACTAAGAATAAACAAAACTTGATAAGCATGTCAAGCAATTTACCATCAAGGGTTGCTGTGTCTGGGATGAAAATTTCTAGGACACCAATGTCTGGTCGTGTCAGCAGATATTCGAATGCTTCCTCATCAATCTCTGTCTTTGAGTCATCAAAGACTTTTACATCCATGGTAGGAAGATCAAATTTCTTGGCAACTGAAGGAAGACAAACCATTGGTAAATTGACAAAGGCCAGCAATGCCAAAGGAACTAAAACAGTTATTTTTATACCCCATAAGATACAATCATACACTTATTATATTACTATTAAAAAAAAAATTAGAGGGAAAAGTATTAATAATATTAACAATGTTAAAGTTTGTTATCTCTCACCACATTCCAAAAACGTCTGAAATGTAAAAGATGTTGGAGAAAAAATATATTTCTTGGTATCTTTGAACTTCACTCTGACAACGTTGTTGGTTTGCATTCTGTAGGGACCAAAAAGACAGAGTTATACATATGGCGTTAACAGTCACAGTCAGATGAAGCCCTGATTAGGCTATATGTCAAAAGCTTACAATGACTTCAGTCATTCATTACTAGGGAGTTATCATGCTTTCAACTTTAGAATACTGTTCCAAATAATAAGTAGTTCACTATGAATTATTTGGTAATACTTGAGTCATTATCATTGGGTTACCAACATTACAATATTTTATACATTATGCATTATTCACGTTAATTATGAACCTGCATACAGTAGTAGTTATTATTAGTAGTCCTATGGGAGGTATGAAAAAAAAAGTTACTGATTAGCTAATAGTCAACTACCACATTCTGAGCGCTATTACTCACTAATTCATTAATCAGAATTTTGTTAGTTAATATTTGTTACTAGAATGTTAACAATGCTTTAATCATTTGTTCATGTCTATTTATTCATTATTGAGAAATATAATTAACCCATTGTTAACACTCAAAATGGCCTTCATCATTCCTATTAAGGCTAACGTTAACTTAACTCTTTACAGAGTCAAGTACATGTGGCGCACAACTCGAGCCGCTCGTCACAATATTTAACGTTAATATAACTTAGGCTACTGGACACACATCAATATGCAGCTAGCTAGTTTTACTAGTGTCAATTAAAGTTTATGTAAGCTATAACTTATAAATGGCCTCCATCAATCCTATTAAGGCTAACGTTAACTTAACTCTTTACAGAGTCAAGTACATGTGGCGCACAACTCGAGCCGCTCGTCACAATATCTAACGTTAACGTATAACTCAGGCTACTGGACACACATCAATATGCAGCTAGCTAGTTTCACTAGTGTCAATTAAAGTTTATGTAAGCTATAACTTATGTTATCTAACGTTGTTTGCTTTTGTGGTGATTACAAAAATAAGATAATGTATCCCAACTTAGTTCTATCTTGAGCCCAGTTTAAAATGTGATCCTAAAACTCTAAGTTAAGGTTAGGCTATGTGTTCGCCTTCCCAGTAAACTAAGGTAGGCTAAACATTTTGGTGTACCACAGCATTTAGCAAGTGATTAACGTTGGTGATTTTATTGTCGAGCACTAACGGTCACGTAAAACTTCACATCAAGTTAACCCTCTAGGCGCCACGGTCGAGTTTACTCGACAAGATCGCGCACTGAATAAAACGGCCGATTTTTTCAAATTGGGTGTCAAATTTCGTTCGACCTCCCCTCCACTGGATGGCAGACATGTCATGCTTCACCCCTGACTCAAAAAAACGTAATGTTTCTATACAAAATGTTCGAGTTAGAGCGCATTGAATCAGTGCGATCAAAAGCGGAGCTAGTGTGCGAGTGAGCCATGTTATCAGAGCCTCTCCGCAATCGTGGCGACAGTATTGTGGTGGAGACTTTGTCTAATACCACTTGGTATGTTAGACGAGGTCGAAGTATTCATAGGATAGTTAGGAGGCAACGTGGAGGCAGGGTGAGGAGTCGCAATGACAATGACAGTAGTCCGAGCTGTGCACACTCGGCGCGCGCGAGGCAGATCTGGCCGCGCTGCTCGTATCATCTCACTCATGATCTGTGCCTTGCCGTGGCGAGTGAGCGTTTGAACTAAACAGGTCTTGTCTACTTGTGTTTGTATGTCATATGAATAATATATATGTGCCCCATACATGGAATCTGAGTGCCTACTGTATTTAGTAAATGGAAAATCTCTACAACAAAAGGCCAACCACTACATGCATTCGGTTTGTTTCTACCATTTATTAGTAATGATTTACAGTTTGTTTACTACTTACTATATACCTGAGCATTCAGTATTGTGCAATATAGCATACAGAAGGTGATGGACATTTTGGGGGGAAAGAAGTGCTGCATTTTATCATTTAAACGTGACTTTTCATGAAAATTCTATAATCCAAGATTGACGCCACCATATGACGTCATAATATGCAAATTAGATGGGAAAATTTAATCCCTACATAAACTTTGGTTCATCCTTAATATTTCTCTAATTTACAGAAAGTCTCTATCTTTTATCACTTTTAATATATAGACTTTTGAAATTAAGATGTCAAAATTGGACGTTTTAGGAAAAAACCTCTGGCGCCTAAAGGGTTAACATGAGAAAGCTATTTCTGTAATGTTCAAAAAACGCTGCAAAATGATCTGAGCTCAAAACAGAGGCGATTTTTATGAAAATGAGTACTAAAACTTTGGAATTCTACTTACTTTTAAATCCAGCAGAAGCACAACGATCTCTTCCAAACCCAAATGCAGACCGCGATCGCGATGGCCGTGCAGAACAGTAATGGCTGATAAACGAAACTTTGGGAGGAAAAGATTTTGGGGAGGAGTCACAGTTACTCTATAATTTTGCTCCCACTCTATGAGTAGCCTCTCGCTGCATCCTGCGGTGGACATCCAACCGGCCACATCCAACTGTGACGTCAGAAGCCACCACGCCCATGCCCAAATTGGACACATTCTCATTAACGTTAACATTTAAAAACAAGAAGAAGCATCGAGAAGAGAAGAATAGTAGACGATGGTAACTGCGAAACAAAATGCACAAACACACTTGCGGTTTTAGTACAAACACTGTTCAACATAATACGAATGAGTTGTATGAGAATGAGATGTTACCTGTTGAAAGCAGCTCTTATCACTTTAATAATAGTTTGTAATGAGGTCAGTGCGGTGCGGCTGATCACTTGACTAGCATGCCTGCTCGGCAATCAGCTCGAAAGCCCGCGATATGTAATAAATTGTCAAAATATCGATGTAATTCGAATCAATAAGGTTTGATGATGTTGTTTTAGAGCTACGAATTATCTTCAACTTACATATTTGGTCATTTAACTCCCCTGTGATGTCTCTTAACTGAGTTGACGAGGCTGACTCCAGCTCCTTTTTCGCCAGCTCCTTATTCGTCGAACTATTCGTTCCACCTTAAAAATGTTGGACGGTTGTTAAACCCTCCCTCTCGGTGCTTTTGGCCGTATTTCTTAAAGGAACAGTTGTATGTGAATTACAAGCCTGAGGATCTGGCAGAATTTTTCATTTAACAGGGATTTTCATTTAACAGTGATTTAACAGTGAAAATAAATAGCCTATTCCTGAAAAGATTATCTTGTCTGCCTCTATAAATGTTGTAAGCTATGTGGTATATTATTATTTTGTAATTACTAAATGTTGTTTTTAAAGTATGGAGAAACGTGACATTATGTTTTTATGTTTCCAATATAATTTATGTTCTTTATTAGAAGTTATCCATTACTCCAGTCTAACATATATATATATATATATATATATATATATATATATATATAATAATGTATGTATATATATATATATATATGTATATGTATATAGGTATGTATGTATACATACATACATTATATATGTGTGTGTGTGTGTGTGTATACTGGACAAAACATAATGGAGGTGTCATTACTTTATTATTTCACAAGTTCTCAAAAAAACGGGAACGTAGAGGCATAGATTAATTCATTCTTAAATGAAATCTTGCATTACAACATTTTCTGATGTGTTATTGTGGAAATATGGTACCCAGAACATGCCCCACCATTGAAACTTGATGTGCCGACAAAGCATACTGGAGTTGTCATTACTTTACAATTTCACAAGTTCTCATAAAAACAGGAACGTAGAGGCGTAGATTAATTCATTCTTAAATAAAATCTTGCATTACAACATTTTCTGATGTGTTATTGTTGAAATATGGTACCCAGAAAATGCCCCGCCATTGCAACTGTATGTGCCGACGAAGCATACTGGAGTTGTCATTACTTTAGAATTTCACAAGTTCTCATAAAAACAGGAACGTAGAGGCATAGATAAATTCATTCTTAAATAAAATCTTGCATTACAACATTTTCTGATGTGTTATTGTTGAAATATGGTACCCAGAACATGCCCCACCATTGCAGCTTTGTGTGTCGACAAAGCATACTGGAGGTTTCATTACTTAAGAATTTCAACAATAACACATCAGAAAATGTTGTAATGCAAGATTTCATTAAAGAATGAATTAATCTGAGCCTCCACGTTCCCGTTTTTTTGAGAACTTGTGAAATAATAAAGTAATGACACCTCCAGTATGCTTCGTCGGCACATCAAGTTTCAATGGTGGGGCATGTTCTGGGTACCATTTTTCAACAATAACACATCAGAAAATGTTGTAATGCAAGATTTCGTTTAAGAATGAATTAATCTATGCCTCTACAATCCCGTTTTTTTGAGAATTTGTGAAATAATAGAGTAATGACACCTCCAGTATGCTTCGTCGGCACATCAAGTTTCAATGGTGGGGCATGTTCTGGGTACCATATTTCAACAATAACACATCGGAAAATGTTGTAATGCAAGATTTCATTTAAGAATGAATTAATCTATGCCTCTACGTTCCCGTTTTTTTGAGAACTTGTGAAATAATAAAGTAATGACACCTCCAGTATGCTTCGCCGGCACATCAAGTTTCAATGGTGGGGCATGTTCTGGGTACCATATTTCAACAATAACACATCAGAAAATGTTGTAATGCAAGATTTCATTTAAGAATGAATTAATCTATGACTCTACGTTACCTTTTTTTTTGTGAACTTCTGAAATAATAAAGTAATGACACCTCAAGTATGCTTCGTCGGCACATAAAGTTGCAATGGTTGGGCATGTTCTGGGAAACATATTTCAACAGTAACACATCAGAAAATGTTGTAATGCAAGATTTCATTTAAGAATGAATTAATCTATGCCTCTACGTTCCCGTTTTTTTGAGAACTTGTGAAATTCTAAAGTAATTACTAATCCAGTATTCTCTGTCGGCACCCAAAGCTGCAATGGTGGGGCATGTTCTGGAAACCATATTTCAACAATAACACATCAGAAAATGTTGTAATGCAAGATTTCATGTAAGAATGAATTAATCTATGCCTCTACGTTCCCCTTTTTTTGAGAACTTGTGAAATAATAAAGACATGATTAATCCAGTATGCTCTGACGGCACACAAAGCATTAATGGTGGGGCATGTTCTGGGAACCATATTTCAACAATAACACATCAGAAAATGTTGTAATGCAAGATTTTATTTAAGAATGAATTAATCTATGCTTCTACGTTGCCGTTTTTTTGAGAACTTGTGAAATAATAAAGTAATGACACCTCCAGTATGCTTTGTCCAGTATACACACACACACACACACACACACACACACACACACACACACACACACACACACACACACACACACACACACACACACACACACATATATAATGTATGTATGTATATATATATATATATATATATATAGATACATACATACATACCTATATACATATACATATATATATACATACATTATATATATATATATATATATATATATATATATATATATATATATATATATATATATATATGTTAGACAGGAGTAATAGATAACTTCTAATAAAGAACAGAAATTACATTGGAAACATAATGTCACGTTTCTCCATACTTTAAAAACAACATTTAGTAATTACAAAATAATAATATACCCCATAGCTTACAACATTTATAGAGGCAGACAAGATAATCTTTTCAGGAATAGGCTATTTATTTTCACTGTTAAATCACTGTTAAATGAAAACGTCTCAGGTTACGTATGTAACCCTGGTTCCCTGAGAGGGAACGAGACGCTGCGTTGAGACGCGGTGGGAACGCTCTGCGTGATTGCGTCGTGAAGCACGTGTATAATCAGTCCAATGGAAGAACGAGACGTCACCGGCGGTGACGTCATAGACCAGGAAGCTATAAAGCACACCAGAAATCAGACCGCGACAGCTTCTGAAAAGGCCTGAAGCAAGTCGATTCAGGGCATGCAGGAAGTATGGCAGGAGAACGCAGCGTCTCGTTCCCTCTCAGGGAACCAGGGTTACATACGTAACCTGAGACGTTCCCTTTCAAGGGAACTCGAGCTGCGTTGAGACGCGGTGGGAACCCCATGTCCACTACGCCATAATGAGAAATGCCCGTTCTGTGTGGAGTCCTTGCGCACACTAAGAAACAAGCAGCCTAGCCCCGGGAGTGGAGAGGTCTAGGTCGTAGAATCTGACAAATGTATGCGGTGAGGACCAGCCTGCCGCATTACAAACGTCCTGCAGGGAAACCCCTGAAATTAAAGCCTTAGAGGCAGCCATACTCCTGGTAGAATGGGCGCGGACAGCCATAGGTGAGAGCTGTCCGGCCGCTTCATAAGCAAGTGAGATAGCCTCAACTACCCACTTGCTCATTACCTGTCTAGATGCAGGGCAACCTTTCTTGGTTGAACCGAAGCAGACAAATAACTGATCTGATCTACGCCACAGGGCAGCTCTGTGAACGTAGGCATCCAAAGCCCTAACGGGACATAACAGATTGAGACCTTCCTGATCTGGGGTAACGAAAGGTGGAGGGCAAAAAGCCTGCAGCACAATAGGGCCCGCCACATTAGTGGGGACCTTAGGAATGTAGCCCGGCCTAGGGTGTAAAAATGCTTTCACCATACCAGGTGCAAATTCCAAACATGAAGGAGCCACCGACAGGGCTTGCAGATCTCCAATTCTCTTGATAGAAGAAATAGCGAGAAGAAATAGAGTTTTTAGTGTAAGGAACTTCTCTGAAACCTCTTCAATAGGCTCGAAGGGAGCCAGGGCCAGACCCTCAAGTACAATGGCCAAATCCCAAGCCGGTGCTCTAGAGTGCAATGCAGGCCTAAGCCTCAGTGTACCACGGAGAAAACGAGTAATAAGAGGATCTCTCCCAAGAGAAGAAGCCCCCAAAGGGGAGCGATAAGCAGATATAGCCGCTACGTACACCTTTAAGGTGGAGGGAGATAATCCAGCAGAGAAACGGTCTTGAAGGAAATCGAGAACTGTACCAACCGGGCAGTTAGCAGGATTTAAAAAACGTTCTCCACACCATGTAGAGAACAATTTCCATTTCAATGAATATAGTTTTCTCGTGGAAGGAGCTCTGGATTGAAGGATGGTCTCAACGACCTCAGTCGAGAGACCGGATTCTAAGAGCTGGGCCTCCTCAGAGGCCAAGCCCACAGTTTCCACAACTCCGGGCGAGGGTGAAATATCGTGCCCCCTGCTTGAGATAACAAGTCCCCCCTGACAGGAATCTCCATGGGAGAGCCGTGCAGAAGGGACACTAGGTCCGAGAACCACACTCGGGTCGGCCAGTGCGGGGCTACTAATAATAGATGAGCCCCCTCCCGGCGAACCCTCTCCAGAACTCCCGGAAGCAATGATATCGGGGGGAATGCGTACAGGTGCAGCCTCGGCCACTCCTGTACCATAGCGTCCAGTCCGAGAGGAGCTGGATATGTGAGGGAGAACCAAAGCGGACAATGGGTTGTATCGTAAGATGCGAAAAGATCTATCTGAGCTTGACCATAGTTCTCCCATAGGAGCTCCACCACCTCGGGGTGAAGTCTCCACTCCCCGGGCCTCAGCCCCTGTCTTGACAGGATATCTGCTCCCACATTCAAATACCCTGGAATATAAACTGCCCTGAGTGACAGTAATTTTCCCTGGGCCCATAGGAGGATCTGATGAGCCAGTTTGCATAATAATAGGGACCTCAGACCCCCCTGATGGTTGATGTAAGAGACTTCTCTTACATCAGAGAAGTCTTCTTCTCTGAAGACTTCTTCTTAGCCCAAGCCTTCTTAGAGATGACAGTCCTCAGATCTTGCCTACCCCTAGCTGGCCTGGACTGCGACCGCCACCCAGATTCCCCAGATTGTGGAGGAGCCCGAGTGGCGACGCTCTGTTTTTGATGCACTCTGTGCTGTGAGGAGCTTGTACTCGGATGAGACTGCTCGGATTTAATAATCATTTTTCGCCCAGCAGTCTCGGGGATATTGAAACGTCGAGGAAGAAACCTCTGGAACGCAGCCGATTGTTTTTTCGTTTCTTGAAACCTATCGACGACACAGTTGATAGCGTCGCCGAACAAACTTGAAGGTGACAGTGGCGCGTCCAGAAGAACAGACCTATCTTTATCCTTTATATCAGACAGATTTAACCAAAGATGCCGCTCCGTGGCCACCAGGGCTGCCATAGAACGGCCCAATGATTTGGCCGTCTCCTTGGTGGCCCGGAGAGACAGGTCTGTTGCGCGACGCAATTCTCGAATTGCGTCAGCGCTGACTTCCTCACGTTCATCGATATCCTTCAGAAGATCAGCCTGGTATGCCTGCAGTATAGACATAGTGTGCAGACATGACGCAGCCTGACCTGCTGCCGAATAAGCTTTACCCACCAGCGAAGATGTAGATTTTAATGGCTTGGTGGGTAACGTCGGGGTTTTTAATGATGACGATGACTCGGGAGAGAGATAGCTCGCGAGCGTCTCTTCAGCCCGAGGCACCTTAACATAACCATAATCAGATGCACCCAAAACATTACTGTAACATGAAGTTTGTGGGTTAAATACTCTGAATGACGCCGGTTTATTCCACGATCTCGAAACCTCATTGTGGAGATCGGGAAAAAACGGGAGTCCCCGACGTGGAGGCTGTGTTTTAGATGGTAAAAATCTTTCATCTAATAAACTTTTTCTAGTAACACTCAAAGAATCATCGGCTGGCCATTCAATATTTAACCTAGCTACAGCACGAGATAAAACCTCCATAAGCTCCTCATCATTATCGGAGGCATGAGCTGGCGAAAACTCAACATCCCCCATATCAACACTGACGACATCCAGATCCTCAGAACTGGATAGCCGCAACAATGGTGCCCCAACCTGGGAAGGAGAAGCCGCAGCGCGGGCTCCTTCCTGGGCAGAGGCACCGGATCCAGCAGGTAAGGGTTGAGAAAGGGCTGGGCCCGTCTCAAGCCCCGCTACTAGATCCATATGCGAACCCCAAGATGAAAGCCTTCGCTGTGCCTCGGCAGCAGCGGGACCCGCACCCCGGGGAGCGCGAACCGAACCGTCCTCCTCAAAGAACGCCCGGCGAGAGCGGAGCGTCCTCACGGACAGCTTCTCGCAATGCTCACAGTCAGCTCCCTCGAGAACTGACTGGGCATGCTCCACTCCCAAACAAGCAACACAAAGCTGATGTGTGTCCCCACCCGTGATGAAACGAGGGCAAGGGACAACACAACGCTTGAATTCTTGTTTCGCCATAATATATATATATATATATAGATAGATAATGTTCTTGTGACAGACAACAATAAATAGACAAGGACAGTATACAGAGAGCGCTTGCTGAAGGCAACAGAAGCTGTCGCGGTCTGATTTCTGGTGTGCTTTATAGCTTCCTGGTCTCTGACGTCACCGCCGGTGACGTCTCGTTCTTCCATTGGACTGATTATACACGTGCTTTACGACGCAATCACGCAGAGCGTTCCCACCGCGTCTCAACGCAGCTCGAGTTCCCTTGAAAGGGAATCACTGTTAAATGAAAAATTCTGCCAGATCCTCAGGCTTGTAATTCACATACAACTGTTCCTTTAAGAAATACGGCCAAAAGCACCGAGAGGGAGGGGTTAACAACCGTCCAACATTTTTAAGGTGGAACGAATAGTTCAACGAATAAGGAGCTGGCGAAAAAGGAGCTGGAGTCAGCCTCGTACTGAGTTGTGAGTTACATTTGGCTGAGTGAATTTCGTATCAGTAACGTGTTTTGTATACTATTACTATTATACTATACTAACTGCATTATTAAATCACCAATTTCATGTTGTTATTTGGATTATAATAAGGGTAAATATGAAAAATATATTATTTCAGTGCTTATGTGTGACGTTACATCCTGTAAATCTTATACTGCTTGTAAAGAATATGAGTGATATTATTGTATATTTATATTAACGTTTTTCATAGGCCATCATAAATGCCCTGGCTGTCCTCCGGTATATCTCCTTACAGGAGGCTGAGCAGGTCTTCCTTTCTGGTCTGGATTATCATTGCAGGTCAGAGTAGATTATTCATTATTTTTGCACAATGCACCCTTTTGTTACTGATATTTCTGTTAACACAACAGTGACTGTTCTCTGATAACTATTTCAGTGAAGTGGAAGATTTTAACCGACAAATTGACAAACAATTGAGGAAAGAAGGGAGATCATTCAATTGGTGGGTGTTGCTCTTACATTTACACATTTGGAGTTTGGAATTAGACGTCAGTAACATGAATATTCTATTTGACTTTCTCTCTCTACAACTCCAACATTTCATAAGTGTTAAGTGTTAAATCAGAAATATATATTTCAGTTGAACATGTTAAACAAATTTCTATTTCTCTCTCTCTCTCTCTCTCTCTCAGAGTTGAAGCCATTCTTGCAGCAACTGGTGGAAAAGAGGATCTTTTTGGTGCTTTTGTTCTAGCACAAATACTTTTGTTCTTTCGTATAATATAAATAAATACATGTGTATATATAAATAAATTCATGCTTGAATCATTCTCAAGTTTTGCCTTCTGATATCTGACCATATCATTTAGTGACTGCATATGCTGATTCCATCGTTATTTTACCTGATAATGAGCAAATTAGTCAAACTTAAGGAGGTTAATCAATATACAGTATAATTCAAGAAACTAAGACTCACTCCACTTTTTCAGTTGTTTAAAGATTGATATACATTTTTAATTTGTTTTGTGTAAATAAAATTTTTTCAAAATGCCTCTGATGCATTATGAATAAAAAAACACATTTTATAAAAATGCTCCTGAGATTAAATGTCTTTCGAACTATCTATGTACAAACTAACCTGTAAACTGTAACCGGGGTCCTAAAGAAGCAGCCTCCGATTGTGCAGGAATATACTATTGATTTTAAGTAGTATAGTGAATGTGTTGCTCTGAACAACTGTGACATTGGTTATTTTAACAAAAAGTTATCACACTTGCATAGATGGGTCATTTTAGACCCATGTGTGTAAACGATGTATTAACACAAAATATTAAATTAAAAAATTAACTTGTGACCAAGATATTTTGAACTATGATGATATTTTGATATGTTAAACTCATAAACCTGTACAGAAGGGGAAGCGAGAGATTAACTTTTTTTTATGTATTAGAATATTGTGCAAAAATTCATTTATTTCAGTAATTCAACATAGCTGTGAGCCATAATCATCAAATTTATAAAGCATAAAGGCTTGAAATATCTCACTTTGCATGTAATGAGTCTATATTATATATTAGTGTCAGCTTTTAGTTGAATTACTGAAAAAAATAACTTTTGCACGATATTCTAATTTTTCGAGTTTCACCATATTGGTTCTTTAATTTAAGGTTTACATGAATTCCATTCTGCTGTTCTATTATTTGATTTCAAAGTAATTTGCTATAACAGGCATTAACTAATAAGTGAATTCTTAATTTGGTTGTAAAAATGCAATATTTCTCTAACCACATAGAAAGTAATGTAAAAAAAAGTTTATATTTTTTATTTTTTATTTAGAAGGGATAACTATAAGTGCAGTTTGGATCCCATATAATTAAGAAAGTGACAAAAACTCGTTTTAGTTTAAGTATAGATGCTCCCTTATACGTTTATTACAGCAAAACCATGATTATTGATTACCATTTGTAACATAAATACAAGAAAAATACAAAAATATCGTTTTAAGGGACATTGTTTACTTGTACTACCATGTCATTAACTTACAAAACCAGTGAGCAATGCAGAGGTAACGTATTGTCTAATACAGCTGTTAAGGGAGTGATTGTGATTTAGACCATTCCAAGCCTGCCAAAGCGTCACAATTTAACTGCACCAATAATCTGTAGCGTCACACCTCTAAACAAATAACCTCATCTTTATTATAAACCAATAACTATGATAACAACCGTAAACATATTTCCGACAGGAAGCAGCGCCATTTTGCGCATGTGTACAACAAATCGAGTCACGTGCCGTAATTGGACATGGGTGAGGCTTCTGACGTCACACTTGGATGGGTGTGGCTTCTGACGTCACACTTGGATGTGGGCCGGGTTGGATATCCACCGCAGGATGCATGGACACATTTTACTCTGTTCACTCAAAATAGATAAAAACAACTCTTTTTGAGGAAAAAAAATTTACTCTGGAAAAACTACTCTGCTATTTTTCCTGTGTATGTTTGGTGAGGTTGGCGGGTGGTCAGTGATAACGTTATACTGTGGCTCATTTTAGTCTTTTTTAGGGTGGTGTTTGAATCCCGGCAGCTGGCATTGAGTGAGGTTGTCCCTCTTCGGGTAGGTAAAAAATGTTCATTGTGTGTTGCCTAATATCCACTTGTATTGGAGCGGTGTCCTCGTTTGTATACAGTCAGAGGTTGGAGTGAGGCTGATTCAGGCACGGGCGTTTATAGCCCCGTACGGAGGTGCTTAGTTACCACCGGCGCGCATGTTCTCCTCCCGATAAATGGGACGAGCCCTCATCTTCTGTGCATATGTGTTTGCCTATCTGGTTGGGTTCCCTGAGATCTCACTCATAAGCTATGTGTGTTAAATTCTTATGGTGTTAAACTTTTTATAGGTTGAGTGGCGATTTACTGTAGAGAGAAACTGATTTTTATAAATAGTAGCTAATAGTTAAATTATGGAGATTTCGTCTGATTGTTAACTTGTAATTTACAGATTTATTGAGTACAGAGTAGTTCACGTTCGTCATGGGCGATTAGCTTCTGTGCCGTTGGGCTGCGTGAGACTATCATCTAGAGGCGCTGTTGCTTTGCTATTGTCATTTGGATGGAAAGTGCTCTTTGTGTCTGTACCGAAGGTGTGTGTGTGTGTGTGTGTGTGTGTGTGTGTGTGTGTTTGGTTTATGTTTTCTTTTCTTTAGGATTGTAAAGATTTGCAATGTGTGCTTTTGTTTGGTTGTGATTTATATTTTATTTATCAAGATGATATGAATCTGTTAAATGTGAATTCTTTATTTGTTGGTTCTTGTGTGGCCATAAGTGATTATTATTATTTTTTTTGTTATTGTGATGTAGTATTTGTAAGATTACTACAAATTTACTTAGGTGAAAACTTTGTTCTAATGTGTATTGTCTTTTTGTGAAGTGACTGTTTCTACTGTGTAACATCGGAGTGGTGTATAACCTAAATCTGTTACAGGGGCTGAGTGCTTGAGGCAGGAACTTAGAAAGCTGGTGGTGGTCTTTTTCATCACGAGTGCTGTGTCCTGAGTGGTGTACGTGTGCGTGAATGTTGAAGCACGGGTGTATGGGAAGAGTGACTTGCCGCGAAGGCCATATTGTGCTTTTTATCCCCTGCTGTAAAACTTTAGCTCCTTGTTCCCGAATTCAGCTGTCACTGATTACTCAGTTTTTTTTGTGTGTTCTGTTAAATGGTGTAATTGCTGTGGTCTACGTTAAATGTTGTGGAAGGTTTGTTCTGTGTTTGTTTTGTTATAAACTCCAATTTTACCTTTTAATAAAATATATGCCTTTTTGTATCCACGTCTCCTGCCAACTTATTGTGAACGAACCTGTGTTGTGTAGAATAAGAAATGTAATTTTATTGTCCCTGGCAAGATTCCAGGGTGGCGTAGTCGTTATCTGTCATGGGATCTCTAAAGTTACACCGCAAATGCCACACCAACAAACGAACAGTGTATGATTAAGATTGAGGCAGTATTACAGGTCAGAAGCCAGATTGGATCAGAACATTATTATACAGTCCATCTGATCTGGATTTGGCCCGGATCCGGCTGATTACATCATGTGTTTTGGTCGTGTCTAGACGCAGGTCCACCATCTGATCTGGATACGTCCCGGATCCTCACGTAAATGTCACCGGGGCGGAACGGGCCCCTTGTTAACGTACCACCTCGAGGAGTTTATCCAGAGACACCACAGACGGACAACAGGGTAAGTAACAAAAGTTCAAGTTTATTGAATTAAAATCCTATGTACTAAAACACTTGGTGGAAGAATTCCAGCTATGCTTTCCTCTATCCAGCAAAGGTGGGGAGGACTTGGCGCAACAGTCGCAACCCAACGGGTAACGGAGCCGGGACGTCGACTCGATCGTTCTTCTGCGGTCAATACTGGTAAGTAGCCACAACAGAGTTCACAACGGTCCTTCTCCGAATGAGCACGGCAGACAATGCAACAGGCTGTGGCAAGCGACTTTCGTACAGCGGCTTCTCTTCGGAGCAGACAGCAGCAGACAACAGATAACGGAACAGACGTTGGTAAGAGATCTTCACCCAGCGACTCTTCAGAACAGACAGCAACAGACTGTGGTAAGAACGTTTATACAGCAGCTTAACTCCAGAGCAGGCAGTGGAGACTGTGGTAAGACACTTTCACCCAGCAGCTTAACTTCAGAGCAGGCAGTGGAGCAGTCAGCGGACGATGGGACAGGTGTTAGTAAGAGGTCTTCACCCAGCGGCTCTTCTTCAAAGCAGACGGCCACAAACTGTGGTAAGAAACGTTCATACAACCGCTTAACTTCAGGGCAGACAGTGGAGCAGTTAGCGGATAGTGGAACAGACGTTGGTAAGAGATCTTCTCCCGGCGACTCTTCAGAACAGACAGCAACAGACTGTGGTGAGAACGTTTATACAACCGCTTAACTTCAGAGCAGGCAATGGAGACTGTGGTAAGACACTTTCACATAGCAGCTTAACTTCAGAGCAGGCATTGGAGACTGTGGTAAGACACTTTCACACAGCAGCTTAACTTCAGAGCAGGCAGTGGAGACTGTGGTAGGACACTTTCACACAGCAGCTTAACTTCAGAGCAGGCCGTGGAGCCGTCAGCGGACGATGGGACAGGTGTTAGTAAGAGGTCTTCACCCAGCGGCTCTTCTTCAAAGCAGACGGCCACAAACTGTGGTAAGAAACGTTCATACAACCGCTTAACTTCAGGGCAGACAGTGGAGCAGTTAGCGGATAGTGGAACAGACGTTGGTAAGAGATCTTCTCCCGGCGACTCTTCAGAACAGACAGCAACAGACCGTGGTAAGAACGTTTATACAGCAGCTTAACTTCAGAGCAGGCAGTAGAGACTGTGATTAGTCACCTTCACACAACAGCTTAACTTCAAAGCAGGCAGTGGAGCAGTCAGCGGACGATGGGACAGATGTTATTAAGAGATCTTCACCCAGCGGCTCCTCTTCAAAGCAGACAGCAACAAACTGTGGTAAGAAACGCTCATACAACCGCTTAACTTCAGAGCAGACAGTGGAGCAGTTAGCGGATAATGGAACAGACGTTGGTAAGAGATCTTCGCCCAGCGACTCTTCAGAACAGACAGCAACAGACCGTGGTAAGAACGTTTATACAGCAGCTTAACTTCAGAGCAGGCAGTAGAGACTGTGGTTAGACACCTTCACACAACAGCTTAACTTCAAAGCAGGCAGTGGAGCAGTCAGCGGACGATGGGACAGATGTTATTAAGAGATCTTCACCCAGCGGCTCCTCTTCAAAGCAGACAGCAACAAACTGTGGTAAGAAACGCTCATACAACCGCTTAACTTCAGAGCAGACAGTGGAGCAGTTAGCGGATAATGGAACAGACGTTGGTAAGAGATCTTCGCCCAGCGACTCTTCAGAACAGACAGCAACAGACCGTGGTAAGAACGTTTATACAGCAGCTTAACTTCAGAGCAGGCAGTAGAGACTGTGGTTAGTCACCTTCACACAACAGCTTAACTTCAAAACAGGCAGTGGAGCAGTCAGCGGATGATGGGACAGATGTTATAAAGAGATCTTCACCCAGCGGCTCCTCTTCAAAGCAGACAGCAACAAACTGTGGTAAGAAACGCTCATACAACCGCTTAACTTCAGAGCAGACAGTGGAGCAGTTAGCGGATAATGGAACAGACGTTGGTAAGAGATCTTCGCCCAGCGACTCTTCAGAACAGACAGCAACAGACCGTGGTAAGAACGTTTATACAGCAGCTTAACTTCAGAGCAGGCAGTAGAGACTGTGGTTAGTCACCTTCACACAACAGCTTAACTTCAAAACAGGCAGTGGAGCAGTCAGCGGACGATGGGACAGATGTTATAAAGAGATCTTCACCCAGCGGCTCCTCTTCAAAGCAGACAGCAACAAACTGTGGTAAGAAACGCTCATACAACCGCTTAACTTCAGAGCAGACAGTGGAGCAGTTAGCGGATAATGGAACAGACGTTGGTAAGAGATCTTCGCCCAGCGACTCTTCAGAACAGACAGCAACAGACCGTGGTAAGAACGTTTATACAGCAGCTTAACTTCAGAGCAGGCAGTAGAGACTGTGGTTAGACACCTTCACACAACAGCTTAACTTCAAAGCAGGCAGTGGAGCAGTCAGCGGACGATGGGACAGATGTTATTAAGAGATCTTCACCCAGCGGCTCCTCTTCAAAGCAGACAGCAACAAACTGTGGTAAGAAACGTTCATACAACCGCTTAACTTCAGGGCAGACAGTGGAGCAGTTAGCGGATAATGGAACAGACGTTGGTAAGAGATCTTCACAATAGTTCCTACACAACACACGCTGTATCAACAATGGTTAGATGGGTTTCTCCAGCTCAAACCTCACAAACCTGCCCACTGGGGCTAACGGGTGGAAGCAGAATTATACACCCACACTTGTGCATGCAGTAAGTCACTTCAAAGAATCACACGTGTTCACTTCACACTAAGCACTGCAGTTCACATCAACTCACAGTGAATAAGGCTCCCACTCGCGGCCCCGGCCGGCGTCCTCTCCCATTGATGGATCTAATACACAGCACAGTTAGGATTACAACTGCACAGCCATTACGGTCAATATCTTGACTAATTTAGAGCCACTGTCCACTGGTTGATACACCCAAACGAAGATTGAAGATACAGGGACTTCACAAAAGAATATCTGAGAGACACTTAACTGCTGCTTGGGCCGTGTGGATGCTCAGCCACTCGTTAATCCTTGTCACTCTCACGTTATGAATCCATTATTCCAATTCCCCGGAATGCCGAACATTAAGGACTGCCTTCCCGCTCTGTTACTCTCTCCCGCTCTGTTACGCTTCCTTCACGCCAGATTGGCCTTTTTATAATCCCTGTAATAGATACGTGTCCCAATCACTGTCCGCTTTCCTCCTCCCGCACAGCTGACGCTTGTCTCGTCATTTAGAAGTTACGCCCGGACGCAATACATGGGGAAAACCCCGGAACCGGCTTGGTGTCTCACTAAATCCGCTCCCACTAGGAAACATTTCCGGGAATAATAGTTCCTTTTGGTTCGTCGCCCGGTGACATCCTCCCACACTATTTCGGTCTAGTCCCTAGACCGGGGAAGCCGAAACCCAATCTCCATACCTCTCGGGGGGTTGACCTCGCGTCTCTCGTTGGGAGCGTCTAGGGGGCGAGACAGGGTCCACTCTTCTCACATCCATATCTGGGCCCCTTGGGACCACAGCCCACCCCACCAGGGGTAGTCTCGGAGGCACAGAGACTGCCGGAATACCTGCCGTGGGCTTCGGATAATTTGGGCAAGGGCGCAGTAGGTTCCGATGCAACACCCGCTCCGGACCAGACTTCCCTTCGGGCCGAACGGTGTATACCGGTTGGTGAGGTCTTTGTTGTCGCTCCACCACATACGGCTGGGCCTCCCAACGATCTCCAAGCTTCCCTTTTCCTTGGCGCCGATTGTCCCGTATAAGTACCCGCTCTCCCGGTAACAAGGGAGCCTCTCGAGCCGTCCGGTCGTACAGCCTCTTATTTTTAGTGGCCGCCCTACTGATTCGGTCAGTGACTCGTTGGTAGGCCACATGGAGCTGCTGGTGATGCCGATTCACCCAACCCGTAAGACTCGGACGCTCTGCCACCATAGCCGTCCCCCAGAGCAGATCCATGGGCAGGCGCACATGTCTCCCGAACATCAGATAGGTGGGGGCATAGCCGGTGGTACTATGCACACTATTATTGTACGCCTGCGTCAGGGCAGGGAGGTTATCCATCCAATGGCTCTGATGGTCTGTGTCCAGGGTTCCTAATAGGCTCAGAAGGGTCTGATTAAACCGTTCGCACCCTCCGTTGCCTTGAGGGTGGTACGGAGTGGTGTGGGTCTTCTTACACCCATAGAGCCGGCACAGTTCCTCCACCACCTTGGACTCGAAATTTGGCCCCTGATCAGAATGTAGGGTTTCCGGACATCCAAACGGTTGAAACACCGACCTCCAGAGGGCATTCACAGTAGTGATCGCTGTCTGGTCTAGAGTTGGAATCGCCCAGGCATACTTTGTGAATAGATCCGTCACCACCAAGATATTCTGGAAACGATCAGTGGGTCGGCTCAGCGTCAGATAATCCATAGCCACAATGTGTAAGGGGGCCTTAGGGCACAATGGAACCAGAGGGGCCCTCACCTCTCTCCGGGCCTTGAAGAGCATGCAGCGAGGGCATCCCTGAATGAACAAGTTCACTGACGCCTCCATCCCAGACCAATAGAAGCATCTCCGCAGCAGGGACACCGTCCTCTCCTGCCCCTGGTGTCCCAACTGGGCATGATAAGCTTTTAACAGCGGAAGAATCTGACCTTGCGGTACTACCACCTGGAGCACAGCTTCGTGGGTTACCGGGTCCTGGACAGAGCGACAAACCACTCCATCTTTTAAGCAGAGACGCTCCCGTTGTCCAAGAAGCTTCTTCACTACCCGTGTATGAGTCCGTCTCTCTGCTGCTCCAAGAGGCATCCCCCGTTCCAGACAAGACCGTACCACCACCAGATCGCCATCCTCCTTTTGCCGTTCTGTCCATCGCTGTGGGTCCCAGCCCCAACTAGCAGGGGTTTCCTCCGGATGAACTCCGGACGCCTCTACCACTCCTACCATCAGTTCCTCCTCATGCTCAGCCAACCGCCTCGGCGGGGGGCCACCGGTATCAGAAACCGGGAGTCTGGATAAAACGTCAGCATTAGTATGCTCTCGGCCCGGTCGATACTGCAGCTGGTAGTCATAATTGGCCAGCTGAGCTACCCACCGCTGTTCGACTGCCCCCAGCTTGGCCGTACGCAAGTGTACCAACGGGTTGTTATCCGTGACCACGAGTACCTGGGCTCCCCACAGGTAATCTTTAAACTTCTCACACATGGCCCACTTCATGGCCAGCAGCTCGATCTTAAAGGAACTGTAATTGGAATCGTTCCGCTCCGCGGGATGGAGGCTCCTGCTCGCATAAGCTATAACCCTTTCCATTCCCTGTTGCCGCTGGGCCAGCACTGCTCCAAGCCCGGTGTTACTGGCATCAGTATAGAGGATAAAGGGTTGGGCGAAATCCGCATAGGCCAGAATGGGGGCCTGTAATAATTCCCGTTTCAGCTGTTGAAAGGCCGTTTCACATGCGGAATCCCAAGCAACAGGGGGAGATCCTCGACCACGAGAGCGTCCCGAGCCCGCGAGAAGTTGGTTCAATGGCTTGGCAGTCTTGGAGAAGTCCTTTATGAAGCGCCGATAATACCCCACGAAACCCAAAAAAGATCTTACTTGCCGCACTGTCTTGGGTGGTTCCCAACCCTGGACGACCGCCACTTTGTCCGGGTCCACAGAAACTCCAGCAGCACTCACACAGTGTCCCAGGTATTTCACCTCCTTTCGGAACAATTGGCACTTGTCTGGTTGTAATTTTAGACCATATTTCTCCATCGCTTGAAACGCCTGTTCCAGGTGTCGTAGGTGTGAGTTAAAATCCGGGGAATAAACGATCACATCGTCCAAATACACCAGTGTGGAATCCATCAGCTGGCTGCTCAGACACCGCTGCATCAACCGCTGGAATGTAGCCGGGGCATTACAAAGTCCAAACGGCATCCGGTCCCATTCAAAGAGCCCAAAGGGGGTAGCGAACGCAGTCTTCTCCCGATCCCCCTCCTCTACCCGCACCTGCCAGTACCCGCTGGCGAGATCTAAGGTGGAATACCATGCGGCCTGTGTCAAACTGGTGAGGGAGTCCTCTATCCTCGGCAAGGGGAAGGCGTCTTTCTTGGTAACTTGGTTCAGCTTCCGATAATCCACACAGAATCTCCACGCTCCTGTTTTCTTCCGCACCAGGACGATCGGGGCGGCCCACGGGCTGCTACTCTCGCGGATAACCCCCTTCTCCAGCATCCCTCGTAGCAAGGTACGGATCTCTGAATACAGAGTTGGTGGCACTGGACGGTACCGCTCCCGGCTGGGTGCGGCGTCGCCTGTACAGATCGGATGTTTCACAATGTCCGTGCATCCATAATCCTCATCGTGAGCTGAGAATATGTGCTGCCACTTTGCCAAGAAGTCCTGGAGCTGTTGCGCCTGGCCTTCTTCCAGACCCTCTCCTCGCAGCGACTCCCCCAGGAGATGGGCCGGCATTCCCCCCTCAATAGGGCCAGTCGGTGGATCCACTCGCCCAAGGGCTACCTCGACCACCGTGGAGCTTACTTGACAAAAGCGTGCTTCTCCGCTCTCCCGCACTTGGTAAGGGCTCACCGAGGTGACTCGGACCAACCGCTGATGGCGGTAGAGGTTAACGGGGTATGGGTTCACGTTCCGCACCCTTACGGAAACACGGCCTCGACGGGCCACCGCAAGTCCTCGAGCCACTTCAACACTTTGACAGTCCCAATGTGGCTCTACTAGGACCCAATCCTCTGGCCCATATGACCGAGCGGGTAACCGGGCCCAGACAACAGCTTCACTCCTGGCTGGGACAGACAGGGCATATCGACAGGCCACTCGGCCAGTATCTTCCCGGTCCCCCTGGGAACTGGCCATTTGGATCCTACGGCAATCAGCCACGATCCGCTCCCATTCCCTCCTCTCTGCCATCGAAGTGGTTCGAGCTGGCCTAACACTAAATACTTCCTCCCAACAATCCGTGAGGACATTCATGCCCAAAAGGGCTCGACACCCCCCAAGGCAGTGGTCTCGTACAACCACAACCCCTTTCTGGGGTACGGTGACTCCATGAATCTTGAAATCGGTTACCAAGTATCCAACATAGGGGATATCCAGGCCATTCGCCCCTCTAAGAGTGAGCCACGGAGCTTCCATTTCCTGCAGTTGACGGACATCAAAAAGTTCTTGGGACAGACTTTCAGAAAACAAGGTGACTTGGGAGCCAGTATCTATCAGGCACGGGAACTCAACACCATGCACCTGGACCTCCACAGTCGGGCAGTGCCCCACCAAACTGTCTCTAGGAACAAATAACGAAGGGTCCGTCAAGGGGGCCCCGACCACTTGACCCACAGTGGCCGGTGACTCTAAAAACCCCCCTGCGAACTGCGGCGAGGGCCGCACTGTCGGCTAATGTGCCCAGGCTCTCCGCAGCTGTTACATATAGGCCGCCCCTGTTCGTCCCACTGGAACCTCAGACCAGTAGACCGGGCGAGACGTCGCCCCGGCTCTCGACTCCCGTCCGAGTAGGAACGTTCCCGGGGTAAGGTCGGGGGATGGGGCCGGCCCCGGCACAACTCCTCCAAGAGGGTCCTAGATAACTCCGTCATCTGTTCTCGGACGTCGTTCATAAGCTCCGTCCGTAAGGTCTGCTTCCAATCGGAGACTTCCGAAGGTGCAGGGGCACAAATCCCACTAGTGGCCATACACACAGAAGGGTCAACCGCCTCAGCATGGTCCAGTTCCAGGGCCAAGGCCTCTCGTCGCAGACCCTCGAACGTCAGTGCAGGGTCCCGGCGAAGCTGTAGGCGTAAACTCTGCCGAATGGGCCCCTCACGGAGTCCCAGGAGGAACTGGTCCCGCAGCAAAGTTTCCTCTTCCCCCAGGCCGTGATCACGTCGCCCCTTCAACCTAGCAAACTGCTCCCGTAGTCGCAAGGCGAAGGCCCGCAGAGTCTGTCTGGGTCCTTGTTTACAATTAAAGAACTGGGCTCTCAGAACAGCCACCGGGGTGGCGTCACCATACTGTCCGACCAGGAAGTCGAAGATTGCTTGGGCGGTGCTACGTGTGGCCTCGGGTGCGGCTTGTACTTCCCTTTTGGCCTCGCCTTCAAGTGAATTCAACACAAATTGGGTCTTCTGCGAGGCACTCAGCCCCTGTAGTCCCGCCAGGTACTCTACCTGAGCCTTCCACTCCGTCAAACTCAATTCTGATCCTGGTCCTCCATACTTCTGGGCCCAAGGGGCACCAACAAAGACAGGCGTAACAGGAGGCCGGACTGCCGGCAAGTCTTCGTCCGCCATCATGGGTCTCTGGGCGCTCAACTCAAGGTGGAACCCTGCCGACTGCGCCAAGTTGTCACCGGGGCGGAACGGGCCCCTTGTTAACGTACCACCTCGAGGAGTTTATCCAGAGACACCACAGACGGACAACAGGGTAAGTAACAAAAGTTCAAGTTTATTGAATTAAAATCCTATGTACTAAAACACTTGGTGGAAGAATTCCAGCTATGCTTTCCTCTATCCAGCAAAGGTGGGGAGGACTTGGCGCAACAGTCGCAACCCAACGGGTAACGGAGCCGGGACGTCGACTCGATCGTTCTTCTGCGGTCAATACTGGTAAGTAGCCACAACAGAGTTCACAACGGTCCTTCTCCGAATGAGCACGGCAGACAATGCAACAGGCTGTGGCAAGCGACTTTCGTACAGCGGCTTCTCTTCGGAGCAGACAGCAGCAGACAACAGATAACGGAACAGACGTTGGTAAGAGATCTTCACCCAGCGACTCTTCAGAACAGACAGCAACAGACTGTGGTAAGAACGTTTATACAGCAGCTTAACTCCAGAGCAGGCAGTGGAGACTGTGGTAAGACACTTTCACCCAGCAGCTTAACTTCAGAGCAGGCAGTGGAGCAGTCAGCGGACGATGGGACAGGTGTTAGTAAGAGGTCTTCACCCAGCGGCTCTTCTTCAAAGCAGACGGCCACAAACTGTGGTAAGAAACGTTCATACAACCGCTTAACTTCAGGGCAGACAGTGGAGCAGTTAGCGGATAGTGGAACAGACGTTGGTAAGAGATCTTCTCCCGGCGACTCTTCAGAACAGACAGCAACAGACTGTGGTGAGAACGTTTATACAACCGCTTAACTTCAGAGCAGGCAATGGAGACTGTGGTAAGACACTTTCACATAGCAGCTTAACTTCAGAGCAGGCATTGGAGACTGTGGTAAGACACTTTCACACAGCAGCTTAACTTCAGAGCAGGCAGTGGAGACTGTGGTAGGACACTTTCACACAGCAGCTTAACTTCAGAGCAGGCCGTGGAGCCGTCAGCGGACGATGGGACAGGTGTTAGTAAGAGGTCTTCACCCAGCGGCTCTTCTTCAAAGCAGACGGCCACAAACTGTGGTAAGAAACGTTCATACAACCGCTTAACTTCAGGGCAGACAGTGGAGCAGTTAGCGGATAGTGGAACAGACGTTGGTAAGAGATCTTCTCCCGGCGACTCTTCAGAACAGACAGCAACAGACCGTGGTAAGAACGTTTATACAGCAGCTTAACTTCAGAGCAGGCAGTAGAGACTGTGATTAGTCACCTTCACACAACAGCTTAACTTCAAAGCAGGCAGTGGAGCAGTCAGCGGACGATGGGACAGATGTTATTAAGAGATCTTCACCCAGCGGCTCCTCTTCAAAGCAGACAGCAACAAACTGTGGTAAGAAACGCTCATACAACCGCTTAACTTCAGAGCAGACAGTGGAGCAGTTAGCGGATAATGGAACAGACGTTGGTAAGAGATCTTCGCCCAGCGACTCTTCAGAACAGACAGCAACAGACCGTGGTAAGAACGTTTATACAGCAGCTTAACTTCAGAGCAGGCAGTAGAGACTGTGGTTAGACACCTTCACACAACAGCTTAACTTCAAAGCAGGCAGTGGAGCAGTCAGCGGACGATGGGACAGATGTTATTAAGAGATCTTCACCCAGCGGCTCCTCTTCAAAGCAGACAGCAACAAACTGTGGTAAGAAACGCTCATACAACCGCTTAACTTCAGAGCAGACAGTGGAGCAGTTAGCGGATAATGGAACAGACGTTGGTAAGAGATCTTCGCCCAGCGACTCTTCAGAACAGACAGCAACAGACCGTGGTAAGAACGTTTATACAGCAGCTTAACTTCAGAGCAGGCAGTAGAGACTGTGGTTAGTCACCTTCACACAACAGCTTAACTTCAAAACAGGCAGTGGAGCAGTCAGCGGACGATGGGACAGATGTTATAAAGAGATCTTCACCCAGCGGCTCCTCTTCAAAGCAGACAGCAACAAACTGTGGTAAGAAACGCTCATACAACCGCTTAACTTCAGAGCAGACAGTGGAGCAGTTAGCGGATAATGGAACAGACGTTGGTAAGAGATCTTCGCCCAGCGACTCTTCAGAACAGACAGCAACAGACCGTGGTAAGAACGTTTATACAGCAGCTTAACTTCAGAGCAGGCAGTAGAGACTGTGGTTAGTCACCTTCACACAACAGCTTAACTTCAAAACAGGCAGTGGAGCAGTCAGCGGACGATGGGACAGATGTTATAAAGAGATCTTCACCCAGCGGCTCCTCTTCAAAGCAGACAGCAACAAACTGTGGTAAGAAACGCTCATACAACCGCTTAACTTCAGAGCAGACAGTGGAGCAGTTAGCGGATAATGGAACAGACGTTGGTAAGAGATCTTCGCCCAGCGACTCTTCAGAACAGACAGCAACAGACCGTGGTAAGAACGTTTATACAGCAGCTTAACTTCAGAGCAGGCAGTAGAGACTGTGGTTAGACACCTTCACACAACAGCTTAACTTCAAAGCAGGCAGTGGAGCAGTCAGCGGACGATGGGACAGATGTTATTAAGAGATCTTCACCCAGCGGCTCCTCTTCAAAGCAGACAGCAACAAACTGTGGTAAGAAACGTTCATACAACCGCTTAACTTCAGGGCAGACAGTGGAGCAGTTAGCGGATAATGGAACAGACGTTGGTAAGAGATCTTCACAATAGTTCCTACACAACACACGCTGTATCAACAATGGTTAGATGGGTTTCTCCAGCTCAAACCTCACAAACCTGCCCACTGGGGCTAACGGGTGGAAGCAGAATTATACACCCACACTTGTGCATGCAGTAAGTCACTTCAAAGAATCACACGTGTTCACTTCACACTAAGCACTGCAGTTCACATCAACTCACAGTGAATAAGGCTCCCACTCGCGGCCCCGGCCGGCGTCCTCTCCCATTGATGGATCTAATACACAGCACAGTTAGGATTACAACTGCACAGCCATTACGGTCAATATCTTGACTAATTTAGAGCCACTGTCCACTGGTTGATACACCCAAACGAAGATTGAAGATACAGGGACTTCACAAAAGAATATCTGAGAGACACTTAACTGCTGCTTGGGCCGTGTGGATGCTCAGCCACTCGTTAATCCTTGTCACTCTCACGTTATGAATCCATTATTCCAATTCCCCGGAATGCCGAACATTAAGGACTGCCTTCCCGCTCTGTTACTCTCTCCCGCTCTGTTACGCTTCCTTCACGCCAGATTGGCCTTTTTATAATCCCTGTAATAGATACGTGTCCCAATCACTGTCCGCTTTCCTCCTCCCGCACAGCTGACGCTTGTCTCGTCATTTAGAAGTTACGCCCGGACGCAATACATGGGGAAAACCCCGGAACCGGCTTGGTGTCTCACTAAATCCGCTCCCACTAGGAAACATTTCCGGGAATAATAGTTCCTTTTGGTTCGTCGCCCGGTGACATCAACCTCGGAATAAACAGAAAGACTAAAATAAGTGTAGATTCCATTCTTTTTATGATGTAGCGAGTACATCAGGTGTTATAGGAAGTGTTCCTGGTTCCGGCTGACCTAATTTATGCAGTCTAATAATCAACTGATTTGAATAATAGGAATGTATAGTGTTCTATGTGTATGCCAGGTTGAAGAGATGTGCATTTAATCTAAATTTAAACGGACAGAGTGTGTTTAAGTTTAGGTGATAAAGTTTTGGTGCTAAATAGGAAAAGGATCTACCGCAAGCGGATGATTTTGATATTCTAGGTATTATCAACTGGCCGGAATTTTGAGATCGTAATAGACTTGAAGGACTATAATGTGTTAAGAGCTCGCTCAAGTACTGGGGAGCTAAACCATTTAGTGCTTTGTAAGTAATCAGCAATATTTTAAAATGTATACAATGTTTAATAGGGAGCCAATGCAGTGTTGACAGAACCGGGCTAATATGGTCCTGCTTGCTGGTTCTGGTAAGAACTCTAGCTGCTGCATTTTGGACCAGCTTGTTTATTAAGCGTGCAGGGCAACCACCCAGTAGAGCATTATAATAATCTAGCCTTGATGTCATGAACGCATTGACTAATTGTTCTGCATTTGTCATTGAGAGCATATGACATAATTTAGATATATTTTTAAGATGAAAAAATGCGGTTTTGCAGATACTAGACATGTGACTTTTAGATGAAAGATTGGCATCAAAGAGCACACCCAGGTTCCTAACCGACGACGAAGACTTGACAGAGCAGCCATCAAGTGTTAGACAGTATTCTAGGTTAGTAGAAACCTAGTAGACTTTTAGTAGACTTTTTTGTCCAATAATTAGAATCTCTGGGGTTTTTTCAGAATTAAGTAGAAGAAAATTATTAGTCATCCAGTTTTTTATATCAGTTATACATTCCGTTAATTTTGTGAAATGGTAAGTTTCGTCAGGTTTCGTTCATTGCCCTTTAAGCAATTTACGTTACAGAATATCATTGAGATTCAATCCAGTAATGTCACTTATATGGAAATGTTTTGTATGAAACAGAAGTAGCAGTGAAGCAGCAGTAGTTTGAAAACAAGCAGCTCTCTTCTTTTGGATAATGTGACAGAGAGTAAAGGCCGTGACGCACCAAGCCGACTGTACCATCTCTAGGGTCTACAACCCATCTTGTTGTATCTTCCTGAATGAGTCATTCTTGCTTTTGTGCAAGTACAACTTGATGTTCTATTAATACCTGAGCATTTGTTGGAATATGCTTAATGTGCCTGACAATATTGAAACATCTGGCCACTTGTAAAATCCATTGTCATGAAGTGAAAACTTTATTCCATATACATATACATTATTCCAAATTCAAAACTCCAAATTGTGGGCAAAGTAGTGTTGTGGCTGCAGCTATATTACAAACACTGTCAGTACTCTGTGCTTAAATTTGCCTTAATGTTCCATCCTTTTTCGACATCCAAAAGATGACCAGCATGTCCCTCAGATGTCACTTTTCTGTTTCACTCCGAGTGAGTGCAAAAGTGAGCTGTGACACAAGTAGGTGTCATTTCTTACCGAAGTCCAGAGGTCTCACGTCAAAGTGACTTGCTTTCATTGTTCAATTATGTTTATCCTTCATTATCTCATACTTTCATACATAGTCTGTATTCTGTATACAGGTGTGTCCAAATACAATTAGAATGATTTAGCATTATCACCTTCTCAATTACATATTTTGTTGTTCGCCCACCATGACAACCGAAACCTGCTTGGTTTAAAAGTGACTTCAGTGTGAGCTGTGCTTCATACATCACTACACTTGCTGAAATATTGCTAATGTGACTGCACCAATAATAAGGTGACCGGGAGCAGGTTTACGGAGATTGTCTTGTTTTTTGGTGTTCTGTCCCCGACTAGAGCTGTCCCCGGAAATGTTCCCGTAATACAGCTCGTTCTGCAGTAACAAAACAGTAATTTCCACATATCTAAACTATATTATATGCAGGTGCTGGTCATATAATTAGAATATCATCAAAAAGTTGATTCCTTTCAGTAATTTTGACTCAAGTACAGGTTCCTTCACACGCTATGCTCTGGGGTTGCCCGCAATAACATTTGCATTACAGGTGGGTGATATGAGCATATATTATTTCATGATATGATACATTTTATTTCATGGTACACTGTATATCATAACAGTTACTTTTGTTATTTTGTTTTATATTAAAAATAAGAACGAAACAATTTAAATAAACTTACGTTTTCATGTAGTAAGAAATACTACAGAAATTAAATAAGAAAATGTATGTAAATAAATCATTTTATAGTCTGCACTTTATGAATTAAATATAAATTGATTGCAAATTGTTGGCTAGAATATTATATGCACCAAATAAATGCTGATAGTTACATCATTGGCTCGTGAGAGTGACAGGACAGTTCCCTTTCGAGGGAACTCGCGATGCGTCAACGACGCTTTGGGAACGCTCCCAGCGTGAATGCGTCTGAAGCATCTATGTCAACTAGTCCAATGGAAGGAATGAATGTCACGGGCGGGTGACGTCATGACCAGGAAGTGATAAAAGAGCATCCGGTGCAAACCGGCATTAGCTTCTGTTGCCTCAGCAAGCGATCTGTGTCAAACTGTCTGTTATATTTACTGTTGTCTGTCTGATATATATATTTATGGAAACTAAACAATTGCACAACTCTGTGTTCTCCCTGCTCGCGCTATTTAACGAGTAGGGACACACACGAGCTTTGTGTGATGTGTTTGGGAGTAGAGCATGCGGTATCAGCCTCCGAGGGGGCTGATTGCCAACATTGTGAGAAGCTTTCGCTTCGCATGCTCCGCTCCCGCCTGTCACTTTTCGAGGAAAGTGGCCGGGCTCGCAATTCTCAGGGTGACAGGTCCCGCGTCTGCCGAGGCAGCGCGAAGAATGCATTCCTGTGGATCGCGAATAGGATCTCTTTACGGGGTTGGAGACGGGTCCGCGGATCTTATCTCCTCCCTTTCCACGAGGGATCCAGTGCTCTCTCGCCGGTCTCGGAAGCCCGCGCTGCGGTCTCTTCCGCCCGGGGAGAGAGAGAAATCCATGCTTCAGTGCTCTACCTCCGAGGAGGTAGATGTGCTGGGCATTGAAAGTGACACAATCATGGGGGAAGTGAATTTGCCATCTCTTTCCCCAGCGTATGAGAAATATATATAGCCTATATATATATATATATGATAGTTTATATATTATATATTATATATAAAATAAAGTGAATATATATAAAAAATATATATAAAAAATAATAAGCTGGTGGAAGTGTTTACTAAGGCTGTAGATAAATTAAATATTTATGGCCAGCAGAAATAAGGGGGCACTCGTCCTAAAAATAAAATAAATTAAACGAGTTTCCTTCCCTCTATTTTTCCACCTCCATCACGGGGCCTTCCATTTTTCCCGATCTGCACAGCGAGCTGTCTAGATCATGGAAAAAGCCTTACTCCTCTTGTCTTTTAGCCCCCACATTCATGTATATTCAGATATTTGGGGGTTAAGAGGGTATGGCTATGGGGCAATACCCCGGGTAGAACAGACGCTTGCGAGCTATCTGTCTCCCGGTTCAGTATCGTACCTGAAGGCGTCGGCTTCTCTCACTAAACCATTAAAGAAAACTATTTTTTAATCTAGTGGGAAAAGCATATATGGCAGTGGGTCTAGCATGGGCCTGCTTGCACACCAAAGCAGTGCTACAAGCATATCAGGCTGACCTGCTGCGGTATTTGGACAGAAGTGAGGGAGTTTGGCCCGATGGGGTTTGAGAACTCCGTCGGGCCACAGATTTATCTCTCAGGGATGGCAGCCCTTGTGGTCACTGAGAGACACCTCTGGCTCAATTTGATGGGAATCATAGAGAAAGATACAAGATAATCTCTCCCTCGCTATGTCCAACCCCCTGGGGCTGCTGGGCGTGAGCAGCTCCAGCCGTCTAGTTTCTCATACACAATACAGCAGCCAAAGCCTTCAAAGCAGAAGCCGGATCCGAGGACCGTTCTTCACGCTGAAAAGGCTGCGGCTCAAAAGAAAAGGTCTGGCGCCACCGGCGTCAGACCGGTGAGGGCAGCCCCAACCGGGGTGGAATGGTGTACACCTCATTATACGGTGCCCTTTCCATCTCGGTGCCCTCAGGGGACCGTTCTGCCAACCCCGCCACCCTTGGTGCTTCGGGGCGCAGCGGTCTCCAGCGAGCTTCTGGCGCAGCGTCAACTCGACATTGCGTCGGAATGCGCCCTCTGAGGGGGGTTCGAAAACAGTCAGTTCGGGTGGTTCCTGCCAGTATGCTTCAGGTCCCCGAACTGGCTGTCTTTATTACACCAGAGGCCAGCCTCGAGGGGCTGGTTCCCTTGGTAGATTTTCTGGCAGCGCGGAAGCTACTGCCAAATATATCTCTATGGGTCCTGCAGTTAGTAGTAAGAGGCAGATTTGGTTCTCGTCCTCCAGGCTACAACGGGGTGTTGCTCACGTTAGTGCATTCCGAGCAGGCTCTGGTAATGGAGCAAGAGGTAAAGGCCCTGTTAGCAAAGAAAGCTATAGAGCAGGTGTACTCACCCGACATTGCGTCGGGTCTTTACAGTCGTTATCTCATTGTTCCAAAAAAGGATGGAGAGCTGCGTCACATACTAGATCTTCGTCTGTTGGAGTGTATGGTGCTGGAACTCAAGTCCAAAATGCTGACACTCAAACAGATCGTGACTCAAATCAGATCCGAGGACTGGTTTGTCACGATAGATCTAAAAGACGCATACTTCCATATCTCCATCCTCCCTCAGCACAGGAGGTTCCTGAGGGTTTCTTTGGGGCAAAGAACACCAGTATCAGGCACTTCCTTTCGGTCTAGCTCTATCACCCCGCACATTCACGAAGCGTGTAGACGCAGCTCTGGCCCCGCCAGGCTGCAGTGCATATGCATTCTGAATTGCATAGATGACTGGCTGATTCTAGCGGAATCAGAACAGTTAGCGGTTCGGCACCGAGGTGTCGTTCTCGCTCCTATGCAGATGTTGGGGTTGAGGCTCAATGCCAAGAAGAGTGTGCTTTCTCCAGTACAGAGAACCACTTTCCTTGGTGTGGTATGGGATTCAGTGACGATGCGGGCCACTCTGTCGCCCGTTCGTGTAGCTGCTATCCTAACAGCCACAAAAGAGCTGAGGCTAGGCCAGTCACGCACTGTAAAACAGTTAGAGAGACTGTTGGGTCTTGTGACAGTAGCGTCCAACGGGATAACTTTTGGCCTGCTGTACATGAGAATTTACAGTGGTGGCTCAGGACCAGAGGGTTCTCCCCGAGGGGAAACCCACTTCGTATGATCAAGATCACGCGGCGGTGTCTCCGCACCTTGGTTATATGGAGGAAACACTGGTTCTTAACCCAGGGTCCGGTGTTGGGAGCTTTTGCCATCGAGTTGTGATCTCGACAGATGCTTCCCTCACCGGCTGGGGAGCGGTATTGGAAGGCCGCTCAGCTCAGGGCTTGTGGAGGAGTCATCATCTCTCTTGGCACATGAATTGCCTAGAGATGATGGTCGTCTTCAATGCGTTGAGACATCTCCTCCCAGACCTGAGGGGCCATCATGTGTTGTTCTGGAACAGTGACTGTTAGGCCTCAGGGCAGCAGCGTCCAATGTGATACCCTTTGACCTGCTGTACGTGAGACCTTTACAGAGGTGGCTCAGGACCAGAGGGTTCTCCCTGAGGGGAAACCCACTCCTTACGATCAAGATCACGCGGCAGTATCCCCGCGCCTTGGTTATATGGAGGAAACTCTGGTTCTTGACCCACAGACAACACGTTGGTGGCCTCTTATTTTGGTCCCTCAAGAAATTACGCTGTCTGAGGGCAGTGTATATTCCAGGGGGGGCCAGAATATTGGAGCAGACACCCTGTCGAGGCAGGGGCTGAGGCCAGGGGACTCCACCCCGAGGCGGTGGAGCAAATATGGGAGTTTTACGGCCAGGCAGAAGTGGATTTGTTCTCGTCTCAGCATACGACGCACTGTCCACTCTGGTTATCCCTCACTCAACCAGTCCCCTCGGGGCTGGATGCTATGGTGCAGACGTGGCCGAGGCTACGTCTGTACGCATTTCCCTCCGTTGCTCTGCTCCCAGGAGTTCTGGAGTGAATCCGCCAGGATGGAATAAGCCTATTTAGTAGCACCACCCTGGCCGAGCTGAATTTGGTTTGCGGACCTAATTTTTCTCCTCGACGGACCTCCCTTGGAGGTCCCGATCAGGAGAGACCTTCTGTCTCAGGCAGGGGATGCAATATTGCACCCCCGGCAGGGGATTTGGGAACTGTGGGTTTGGCCTCTGAGAGGGCCCAACTCATAGAGAGTGGTCTCTCAACTGAGGTTGTTTAGACCATTCTAAGCTCCAGAGCTCCCGCTACGAGGAAACTATATTCACTATTTCGAGAGTTTTTCACTTCTTGGTGTTACCAGCGTCAGTGGGATCCGGTTAACTGTTCAGTAAACACAGTATTCGAGTTTCTGCAAGAACGCTTTGTATCAGGTCTATGTCCTTCCACGCTTAAGGTATAATATGTGTGGCGGCCATTGCGGCTTTCCACGCCCTGGTGGGTAGTACATTTTTGGGTCGAGACCCCCTGATCACTCGTTTCCTTCGTGGCACTTTGAGGCTGAGGCATGCAACTTGCACTAAGGTGCTGGCTTGGGACCTTGCAATAGTTCTAGAAGGCCTATCTGGGGCTCCCTTCGAGCCCTTAGATTTGGTCTCAAAGAAGTTCCTTTCTTTTAAGACTATTTTCTGCTAGCTATTTCGTCCCTATAAGAGTTAGACCTTCAGGCCCTTTCGGTCCCCACCTGCCTTGAGTGCACCGGGATGGCCAAGGCAATCTTACCCGAAACATGGATATGTTCCAAAGGTGCCTACCATTATTCCGAGGCCTATTGTGCTGCAGGTTTCTGTCCTCCCCCATTTTTCGGACCAGGAAAAGCTGAACCTCTTGTGCCAGTGCGAGCACTGGACACTTATGTTCATCGGACTTCTCTGTCGAGAAAATCCAACCTATTGAGCATATAGATAGTCGAGACTATTCTTCTTGCTTGTGAGTCTTCTGGCCAACCATTTGGTGGTCAGGGCTCATTCCACTAGGAGTATGGCTTCTAAGCGTATTATCTGGAGTTCTCTCCAAGACGTTTGTGATGCGGCGGGCTGGTCCTCACCGCTCACATTCATGAGGTTTTACAGCTTGGACCTGGATGCTGCCCCAGGATCCCAGGTGCTTGGTGCAGTGTGACAACAGGCTGACACTCAGGCATTTGAAAGTCTGGCGTTTTGGGTATTCTCGTTCCCAAAGCGTCGTTGACGCATCGCGAGTTCCCTCGAAAGGGAACGTCTCAGGTTACGACTGTAACCATAGTTCCCTGAGAAAGGGAACGAGACGATGCGTCACCCTGCCATACTTCCTGCATCCCTGTGATCGGCTTGCTTCGGCAATTTTTGAAGCTAATGCCGGTTTGCACCGGATGCTCTTTTATCACTTCCTGGTCATGACGTCACCCGCCCGTGACATTCATTCCTTCCATTGGACTAGTTGACATAGATGCTTCAGACGCATTCACGCTGGGAGCGTTCCCAAAGCGTCGTTGACGCATCGTCTCGTTCCCTTTCTCAGGGAACTATGGTTACAGTCGTAACCTGAGACGACTGTCTTGTAGAGACACAAAGAGTTCCTCAGTTTATAAATAGCTGCTAGCACTCAAACATTTTGGAAGAGTGTCTTTGTGATAATGAAAGTTGATTGGTTTATGTTGCTGAATTTAACTAAATGTTAGCTTACATTTTTAGACCAGTGGTGAGACCCAAAATCTCCAATTCGGTAAATTCGGGTGAACCAGGGACCTCTATTCTGTGCTTCCTCTCACATTTCTTGTGAATATCATTTGAAATGAACATTTGAAATATATCAGTCTGTGTGTAATGAATTAATATAATATCCAAGTTTCACTTTTTGAATGGAATTACAGAAATAAATCAACTTTTTGATGATATTCTAATTATATGACCAGCACCTGTACAGGGTAATTCAAAATTCAACAATTTATTGTCCTCGTTTTTTTTTTTAATTAATAGAAAATAAAAGAGATTTCAGTGATCTTTTAACCCCTCAAATAGGAAATATCCCCAGTTTCAGAAATCTGGTCACCTTAACCTATAGGCTGAATTCAGAAATGTATACTAGCATACTATTTCTGTCATACATTTATAAACAAAACACAGGTCTGTTATTTGTGTATTTTTAAGTATTTTTACTATTTAACTTAATTTTACATGTTAATTTTGACAGCTAAACCTTTGCATGAATCAGTTCAGTTAAAAAAATAAATTTTTACATTACATAGTTATTACTTCATCATCTTCACTTTTTAATTTTATTTTACAGTGTGTTTGAGTCCTAATACTGCTCCAGGCTAATGTGGCACCCAGCCAAAACATTTGGTCGACTTTAGCTGGCTCTTGCCGTGCCCTACAGGTCAAAGCTAGTATACGTCCTGACACATTGCATTGCAGTAGAACTCAGCAGAAGCATGATTTGAAGGTTGCTTCAGGCATTATCTTCTTTTCATCCTGTACCATCCTAAGCATCTACAGCCACTGCTAAATACCCTGTTGTTGGCGGATCCTCTATCAATGTTTACATTTTATATGCTTTTTGCTGATACTTTCCTACCAAAGTGACGATAAAGTTAACTGATGACCTAGCAACTGAGAGCTGGATGCTCAACTTCTACTCTATATGTACTATCAAAGTGAAATAACAGCACAGTCATCATGCATAATGGCACCGCTTGAAGCACTCACCAAGGGAAGCTTTTGATACAGCCTGGTTATTGAAAAAGTTCTGAGTACTTATTGCTCCTCTCAGTCTTTTCAGACGTTCCCAGCAAGTCGTTTAGGGGTAATGGTGGATATAATTGGGTTCATGCTATCCATGTTGTCTCCCTTTGGTGAATATATTATCTTACAGTACTGATAAGGAGTAAGATGAAGTGAACATTGAAGTTCTTGGTCCATCAGTGGTTTATATTGCTTGTTTCTCATAAATGATGTGTACTTCATGATATTCACAAGAAATGTGAGAGGAAGCACAGAATAGAGGTCCCTAGTTCACCCAAATTTACCGACTTGGAGATTTTGGGTCTCACCAATGGTCTAAAAATGTAAGCTAACATTTAGTTTAATTCAGCAACATAAACCAATCAACTTTCATTATCACATAGACACTCTTCCAAAATGTTTGAGTGCTAGCAGCTATTCATAAACTGAGGAACTCTTTGTCACGGTAGACACATTCACTGTCCCTTCTAGTCTCGTGTTTATGTTGTTGTATGAGTGCACGTGTGTAGTGGGCGTGAATGTATGTCATTACCTAATCCGCTCCAGCTGATCATCATCACATCACCAGCTGCAGACTATCTCACCACGCTTTATATGCTCACCGCTGTTTTCTCATCCTTGTCAGATCGTTGTTTGATGTTGTCGGTGTTGGTGACCCAGTCTTCGTGTTCCTGCCTCGTGTTCCTGCCTCGTGTTCCTGTTGCCCGTTGTTCTGTGGATTACTCATCGTCTTGTGGATTATTGTCGTCTCACTGTCTTCTCGTCTCTGCACTTCTTCACGGACCTGACCATTGAAGTCCCTGCGTCACCCACCACCATCGGCTTGTACTGTTTCCACCATTTGTCCCGTGACTGTGCACTTATTATTATAATAAAAGTTGTTACTCGCATTTGCTTCCTGTTCTCTATTTTGGTATCCATGACAGAACGATCTGACCGTGGAATGGAAGCAGCGAGCGCGTCTTCATCGACCCTGGAGGAGTTCATTCACCACAGCATTCGGAGAATGGACTCACAAGAAAGAGAGATCGGCGACACGGGTCGCGCAGTACAAGCCCTGGTGACGCAGGTGTCCGAGCTCACCCAGCAGATCCAACGCCTACGTGGTCCCGCTGCGCCACCCGCACCAGCCGTTCCCCCCACACCACCAGAGAACCCCTCCCAGTCAGAACCTCGCCTACCCATCCCAGAAGCCTACTCTGGGGAGCCGGCTCACTGCAGAGCGTTTTTGGCCCGCTGCGACATGCACTTCGCACTGCAACCTCGCACTTTCAACACAGAACCAGCCAAGGTAGCCTTCGTGTTGACTTTGCTGACTGGGAAGGCGGCACTATGGGGAACGGCGGTGTGGGAGAGCCAGCACGCGTGCTGTAACTCGTTCCGGACACTCTCCGCCGAGATGAAACAGGTCTTCGACCGGGCCGTATCAGGACGAGAAGCTGCCAGGGCGTTGGCGGAGTTACGCCAAGGTGAGAAATCCGTTTCCGATTTCTCAATTGAGTTCCGGACCCTGGCGGCGGAGTGTGGATGGAACGAGGAGGCGCAGTGGGACATGTTCCTGCATGGGTTGGCTGACCGCGTCCAAAAGGAGATCTACGCCCTGGATCTTCCCACCACACTGAACGGACTTATCGATCTCGCGCTGCGGGTAGACGCTCGGTTGTCAAGGATCGAGCGTCGAGCTCCGTCCACCCGCACGCTCACAGGATTCAACGATCCACGATCCAGCGGCAGGGACGTGGTCAGCCCAGTGTTCGATCATGAACCCATGCAGGTTGGTCGAGCTCGGCTTTCCCGGGAGGAGAGGGAGAGGCGGAGATCCCAGGGCCTTTGCCTGTACTGCGGAGGAGCTGGACACTATGCATATAACTGCCCAGTAAAAGGCCAAGCCCGATAGTAAATCTGAGGCTACTATCGGGTGGGATCTCCGCCAGGAAGCCCTCACCTACGTCTACATCTACCTCCACCCTCCTTCCGGTAAGACTAAGATGGTCAGTCCACCAGCACGACTGTCAAGCACTTCTGGACTCGGGGGCGGAAGGTAATTTTATGGACCACACGTTTGCACAGAAATTCATGATTCCCCTCAAACCCCTCACACACAGAATCGCTGTTCACGCACTAAATGGCCAAGAACTCCCCACCATTTCCTTTTCCACTGAAGATATCACCCTCATCACATCCGGCAACCACTCAGAAACTATTTCATTCTATATACTGGACTCACCCCTGGCACCCGTCGTCCTTGGTCACCCTTGGCTCATCCAACACAACCCCCGAGTGGACTGGCATCATAGAGCTGTGCTGGAGTGGAGCAAGGAATGTCATAAGTCTTGTCTTGTTTCTGCTTGTTCGTCCGTGCTGTTTCTGTGTTTCAGGAGGAGACGGGGGATTTGTCTAACGTGCCCGCGGAGTATCTGGACCTGAAGGAGGTGTTCAGTAAGTCTCGGGCTGCTTCTCTCCCTCCGCATCGTCCCTATGACTGTGCGATAGATTTACTGCCAGGTAAGTCTCCGCCCAAAGGCAAGTTATATTCACTCTCTATTCCTGAGAGGGAGGCTATGGAGAAATATATTTCTGATTCTCTAGCAACCAAGTTCATTCGCCCTTCCTCTTCTCCGGCGGGGGCGGGGTTCTTTTTTGTGGGGAAGAAGGATGGTTCTCTGCGACCTTGCATTGATTACCGAGGGCTGAATAACATCACGGTAAAGAATACTTATCCTTTGCCGTTGATGTCTTCAGCTTTCGAGAGGTTACAGGGAGCATCCATCTTCACAAAACTGGATTTGTGTAATGCTTATCATTTGGTCCGCATCAGGGAGGGGGATGAGTGGAAAACTGCGTTTAACACCCCTAGGGGGCACTTTGAATACTTGGTCATGCCGTTTGGGCTGTCCAACTCCCCAGCAGTTTTCCAGGCACTGGTCAATGACGTGTTGCGAGATATGATCGATCAGTTCATATATGTCTACCTGGATGACATATTGATTTTTTCCTCTTCTCTCCAGGAACATGTGCAACACGTCCGACGAGTGCTTCAGAGGTTGCTAGAGAATGGGCTTTTTGTCAAGGCGGAGAAATGCGATTTTCATGCACAGTCTGTTCCTTTCCTAGGGTACATCGTCTCGTCTGAGGGAATGCGGATGGATCCTGAGAAGATTAAGGCTGTGGTGGATTGGCCAAGCCCAGACTCCCGCAAGGCCCTGCAGAGGTTTCTGGGGTTCGCCAATTTCTGCCGGCGTTTTATTCGCAACTTCAGCCAACTAGTCGCGCCTCTGACTGCCTTGACCTCCCCCAGAACTACGTTCAGGTGGTCAGACACAGCCGAGGCTGTGTTTGCCAAACTTAAAGGCCGCTTCGTTTCGGCCCCCATCCTTGTCGCCCCTGACTCTTCTCGTCAGTTCGTGGTGGAGGTCGATGCGTCAGAGGTGGGAGTAGGTGCAGTGTTATCCCAACGCTCTTCCACAGACGACAAGATGCATCCCTGCGCGTTTTTGTCCCATCGTCTATCCCCAGCTGAACGTAATTACGACATTGGTAACAGGGAGTTGTTGGCAGTCAAGTTAGCGTTGGAGGAATGGCGCCACTGGTTAGAAGGGTCGGGGGTACCTTTTATCGTCTGGACCGATCACAAGAACCTAGAATACATTAGGACCGCCAAAAGATTGAACTCCAGGCAGGCTCGGTGGGCACTTTTTTTCGGTCGTTTTGATTTTTCCCTCTCATACCGTCCGGGTTCCAAGAACATCAAGCCCGACGCCTTATCTCGTATATTTGATTTTTCCGAACGCCCGTCCACTCCCGAGTGCATTTTACCCGAAACCCTATTTGTTTCCACACTCACATGGGAGGTCGAATCGAGAGTCGAGAAGGCCTTAGAAGGGGTAACGCCTCCGCCCGGTTGCCCACCGAATCGTTTATTTGTGCCGGAGGGATTACGGTCGGACGTCATCCAGTGGGGTCATAGCTCCAACGTGGCTTGCCATCCAGGAGTCAATCGCACTAGCTTTTTAGTCAAGCAACGGTTCTGGTGGCCACTTATGGCTCGCGACATTCACGATTTTGTTTTGGCTTGTTCGGTCTGTGCCACTGGTAAGACTTCCAATCGACCTCCAGACGGGTTACTTCAGCCGCTGCCGGTTCCTTCGAGACCCTGGTCCCATATCGCTCTAGATTTTATCACCGCCCTCCCACCCTCCCAGGGTAACACAGTAGTTTTGACTGTGGTGGACCGATTCTCGAAGGCGGCCCATTTTATTCCCTTGCCCAAATTACCCTCAGCCAAGGAGACAGCGGTGACGATCGTGGACCACGTCTTTCGGTTACATGGCCTCCCTAGAGACGTGGTCTCCGACAGGGGACCCCAGTTTGTGTCCAAATTTTGGCGAGAGTTTTGTAGGTTACTGGGGGCGACGGTTAGTCTGTCCTCAGGGTTCCATCCCCAGAGCAATGGCCAGACCGAAAGAGCCAACCAAGATTTGGAGAGGATGTTACGATGTTTGGTCTCCAAGAACCCTTCCTCTTGGAGCCAACAACTGTCTATGGTGGAGTACGCACACAACACGTTACCGGTGTCGGCCATGGGCCTATCCCCGTTTGAATGTAGTGTAGGTTACCAGCCACCTATTTTTCCCAGTCTGGAATCCGAGGTTGCGGTCCCCTCCGCTCACGCCTTCGTCCAGAGGTGTCACCGCACTTGGACTAGAGCCCGTGAGACTCTACTCCAGGTGGGGGCGCGCACCAAGGCCAAGGCCGATCGCCACAGGTCAAGGCCTCCCGTATACGTCGTTGGTCAAAAAGTGTGGCTTTCAACCAGGAACATTCCTCTTCGCACCGTCTCTAATAAACTTGCACCCAAATTTATCGGCCCATTTCCTGTCACCAAGATCATTAGTCCGGTGGCAGTCCGCCTCAAGTTACCCCCTGCGTACAGGAGGGTCCATTCCGTTTTTCATGTTTCAAAGATCAAACCCGTGTTTCATTCTCACATTAATCCGCCTACCCCGGTTCCTCCCCCGCCGCGACTCGTAGATGGGGAGACCACATATTCGGTTAACCGCATTCTGGACTCTAGGCGGAGGGGACGCGGATTTCAGTACTTGGTGGACTGGGAAGGTTACGGTCCGGAGGAGAGAAGTTGGGTGCCTGCCAGAGACATCCTGGATCACTCCCTTATCGATGATTACAATCGACAGGTAGGGGAGCCTGGGAACGCCAGGAGGCGTTCTTAGGAGGAGGGGTACTGTCACGGTAGACACATTCACTGTCCCTTCTAGTCTCGTGTTTATGTTGTTGTATGAGTGCACGTGTGTAGTGGGCGTGAATGTATGTCATTACCTAATCCGCTCCAGCTGATCATCATCACATCACCAGCTGCAGACTATCTCACCACGCTTTATATGCTCACCGCTGTTTTCTCATCCTTGTCAGATCGTTGTTTGATGTTGTCGGTGTTGGTGACCCAGTCTTCGTGTTCCTGCCTCGTGTTCCTGCCTCGTGTTCCTGTTGCCCGTTGTTCTGTGGATTACTCATCGTCTTGTGGATTATTGTCGTCTCACTGTCTTCTCGTCTCTGCACTTCTTCACGGACCTGACCATTGAAGTCCCTGCGTCACCCACCACCATCGGCTTGTACTGTTTCCACCATTTGTCCCGTGACTGTGCACTTATTATTATAATAAAAGTTGTTACTCACATTTGCTTCCTGTTCTCTATTTGGGTATCCATGACACTCTTTGTGTCTCTACAAGACAGTCTGTCCTGTCACTCTCACGAGCCAATGATGTAACTATCAGCATTTATTTGGTGCATATAATATTCTAGCCAACAATTTGCAATCAATTTATATTTAATTCATAAAGTGCAGACTATAAAATGTTTTATTTACATACATTTGCTTATTCAATTTCTGTAGTATTTCTTATACATGAAAACGTAAGTTTATTAAATTTGTTTCATTCTTATTTTTAATATAAAACAAAATAACAAAAATAACTGTTATGATATACAGTATATCATGAAATAAAATGTATCATATCATGAAATAATATATGCTGTAATGCAAATGTTATTGCCGGCAACCCCAGAGCATAGCGTGTGAAGGAACCAGTAATTGAGTCAAACATCTGGAAATAAATCAAAACAAGAGAGAGCAAAAATTGTGATGCCTCAGATCCCACGCGTCATAAAGAAATTACACTGTGGTGAAAGCTACTTACTGACCAAACCGCATGTAAATGGAAGTAAAGTGTATGCTAATTACTTAAGTTACTACAGTTTCGCGAAACAGTTGTGAGTGGCTATTTCTCACGATGTATTGTAGGCTACTATGTGACTTAGGCCTACATTGTTATACAGTAAACACATCACAGTATGACTTCCTTTCTTCTTTGTCAAGTCAAGTCACCTTTATTTATATAGGGCTTTTTACAATACAGATTGTTTCAAAGCAGCTTTACAGAGATAACAGGAAAATAATCCAACAAAGTTTGTTTTCTTTGAAAGATAAAGGGAGATTATTGGATATGAGGCCACCATGATAAGACTGCCATGGTTTTACTGTTAAAATTGCAGGCAATTATAGGCAATTTGAGAAAATCTTTTCCCACATGGCAAAATAACCAACCTAGGTTGCCTAAGATTAATGGCAAAGATGAAACTGATTTAAAAATACATAAAATAAAGATTTAAACATACATGGTTTAAAGACAAATAAATAAAAAATCCGAGAAGTTTTCTGTTTTTTTTTTTACATCCAAGATTTCCCAAGGGCTTCAGGAGTTTGAATATTCAATGCATGTTGCTGTGGCAGAGCAGGGCTCATCATACAAAATTCATACCTCTGGATACAAACAATGATATTGCACAGTAATGAAGCAACTAAAATCCTACCAGATTGACTGAAATGATGGATAATGTTTATCTTTCAGTCTGCTCTGCACTGAAAGTACTGAGGCGGTAATGTGTGAAACATCATTCTGTGTCCGGCCTTCAGCGATTTTATTTTCTAAATAATTAATAGCTCTTTATAGGACATTCTGTGGGTTTAGGTGAACTGTCAAGATTTTGTTTTTGTTTTAAACTGTATTTTGCTAAAGACAAAACTCAATCTGAAAACCAGCGGCGTACAATAAAAGGGATTACTGAGCCAGCCTCAATGTCCATTAAAGGTGAAAAACCCCAATGGCATAAAATAATAAAAAAGTGCAACCTCTATTTTTGTTTTGTTTTCTCAATAAAGACATCTGCCAAGTTTCTCACAGCCAATTCTTGTATTGGACTCCTTTCTCTCAGTATTTTCTCATGTCTCAGTTGTGTCTACTTTTATTTCTCCTTAGGAATTATAGGAGAAACACAGAGAAACTGGTGATCCTAAAATGAGAGATATTTGAGAATCACTTCTGAGACTCCTGAGCTTAAAAAAGCTACCTCTGAGCAATAAAATATTCTTAAAATGGAGTATTGAAAGAGATTACAGCAAGACAATGAAGAGATGCTCTATGTTTCCTCCACCATATTCTCAGTTTTTTTTCTCTTATTCTCTTTAAATATTTCTTATGTCTCATTTGTGTCTTTTATTTTAGGAGACACATCTGAAATGCTGTTGATATTAAAATGAGAGATAAATAAGAATTATAAGTCTCCTCAGCTTAGTAAAAAACAACGGAGCAATATTTTTTTTTCTCTGGGCTGTTTGTATAGTCTCTGACATAACAGGACCTTCCTATGCAAATATGCGTATTTATATCATGGATTTTAGAATGGCTAGAATGCTGCATTCCAGGTGACATTTAGAATAATATGTAATGTTCACTGTTGATTTTTGAGTTTTTTTAGGCAGAAGCAAGTCCTGCAGTGCAGAGGTCAATGTAGCCACAGTATAATATGATGGCAGCTCACTCAAACAGAGGTGAAGCATTTGTGGAAAATAAATGACGGGTTGAGTCCTAATTAATATATACAAACCTAAATAAGCGCATCCCAGAACACCAAAAATTAAATGTAGGTGCTTACCTGTGCAAAAGTCGCCTCCACAATGCTAGCATGTTTTGGGTGGTTGCCAGGGTACTTGGCAGGATGCACTTAACAGTACACACATAGTATATCAATTTGAACTGAGATTCAGTTGTTTTTGGACCATTACATTCCTCTTTCTCTTTTCTTTCAAACACATGCACTGTGCTAAATGCTAAGGTGTTGTTAAGTGCCTCCATGTGTGAAATAGCTAGTAAACAAATTCAACTAATATGTGGGAAGTATTCTTGCTGCAAAATGGCTGCTGCAAAACTCTCCAACTAGTTGTCAGGCACCTGAAGCTCCAAAGGTGTCGAACTCCTGAAGAAAAAAGACCTGGTGATGCATATTCAGCATGCAGCCTTAGCTAACCCAAGCGGAATAATCAGTCATGAACTGCTCACAGCATGTATTTGAAAAGACCAGGGAAGATGGGAATGTACAGTTTATGCGTATCTTTTTGAATTTCAGTGAACTCCAAGAAAAACAGTGCATTTCATATTTGCAGCCACTTCCTTGGCTCTATTTTCAAGCTTAAATTAGCACAGCTCTCAAAATAAATAAACCATTATTGAATCTGGGCTTTGAGATCTCTACCACTAAAATGATTGCTCATTTAAGAGCCACAACCTTTGTGGTCTGATTGTAATGTAAATAAAACAATATGGCAGCATGACTCACCAAGAAAATTCCTATTCCAATTGTGGCACAAACAAAATTAATGAACACAAAAGGCTCTGAAATTACCTATCAAATTATATAAAATATGATAATAATAATAATACATTTTATTTATATTGCGCTTTTCTTATACCCAAAGCGCTACAACATGTACAGTACAAAAGTAGATCCATAATAAATAAAAATAAAAATGCAACAACAGGTAGAATACAATATACATCCAGTGTCACCAATTAAGACACAAACACTTTCTTAAAAATATGGGGTTTTAACTGTTTCTTAAAACTTCTTAATTTTGGGGCATTCCTAACAGTTAAAGGAAGTGCATTCCACAACCTCGGGCTGCCACAGAGAAGGCTCTTTCACTCGTAGTTTTTTAGTCTGCAAGAAGGCTGTTTAAAGAGAAAAGGGTTGGCCGAGCGGAGAGATCGAGAGGGCATATATAGCGTAATTAAATCACATATGTATAATGGTGCAGTTCCATGTACAGCTTTATATGTTAAAATAAGAGTTTTAAAATCAATACGGGCATGGACCGGAAGCCAATGCAGGTCCCTAAGCACCCTAGAGATATGCTGATAAGGAGTATTTGTAAGAACATGTGCAGCTGAGTTCTGAATGTGTTGCAGGTACTTAATAGACTTTGCAGGTAGGCCAAGAAAAGGGCATTACAATAATCAACCCTAGAGGTAACGAGTGCATGGACAAGCCTTTCTGCATCAGGTAATAAAAGAAAAGGCCTAATACTGGCAATATTCCTGAGATGAAAAAATGCAGGTTTTGAAATGCTCTTGATATGTGCTTCAAGTGTCAAATGAGAGTAAAAAATAACACCAAGATTGTGAACTTGATGATGGGAATACTACATTATTTTCAAGGTGTAAACTGAAATTTCTACTATTACAGGCAGCTGCAGGGGTACCAACTAAAAAGGACCTATGACTTTGTACCATTCAATTTAAGAAAATTGTGGTACATCCATAATTTAATTTCCTGCAGACAGTCAGAGAGTGTTGCAGAGATACCTGTGATATTAGTTTTCGTGCTAATATAAATTTGATCATCAGCATAAAAGTGGAACCCCCAAACCATGCTTTCTAATAATCTGCCCTAAAGGAAGCATATAAATATTAAAAAGTATTGGGCCAAGGACAGACCCCTGAGGGACAACCTTACATACCTGTCTGACATTAGATTTATTGTTTTCAAAAACATCAAACTGGGTACAATCAGTGAGGTAAGATTTAAACCACTCCAACACTGTAGTTCATAAATATTAACCCTTCTTAGAAATACGTCAAATGTAAAAATTATTAACTATACAATGAAAACAAGTGAAAAAAGTAGTACACACCTGTCTTCATCTGAAGTGTCTCTGATTAACTCCAAATGAGTCTCAGCTATTCTATTTATGCATACATACATTCACACAATATCACAGAAAAATGAAATTTCACAGGACATTAAATCTCACTTGTTCAAGAAGGATTTTCAACCTTTAATGTAATTCCAATATTATGTACAGTAGCAGGTTGATGGCTTCCAAATTGTCAATAATGCAGCATTATGTTTTAATGAAACATTTCAAAAACGAAAATGTGCATATTTAATTTTGACTGTAAAGACATGGAAGCATCAGGAACCACTGCATACTACAGTACATGAAAAAGACTGCCGACAGAAACCGAAGGACAAGGGTGGGTTTAAACTCTCAGTCTAGCATGTTAAGCTGAGCAAATCTGTTTGAGCTGAACAAATCTATAACATATTTTAGGACATTCTCAAACCAAAGCGTCAGGCCACTGCCGTCAGACAAAACAGCATTATGCCTCAAACTAATCCTTCAGGTCTACAGAAAAAAAAACAAAAAAAAAACATGCAGATATATAAAAGTTATACAAGGCGGCCTCAGAGAAAAGTGAAGTTTCATAGTTTTTAAAAAAGCTCCTGCTTCCAAAACTCTTTAGACACCATTTTGAGTAAAATGTAAGTTATTAATCCCATTTCATTTTTAAAAGACTCATTTCATCAGGTTCTTCAAAGGCTCTATCCCACGGGTGTCCAATCCTGCTCCTGGAGGGCCAACGTCCTGCCGAGTTTACCTCCAACCTGCTCCTGCAAGAAAGTTTCTAGTAGCGCCGTTTCTCAATATCCGTTCTTGTCTGTACTTGTGGACTTGTGAAACTTCATCAGTCGCTGCCCAAGTACTGTTCCAATTCAAAGTTTACATCTAGCCAAGTACAGTTCAACTCCCTGGACGTGTTCTTGATCCGCCCCTTTTATCGAGGATGCTTCGAGAGGTGAATTGTGCGGACTTGAGACAGCCCGGTATCCCAGAATGCATCTCACACCATCCAGCAAGTGTCAAAAGCAGGGGAGAAAACCCACATAATTTAAAAATACTACTGTTATTGTGTTAGGAAATGTTTTTTTAAGAGTTTTTTTCAGATGAGAATGTAGTTGTTTAAAGGTGCTCTAAGTGATGTGACGTGTTTTTTAGGCCAAAACCTTTTTTTGTCACATACAGCAAACATCTCCTCACTATCCGCTAGCTGCCTGTCCCCTGAACACACTGTAAAAAAACGATGTCTCTAGAGACACCCCAGGCTCCAAAAACGCCAATAAAAACAAACTGGGCTAACCCGCACCATGAAACATAACAAACTGTTCCAGCCAATAACTGACAAGAGGGATTTGGGGGGTTAGTGCGCGGATGAGGAGGAGGGAGGGTCCAGCTAGCTTCAGTTTTGTTTGACAATACTCTAAACGTCAACAAGAAGTGATGTCACCCGACATCGCTTAGAGCACCTTTAAAGCTCAAATCTGTGGATTATTGAAAAAGATAGCGCCTATTTGTTGGGAGTTGTGAGATCCAGGCGATCATCGGGCGCTCAGAGTCATTGTACCCCGCCTGGAACAGCCTTACCTCGGCTAGTCCTTCTGATGTTTGCCTTCTTTGGCGCCTTTTTATAATGGGTAATATTGATCATTAAAACGTACATTTATTATTAGGGGTGTGAACCTACACTGGTTTCACGGTTGGGTTCGATTACAATTATTATGTCATCGATTCAGTTCAATTCGATATCACGATGCATTGACGATGCACTGGATCCTCAATTTTACTTTACCCCCTGCATATTTTATTTGTGCGTGACATGATTTAGCGTGTCTTCTCCAGGTCATGCTTACCAGGTTTGTTCATAAAAGCCGAAATATGCCCAGATGTCGGCATTTAAAGTAGTTGGAGCTAGAAACTTGCACCCACCGGACCCAACACAATAGAGTGCGGCACAGGACTAGTTTTGATGGTCGAGTGCCGGCGCGGACGATAATGCACTCGTGTGCGTGTTGTGGGAGAATAAAACAATTCGCGGGAGTGCCTCAAAATAGAAATATCTATGAATAAAACATCTAAAAACTAATAAATTGTTAGGTAACACTTTATTTTGATAGACCGTTCGTTGAGACTCTACTACTTATTAGTAGCCATTCAGTAGCTTGTCAACAGTGCATCAGTTGACATTCAACAACACTGTTTCAACAGACAATTAACATACATTCAACTAACTGCCTATAGACTATAAGGTACATTTCAACTGTTAATATCAGTTGACATTCAACAACACTGTTTCAACAGACAAGTAACACACGTTCTACTAACTGCCTATAGACTATAAGGTACATTTCAAGTGTTAATCTACAGATTTTACAAAAAGTGCCTGTTAACTTTCAATGTTATTTTGCAACAAGTTATTAGCCAATTGTCAACTAACTTTCTGTAGATTGAGTGACCATCTTCTAAGCTGTCTACCAACAACTCAAAATCAATCTGTCAGTTGAAAGTCAACTGTCATGTCAGCATATGATCTGTATATGATACTGTATAGGGGCCCCAAATGCATCACATTAATGATTATTTCAACTGAATAAAAACTGTTTAATTTTTTTTTACCATTTGTTGATAATCGGTTGATAGTCAACTAAAGATTAGTTGCTCATCTGTTTCTTGTCAACAAATATATTGTTTATGATCAGTAGACTATTAATAGACATTCTCCCCTAAGCCTTAGTAGATATAATTTAGGACTATCTAATTAAAGTAAAAAACTGTTGATATCAGTAGAAAGTCTATAACCTATCAACAAATTGCGTACAGGTTTCCATTAATTATATGCAACATAATTACGATTTAAAACAAGAACAGTTTTGCATACCCTTTGCACTTTTATTAAATTAAAAAAACACTCCAAATAATACTACCCATTCTTTACTAGGGTATCAGGATCATATCTGATTATGTGACATTATATTGAGCATTTCAAAACGAGAAATCTCAATACCTGAAAAAAAAATGCTGCACTGGCCTAGTTGGTCTAGCTTGGTGGTCAAATTATAAAGTGTAGAACCACAAAAAACAAAAACAAAAAAAACTCGCATTTAGTTAACAACAACCTGCTTAACTCATTCAGTCTTTCTTGACAGAAAAGGGGATGAGCTGTTTGTTGTTTTTCATTTCAATTATCTTTTCTGCCAGTTCACCAGCAATTTTTTTCTGACAGAGTTGTGCTAGTTGCAAAAGTGTGTATTTACCCTTGAACTGTTCTAGGACACTTTTGTCTACCATGTAAATCTCTGCAATTGCTGCCGTGTCTTTCACAGCATTTCTAGAAACACAAGATTTCTTGAAAGCTGCGGTCATCCTGAAGCCTCTTTGCACAAGTTTGAGGACACGCCGATATTTTTTCCCCACAACTGCGATTGAGGCAACTGAAAAAAACAATACAATAATGTGAATAAATCACCAAGGACTGTTGTGTTGTGTCTTGTGCGATTTCTTAGTCGCAGGGTGAGCCACAGTGTTACCCACATGTTTTCTCTTTAAAAGGAAGGCTGCAACTTGGATTAAGGTGTGTGGATTATCTTTTATTTAGAACATTTAATAGTCAGTAGTGTGAGGGCAGTGCGCCAATAAAGACTATTTGATGAGTATTGCTATAAAAACACAGGTAAAAACTGTTGAGAACATTCTTTATATTGAATTATTGATTACCATAATAGGTAAGCATGTGTTGTGTTTTTATTTACTTCATTCCTTACATAATCTTTGTAAGAAAGCTATAGTAAAAATACAAGTTAGATACAGATCATCACTGATATTCACTGAGAATTCAGGGACACTGGCCGTAACAGAACAGTTAAGCTTTTGACATGTGGATTTCATGTCATTCATAAAAAAGAGATGACAAGAGTAATGATGACTGGGTTGTGGGATAGTGTGCATGCAACAAATCAAGTATAAAGCACTAAAATAAAAATAATCACCTAAATACTTCATAACTAACTAAATACAGTGTGTCCATACCTCGCTCTCCATTTCCGTTTGACCTCTTCACCTTTTTTGTTTCCTTCTTTCTTTTTTTGCTTTTCTTCTTGCCATTCTTCTTTTTGCGCTTCTTTTTTTCTTTCCCTCATCTGAAGAGTCAGAGATAGAGCTGGAGCTGGAGTCAGTGCTGGAGTCAGTGTCAGAATCAGTGGTAGTGTCAGTGCTGGAGTCAGTGTCGGAATCAGTGGTAGTGTCAGTGCTGGAGTCCAAAATCATGGCCCGTGTCTCCTCATCTCCAGTGGCCATTATCTCCAAGTTCCCACCTGTAATATAATCTTATAATGTAAACCTACACCCACTGTATAATTTAGCACTGTATAATTGAGCTGCTTGTAGAACTTCACTGTAACTAGTTGAGTATTTCAGTGAATTCTACCAAATTAGTGCTATTGTTGTCTGAGCAACTTCTGCTGTAAATGGAAAGCCAATATGCTATGGCAAGGCAGCAGTCTACAGGCTATACACAAGTGAAGTTAGTTCAATCTTTACAAATGAGTTAACAGCTAAAGCTCTAAATTTTGTCACCCAAATAAGAGACTATTTTATTTTCACTATGTACATTTTTGGTCACACTTTAAATTAGGTGTCCTTAACTACTATGTACTTAGATAAAAAATAGTACAATGCACTTTTTGTGTTCATATTGTATTGCAAAACACTGCTGCTTTTGAGGTGGATACAGGTAAGGTTAGTGACAGATGTGATGGTATAGGTAGGTTTAAGGCATCGGCTTGTAAGCGCAGCACGATTGACTTTGATGGAGGAACTTGCAACTTTACTTGCAAACTACAATTCCTGTTCATCAATCAGGTGAGAACCAGACCCATTATAAACCTAAATATACTCAAATTAATTGAAAAGTGTAGTACATTACAGAATGTAATTACAGAAATTAATTACAGCTGCAAATACATGCAGATATCTATATATATATATATATATATATATATATATATATAATATTTTTTTAATTACAATGTAAAAGCATGTATGTACACAATAAATGGATTGCGTCGAATTATTAATTAAAATGTTAGTAAATAGTAGTTAGAGACACTTAATATAAAGTGGGACAAATTTTTTAAATATGTATTTTTGATCTGATTTATAATTTAAAAATATATATAAAAAATAAAAATGAACAATTTAATATCAATAACAAAAACTCCAAACCGTAGCAAAATAAAACACTGTGTAGATACCTATAAATGGAAAAACTATATAGCTAGTGTAGGAAATCCTTTTTAGCTGCAATTTAACAGGTGCACAAAAAGCAGCAGAATTTCGTTTTAAATGCAAATGTTTTCACACATAAATCTTTATGTCTCTATTTTTAAGTCCACTTTGAGGGTTATCTGCTTTAGAGATCCTATACATTGTCCACCTAAATATACGCGTACGCTAAATATAAATTTTAAGCCAAAATCTAAAGCAGGTACAAAATAATACTGAAAGGCCAGCAACAATATTGTCAAACATAGCTAAAATATGTACAGTTATGCTGTAGCATTATTTTTCTAAAGCCCATAGAAGTTCTGGAGAGCCATCTGCTCTACCTGTACAAACCTTGTTCTTGTGCAGACTTCTCTTCAAGTTGCCTCTTGAGGAAGTAATTTTCCTCCTCCAGCTCATTCACCCGAGACTGGAGCATCTCAGCCTTCTTTTCCCAGAGAACATGCTGTTTGACAGGCTTGAGACTGTCCATCCTACTAACTGCAAAATATGACATAAAAAAATAGAAGTAATTGTCAGTGGGGTAGAGTGGTCAAACCTTGTAAGCACATAGTAAAAAGTGTTTTGTATTATGTAATTATATACATCTTTCAGAAGATAACTTAAGACAGAGGGTTTTTTTTTAGCTTGGTTTGAACATGGTTAAGCAACAGTTAGCTGTACAACAGTTTTTTACAATAACCACCACTGGTGGGCAAATTACTCTAAAAAATTATTACTACTAATTACATCTTCAAAAGTGTAATTAGATAAATTTACTAATTATTTCCTCTGAAAAGTATTGCATTGATTACTTCCTAAATCCAAGGTTAAAAAATAAAATTACCAAATTTTAACACTTTACAACTGTAGCATTCTAACAAAAAGTCCATCCTAGCATAGAAACCAATGAATGCTTCTCAGGACCAGAAAGCCCTAACAATTAGGTAAGATATTTCAAACTACTGGCATGAAGTTGGTTGCGTCTCTAAAGTTGGTTGCGTTTCTAACTTCAATAGCATTTGAAAACAATGACTTACAGTCATAAAATGATGAACACTTTACATATGGTTTTATGACTGTAAGTCATTGTCTTCAAATGTCATTGAGCTTCAAATTATGCCATATTTTGTGTAAGACCCCATACAGTAACGTTAGTGAAATACATAGCAATTACATAGGTTATGATTTAACAGTTTATTGTCATTAATATCAAAAATCTAAAAGGTGTGCATCATACTTGACACCTAACGTTAGATGAACTCTTTACAGTTGTTTTTTATGGCTGTAAGTCATTGTCTTCAAATGTTAGACACCTATGTCACATGTAACTTTAGAGACAGTCCCTAAATACGCAAATGTCGAGCGTCCATCGTCATACCAACTTCATGCCAGCATTCAGACTAATGAATTATCGCATTGTGTGAATCATTCGCTCAAGCTAAATCACTTCGAATTTGCCCAGACACGTTAACGTTGTCGCGTCGCCCAGAACGAATTTGTGTTGACTTGTATGCAATCGCGTCACCAGAAATATCAGCTTTGTGTTTGGTAGCACAATAACACCAACAATTTTCACATTTATAAACACAACGTACCACTTTTTTTGTGGATGGAAACTTCTTCTTCTTTTCCCTTGGTATTTCCTCTCTGTGCCTTTGCGCCGGTAAAATGCATGGTACCCGCACTCCCCCCACTGCCAGTGCCAGCTGAGGGGGAGTGTACTGAAGGCGCTTGATCATCTTGATGCTGAAAAAAAGTGAGATAAAGATATTGTTTCACAAGAATGAAAATAATAAATTACAATATTTCCCAAGGGATTTGATAGGCCCACTTACCATCTCTACAATCAAATGTTCGGGGACTCGGAGCAGACTGCAGAGCAACCTGTAACTGTAGGCAGTGCGTAGCCTATCAGATTGAACATATCAACTCTCTGATTCTGATCAGAGCCCGTAAGCTAATGAAAGGCAAGTGTGCCAATTTTAAATTTTTGTGTTGTTACTAGCTCGAGGCTCGAGCCGCTGACTTGATGTATTCACTGGAGATCAAACTTTTGAACAAAGTTTATGTTAGAGAAACAAAAATATCGTCTTTAAAGTTAATAAAATGGTTGCAAAAGATTGGCTTGTTGAAACGCAAAATTAAATGCAATAACTGCGGGCATAAAATGAACATGGTTGCCTCCCAGTCCAAGGACCATTACATCTGGTAAGAATAAGCTCTGTTTGTATGATTTAAGATAATATAACAATCTTAAATGGTAGCCTATAAAATAGTGTTACTTGTTATTTTAAGATGTGTTTAGGGGTTATACAAGAAATAATGACGTAATGTGTTAAACTTCAAAAGGCTATTTAAATAAATGTGAGAGGTACAAGTTTCAAAGTAACAAAAATATGGTGCGGTTGCGGGCTCTATAGTCACTATAGCATGCAGTTGGCAATGAATACTGCACACCTATGTCAAGTGATTGTCATAGTTCATTAACAGTGGATCATAAGCAATGTATAGCTATTATTGTATTTATGTTGTAATTTAAATGTAGATCGTTGTAAGAGTGCCAATTTATCATGATTATTTCTACAGTATTCAGTTTGAATAAACAGCTGGAAGTAGGCTGGAAGTAGTAAAAACAGATATTTCAAGTAAATAGATTTTACTAGTGTCACGGGTGACAAAAACGCTTAGCGAGCGGAACCCCCTTGATGAGTCACGAGTTTCCCGAAGGAACGATTTGTGTGCGACACATCCCACTCCGGTTCCGGGTGTGGCAGAATCATTGCCCGGCCTGATTAGCGCTAATGCACTACAGGTGCGAGAGAGAGAGGAGTGGCGTTTACACGAGCTGTTTGCTTCATAAGCCATAGATAAAAGGGCTATTGGGAGAGCGTCGTGGGAAGGTTGGTCTGTTGTTGGTCCCGTGCTGGTCTCGTGCTGGTCTCGTGCGTTTCTGTGTTCTGTGGTTCTGTGTTTCTTGGAGCAGTGGTGGACACAAGCTTATTCTGGGAAGTTGCCTGGGTGTGGAAGCTGCCCATTGAAGTCTGCTGGATTGGAGTTCGTCTGTGGGAATCTGCTGGACTGAGTTCTCAATTGAATCTGCGCTGCGAAGGGAGAGAGAGAAAGATAAGTGAATTGGTTTTTATCTTACGAATATTCGAAAAGCTCAAGGAGGATGCAGTGAATGTAAATCCGACTGTTGGAGAAGCTATGTGTTTCAGAGTGTGCTGAGGAGGAACTGAAGAGTAAATATCTCCCCCGAGAGTGTAACGAATGGATTGAAGCCTCTGATCAGCCCTATCGTGTGAGTGAATTGCAGTGCTTTTGCCTTATTTATATACATTGATTCATTGCTGTGGGTTTGAAGTGAACACGAGTGTGATGTGTTTTTACTGAGAAGTGGCCCAACCCCTGCTTACACGAGTGTGGCCAGTCATTATATCTGCTCTCTATCAGAAGTCTAGAGTGATACAGCTGAGCGGACGAAAGTATTCTGTACTGAGAAGAATCCTTACCTTTCTACTTTCTATAGGTGGTGATGGCGCAGTGGATAAGACACATGCCTTTGGTGTGAGAGACCCGGGTTCGAATCCACTGTGAGATACCATTGTGTCCCTGAGCAAGACACTTAACTCCTAGTTGCTCCAGAGGCGTGCGACCTCTGACATACATAGCAATTGTAAGTCGCTTTGGATAAAAGCGTCCGCTAAATGTACTTACCGTCTGAGCCTGGAAGTATGCAGCATCGCTGGTGAAGTAAGCTTTTAAACCACTGTTTCACTATTGTGCACCAACGAAAATATTCTGTATTGAGAAGAATCCTTACCTTTCTACCTACCGTCTGAGTCTGGAAGTATGCAGCATTGCTGGTGGATCTGAGTCTGGAAGTGTGCAGCATCGCTGGTGAAGCAAGCTCTCAAAAAAACCACTGACCCACTATTGTGCACCAACGAAAGTGTCCTGTACTGAGAAGAATCCTTACCTTTCTACTTACCGTCTGAGTCTGGAAGTATGCAGCATCGCTGGTGAAGCAAGCTTTTAAACCACTGTTCACTATTGTGCACCGACGAAAGTATTCTGTACTGAGAAGAATCCTTACCTTTCTACTTACCGTCTGAGTCTGGAAGTATGCAGCATCGCTGGGGAAGTAAGCTTTTAAACCACTGTTTCACTTTTGTGCAGCGACGAAAGTATCCTGTACTGAGAAGAATCCTTACCGTCTGAGTCCTGAAGGGAGCCGTATTATGGGTGAAGTCGCCGTCAGGGCGAAACTGTGACAAGTAATCAGTATCTACCCGTAGCTGAAGAAGACCTGGAAGACCCGGAGGTCTATTACCTCAATGCTCATTGATATGTTGTGTTCAATAAAGATTGTTATTCCTTTGAAATTACCTCTGGTCTCGTCATCTATCTGTTGCGTGCCCGTGGTGTCGGCTCCTCACAGTGGTGTGCAAGTCAGGGGCGGCTGGTCATCCGGGCCCGCACCGGTGACACTAGTATCACATTCAGCAATATAATCTGTTGCTCAACATCTGTATCGACATATTGGTACTAAACAACATGATTTTTACATAAGCTTTTCTTATATTAATTATATATACAACTATCGTGTGTGTGTTCCAAGACATATGTTAAAAATGTCAACTTATCATACAGTCTTATGTCCTGAAACTTCCAGGGAGTGTCGACGTAAAAGATGTGGACGGTTGAGAAGAAGTGTTCGGGCACTCACTTTTCTCACAATCGAGCCCGTTCTCATCCTTTGGCGGCATATGTGACGCCATATGACAAAACGGCGAAATACTACGCACATGGCACCCTTTAGCGTGAATATAACACGCGAACCCAAGGCGTCATAAAATTGACTGGCATCCTTTAGCGTGAATATGAGACGCAGACCCTACCCCACACCTAAACCTACCCATCACAGTGCGTGTTATATTGACGATAAAGGGTGCCATGTGCGTAGTATTTACACATATGACGCCAAAGGATGAGAATGCGTTGCACAATCACACTGCAGTCTGTTCACATGGATGAAGTATATACATAGGTAAACAATGCAAATATATTACATTACTACAGAATTTGACATATTACACTATTTCTATGGTGTATTTTGAGTCCATAGAGCACAATTGCATTACAGCATGTTATCATACTTTATGGTGTTATAAACAAATATTATGGTCAATCTATAGCATATATCCTATTGCAAAAGCATTTCCTGTAATATACCCCACCATACTTTGCCAGATATCTTACAGTAACCCAAAAGTTTTCACTGTGATGCTTTCAAGTTTAGTCAGTTTCTGTACAGCACTACAGTATGTTGTACAGGGCTAGGTTTCCCAAAAGCATCGTAAGCCTAAGTTGATCGTAGAGACCATTGGTGGCAATTGTTTGACTTAAGTATATAAAAAAAAAAAAAACATATTAATACATTCTGAGTCAATAGTAAAAAAAAACAACTAGTTTTCAAAATACAGGATACCAGGTACAAATTATGCTTTGTGGCCTGGAGGTTGATAAAGCGCACATTCTCTTTGTGTGAAAATGCAATGTTCTGATTTAATGATAATATTTTTTGTTAATCTTTGTAGATTTGCTCAGGGTTTATATCTACGGCAAGTAGACATGCTTCAAGATGGCATTACAAAGAGCACAGCTACACTTTCCATGATATCAAAGAAACTCAGAAGAATTTGTGTACAAAGCCTGGAGAAGCACCGGAAAAAAAAGAGACAGTTGGTGGAGTTAATGTCCTTGTTCACATTGATGAAAGAAAGTTTTGCCACAAACGCAAGGTGGTGTAATCTAAAAATGCAATTTTGACTTTCACTGACATTTTATTTATATTTTTTAACCTAAAGAAGGGTTATCTCATGCTTTGTATAATAAAACAGGAATGTGTTCTTAACACAAAAATTAAATTAATATTCAATATTTAATGTTTAATTCAATATTTTGTTACTTGTTTACAATACATTTTATTAAAGGGTTAGTTCACCCAAAAATGAAAATTCTGTCTTTATATCCTCACCCTCATGATTGTTCTAAACCTGCAAGACTTTCTTTTATCTTCGGAACACAAATGAAGATCTTAATTATAAAATATGAGCGATTCCTGTCCCTCCATTGACAGCAACGCAACTACCACTTAAAAAAATTCATGAAGAAATCATAAAACTAAACCATGTGATTCCAGTGGTTTAACCTCAATTTTATAAAATGACGCAAGTGTTTTGTTTCCACAAAAAACACACACATAATTTACCACTTTATTCATTTTTTGGGTGAACTGACCATTTAAAGATTTTCTTATTATGTAAGCATAGTTATTGTGTTATATGGAATTTTAAAAAAAATGGAGTTTGAGATGAGAACACCTGAGTAGAAATAAATTGATACATGGCTGATACAGAGATTTTCTTTAGTATTTCTTTTTCTTTAGTAATACTGTTCATGCTGTTTTTTTGGTAGTATGCAAGAGGATGCTTTGGCAACACCTGGAAAAGAAAGCGAACGTGGGTGTTTGGTATACCTGAGATCAAAGCTGCAAGCAGACGCCCCATTCTTCGCCTTGTGAAGAAAAAAAACAAGGATACCCTTGTTCCCATCATCAGGAAACATGTCAAACGTCAAAGTCTAGTTGTGAGTGATGAGTGGAGAGCATATGCCAGTCTTTCACAGGAGGGCTACAAGCATGTCAGAGTCAGCCAGAATTATGTAGATCCACAAACAGGACTACATACTCAAAACATTGAGAGAGTGTGGCAGACTTACAAGAGGGAAGTTTGACGTATGCGGGGGAATCGTTCTGAGAAGGCCTTAAAAAAACAGCTCCGCTTCATAGAGTGGACCTACTGGTTAGCCAGAAGATATAAACAGGGAGTACTTGTAAGACTTCTCAAGGACATAAGGAATGGTAACCACAGATAAGTTTAGGAACTTTCTGTAAACCTTACTGTCATGAAAGGCAAAATGTATTAATTAATTATTGTTTGTAGTTTATAACTTTTGATCTTGGCCTCGGGCATTTGAAATGTTGTTTTAGACAAGTATTGAGAGAATTTTCTCGTTTTGAAATGCTCAATATAATGTCACATAATCAGATATGATCCTGATACCCTAGTAAAGAATGGGTTGTACTATTTGGAGTGTTTTTTTAATTTAATAAAAGTGCATTTTTTCTCTGATGTGCTGCCTATGGTGTTTGTTCTACTTCAGTCAAGTATGCAAAACTGTTCTCGTTTTAAATCGTAATTATGTTGCATATACTTAATGGAAACCTGTACACAATCTGTTGATAGGTTATAGACTTTCTACTGATATCAACTGTTTTTCACTTTAATTAGATAGTCCTAAATTATATCTACTAAGGCTTAGTGGAGAATGTCTATTAATAGTCTACTGATCATAAACAATATATTTGTTGACAAGAAACAGATAAGCAACTAATCTTTAGTTGACTATCAACCGATTATCAACAAATGGTAAAAAAAAAATTTGAACAGTTTTTATTCAGTTGAAATAATCATTAATGTGATGCATTTGGGACCCCTATACAGTATCATATACAGATTATATGCTGACATGACAGTTGACTTTCAACTGACAGATTGATTTTGAGTTGTTGATAGACAGCTTGGTCACTCAATCTACAGAAAGTTAGTTGACAATTGGCTAATAACTTGTTGCAAAATAACATTGAAAGTCAACAGGCACTTTTTGTAAAATCTGTAGACTAACACTTGAAATGTACCTTATAGTCTATAGGGAGTTAGTTGAACGTGTGTTACTTGTCTGTTGAAACAGTGTTGTTGAATGTCAACTGAATATTAAGAGTTGAAATGTACCTTATATGTACCTTATAGTCTATAGGCAGTTAGTTGAATGTATGTTAATTGTCTGTTGAAACAGTGTTGTTGAATGTCAACTGATGCACTGTTGACAAGCTACTGAATGGCTACTAATAAGTAGTAGAGTCTCAACGAACGGACTATCAAAATAAAGTGTTACCAATTGGTATTCATCTGTTGCACAAAAGCAGCAAGAACAACTAAAACAAAATAGAAACGATTTAGAGTTTCTATTTATAACATGTTTGCAGCGTTGAACAATGTAGACAATCACAGATATATGTGTTGATTTCATAACACAATGGCCAATCAGATGCATTTAAGATAGAATCCCCTAACGCTCAAAACAGAATTTTTGTTTAGTGCTGAATTCTGCATGCTGGCAAATCCTCTGATTATAACAAACAAAGTGTAGATATAATGAAAGATTTGTTGTGCAGTCAGCTTCATTGATAATAACTGAGATTTGTGAGATTGCGATGAACTGAGATATCAGCTTTTTAAGGGAGCGCACTTTGCGTGCATTCAGTCATGCCAAACTATGCATGCAATAGCCTGCTTGCTTTTATGTTAAATTAACGTTTGTGGATGTTAATGCTTTAATAACAAATACTTTTTCGGGAGCATTTATGCTGATATGTAGGTGGTGGCGATACGTAGGCTAACTTGAAAGTATTTCATCGAGGTAGGCTACACAAAATAAATCTATGGTTACACTTTATTTTAAGGTGTCATTGTTACAGTGTAATTATATATTTAATTACGGAGTAATATTAAGTAACTACATGTACTTACTATAGGGTTTGGGTAGGATTAGGATTTGGTTGAGGGTTAGTTGCATGCAATTATGCATAATTTACTGTTATTACTATGGTAAGTACATGTAACATACTAACAAGGACACTGTAAAATAAAGTGTTACCAAATCTATTTATACTTTTTTTGTGGGCGGGAACAGGACAACACATGAATGTTTTGTGCGAGAAGTTAACATATTTTTTGTGGGCGGAAGCCAAAAACTGAAAAATTTGTCCCGCGCAGGTCTCTAGTTGGAGCATTTTTAATTACTCGCACTCGCCTCCCTCTGCCATTGTATGCTACCACGACAAAGCACATACGCGACAAATTAACCGATACCGAATCGTCCTCGTCTGCATTGCGATGCATCGTAGAAACGATTAATTTCGACACCCCTATTTATTATACATGTACATACAGTGAAGAGAATCAGAGTACATATCAACTTTATGTACATGTATAATAAAATAAAATGACACAACCACAATCTTTTTGTTAAAGGGACATTGTGTAGGAATTTCTAGCGGTGAAATAGTATTTTGCATTCAAACGAATTGTGCTCTCCAACGCCTCGCTTTTTCAAATGCGTGTTGCATCTACCAAAAAGCCGTTTCTGCTGCTTTCAGTTACGTGACGCTGGCTCTGAACGAAAACGTATTGTGGAAACGCGTTGGCCTAGTACTTTTTGACCCTCTCTGCTTATTATTGTTTTTCAAGTTGGCGGAACTACATGGAAGTCTCCGTGGACCTACCCGTCACATGTATATAAAGATTATAAATTCTTCGTTTACGAGGATAAGTCAGATAATTGGCAGAGGTATTTGTACACGATTGAGGACATATTTATGAATAAAAATAATGATTTTAGATAATAAAATACCTAAAAAACTTCACATTGTCCCTTTAAAATTACAGTGAAGTGAAGATAATGTACATTGTACGCGTTGCCTGAACCACATTTGTGTGGCTATTGATATGTTTAAGATTTTTTTCAATAAAAATGAAAAAAGCAGGGTGGTGTTTTATAACACATTTTGTTTTATTGTTGCCTAAAATATACATCAAGAGATAACCGGAACAGCCAGAGCGAGCTGAGTGACGCGATCAAGAATGCCGCTGTTCCATTTGCAGAATAACCAGAAGTCTAAAGTTTGAATATTTGGCATTGAGAAACGCACTAGATGTCCTGAATGTCTGTTAACCTGGTTCAGGTGTGGTATCATCTGTCACCCTTCCAACACCAGAACCTATGCAGGTAGACTCATACCATCTCACTCATGCAGGGGTTCAAAGAAGACTATCTTGGTAGGCAGATGAGGATGAGAAGAACCAGGATGATGAAGATCAGTGATGATGAGAAGATCTCCCGATCAGGTAAGTCGACTTGAGAAGAGGTAACTTGAGTGAGCAGTCTGTGGCGCTTGTCATAGACGAGACCAGACACTGAGGAGAAGGGATCGGTGGAATATTAAGGATGTGGGATGATGAGGTGCAGGTGCAGGTGATCAGAATTCAGGTGATAGTGATCGAGTGGGCGGAGTGTAATAATCTGGTGTTGATGGTTAGATTGATGGTTCTGTTGACTCCGTGACAATAAGAGTAATAATTGGGACAACAACTGTACATTATACCTTTAATGTCCATCTTGTTTGAATTGGTTCAAAGATGCTTGCTAGGAACGGTTTTTCTTCATGGAAACTCTGCGTTTAAACTTAGCCAATAAAATATTTCACCTCAAAATAAAAACATATATGTCTAATTACTTATTTATGTGGCAAGTAGCTATGTAATAAACGGGATAACATACATCTAGATTATTATTACAGAATAAATCCCATCACGGTGATGCAAAACCCATTTGCTTTTTTTTTGCGATAACAACTGGCTGGATGTACATTACCCTTCTTATTTTTGTGCGGTTCCTTGCACAATGTTATGGCCTCAAAACACTTTTACAATAGTGCATCATTTGTAAACTAATGCATTTTGACAGGTGCATCACATTATCAGCATTATGGCTTTTCTGATGTAGTAAACTTGCTTGGTAGTTTTCACCGAAAATTCCATTTACAAACTGACACGGTATTTACAAAAACTAATGTAATAAAACATTGACACATTCACAATCTTCTGTTTGAATACACTGAACATGCGCTCACTGGACATTTCACTTTTTAAATGTTAAAAAACATGCAATTTGCAATGTAAGGCACTGTTGTAAACTTTTTTCTTCTTAAGTGTAGGCAACTCAGAAGCGAAGAACCGGAGACGTTGGGATATCTTTCAAGCAGAAGTTTCAGGGAGTAAAGTGAAGAAAATTCTTCTGACTGAACTTTTTTCAGGCCAAGACACATTCCTTTAACTTTATTTAAATAGTCGAGACCAATAGCGTTTTAAGTGGAGATGTTTTAAACAGATTTAATATTGACAGTTTGCATATTTTAAAAGCTATTTTAATCTATGAAAAATAATTACTTAGCTTGACAAATAATTAACCATCTACATAACTTTTCAGTGCATATTTTTATTTATCTTATAAGACCAAACATGCTAAACTATATTAATATATAGCCTATAGTTTGTTCCATGGCAAATGGTTCTGGCTGAGGGCAAAGTGAAGTTTCATAACTTTATATATTTAGGCTATTTAACTTTAGTCAGCTCTCTAATAGGCTACAAACTTAATGTTTGACTGAATTGTTTGCTTTATTTCTCATTGTATAGCTTCTTATAGCTACCTATTAGGCTACTTATACTTTTATACTGGATATTATTGATCATTAAAACTGACATTTAACAAAAAGAGACAGGGTTGTGTAATGTTATATTCTAAAATATATAAAATATTATTTATATATATTTTACAATGCATTCTCTTCACTGTATATGTACATGTATAATAAAATAAAACGATACAACCCTGTCTCTGTTTGTTAAATGTCAGTTTTAATGATCAATATTGTTTCATATTTTTAAAATGAAAACAAAATAGCAGCAGGGTTGTGTTTTATATTTCGTGTTGTTATAAATATATGCAGTGAAGATAATCAATGTGCGTTGCGTGAACCACATTTGTGTGGCCAATATGTTTATGATAATATGTTCATTTATAAATGAAAAGAGGCGTTTTATATATATTTCGTTTTATTGTTGATGAAAAGAGGCAGAGTTGTATTTTATACCATATTTTGTTTTATTGTTGCCTAAAATATACAAAGACATAACCGGAGTAGCCAGAGCGCGCTGAGTGACGCGATCAAGAACGCTGCTGCGCTGTTCCATTTGCAGAATAACCGGACTCGCGTCCTCTCGTCCTCGGGAGTTCGTTCTCCTGAGTCGAACTTGGCAAGTCTGAACTACCAAGGACGCAAGTCCGAAGTTTGCGTACTTGGTATTGAGAAACGGCCAATATTGACCCGCGTTCTGTTTTCTATCATGCGCAGTGCACGTTTGCGATGACGTAATATGCACGCAAACGCAGGGTTCGATAGAATCAAGTTGAGTGTGAAACAAGACCAACGCTGCGGGGGGCACCCGAATTCGCGCTCAAATTCGGACAGCAGCAAACTAGCTGTAGCCTGACATGCACTTCTCCAAAACTAAGATTAATTGAGTGGACACGGAGCAGTTTTTCCGTTAGCGGGAATTGAAATCCCGGAGTGGATCATAAGCGAAGTGATTACAGAATGCTTAGAGTGGAGAGAGGAACTTGCTTTTGCTCCAATCCAGGCTTTATCACATCCCCCTCAGCAGGGTTAACACCTCGTCTTTCCTTAATTTAAGACCTATTCAAACTAAAATTAAGACATTTATCACACTATTTGAGAAACGAAAGCCTATTTACGGCCTTAAAATTATGAAAAGTGATTTTAAGGCATGGACAGACGGGAACCCTGCAATTGACGGAAATCCGTCATAGACTCGCTGCAATTAACGGAAATCCGTCGTAGCGACGGAGAACTTTAATCCCTGAAGTTTACTCTTTATTGAGGACTTTGCTGTTGCAATGCTGTAGTCATCATCCAAGTCTGAACTCCACCGCCATGGCCGCCCGATGGGTCTTCACCGCCATGGCCGCCCGAGGGGTCTTCACCGCCCTGGCCGCCCGAGTGGTCTTCACCGCCCTGGCCGCCGGCTAAGCCGTCACCCCTTGTTCTTGTTCCCTTCCAAGGACCTGGCCCCCCATTCCTCCCTGTGATCCACCACCATTCCACCTCCCTCCTGGACTCTTGTTTGTTTTGAAGTTGTGTCGTGGAGCGTCTGGTAGCCGCTCCGTAGAGGGGGGGTTATGTCACAGTGTCTGGTGTGTGTTTCCCTGGTGTCCACTAGAGGTCCTCTTCCCCCACGGTGTCATTCACATTAAGAACTGCATCCCCCACAATCCGTGTCTGCACTCATCACTGTTCATTGCACTCAGCTGCTCCCCATCATGGTTGTTAGTTTCTGTGTGTATAAATACCCTGCCTGTTTAGTGTTTGTTACAGAGTCCTTGTTCTCTTACGAGAGGTTCTCTCGTATTGCGTAAGTTTAGCTTACGCTACGGGAAAGATTCATCTTCTCGAGATACTGAAGCCAAAAAAATTATCCTTAATTTTGTATTCCTTGTCAACGCAGTGCAGCAGCTAGCAGACCTAGAGCAGGCCATCTCGCGTGCTCATTGGCTGCCCTGCGGGCAACTGCTGCAGCCTACCAGTGAGCCCGGCGTGACGTCACGCCCAATAAAGGGCGCCCGCGCCTTCATAGCGTCACAGCCCGCCAGAATGGGCGTGGCTTAGCGTATAACACTAGGGGCTGTAGGCTGAATTCCCTGATTTTCGTCTCTTCAGCGAGCTCTTCGCATCGCTGGATCTGAGAGAAGCCACCGCCGCCGTCGAACAGCGGACAGCCAGCTTAGGAGAGCGCTGAGGAAGCCGGCCGTCTTCGCCACATTCAGCCATCCGTGCGAGCTATGCTATCCGGCGACGTATCCTTTACCTTGCTAAAACCTATTCTAAAACCTATTCTAAAAGAGCAGCGAGTGTCTTTTTTAAGACGCCTCGCACTTCCGGCTGTGAAGCGCTTCCGCTGTCGACCCTGCGGGCTCGACTCGAAGCCTTCAACACCCCCCGCCTCTCCTCACCGACACGCAGCTGCCGCTCACGAGCCTCACTGCCGTCGCATCTGAGAATGAGGCCGAGGGACACGTACGAGCACGCGGCTAGCTCTCTTTACGTTACAAGAGAGCTACCCCGCCCTCGTGTCCCCGTTCGCGCATCATGCAGAGCCCTCTCGAGCTCTCTGCATGACCCGGACGGGCATCATCTGTGTTACATGTAGGTCCCGTGCCCACTACTCATGCGCGCGCCCTCGTACAAACACTGTTCCAGTTCTGCTCGACCACCGAGCACGCGGCTAGCTCTCTTTACGTTACAAGAGAGCTACCCCGCCCTCGCGTCCCCGTTCGCGCGTCATCCAGAGCCCTCTCGAGCTCTCTGCATGACCCGGACGGGCTTGCGCGCCGCCGTCGAAATGTCTCGCCATGTCAGTCCCCTTAGATAAGGCTACTGCAGTGGTGTATTTGGCAGCCAACGAGCCGGTAATGCAACCCGCTCGCCTGCACACATCCGCCGTTCTCGCGGCGACCCAGAGAAATCTCAAGTGAGTATAATGTCAGATTAAGAATGTAAGTTACGTGCCCGCTCACGAGCGCTCACGCTTACTAACAGACACATCGCCTCCGAAAAGACGTGCGTGTTTAAGTTTATTCCCTGTCAGTCCCCTTCAAACAGGCTACTGCAGTGGTTCAATTAGCAGCCAACGAGCCGGTCTGTTGACCCTCTCGCCTGCACACAAACGCCGTTTTCACGGCGACCCAGAAAAATCTCAAAATGAGTAAAATGTCTGGTCCGGCTCATGCCGTCGGTGTTGTAAGTGTAATGAAAGTGCCCACGCCCCAGTGTTCACCACTACACATAAGCACTCCGAACCTCGCAGAGCACACTCTCATGAAGCGCAGAAAAGCCGCTCGAGTGTTGAATGTAAGAAATGTGTCCACAAGTCTGTGCCCACTATCTGCCCGCTCTGTTACACGATCAAGAAAGCAGGTTATGAATGTAAGTCTCATGCCCGCCAGAGTGCGTTCACGCTTGCTAACACAAACCTCCCCCCGGGCTCCGCCCGTGCGTTTAAGCGTTATCACAAAACGCAAGGCATTAATAAAACGTTCCCCATCCATTATGATCGGGGCGTCAAATACACTTGTAAGTCTAGTCCCCGCGCTCACGCTTACAGGAAGCTTTTCCACCCGGAGCGCTGCTCGCGCGTCAAAGAGTGAAAAAAGAATGTTCCCCATCCCTTATGATTGGGACATCTCACATAAATCAGCCAGTCTCGGCTTTCAGCGAGCAGCCATTGCCCAGGACCGAGAGCGCACGCGCCGCGCTTTCGGCTCCGGGTCAGTTTCACAAAAGAAAGCAGGTTATGGATGTAAGTCTCGTGCCCGCCAGAGTGCGTTCACGCTTGCTAACACAAACCTCCCCCCGGGCTCCGCCCGCGCGTTTTAAGTGTTATCACAAAACGCAGGGCATTAATAAAACGCTCCCCATCCATTATGATCGGGGCGTCAAATACACTTGTAAGTCTCGTGCCCGCGCTCACGCTTACAGGAAGCTTTTCAGCCCGGAGCGCTGCTCGCGCGTCAAAAAGTAAAAAAAAAAAAAAAAAAAAAAGAATGTTCCCCATCCCTTATGATTGGGACATCTCATATAAATCAGACGGTCTCGGCTTTCAGCGAGCAGCCATTGCCCAGAACCGAGAGCGCGCGCGCCGCGCTTTCGGCTCCGGGTCAGTTTCACAAAAGAAAGCAGGTTATGAATGTAAGTCTCGTGCCCGCCTGAGTGCGTTCACGCTTGCTAACACTAACCTCCCCCCGGGCTGCGCCTGCGCGTTTAAGTGTTATCACAAAACGCAGGGCATTAATTAAACTCTCCCCATCCATTACGATCGGGGCATCAAATACACTTGTAAGTCTCGTGCCCGCGCACACGCGCTCACGCTTACAGGAAGCTTTCCCGCCCGGAGCGCTGCTCGCGCGTCAAAAAATGACAAAAGACTGTTCCCCATCCCTTATGATTGGGACATCTCACATAAATCAGCCGATTTCGGCTTTTCAGCGAGCAGCCATTGCCCAGAACCGAGAGCGCGCGCACCGCGCTTTCGGCTCCGGTTCAGTTTCACAAGCCCGCAAATGGCGATTTCCCCCCTAGCGGCTCACATAGCTGCGTGGGAAACTATCCCAGGGATTTCAGAATGGGTGTTGAGCACAATAAAGCAGGGCTATACACTTCAAATCATTCGCCGTCCCCCGCGCTTTCAAGCCCGGACCGCGACGATTGTGAATGCGTAAGTAGCACACCTACTTCACGCAGAAATAGCAAAGCTGCTGTGCAAAGGGGCTATAGAAAAGGTACCGCCTTCTCTGAGCGAGTCAGGCTTTTACAGCCGATATTTTCTCGTACCCAAGAATGACGGAGCCTTCAGACCTATCCTAGATCTGAGATATTTGAACTAAGTGCTTGCGAAAAGACCGTTCAAAATGCTTACGACCAGGAAAATCCTCACGCACGTTCGCCCGAGGGACTGGTTTATTTCTCTAGATCTGAAGGGTGCCTATTTTCAGATTCAGATAGTACCCCGTCACAGGCAATTTTTGAGATTCGCCTTCGACGGTCAGGTATATCATTACACCGTCCTGCCGTTCGGCCTGTCCCTGGCACCCTGTACATTTACGAAGTGCATGGACGCGGCGCTCGCCCCCCTGAGAAGTCAGGGGCTGCGAATAATGAACTATCTGGACGATTGGCTGATATTGGCACAGTCAGAGACAGAACTGCTATCTCACAGAACAGTGCTTCTCAGTCATCTGGAAAGCTTGGGTCTCACGATCAACTGGACCAAGAGCTCATTACTGCCCAGCCAGTCAATTTCCTTTTAGGAATAGCACTGGACTCGGTGACCATTCCGGCTCGTTTATCGACACAGCGCGCGCGCCGTGTTCGCCACCTAGCCGCATCTTTCCAGAAGGGCAGCTTTCTCCCTTTGAAAACATTTCAAAGGATGTTGGGCTGTATGGCATCAGCTGCAGCGGTGCTCCAGGTGGGCCTACTGCGCATGCGCCCGCTCCAACGCTGGTTGAATGCTCGCGTGTCCCGCCGGGTGTCTGGCGGCCAGAAAATCAGAGTGACTCAGGCCTGCATAGCAGCTCTGCAGCCCTGGTTAGTGGCCGACTGGTACCAGCAGGGAGTAATGATGGGAACCATCTCTTATCGTAAAGTCATCTCGTCAGACGTGTCCAACTCGGGTTGGGGCGCACTGTTCGAGGGCAGACCGGCCTTTGGCCAGTGGTCAGACCAGGAGAAGGGTTTTCACATAAACTGTCTGGAAATGATAGCGGTCGAGAACGCGCTGGAGTGCTTCCTCCCGTTCATACAGGACCAGCATGTTCTTGTCCGCTCGGACAACATGTCTGTGGTATCCTATGTAAACCATCAGGGCGGTGTCAGATCCAGAAATCTCTGCAATCTGACGGAACGCCTCCTTATTTGGTCTCCAATGCACCTGCGCTCGCTGAGGGCGGCGCATGTGCCTGGCCATTTGAACGACGGCCCAGACAAACTGTAATCTCCTCTGCCCTGTCAGAGCGCTGAGGTTTTACATTACGCGCTCCGCCTCCTTCAGGCGTTCGGAACAGCTTTTTGTTTCGTTGGTGGGCGCACCAAGGGTCTCGCCTCCTCGAAACAGAGCCTGTCCAGATGGATAGTAGACGCTATAGCGGCCGCTTACGCGTCAAAAGGTCTGCAATGCCCTCTGGGCATCAGGGCTCATTCCACGAGAGGCGTGGCCTCTTCGTGGGCATGGTCCAGTGGAATTTCTATCCATGACATATGTGTAGCGGCGGGCTGGAGCTCCCCGTCTACCTTTGTCAGGTTTTATAACCTAGAAGTTCCTGCCTTGCAGGCTAAACTGTTGTCAGTCTGAAGGAGAGGTGTATTCTGCCCAGATCTCCTGCTCAGATCACTCTCACATGACTCAGCTCTCCTGGTTGAGCTGCACTAAGTAGGGTATGTGCCATGTGCCTATACAGACCGGCGCGCTGCTCTGTATTCCCTATGTGTGCTTATGTACAAGTGATGGCCCGCGTGGCTGGCCACCTTATTTTTTCCACTTATGGGGTTCCCCTGAAAGCTCGGGGTCTCATGTGGATGCTTGGCGCGCACGGCGTTGACAAAGTGTTCCCGTAGCGTAAGCTAAACTTACGCAATACGAGAGAACCTCTCGTAAGAGAACGATACTCGGCTACTAACGTAACCTCGGCTCTCTCTAGAGAGGGAACGAGTATTGCGTAACCGGCCGTGCTCGCGCCACGAGCGACTTCGCTTCAGTCGACGAAAACCAGGGAATTCAGCCTACAGCCCCTAGTGTTATACGCTAAGCCACGCCCATTCTGGCGGGCTGTGACGCTATGAAGGCGCGGGCGCCCTTCATTGGGCGTGACGTCACGCCGGGCTCACTGGTAGGCTGCAGCAGTTGCCCGCAGGGCAGCCAATGAGCACGCGAGATGGCCTGCTCTAGGTCTGCTAGTTGCTGCACTGCGTTGACAAGGAATACAAAATTAAGGATAATTTTTTGGCTTCAGTATCTCGAGAAGATGAATCTTTCCCGTAGCGTAAGCTAAACTTACGCAATACTCGTTCCCTCTCTAGAGAGAACCGAGGTTACGTTAGTAACCGAGTATCGTTATTCATCACACCACTTTGGAGGTCTGTGTTCTTGCCTGTTCTTGTTTTGTTTCTCGTTTATGGATTGCTTATATGTATTTTGACCCCTGCCTGGACTGGTTTTATGATTTACGGATACCCATTAAACTGCTATTGGATCTATCCCTGTTTCCTGTGTGTGGTATCGTGACAATTGTATTGGAACCTAAATTAAAACATTTAATACATGTGTAACACTACAGCACCAAAATGGCTAAACGGCCCTGGCGATGGCCGCTGTTTGCATGTCACTGAAGTCCACAAAACAGCAGAATTCAAACAGTCTGAGAGTGTGGACTCGTAGGAGGACGGAATGGGCTTAGAGTGGTTTTTGAGACAAGACTTTCAAAGGGATAGTTCACCTAAAAATGAAAATTAGCCCATGATTTACTCACCCTGAAGCCTTACATTTGGGAGCAATTTAGCGAGAACAGACACAGCGTAACTTTTTGTAATAATAGTGTACCAATACATACTATATAGACTTTAAAAAAATTACAGGGTACAAATCTATGCATTTATACAGTAATCTTTTTAACATAAGTGCACTGAAAACTAAAACTATTGCAACTTTTGCTTAAATATTGGGGAAAGATACTCGTTTCATGTAGTGGTGCTTGTTACCCTCTTGTTCCATGTAATTACAGGGTAAGTACAATAAAAATGCATACACAATCTTATATCACTGACTCGGAAACCTTTCTTTGAAAAATAACTTAATTCTAAACATATTTACAACACTTATTTTCGTTTAAAACTGCTTTTTTTAATCAACAATTAATTTCAAATGCTTGAGTCTTGATAGAAAGTAACACATTTTGTCCCCCGTTTTTCTCTTGCTTGTCTTCTTACTTGTGTTCCTCTTCTTTTTCTTTCTTTCCACTAATGAATCTGAATAACAAAATCATGTCTTTTGATATTCTGTATTATGTATTAAAAGAAAATGCAATACACCCTGAAATACGTCCTCACCATTTATTCCTCTATTACCCTCATGCCATCCAAGATGTATACGACTTCCCGTCTTCAGATTAACACAAATGAATTATTTAAAAAATATAAAAATACATCTCTGGGAATACATATAATGCAAGCTCATATGTTCCTAAAAGTTGGAGCATCAAACAACACATACTGCAATAACTGTAGTAATCCATACGAGCCCAATGGATGGATCGATGTCTTTTGGAGTGAAATGATCAGAGATCTAGACTTGACCCTCCCCTGCCAGCCATACATTTTTCTATGACCCTCCAAAATGATTGTGTAAAAAGGCATGACCTTCCCCGATAATTTATTGATTACTTCTGTACTGGTTTGCACTTGGCAAAGATGTTCAGATTGCCATTGTTTTTTACAACCATGACAAACAACTTAAAGAGTGACTCTCGCCAAAATGCAACCTGTGGTCTTTTTGTGAATCTACCTAAATCAAACTTTCATTTAAAAGCATAATTAGGATGGAAACGCCACTTTTAAGACTGACCGTATTTTCTTTTTCGGTCAAATTGCCTTTTGAATATGAGTGCTAGGGGCACTACTATGATAGTATCAAAATCACTATTTTTAAAACACTAAGCTCTACACAACATGAAAATTTGCTCGAAGTATCACCTGGGCCTCTACACAAGAACTCGAGCATTGAGAACATTGTTTGTGTACACAGAGTTTACTAAAAAGAAAGGTTTTGAACAACTCACTGTAGCTGGCCGCCGGCATTTTGTCAGTCAAAAATAGTCGATCTCCGAATGCAACGTAACAGGGAGGAGAGTAAAGATGGAAAGCTTCTAAAGCTTAGTTTCATAAATTCACAGATAATGTGTTGTTTTGTCGCTAGTAAAAATCAATATTGACCTTGTATTTAAAAAAGGATATGGAGGATATCCTCATATGGAGACAGTTCATTCCAGTGGCGTAAGTGTGTTTTAAAAAGTGGGTGGGACATGTGTGTGAAAAAAAAATAGCATTACGATGTCTAAAAATCAATTTCAATAGTAAGGTTACATTGGGTTTAATTAGTCTTGTAACGAGATCTAATAATATTGTCAGTGTCGAGAATTTTCACATGAATAAATGCATAGATCTGCAAATGTGATTTGGATTCTTCAATGGTCTAGTGCAGGGGTGGGGAACGTTGATCCTGGAGGGCCATTGTCCTGCAGAGTTTAGCTCCAACCCTGAAAAAAAAACACTCACCTGCCTGTAACTTTAGCAATCCTGAAGACCTTGATTAGCTTCAGGTGTGTTTAATTAGGGTTGGAGCTAAACTCTGCAGGACAATGGCCCTCCAGGATCAACGTTGCCCACCCCTGGTCTAGTGGTAGATCCTTTGCCAAGCATGTCAGAGGTTCAGGGTTCTAATCCGCACTCATATACAGTAGTTTTTTTTTTTTTCCCTCATCAAATCCGAATATGTTCATCGGTGGCTACCAAAGGTGGAAAGTCCAGGGGTCAGAAAGTAAAAGTCCTGCCATAAGTTTATTCCACCCGTGAACTCAGCCAGCTGATCTCACTAATTATTTCTACCTACTGGCTGAAAAACTGCTAATTAGCAAATCCAGGTGATTGGAACAAACTACTGAGGAGGACTTTTACTTTCTGAAGCTGGACTTTCCACCTCTGGTGGTTACAGTCTATATCAAGCAGGGATATGTTTGTGTGTGTTTTGTGTTAGCACCGGAATGAATAGAGAATCTCCACAACCGCGATAGATTGAGGAGCGCGTCTGAGTGAAGACTGCGCGAGCCACATGAGAACACTGTATCCATGCGACTGATAGCAGCGGCAACGAGCACTCAGCTTGAGTAAAAAAACAACACATTTTAGCGCTAGATCGTCTCTTATTTAATAACGAGCTAAATTAATGTTAGTTAACTGGAGATCTTTTATTTATTTGTATTAGGTACATCCGTGCCTCATAATGTTTCAAAAAGTGGGGACAATATCGATCCTGAAAAAAAGTAGTGGGGACATGTCCCACCTGTCACTCCCGCAAATGCGGCCTATTACGCCTGGTTCATTCGCATTCGGAATGAAGAGCAATGGGTCGACCCATCTGCTAGCGATGGGGGGCCAATGACTGAGAGAACATGGAAAAATATGCACCAAAGAAGCCACTTTCAAATTTTGCTGTTTTCATGAATAAAAATATTGGGTGACCCTCCCCTAGACTAAAAAAAGCTGGATGACCCTCCACTCAACAAAGAATAAAAATACATGACCCTCCCCTATTTTCCTCTGGTCGTCCATTCCATAAATACTCAACGGTCCCTAAGAAAAATTACAATATTTAAACTTTTTAAACTGTAGACTATTGCTTCAGATCAACTGTAATAAGTTGTTTTAAGTTGATTTACAAATAAAGGTTTCCGAATCAGTGATATTAGATTGTGTGTATGTATTTGTATTGTACTTACCCTGTAACTTCATGGAACAAGAGGGTAACAAACACCACTTTAATTTAAGGCCCGCAATGTCACACCCTGTAACTTCATGGAACAAGAGTATATTTCCCAGTATTTAAAAAAAATGCAATAGTTTTAGCTTTATGTGCCTTGAAACATGTAAGCCCAAATGTAAGATTGTTGTATCATAATAGTAGAATAAGTACCCCTTAGTTCTATAATACTTGGAGTATAAATATTTTTTTAATTCTCCTGCTTGTTACCCCTTTATTCCCCAAACTTTACATATTGTTCTCTTACACTTACGTGCAAGTACTTTATAGGTACACATATAATCACGGAAAGTTATGCAGTAATTCGTCTTAATTACGCAGTACGTTCCGGGCTGTAATCTAAAGCGTTACATTTTTTGTGGAGCAGTTTGGAGCATCTGATGACTATCACTGAAGTCTGAGGATATCCTGAAAAGTACACTGTACCAGACAAGCTTGCAGAACCATGAGGCCATAGGTAACTCAAAGGTTACTAGCTAAATGTACCACACTCTCTGGATATTACTTCACTAATTCCTTCTTCATTGCTCTCTTGTGTCCTCTAGCCATAAAAAGAGTTGCCTGCAATACTCTGCAAAGGTAACAAACCTCTTTCCCTTGGGCTCTGAGCTTAAGTCAATTTACAGTAACATATTCTGACAGCCTGACCTGCATGAACCGCGGGAAAGCCTGAGAAGGTTTCAGTGGCACCATATCAAACATTATTCATTATTCAGCTGCTCCGTTCATTAGTCACCAATCAGAAAAGCAAGAGATTTTTGTTTTTGTTTTTGCTTGATTTCCAATAGAAACAGGACAATATAGTGGTGCTTTGGCTGGTTAGCTTTGTACTGTTAACACATGCTAGCAAATACTATAGCAGCACACTCTGCTATAGGCAAAACACAGATCTGTTGGATGCTAAAATATCTTTTTTCCATTTTATTTTAGTGTAGACCTCCTTGATTTGTGATGTCAGCCAAAAGGGAAAGTAATTTATAAGACTGACATTTTGATTAAACAATACGAAAAAAAAAAAAAATTAATGAGACAACAGATAAGACAAAAGATGAGACAAAATGCTGTGAAACGTTTATTATAAAGAAACATTGCACAAATGTTTTGGGAGTTCTTCGCCTGAAAATGCAGTCTTTTGTGTGATTTACATGTAGGGTTGCCACCTTCAATACAAAAAAATAAGGGACGCCTGCCGCAGCAGGGGCCAAAGCCCTCGGGGCCACAATGACTACAGGCCCGACGGTATGCCAATGGTGGTATATCATAACTCAAAACATATTTTCAGGAAAGTAATAAGATCAGTACCAATGGCCATTATAATAAGATATCTGCTATTGAAATCAGTGTGAATAGATGCAATCACTCTCTATCACAAACAACGTTAACTTAAAAGTGTGACAATGAGACCACAAAAAAAATTGCCTTACGTCGGAGATGTATGTGAGATGTTAACCATACTTTATTAACTTATTAAATTAACAGATCCATAACTTATCCACTATAAATTAAACAAATACGTTGATACTCAAACAAATACTAAATTTGATTGGAAAAATATATATATTGCACGAGACTTTGGCAAAGGATCTTGAACATCAAAAATATCAGTAAACCAGAAGTAGTACAGTGCATTATTGGACTATGTTAGGCCTACTTTTTTTTTAAGTGTACTTCTTGTCACTCCGTGCAGCACTGAGTAGCTGTTTGTCTTTCAAACATGTAACACCATCCAAACAGTGATACCACACATAAATAACCTATAATCTACAAACATTTCTAAATTTAATTATAACACTATTTTATTATTGGTAAGAAAATCTATTTATGTATTTATTTATTTATGTATTCAGACCTAAAGGATGAAATTCTCTAGATTTGTTAAGCACAAGTTATTTTCTTCACACTTGCACATTTTTATTATTAAACATGTATTAAATATATATTTACATTTATTCATTTAGCTGACGCTTTTATCCAAAGCGACTTACAATTGCTATGTATGTCAGAGGTCGCACGCCTCTGGAGCAACTAGGGGTTAAGTGTCTTGCTCAGGGACACATTGGTGTCTCACAGTGGATTCGAACCCAGGTCTCTCACACCAAAGGCATGAGTCTTATCCACTGCGCCATCACCACCCCTTATATATATATATATGCATGTGCATAAAAAAATGCATGTGTCTGAAGGTGTAACTTAACCATAATAAACAAATCATAATGTATGTATGGGTATAATTCATTTACATTGTAACATTATTTCTTAACAAATGGGCATAAGCAGCATATGAAAACGTAATCAATCAGAACATTATTGAGCTGATCGGGAGATAATTGAGGTATGAAGAAGAGGTATGCGTGATCAGTTTATGATCTGCAGCTGTGGAGTGAAGACAGAAAACTGATGGATCCAAAATGACCAGTCTTAGCTCATTAACAAAAACCTAGCATGCAGCGAGGTTTCTCCTATTGTGTGTTTTGTTGAAAAAAAGCTGATGCTTGTCTGTTTGTGATTAGCAGCAAATTAATTGAATTTTTATCCACATAAGCCTCACAGATGTAGGGTGCATTTTCTTCTGTCAAGCTTCTGATTTTCCTCTTTTCCATACACAAGAAGCTTCGTTGTGCTTACCAGAACTGGGCCTCACAAAGAGTTGCCATAGTAACACTTTATCCTCATTATGGTCGAAAAAGGGCAATGGAGTAGAAAAAAGCAGGTTATATCCTTTTCTTAAAACACTGAAGAATCCACCATTTCTGCAAAGAAAGCTTAATATGACACTTTAATCTATGAGTAACTTCTGAGGCTATTCATTACAGCCTGATAAGAAACACCCTTTCTAACTCTTTCTCTTTTTGTCTAGTCATATTTCCGCCTATGAAGGACTAAACATAGCACCTTCCAACCAATTAGTCTTGAATCATTCACTATGGTCCAGTGCGACAACCCTTTGGCAATGCCCAAGACAACTGGCACACAAAGAAGGGGCTGGACGGGGGAGGTTTGCCTGCCAGCCTGGCACTGCCAGCCATGCCTCACTTCACAGTTATTACCTAACCCAACCTGGCACTGTGATGATTCTCGCAAGCTGCTCAGGTCCACGAGGGCTAGTCAAAGCTTGTGCACATCTCAAAAATGGTTAAATGTGTACATCCCGTCAAAGGCCTTGTGTGATTTGATATCATATTATACATGGAAACACAAGTGGAATTAAAACAAGATGTATACTTTTTTATTTTTTTAAAATATAAATGTGTGTCTAGTTCAACACATGTTAGAAATGTAATCATTGTATAAATTTTTGGATTGGAATGATTTTTAAGAAAAGGTTACATTTAATAACTCAAAAAATTTTATGTGTTTACACATCAAGTAAAAAGGTGAATGTACACATGAAGACTTTAGATGCAAAAACCTCTAAGTCCATCTGACATTTTTCTTTTAAATTTACATTTTTATGTTTTAAATTTTACTCTTATCAGTGACATTTTTGAAAATAAGGCATTTCAGTAATTGACTAGTAACCTTTGCATTGCCATTAAAGTGCAATTACTGAACCTAAACATAGGATCCTAATAAAAATGCTAATTTAAAAGAAAATGTCAGATGGACTTTGAGGTTTTTAGTACTATTCATAATAGTTTTGGGCATAAACTTCACATTTTATGCAATTACATACTGAGTAATATTAATTAACAACATGTAGTCAAGTCAAGTCAAGTCATCCTCATTTATATAGCGCTTTTAACAATGTAGATTGTTTTAAAGCAGCTTTACAGGGATAAACATATAATTTAAGGTAACAGATTGGTTTGGTTTTATAGTGGTTCTTGAAAAATGTTTTTTCCAGCTAAAGTTAGTTTTGATTGATTCACTTCCGTCTAAATTATCATTTGTTATTAAATTAGGGGCCGCTAAGACGACACCGTTCTCTCTAAACAGACTTTAAACGTGAACCTGTGATAGACGCTGATGGCGTTCACATGCGCATTAAGAATTGATTCTATAGTTATGTGCGTTTGAATATATGTGACCCGTCACAGAAACCAGGGACACAAGTCGGCAGCACAACTTTCGAGCAAAATGAGAAAGAAGAGTTTTTTTTTCAAAATTGGTGATTTTCAATTTTTTGGAGAATCTGTTAATTGAAATCACGAAGAAGCCTCTCCATGTTTGAGATAGCAGTATTGGTATATTTAAAAGCTTACATTTTGAGGTTGAAATCGGCTTGTTTTCGGAGATTCTAGCATGCAGTAGGGGCGTGGCGTGTCATTGTCTGTGTGTATTTCCATACTGAATAACCCGGCGCTTTTGCCCCCGCCCTCCAAGTCAACCACATGGCTACTTATTATGCTGTGCTCTGGCCAGCTCTCTCTGATATCAAAATTCAATGAAGATGGATGCCGCAAAGATTGTCGCAGACGAGATGAACCGTCTGGCAGTTACACCGAAAATGTTTTCGCCGCACTTCGTGGGCTCGGGAAACTGAACCGGAGGTATGGGCGCAGCGCGCTCGCCCTCAGTGCTTCAATACGGCGGCTCGGCTCGCTGACAGCGGTGGCTGGCTGTTTCATATGTGACGGAGAATCGAAATAGAGGATGCAGTTAAGACCTTTGCTGCTGCGATGAAGGCCTGCCGTGCGTGTTTCTGAAATGTAAGTTAAGCTTCATTTGCTCTTTAGTCGTTATTTAAGATGCTGAACCTGCTGATGATATAATGTGCTTGCGGACATTTCATTTGTGTGTGTATACGCACATAAGAAAGTGGTGTAAAGAGATTTGCAACAGTAATTTGAGGAGGTGAAATGTGATTATTTGGAAAATTGCAGAAATGACTGCTTAAAGAAAAATGCCAGCAGGCATTTGCCTCCTACATAAACTTTAATATTGTTGACATTTTGGGCACACGAGCGTTGCGTACTATTTGCGTTATATGCAGGCTATATGGCATATTGGTCTTTGTGTGTTGTTGCTGGTTTTGCGTTATATGTATATGGCATATTGGTCTTTATGTGTTGTTGCTGGTTTCGCGTTATATGCAGGCTATATGGCATTATTGGTCTTTGTGTGTTGTTGCTGGTACGTTGCAAATAGAGGGGCAGCACAATTGTTTTTCGCCTAGTGCGGCAGAAGTGCACTCATTCGAAGTGTAAAAAAAGCTGTAAAGCACATGGAGGAGCTTTACAGGGGGTATGGCTTATCTAAATGAGATGTAAATGAGCCCTATTGTCACCCCCAGCAGCAGAGACAGGTGAGAACTGCACAATCTTTAGCTCGTTTTCTCCTCTTTGAGCTTTTTTAAGTGCCTACTTTAAAATGGCCACAACTTCTCCAAATATTATCAGATTTCCACATGTTACACATCGTTGGAAAGCTTGGATATTACACTCTCAGAATCTATGAATAACTCAAAATGCCCCAGAACCGACTTGTGTCCCTAGTTTCCGTGACTGGTCACATATGTGCGCAGGTTTGTAATTCCTTACAAACCATGCCTAAACAAACTACTTGTCTTGTCTATAAATTGATGCAGAATTTTATTTTACTTCTTATAGGGTAAAGATTGGGGTTACACTTTATACACTTTAAAGTTACAGTGTATTTATACATTTAAGTACTGAGTAATAATAATTAACTACATGTACTTACTATAGTGTTAGGGCTTGGTTTTGGGTTAGTTGCATGCAGGCCCGTTACTTTTATTACTATAAGTGTCACGATTCATGAATTCACTGTTTCCTTCTTGTCTCGTGTCTTTGTTGTTATACGTGTGTGGGTGTGTGAGTAGGGGGCGTGACCAACCCATCATCGCTGATCAACGCGCAGCTGGTTTCAATTTCATCACCAGCTGCAACTCATCCACCTTACCCTTCTTATACTCACCGTTTTGTCCTCTCCTTTGTCAGATCGTTGTTTGGTGTTGTTGCATGTGTGTTCCTGATCCCGGTTGGTGTCCAGTTCATGTGATTTGTTCCTGTCCTTGGTTTCCGGTCGTCTCTTCGTCTCCGTGTTCTGGATTACTCACCACCATCATCATCGTCACCTCTTCTCTTCATTCCACCTGCACTCTGTTGGCCATCAATGTCCCTGCGCCACACCCCATGTTCAGGCTCCATCAGATTCTACATTTATTAGTTTTACTTGCATATTGCTTCCTAGCCATTATTGCCGTGACAGAACGATCTGACCGTCATGGAAGCAGCAGGTGAATCGTCCGCGTCTCTTCAAGCGTTCGTGGACAACAGCATGCAGAGGATGGATTCCTGTGAGAAGAACATCAATGACACCGGGAGAGCAGTTCAAGCTCTAGTGGCGCAGGTGTCCGAGCTCACCCAGCAGTTCCAACTTTTGCGAGCTCCCACTGCGCCACCCACACCGCCTGTTTCCCCCACACCACCAACGAACCCTTCCCAGACAGAGCCTCGACTACCAGTGCCCGAATTATATTAAGGTGAGCCCAGTTTCTGCAGGGCATTCCTCACTCTATGCTCCATACATTTTGCACTGCAACCCAAAACCTTCAGTACGGAACAATCCAAGGTAGCGTTTGTTCTAACGCTGTTATCAGGGAAGGCGGCGCTATGGGGGACGGCGGTGTGGGAGAACCAAGACCCATGCTGTGCCTTGTTCCAGACACTCGCCGCTGAGATGAAGCGAGTTTTTGATCGGGCAGTTGCCGGGAGAGAAGTGGGTAGAATTCTTGCTGATCTACGTCAAGGAGAGAGATCTGTATCAGATTTCTCCATCGAATGTCGGACATTAGCAGCTGAGTGTCAATGGAACGAGGACCGCATCCAGAGAGAGATTTATACCCTGGATCTGCCCACATTCCTCAACGGGCTTATTGAACTGTCTTTAAGAGTCGACGCTCGTTTGACGAGAGTCGAGAGACGGGTTCTGCCCAGTCGGTTTTCCAGTGGAGCTGAGAATCAGCATTTCAGCGGAGTGGATGCGGTCAGCCCCACTTACGATCACGAGCCCATGCAGGTGGGGCGAGCTCGGCTTTCCCAGGAGGAGAAGGAGAGGCGGAGATCCCAGGGACTATGTATTTACTGTGGTGGGACTGGTCACCACGCTTACAACTGTCCAGTAAAAGGCCAAGCCTGATAGTAACTTTGAGGCTACTATCGGGTGGGATCTCCGCCGAGAAGACCTCATCAACATCTACGCTCCTCCCGGTAAGACTTAGATGGTCAACACACACCCACGACCAGCGTGCACTGCTGGACTCGGGAGCCGAAGGTAATTTTATGGACTATTCGTTTGCACTCAAGTTTCATGTTCCCATCAGACCCCTCACACACAAGATCTGAGTTCGTGCACTCAACGGTCAAGATCTCCCCACCATCGAATTCACCACTGAAATCATCACTCTCATCACATCTGGCAATCACACTGAAAGACTTTGATTCTATATTATGGACTCTCCCCTTGCACCCATTGTTCTCGGTCACCCGTGGCCATACAACACAACCCCCGTGTGGACTGGCAGCAGTGTACTGTTGTGTCATGGAGCAGTCAATGTCATGAGTCTTGTCTTGTGTCTGCCTGTTCGTCTGTTTCTGTTCCTATGTTTCAGGAGGAGACAGTGGATTTGTCAAACGTTCCCCACAGAGTACCTCGACCTGAAGGAAGTGTTCAGTTAGTCTCGTGCTGCTTCTCTTCCTCCGCATCGTCCCTATGACTGTTCCATAGATTTACTGCCAGGTAAGTCTCCGCCTAAGGGCAAATTATATTCGCTTTCTGCTCCAGAAAGGGAGGCTATGGAGAAATATATTTCTGATTCTCTAGCTGGGGCGGGGTTCTTTTTTGTGGGGAAGAAGGACGGGTCTCTGCGACCTTGTATTGATTACCGAGGGTTGAACAGCATCACGGTTAAAAATACTTATCCTTTGCCGTTGATGTCTTCAGCCTTTGAGAGGTTGCAGGGAGCGTCGGTCTTCACAAAATTGGATTTACGTAATGCTTATCATTTGGTCCGCATCAGGAAGGGGGATGAGTGGAAGACCACTTTTAGTACCCCCAGGGGTCACTTTGAATATTCGGTAATGTCATTCGGATTATCGAACTCCCCAGCGGTCTTCCAGGCACTCGTCAATGACGTGCTGCGAGATATGGTCGATCAGTTCATATATGTCTACCTGGATGACATATTGATTTTTTCTTCTCTCCAGAAACATGTGCAGCACGTCCAACGAGTGCTTCAGAGGTTGCTAGAGAATGGGCTTTTTGTCAAGGTGGAGAAATGCGTGTTTCATGCACAGTCTGTTCCTTTCCTAGGGTACATTGTTTCGTCTGAGGGAGTACGTATGGATCCTGACAAGGTTAAGGCTGTGGTGGAGTGGCCAAGTCCAGATTCCCGTAAGGCCCTAAAGAGGTTTCTGGGGTTTGCTAACTTCTACCGGCGTTTCATTCGCAATTTCAGCCAACCAGCCACACCTCTGACCGCTTTGACCTCCCCAAGAACTCCGTTCAGGTGGTCAGACGCAGCCGAGGCTGCGTTTGCCAAACTCAAAGGCTGCTTTGTTTCAGCCCCCATCCTGGTTACCCCTGACTCTTCACGGCAGTTCGTGGTGGAGGTCGATGCGTCAGAGGTGGGGGTAGGTGCAGTGTTATCCCAACGTTCTCCCATAGACGACAGGATGCACCCGTGCGCGTTTTTGTCCCATCGTTTATCTCCTGCTGAACGTAATTATGATATTGGTAACAGAGAGTAGTTGGCAGTCAAGCTAGCATTGGAGGAGTGGCGTCACTGGTTAGAAGGGTCAGGGGTACCTTTTATTGTCTGGACTGATCACAAGAATCTGGAATATATTAGAACTGCCAAAAGGTTGAACTCCTCGGTGGGCACTTTTTTTCGGTCGCATTGATTTTTCTCTCTCGTACTGCCCGGGTTCCAAAAATGTAAAACCCGACTCTTTATCGCGCATTTTTGACCGTTCCGAACGCCCGTCTACTCCCGAGTGCATTTTACCCGAGACCCTATTCGTCTCCACACTCACATGGGAGCTCGAATCGAAGGTCAAGATGACCTTAGAAGGGGTAACGCCTCCGCCCGGGTGTCCACCGAGACGCTTATTTGTGCCGGAGGGATTACAGTCCGACGTTATTCAGTGGGGGCATTGTTCCAATGTGGCTTGTCATCCAGGAGTCAGTCGTACTAGATTTTTAGTCAAGCAATGATTCTGGTGGCCACTTATGGCTCGCGACATTCACAGTTTTGTTGTGGCTTGCTCAGTTTGTGCCACTGGTAAGACTTCCAATCGACCTCCTGATGGGTTACTTCAACCGCTGCCGGTCCCTTCGAGACCCTGGTCCCATATAGCGCTAGATTTTATTACCGCCCTTCCACCCTCTCAGGGGTACACGGTAGTTTTGACCGTGGTGGACCGGTTCTCGAAGGCGGCCCATTTCATTCCCTTGCCCGAATTACCCTCAGCCAAGGAGGCAGCGTTGACCGTCGTTAACCACATCTTTCGCTTACATGGCCTCCCGATAGACGTGGTTTTTACCGACAGAGGACCCCAATTTTTGTCCAAATTTTGGCGAGAGTTTTGTAAGTTACTGGGGGCGACTGTCAGTCTGTCCTCAGGGTTTCACCCCCAGAGCAATGGTCAAACTGAGAGAGCCAACCAAGATTTGGAGAGAGCGTTGCGATGTTTGGTTTCCAAGAATCCTTCCTCATGGAGTCAGCAACTTTCAATGGTGGAGTACACCCACAATACGTTACCAGTATCATCCACAGGCCTATCTCCATTCGAGTGTAGTGTAGGTAACCAGCCACCTATTTTTCCCAGTCTGGAGTCCGAAGTCGCGGTCCCCTCCGCTCACGCATTCGTCCAGAGGTGTCACCGCACTTGGACTAGAGCCCGTGAGACTCTACTCCAAGTGGGGGCGCGCACCAAGGCCAAAGCCGATCGCCACCGCCGTAGGCCTCCCGTATACATCGTCGGTTCCAAAGTGTGGCTTTCAACGAAGAACATGCCTCTCCGGTCCGTTTCGAATAAGCTTGCTCCCAAATTTATTGGCCCGTTCAGTGTCACCAAAATCGTTAGTCCGGTTGCAGTCCGCCTTAACCTTCCTCCTGCGTACAGGAGAATTCATCCCGTGTTCCATGTGTCCAAAGTCAAACCCGTGTTTTATTCTCGCATTAATCCGCCAGCCCGGTTCCCCCACCGCCGCGACTCGTAGATTGGGAACCATCATATTCGGTCAATCGTATTCTGGACTCAAGACGGAGGGGTCGCGGAGTCCAGTACTTGGTGGACTGGGAAGGTTACGGTCCGGAGGAGAGAATTTGGGTACCTGCTAGGGACATCCTGGATCACTCCCTTATTGATGATTACAATCGCCAGGTAAGGGAGTCTGGGGACGCCAGGAGGCGTTCCTAGGAGGGGGGGTATTGTCACGATTCATGAATTCACTGTTTCCTTCTTGTCCCGTGTCTTTGTTGTTATACGTGTGTGTGTGACCAACCCATCATCGCTGATCAACGCGCAGCTGGTTTCACTTTCATCACCAGCTGCAACTCATCCACCTTACCCTTCTTATACTCACCGTTTTGTCCTCTCCTTTGTCAGATCGTTGTTTGGTGTTGTCGCGTGTGTGTTCCTGATCCCGGTTGGCGTCCAGTTCATGTGCTTTGTTCCTGTCCTTGGTTTCCGGTCGTCTCTTCGTCTCCGTGTTCTGGATTACTCACCACCATCATCATCGTCACCTCTTTTCTTCATTCCACCTGCACTCTGTTGGCCATCGACGTACCTGCGCCACACCCCATGTTCAGGCTCCATCAGATTCTACATTTATTAATAAAGAAGAGTTTTACTTGCATATTGCTTCCTAGCCATTATTGCCGTGACAATAAGTACATGTAACAAGAAAGTGTTACCAATTATTACTTACCTTGACACACAATCATGAGGGTGTGCAGGGGTCTTCACTATAAATATATAATTTTCTCTATAATATTTTGACTGTAATATAAGGACAGTTGTATGTTGTGTGTTGTATATGTCCTGACATATTTACCTTTATGTCCCTATGAAAAAAATACATAAAT